>NC_134353.1:330040528-331240528 GCF_048569485.1 Anomaloglossus baeobatrachus
CAGAGCTGTGTTCCTTCACAAATGTTCACCGTTGTGTCCTCAGCCCCTCCTCACTCATCCCCATTAATTACACCTGTCTCTTCAGCTCCTTCATGGAGCGCTCGCTTCCTCATGTCCCCAGTGTGGCGCCGGCAGCACTGTGATGACGTCAGCAAGGTGCTGATCTCATCACGTTGCTGCACGTCGGGGGCGGGGCCCAGTACCGGTGCGCTGTTCAAATGTATTTACGCCTGAAAGACGCAAATACATTTGAATAGGAACGGAAACAGGAAGCTGCGGTCATTGGCTCTGCTGCGCTCCTCTGCAGTGTACATGCCGGCACACAGCAGAGCCGGCGCACAGCAGAGCCGGTGCACAGCAGAGCCGGCGCACAGCGCGCTGCCTCCTGCTCCTGCTAGTGTGCCTGGCATGTAAGGAGCGCAGCGGGGACAGCAGACAGCGGCCCACCACACCGTGCCCCTGCTTCTAGGTACGGCCGCAGCACATAGCAGGGAGCATTAGCACACCTCTGACCCCGGAAGTTCAAGCGGCCGCTGGTACTTCCGAGGTCAATCAGCGTCCTGTGCCCGCAGATGCAAATAAATAGCGGTGCCCCCCCCCCCCCCCCCCGAAAACACGTCTGATTTATTAGACTGTCTTTACGGAGGGGGAGAGGGTGTGAAAAAAAAATGCTGACAGGTGCCTAGTGCCAAGTATGGTGGGGGCCCCCTTGGAAGCTCTTTTGGTGGGGGCCCCTGGGCTCCAGCCCCGCCTGCCCCGCCTATAATCCGGCCCTGGATGTACCTGAAAATTTGTCGGACTTCCTTGATGTATTTAATGATACTGGATCTGAATCCTTGCCTCCCCATAGGGAGTGTGATTGTGCCATTGAATTAGTGCCAGGTTGCAAATTTCATAAGGAATAGATTTTCAATTTGTCTGTGCCCGAACATGATGTTATGCAAACATATTAATCTTTGGAAAAAGGTCATAATAGACCGTCATCTTCACCCCTGTGTGCTGTTTTTTTCTTTGTGTCCAAGAAGGATGGGTTATTGAGACCTTGTATTGACTATTGCCTCCTTAATAAAATCACTGTTAAATATCAGTATCCTTTGCCCCTGATGTCAGATCTATTTTCCAGAGTTAGGGGGGCTAAATAGTTTACTAAACTTTATCTTAAGGGGGCGTACAATCTCATTTAAATTAAGGAGGGTGATGAATGGAAGACAGCTTTTAATACCCCTGTGGGGCATTTTGAGTACTTAGTGATGCCTTTTGGGCTCACTAATGCCCCCTCCGTCTTCCAGTCATTCATGAATGATATTTTCCGGGAACTAACTGGTACATTTCTGATCGTCTATTTGGATGATAGCTTGATTTTTTCTGATGATTGTGACTGTCATGTTGAACAAGTTTGGACTGTTTTTCAGGTACTTAAGAACAATGTATTGTACGTTAAGGGGTCAAAATGTCTCTTTGGCGTACAAAAAAAAAGCTCCTTTTTGGTGTTTATTTTGTCCCCATCTTCTATTGAAATGGATCTGGTCAAGGTTCAGGCCATTCATGACTGGGTTCAGCCTATGTCTTTGAAATCCCTTCAGAAATTTTTGGGTTTTGCAAATTTCTATCATAAATTTATTGGCAATTTCTCTAGTATTGTTAAGCCTTTGACAGATTTAACCAAAATGGAAGATGATGTTGAGAATTGGACCCCAGAGGCCATTATGGCCTTTCAGGAGCTTAAAAAGAGATTCACTTTTGCCCCAGTCCTGCAGCAACCTGATGTTTCTCTTCCATTTCAAGTGGAGATAGATGCCTCAGAGATTGGAGCTGGAGCTGTTTTGTCTCAAAGAGATCCTATAACTTTCAAACTTCGAAGCCTTGTACCTTCTTCTCTTGGAAATTTTCTCCATCTGAATGAAACACTGATGTGGGTTGGAGGGGGCTAGACATCAAATTATGGTGCTCACTGATCATAAGAATCTGCCCTACCTTGAATCTGTCAAGAGACTGAATCCTAGGCAGGCCGGGTGGGCTCTATTTTTTACTCGTTTCAATTTTGTGGTCCCTGTTCTACCGGGTACCAAGAATATTAAAGCAGAAGCCCTCTCTAGAAGTTTCTTTGCTGATTCTCTTGATGTTGCTGAGCCATCTACCATCCTGAATGAAGGTGTAGTCCTCTCTGCCATTTCGCCCAATTTGAGGTTAGCACTTGAGAGATTTCAGGGGGACAAACCTGAGAGATGCCCTGTGGGGAAGCTGTATGGTCCTGATCAATGGAGGAGTAGTGTAATATCAGAGATTAATTGTTCCGTCTTGGCTGGTCATCCTGGTATTTTTGGCACTAGGTATCTAGTGAGTAGGTCTTTTTGGTGGCCTTCTTTATATCGAGATGTCAAGAGTTTTATGCAATCTTGTGGAGTTTATTCTAGATCCAAGTCTTGTTGTTCATATTCTAGTGGGTTGTTATTGCCTTTGCCTGCACCTAAGAGTACTTGGACTCATATCGCTATGGATATTATTTCAGATCTTCCTGTCGCTCAGAGGATGACGGTAATATAAGTTATTTGTGATAGATTTTCTAAGATGGTCCATTTGATACCATTGCCTAAGTTGACGTCTTCCTCAGAGTTGATGCCCTTGTTTTTTCAACAGGTGGTTCATTTACATGGTATTCCAGAGAATATTGAGTGAGACAGAGGAGTTCAGTTTGTGTCCAGATTTTGGAGAACATTTTGTTCTAAATTAGGAATTGGGCTGTCTTTTTCTTCTGTGTTTCATCCTCAGACCAATGGTCAGACTGAGAGAGCAAACCAGACCTTGGAAACCTATTTGAGGTGTTTTGTATCTGCGGATCAGGATGACTGGGTTTCGTTTTTGCCATTGGCAGAGTTTGCTCTCAATTATAGGGCTAGCTTTGCTAATTTGATGTCTCCATTTTTCTGCAATTTCGGGCTTCATCCCAGGTTTTCGTCTGGGCAGGTTGAGGCTTTGGCCTGTCTGGGTGTTGATTCTATGGTGGAGAGAATGCAGCAGATTTGGGGACAAGTAGTGGACAAATTGTTTCAGTCCCAGGAGAATGCCCAAAGGTTTGCCAACCTGTGTAGGACTGTTGGTCCCCGGTTTAAAGTGGGGGACATGGTTTGATTGTCCTCCAAAACTATTCCTATAAGAGTTTCTTCTCCTAAATTTAAGCCAAGATTTATTGGGCCTTATAGGATTTCGGAGATCATTAATCCTGTATCTTTTCGCTTGGCTCTTCCTGAGTCTTAAAATTCACAATGTTTTTCATAAGTCTTTGTTAAAGAAACATGTGGAACCAGCAGTTCTCACGTCGGCGGCGCCTCCTGATCCTGTGTTAGTAGAACAGCAGCTAGAGTATGAAGTTGAGAAAATTTTAGATTCCTGTCTTAATACACAAAAGCTTCAGTACCTTGTTAAGTGGAAGGTGTAGAGACATGGGGGTCAGTGGGTGCTCTCGTCTGCTAGCCCGGCTGCCTTTAGAAAGACAGCATGACCCAAGGCTCATCCCAACTGAACTCCCGACCTCCTTAACCGTTGGTGGAACACTACTCAGACAACACAGGGTGAGGGAATCACAATATTAAGACTTTATTGGATCCCTAAACACTTAACGGCATATGGCACATAACCAGCAAAACCACAGAGTATAACCGGCAACAGTTTCTCACCCTTCCGCTGGCTCACCAGGGATTTAGAATGTCCATGCCTCAGAGCTTCCAGGGCTACTTAAACCAAACCAGCAGCACCCGTCTTTCGGCGGGCACCCAGCAAGAATGGAATAACGACAGATTTAGGAAGCTGGCTGAGGTCTGCAAAGCCTGTAGTCCGGTGACTGGATTGTCCCAAGCTGGATTCCTTCCTTAGGTAGTCCTTGATATCACAACCGAATCCTTGCATTCGATGCTGAGGTCCATGTAGTATTGTAATCCAGGTCGGTTATGGCTTGCCAATCGGATCCACAGGTCCTAGATTGGTATCATGTAGCAAGAGTCTGCCTGGGCAATGGACAGTCCTCCTTCTTATACCCCTGAGCTCTCCATTCAGACCATTGAGGTCTTCACGATTGGTGGATAAGACTGGGCTCTTATTGGCTAGATCTCAAGCCGCATATAAAATATCCCCATTAGTAATGGTCTCTGACAGTAATAAGGGAGACAGCCCAGCCACATCGCATCCAACAATACAATGGAGGTTCACACAATTGATTGGTCTGGGTATCTGATCCTCTCTCGTCAAGGTAATTACATGAGTCAACAAGAACTTTAACACTAGACTCAATGAAACGAAACAATGAGGGGCTTATTCCCCATTTATAAATTTTATCAAAAACAGTTCAATCGAATTGAGTTTAGAGACAAGTACAAAGAACCTCAATTACCAGAATAAAATATAAACTTTATTGATATCAAAATTTAGTTAAAATACACCCAGTGACTGTGAGCACACAGGGGCATACAAGGAAAATTGAGGAGCATTACCAAATGGGATCCCTCTAACAAGAGAGCTGCTCTTAAATATGGGGATTATATACAGATGTGTGTGTAGCATACACCCCCTTTAGAAAGCTAATTATTCCTTGATGTCCCTTAAATATCAAAAAGCATTCACTACACCATAGGGGTACAATAGGGTAAAAGGGTGGACAGTCTCTATGGAGTCCCTATCTCACCCTATACACGCTTGCTCCTACCTACCGACGGGGGGTTTGACGCCGTAACTATTTTGGGCGCCCCCGTTCCACGTCGGCTTACCCTAAATGCACCCTACCTCAAGGTGAATGAATACTAAATAATTTTTCAGAATTCATAAACAATTCAAGAAATTTGACCTACAAATACACATCCTGTAATTCAGATAAATTAATTAATAAAACATTGCAGAATGGTTACAACCCATAATCGTATAGTCTTCCTTTGAAAGAAAAATGAATCTCTGACTGACATTCATGGATCAGATTAAATGCAAATATTGTACAACCTGTACGAAGAATGCACAAAAGGACCTAAATAATTAATCCTCAATGCATTAAAAAATGAGTATAAATGGCACCATGGGGGCGGAGTAGGGTGGAAGGGGAGACAAACTCTATGGAGTCCCTATCTCATCCTATACACACTCACTCCTACCTACCAACGGAGGGTTTGATGCCGTAACTGTTTTGGGCGCCCCCGTTCCACATCGGCTTTCCCTTAATGCACTCTACCTCAAAGGTGAACAATTCTAAGCAATTTTTACATGGATAACATATCGCACAGATTGCACAAATGATGTATACAAGAAGGAAAGATAGATGCAATTACTTCCCTTCAAATGCTCGTTTCTATATCGCCTCGACGCGTTTCCCCTTCTTATAGATATAAGGATCATCAGGATGCAAAAGTTCCAGCTGTCAGATATGGTGATCCGTCAGGTATAGTGATCCATGGCTGTGCGCGAGGTCCATGTAGTATTATAATCCAGGTCGGTTATGGCTTGCCAATCGGATCCACAGGTCCTAGATTGGTATCATGTAGCAAGAGTCTGCCTGGGCAATGGACAGTCCTCCTTCTTATACCCCTGAGCTCTCCATTCAGACCATTGAGGTCTTCACGATTGGTGGATAAGACTGGGCTCTTATTGGCTAGATCTCAAGCCGCATATAAAATATCCCCATTAGTAATGGTCTCTGACAGTAATAAGGGAGACAGCCCAGCCACATCGCATCCAACAATACAATGGAGGTTCACACAATTGTTTGGTCTGGGTATCTGATCCTCTCTCGTCAAGGTAATTACATGAGTCAACAAGAACTTTAACACTAGACTCAATGAAACGAAACAACGAGGGGCTTATTCCCCATTTATAAACAAAATATCTTCATGTCTGGCTGAATGTTAAGAAACTTTAACCCTTGCTAGGCACTGACATAGTCCATGTCGTCACAGAAGGGTTATGGTCCAGAGGAAAATCCTTGGCTTTTTGCTTCTGACATTTTCGCTGATAGATTGGTTTGTGCCTTCCATCATACCCTCCCTGACAGACCAAGTGGCTCTGGTGAGGGTTCGGTGACCCCTCCTCAAGAGGTGGTACTGTTGTGAATGTCATCCGAGTGGGTGCTGGCTTAGAGCTCCCTCTGATGGCCAGGAATGGAAATGAAGCTGATTCTGAATCTGTGACTCAAACAGGTGTTGGCATTAATTGGGAATCCAGGAAGTCCTATTGCTGACCAGCCTGGTGTATATAGGAGAGCAGTTTTTGCTTAGCTGCTGCCATTGATAAATGTTTTCTTCTGCCTCTGAAGATGGCTTGGTCAGTTTCCTCAATTTATCCTGCACCAGAATTCACTCCAAATAAGTCTTCAGGTTTTCTTTGCTTAATTGCTGGTTTTGCATCTACCGGTGTTTGTGGTGTTTTTTTTTTCCTCCATTTTGTTCTGTGTCTGTTTTTATGTATGTGAGGATCTGGCTCTCTGCTATTTTGAGAGGGCAGTTCCTTCAGCAAGAAAGGGAGTTTCTCCCTGTTCTGATTTGGATTATTTACACTTTAGAAAAGTATTTGTTCTGTGATTTTGTTTCTTCCCATTATATCTGCAGTTCTGTTCAAAGTGTCTGGCACAAGAGTACCTAATATAGAGGGGGAAGACCGTGTGATCTTAGGGCCTTTTTTCTATCAGGAGTTTGATATTTTATGCAGGGTTTTTTGCTGGCTGCAATCTGTTTTCTTTCCTGTCCTGTTGTATCTAGTAAGTCGGGCCTCACCTTTGCTAATCTATATTTTCTATCTGTGTATTGTGTTTTCTTACATCATCGTCGTTACATGTTGGGGGCTTGCTATTCCTTTGGGGACTGCTCCGAGGCAAGTTAGGATTCCTCATTTCTATCTTTGAGGTGTAGCAAGTTTCTCCGGCAGTGTCGAGATGTCTAGGTGTGTTAGGAAAATCCCACTGCTACTTCTAGTGTTGTCCGATAGATAGGGGATTGCGGTCAGCTTAGTTTCCAACTACTCTTGTGTTTTTTGATTTTTCCTGGTTAATGGGATTTTTTGTGATCATCCACTGTTACCAGTTCATAACATGTCCCCATCCTGGCATATGTCCCCATCCTGGCCGCATCCTCGTACACATGATCCTCCATCATGCTGCACACAGTCAAGAAAAATAAACAATTTTACTCACCTTCCCTCTGCTCCATCATTGTCCTCGTCTGATACTGTCATACTAGCAACTAACTTCAGCATGTAAGTGGCACAGCACATGACGTCACTGTCATGCATGCCCACTTACACCGCCATCAGCTGACGGCATATTCGCTGCTCCACACACCTGGGATTATGGGATTAGGGAGCAGTGAATATTCATACTCTTGAATATCGGCACATGACTGCCCAGCCACTGCAGGAAGTCGCCTGCTAGGTGATCACGTGTGCTGCTATTAAAGAACATGAATATTCACTACTCCCCACGCCCAAAATCCCGTACACCTGTAAACAACAGCTTAAGAACAAAAAAAATATTGTTATATGGAAGTGTTTAGAAACACAAACACACAGTGTACAGAAAGTTACAGATCAGGGTCAATGAGTACTAAGGAACATAGTGAATAAAACTTGTCAATTCACTGAAGAGTTCCGAACCTTCCCTGTGAGCTTCATGGCATAGTTGGGTTTCCATTGCCAAGCAGGTGCATGAAAGCCTTGCAAAACCAAGGACAATGCCAGGTGTCGGGTGGAGTGGTGTACAACACACTCCCACTGAACTCTGGAGAAGGGTAAACCTGTCCTGTGGAGTGACTAATTACATTTCTCTATTTGGCAGTCTGATGGAGAAGTCTGTGTTTAGCGAATGGCAGGATGACTCCATGGTTCAAATGGTAGAATTTAGATGAGGAGAAATAATGCTTTGGGATTGTTTTTCATGTTTTTCTGGTTGAGGTCATTAAGAAGCAATGAATATAAATCTTAATGATTCAGCATACCTAGATATTTTGGACATTGTATGCTTCCAATGTTGTCAGAGCAGATTAGGGAAATCTCTTTTCTAGTCCAGTATGATTCTTCCCCAGTTCATAAGGCAAGGTCCATACAGGCATGGTTGGATGAACTTGACTAGCTTGCACACAGCCCTGACCTCAACCCCATCAAATACCTTTGAGATGAATAAAAGTGATGAAAAAATGGGAAATCTTCAAGAAAAATGCTCAGGTTCCCAAATTACTTGCATTAGGTTCTCTATTCGTGACGAATACTGGAAGAGTATTTTGGGATTAGTTATGAATAATCCGAGCCCGAATAGTTAGTTTTCGCTCATCATCACTAATGAGCAAGTATGGAGATTGTGAGCGGGACCCGGTCACTCAACATTGGTATCTGAGCTCACAAGTGCTGTCTTGGATGAATGAGCAAAAATTTCCAGACACACACCAAAATCTTTATTACTTCAAAATCCCTTATATAGAAGCATCACTCCGTAGATTAAAAGTTTCAAAAAGACCCTTACTGAATGATAGGAGGCAAGTCCCCATTTGTAAGGGTCAAAAGTGAGACGAACAAAAACAATAATGTTGTGTAAACTCCTTCCTCAGGGGAAAGTCTTATAAGGCGATGAAACACGTGTCGGGAACGGAGGCCTACAAATCTAACAGCCTTAATAGCAGGTAACTATACAGTTCTCTGACACCTTGCATTTCCCATAATAGTAACTTACAAATTGCTTTTCAGAACATCTTTTCCTCCTATATTTGAATTACATAGCACTAGGCACTTTAATGCAACATGGATTAACCCGACTTTTAAATAATGTGTAAATAGTATGGCACTAGGCACTTTAATATTATATTAATCAATCTGTTTACTCATTGTATGTTATCTCGGGCATGGCTGTAATACATTCTGTTGCATTGAAGCATAGCACTGGGCACTTTAATATACTGTAGCATTGGATTTTTACAAATCTGTTACCTATTGTATTTTTTCTGGGCAATGCTTTATACCTGATATATTTCTCATGATTCAAGGTTTTCTTAAAATTGATATTTGTACATCAATTTATACTTTTCATGTTGGTTTACATATTTAATTTATTTTTCAATTGATTATCCTGCTTGGACTTATATTTTAGTCCACTTTTTGTATAGCCTCCGTGCGAAAAAACTCTGTCCTTGAATTTGCACATATACCCTGGTTATTTAACACTAGAAATCCCAGAGAGGGGTCATTTGACATTTCTACCATTGGAACCCTATGGAGCTTGAAATTCCTGGGACTTCTAGTGTTAAAAGATTTTTAATTTTTGAAACAAAGTATATATATTTTTACACAACATTATAGTTTTTTTTCGTATCACTATTGACCCTTACAAATGGGGACTTGTCTCCCATCATTCAGTAGGGGTCTGTAGCGCCTGGTCCCACCAGACCCTGTGGGGGGCGCACTCCCTCACATGTGCCCAGTCCCAGCATGGCTCCCACTTGCACTTTCAGTCATAGCCCCAGGCAGTGACGGCCTTCCTCTTACCGGTCCCATGGCTCTGCAGGCGCTGCTCCTGCTCCGGGTCCTGATGTACGTCCTGCTCCCAGGCATGCTGCAGCCTCTTCCTGTCTCCCTTCCTTACACAGATCTGCAGTAAGTGACTCTAGGCTGCGTGCAAGGCCACGCCCCCTTTCTTAAAGCGGTATGCCCCGTTTTCTGGAAGTGACCTCAGAGGTCACCTGTTACCTAATGGGTATTTAGGTTCACCTCTCCCAGCAGCAGGCGCCCGAGCAACGCTTCCATTAGAGCCTTGCCAGTGTCCAGACCCCCTTGTGCTGTTATCTGTTTTCTGTGTATTTGTTACCTGGTTCTAATCCCTTGTCTCACCGTAGTGCCATCCGTATCATTCCGGCTGTGGACGTCACCGCTCATACCGACAGTGGACGTCACCGTGCCCTACCTGCCGTGGACATTATCTGTGCCGTACCTGCTGTGGACGTCACCGCTCATACCGACAGTGGATGTCACCGTGCCCTACCTGCCCTGGACATTATCTGTACCGTACCTGCTGTGGACGTCACCTGCTGTGAACATCTTCGGTGCCGTTTCCGTGTTCTGCCGGCTGTGGACGTCACAACCTTGCTACACCTGGCCCTACAGAGACTCCTACTACCGGTTCCTGGCTGCCGTGCATTTAGGCCTTCTGGGGAGGCGCCGCACAGTCCCTGTATAGGGGTTCGCTGCTGGTCGCCTTCTGGGGAGTCCGGTGCACGGTCCAGTGGGTCCACCTCCGGACGCTCGCCGCTCCTCGGTGAGCGTAACAGGGTCTTTTTGAAACGTTTAAACTCCAAAATCTTGTAGAAAGCCTACCAAGAAGAATGAAAGATGTTTTATCTGAAAAGAGGCAGTAAACTCTATATTACTGCGGAGTTAGAATGGGATGTCAGAATAGCGCCTGTCAGTGTAATGTGTAGGTGTCCCAATACTTTTAGTCCATATAGCGTATGGTAGTATATTAGAAATTGACCAAGTTATACTTTACTGTTATTCTATGTTTCAAGTCTCGATTGTCACTGCGGATTTAATGATAACAATAATATTATTTCTGAGAGACTGTAAATGCAATTAGCAGCAATTGAGATTTCTCAAGTAACACAACTGTGGGATTTGAAACTTGGATTCTAGCTGGTATTTTAATGAAGTGTGTGTAGACAGCAACAACATCTCTGTCACCCTACCAGCTGAGTTTCATACACAAACCTCTGAAAGGGACACCATGTGTTAACACTCACATAAATGGTGTAGTGAGATGCTGCCCCAATACTTCACAGTTCTGTCTCCCAGCCCCTTCTTCTCAAAAACACAAGGTGTCAACTCATAGTCTCAGAGTCCTTTCAGGCTTCACATTTGACAGTTTGTTGCAAAATAAAGTACCACACTGCAGATGAGGATTGGCCTCATTAACAGCCTCGTAATGTACAGAATCTGTCAAACATGCCTTTGTAGGAATTATTTCTAAAGACAGAATGGCTGTGAAGATATTGATATGAAGACAGAAGGGATTGTCTCCAAAAGAGTTCTTTTTTTTAAATAAATCTTCTGAAAACAGAATGATGCTACATAGGTGTTAGTACTACAGCATGCTCGAACTACCCGATATAAAGTGCATGAAGGTGTGTGAACGAGCAGATTTTGCACCATTTTATATTTACTTAGTAATTTCTGTGTGCGGTTGTATTTGTTAATACGCTATAGCAATGCAGTCACAGCAGTCTGCTCATGTATATTTATTTCATTTTGCTGTGTGGTGCTTGTCAACAGAGATGAGCGAACCTGTTTGGTTTACGTTCGCCATTTTCAGATTCGGGTTCGGCCTTAGCCGGTTCGTTCGGGCTCGGCTTACTGAACACTTTTCTCAAAAGTCAGCAAAGTTCGGTAAGTGTTCGTTTGCAGAAAACTCACTCTCAGCTCCATCACAGCCTTATCAAATATTAGCATGGCTGTGATTGGCCAGGGAAATCACTGTAGAAAAAAAGTAAGGAAAAGGGTTAAAACACAACATACTTACCAAGTCTCCCCACGGCTGTAACTGCTCCCGCAGCTGTACTTCCGCTGCCGCTGATTATACCTCATCCATATTCACTGCTTTCCCTGCCCCTAGCATCACTGATTGGCAGCAGTCAGACCCCGCCCCCAGACAGCATCTGTGATTAGTTGGAATCATAGAACCTATCTGCAGGTCTGTAGTGGTATAAAATAAATAAATAAATAAAATTTGTATAGGGTCTCCCCATCTATTGATACCTGCAAAGATATAGCCCACGACTATAGGCTGCAGCCCTCAACCGTGTGCTTATCTTGGCTGTATATGAAAATAGGAGGAACCTCATGCAGCTTTTTTTAAATATTGTTTAAATAAATCATTTAAAAAACTGGCGTGTGGTTCCCCCATTTTGATTACCAGCAATAATATAGCCTGACAGCTGGGGGCTGGTATTCACAGGTTTATTGAGCCACCCAGCCTAAAATAAGCAGCCTGCAGCCACCCAGGATTGCCTCATCTATTAGATGTGACAATCCCGACACTTTACTTGGCTCATCTCGATTACCCTGGTGCGGTGGCAATTGGGGTAATTAGAGGTTAATCACAGATCACAGCTGCCACTAAGCCATAGATTAGTAATAATAATAATAATGATAATAATAATAATACATCTTTATTTCTATAGCGCCAACATATTCCGCACACTTTACAATTCAGGAGGACCATATACAAACAAGTAACAGTTATAGAAAATATAATAATTAGAGTATGGAAAAAAGAGACAACCCTGCTCGTGAGAGCTTACAATCTACAATGAAATGGGGGGACAAGGTATAAGTGCTTATTTACAATGACAATCCAGCCATCTCAAGGAAATGGGGGATAGATAATGGTTGCCTGGACCAGTTGGGCAGAACCTTGATATGCATTTGGGTGCCATGGAGTTTGATTTAGGGTTATGTTCTGAGAAGGCATGGAGGGACTATTTGAACTTAGTTTCGCTAGGGAGTGTGATAGGCCACCCTAAAAAGATGCATTTTTAGGGTGCGTCTGAAGCTGAGTAAGTTGTTATTTGTCCTAGCTTCTTGGGGTAGAGCATTCCAGAGGATTGGTGCAGATTGGGATAAGTCTTAGATCCAGGTGTGGGAGGTTTGGATTAGTGTGGTTGTTAGTCGAAAGTCATTTGCAGAGCGTAGGGAACAGGTAGGGTGATAGACAGAGAGGAGGGTGGAGATGTAGGGGGTGCCGCACTGTGGAGAGCTTTGTGATAGAGAAAAAGCAGTTTGAATTGGATCCTGTGATATTTGGGCAGCCAGTGCAATTACTGGCATGGAGAGGAGGCATCCGAGTAGTGGTTAGCCAGATAGGTGACCCTGGCTGCTGCATTAAGGATGGACTGTAGAGGAATCTAGTTAGGGGGAGACCAATTAATAGAGAGATACAATAGTCAAGGCGAGAGTGGATCAGGGCCACGGTGAGGGTTTTTGTTATTTCCATTGTGAGAAAGGGGCGGATTCTAGAGATGGTCTTGAAGTTCATGTGACAGGAGTGGGCAAGAGATAGTATGTAGTAGGTGAAGGAGAAATTGGTGTCAAGTATAACCCCCAGCAGCGAGCCTGCTGCCTAGGAGTTATCATGGTGCCACACACAGAGAGGGAGATGTTGGGTTTAGGGAGGTTAGAAGATGGAGGGAATAGAAGTAGTTCAGTTTTGGAAAGGTTAAGTTTCAGATAGTGATCAGATATGACGTTGCAAACTGCAGTCAGACAGTCACTGGTGTTCTGTAGTACAGCGGGGGTGATGTCATGGGACGAAGTGTATAGTTGTGTGTCATCAGCATACAGATGGTACTGGAAGCCAAATCTACTGATGGTCTGTCCAATTGGGGCAGTGTAGAGGGAGAAAAGAAGAGGGCTGAGGACTGAACCTTGAGGGACCCCAAATTTGAGAGGAAGAGGAGAAGATGGGGAGCCAGCAAATGATACGCTGAATGAGTGGACAGAAAGATAGGAAGAGAACCAGGAAAGCACAGTGTCTTTTAGCCCGATAGAATGGAGCATAGAGAGAAGGAGATGGTGGTCAACAGTGTCAAAAGTGGCAGAGAGGTCAGGAAGAATAAGCAGAGAGTGGTCACCATTAAGTTTTGCTGTCAATAGGTCATTGGTCACTTTGAAGAGAGCAGTTTCTTTTGAGTGTAGGGGCGGAGTAATGGGAGACATCTATGAGACTCCC
Organism: Anomaloglossus baeobatrachus; assembly: GCF_048569485.1. Taxonomy (NCBI): domain Eukaryota; kingdom Metazoa; phylum Chordata; class Amphibia; order Anura; family Aromobatidae; genus Anomaloglossus; species Anomaloglossus baeobatrachus. The sequence goes on from NC_134353.1 coordinate 330,054,255, forward strand.
CTTATTACTAATCTGTAAGTGAAAGTAAATAAACTCAAATACCAAAAAAATCCTTTATTTGAAATAAAATACAAACAACACCCTTTGAAAGGTTCTCTCATCTCTACTTGTCAATTATTTTTTTTTGCAGTGTACATTTGGAAGTATCCATTGCCTCAATATTGTCTGAGCACTCTTCCTGGTTGTCTTAGGCTTTGTTTAATTTAGAGCTGCATCCTACCTGTGCTTTAAATTTGGAAGACTAAACTCAGGACAGGTAAATTTGATAGTGTAGATTCTCATCTAAAGAGGTCGCCTTGTTGTTGGCAGATGGGCTCACACAAATTTGATCAAAATGTGCACTAAGTACCTCAAATGTATAATTCTACTCTATAGAGTAGTAATGCGCTTCAAAATTCATAAGTTCAATTTTTGCATATACCTTTAAGAGCTCAGAGTGCAATTATATACAGTATATATTGCCATGTAAAGAGTCACAAGCATCGCATCTAAACAGTGTGCACTATTATTAAACAAGTAGGCATTTTAACCATATCATCATTTTTTGTCAGATTTTCCAATTCCAAGCTATGTAAACTTGAATGCTTATTGGATGAAGCAGATCAGGTGATGTGTTTTTGTGTAAATGAGGGAGCATGTGGCCTAAGGATCAACACCCTTTATGAAGATGTGAAGAATTACTAGACAACTTGTTTTACTAAGGCAAAAATGGACCAAAAAAAGAGATTTATCTGATTCTGAAAAGTGAAAAATTGATAAAAGTCTTACAAAGGGATGCAGCACTCTTGACATTGCTAAGATATTAGGGCGTGATCGTAGAACCAAGAACACTTTTGTTGCAAATACAAAAAACATGTTGAAAAAAAAGATAGATATTCACTGCCAAACATTTGAGAAGAATGATATGTAAAGTGACCAGGAACTCATCCTCCAGTGCTGTCTAATTCCAGAATTGCAACCTCCCTTAAGAGACCAGAAATACAAAATGTTCAGTGTTTAGGGACATGGCTAAGGTACGGAAGGCTGAAACCAACCATCATTGAACAAGACACATAAATGGAAAAGTCAAGAACTGGGCCAAGAAATATCTGAAGACAGATTTTTCTAAGGTTTTACGAATTGTTGAGATGAAGGTGTTTCTTGAGAGACAAGATGGATGGGCCCGTGGCTGGATCAGTAATGAGCAAAAACCTCCACTTCGACTGGGATAACAACAAGGTGGAGGTGCAGTACTACTAAGGGCTAGTATTATTAAAGAAGTAGAAGATAGACTCAAAATCAACTCCCAAATCTACTGCCAGTTTTTTAGAAGAAACTTCTTTCAAGCAGTGGTACAAGAAATAGTCTGCATTTTTCAACCAAAACCATGATTTTTATGTAGAACAATGCTCCAGTGCATACATGGAATTACCCCACTGCTTGGCTGCCAGTAAAGGTCTTAAAGATGAAGGAATAATGACATGATCCTTTCATCACCTACCTAAACCTTGAGAACTTGTGGGCTCTTCTTAAATATGAGATTTACAGTGAAAGAAAACAGTACATCTCTCTGATAAGTGTCTGGGAGCTGTGGTTGGTGTTGCCTAAAAAGTTGACTGTCAACAGATGATGAAACTGACAGACTCCATAGAAGGAAGACTTTGTTGTGACTACTATAGAAAAGAAAGGTGGCTATATTCATCACTAAATTTTTTTTGGAAATGTCAGAAACTATTTTTGTACATTTTGAGCTTTTTTTGGTTATTATTTTCACTTTTATCAGATCAAAATAAACAACTGAGATGAGAAACTATACTGTACATTTTTCATATAGTTGCATGATAATTCTTCACACTAATAGTTGCCCAATAATTACACATAGAATTTCTCCTAAGGAAGATAAAATCTCACTTTTACTTTCCTAAATATTCAAGTTTCAGATTTAGCAACCTTTTGACAGCACTGTGGCTGTTCAATAATAAAATGAATAATCAACAATACAAATTGCCTAATAATTGTGCACTAGTGTAAGTTCAAAGATAAATGAGTTATGTTCAATAGTTCTAACTATATTTAATTTATTAATAACACATTTGTATTATTGTACACTTTTGCATGCTGCAAATACATTTATAGGGGATAAGTAATGCAAGATAAGTATAATGTAAAATATATTACTGATTACAGGTTTTATTGCGACCAATCAATGCTTATTTTGAAATTTTTAATTTAAAAATGGCTATAGACTTTATTGTAGGGAATCCACATGAGTAGTTTCTGGTTGCCAAAGCTGATGTGAAACTAATCAGATTACACTTAAATGTTAAAAATCAGTAGTCTATTACAGTCATATGAAAAAGTTTGGGCACCCCTATTAATGTTAACCTTTATCCTTTATAACAATTTGGGTTTTTGCAACAGCTATTTCAGTTTCATATATCTAATAACTGATGGACTGAGTAATATTTCTGGATTGAAATGAGGTTTATTGTACTAACAGAAAATGTGCATTCCGCATTTAAACAAAATTTGACCGGTGCAAAAGTATGGACACCTCAACATAAAAGTGACATTAATATTTTGTAGATCCTCCTTTTGCAAAAATAACAGCCTCTAGTCGCTTCCTGTAGCTTTTAATGAGTTCCTGGATCCTGGATGAAGTGTATATTTCACCATTTCTGTTTAGAAAACAATTCCAGTTCAGTTAAGTTTGATGGTCGCCGAGCACGGACAGCACGCTTCAAATCATCCCACAGATTTTCAATGATATTCAGGTCTGGGGATGGCCATTCCAGAACATTGTAATTGTTCCTCTGCATGAATGCCTGAGAAGATTTGGAGCGGCGTTTTGGATCATTGTCTTGCTGAAATATCCATCCCCTGCGTAACTTCAACTTCGTCACTGATTCTTGCACATTATTGTCAAGAATTTGCTGATACTGAGTTGAATCCATGCGACCCTCAACTTTAACAAGATTCCCGGTGCCGGCATTGCCACACAGCCCCAAAGCATGATGGAACCTCCACCAAATTTTACTGTGGGTAGCAAGTGCTTTTCTTAGAATGCCGTGCTTTTTTGCCTCCATGCATAACGCCTTTTTGTATGACCAAACAACTCAATCTTTGTTTCATCAGTCCACAGGACCTTCTTCCAAAATGTAACTGGCTTGCCCAAATGTGCTTTTGCATACCTCAGGCGACTCTGTTTGTGGCGTGCTTGCAGAAACGGCTTCTTTTGCATCACTCTCTTATATAGCTTCTCCTTGTGCAACGTGCGCTGTATTGTTGACCGATGCACATTGACAACATCTGCAGCAAGATGATGCTGCAGGTCCATGGAGGTGGTCTGTGGATTGTCCTTGACTGTTTTCACCATTCTTCTTCTCTGCCTTTCTGATATTTTTCTTGGCCTGCCACTTCTGGGCTTAACAAGAACTGTACCTGTGTTCTTCTATTTCCTTACTATGTTCCTCACAGTGGAAACTGACAGTTTAAATCTCTGAGACAACTTTTTGTATCCTTTCCCTGAACAACTATGTTGAATAATCTTTGTTTTCAGATCATTTGAGAGTTGTTTTGAGGAGCCCATAATGCCACTCTTCATAGGAAATTCAAATAGGAGAACAACTTGCAAGTGGCCACCTTAAATACCTTTTCTCATGATTGGATACACCTGCCTAGGAAGTAGTTCAAAGCTCAATGAGGTTACAAAACCAATTTAGTGGTTTAGTAAGTCAGTAAAAAGTAGTTAGGAGTGTTCAAATAAAAAAATTGATAAGGGTGCCCATACTTTTGCACCCGTCAAATTTTGTTTAAATGCGGATTGCACATTTTCTGTTAGTACGATAAACCTCATTTCAATCCAGAAATATTACTCAGTCCATCAGTTATTAGATATATGAAACTGACATAGCTGTTGCAAAAACCCAAATTGTTATAAAGAAAAAAGGTTAACATTAATAGGGGTGCCCAAACATTTTCATATGACTGTATATGAAGGCTACAATTAAACTAGTTTGTACAGAAGTTTAAAAATAGTCAGATTGGATCTGGTAGTGTCCTGCTAACACTGAAAAACAGGCAGCAGGCTAGGTTGGGTGTTACATGATGAGGTGGGCTCACTTGGTGGAAGTGGATCCTCTAAGCCCGCGGGTCAGGATGGACATGCAGGTGCTGGTGCAGCAGTCATGCGAGGTTTATGGAACATTGACATGAAAATTGTAAACATAACAGTTTAATAAAGTTTAGGGATTAAGCTATCAGACATCAAAGTTACAGAATAAAATGGACGAACATATCCTGTACAGCATGGGCAGTTGGCAGCGTAACCAAAGACCTGTGACAGAAGGCGAAGTAACAGAAGGCCAAAGAAGCATAGCAGGAGTACAGCTAACTGTAAACAGGAAACAGGATTGCTGGATGCCCTTGGCAGACAGGTAGCAGAGTAAGGCCGCTTTCACATTGCGTTTTTACCTAAGTTCAATGGTCCCATTGGGCCATCCGTCCAAGCCTCCCGTCCCCCCTCGTAAAACATTTTTCGGACCCATACTCTGACAGACAAGGCCATTGACTATAATGGAGCAGACAGAGTCAGCGTGTGCTCTGTCTTGCACCATTTTCAGGCATATACGTCTTGTGCAGGCGGAAACCTGAACCTAGTCTACTACATCTGGGTGTCTGCCTGCAGAAAAAGTATATGCCCACAAATGGTGCAAGACACTGACTCCATCTTCTCCATTATAGTCAATGGCCTCGTCGGCGTATGTGTTCGAAACCCGTTTTGCGGTGGGGGAATGGGGGGTTCGGACAGATGCCCCGACAGGACCAGTGAATGTAGGTAAAAATGCAATGTGAAAGTGGCCTAACTGATGAGAAAGGTAAGAGGATTACTGGAGATCACTTTGTAGGCATTTAGCAGTTACTGACTGCAGCCAGAAGGCAGATGACTCTCAGGAATAAATGGAAGTCTGAGAAACTCAGAAGCCACACCAAACCAAATGTGGACATGTGACAGAAGGTTCAAGGACACTGGGCAGGTCGCAGACAGGACTTCAGAGTTTAACAGAAGCCAAGATGCAGCATAACAAACCAACTCCAGCTCAGTCCCTCAGACCTCACTAAAACAGGGCTAACCTGCATCATTCACAGGGCCCAGGTGTGAGTCCTAGAACCTTTTAAATAGGCCATGGCATTTTATCAAATTGAAACTCACCAGTCTACTTGTAAAGCCGGACGTGGAGTGGAGCCCAAAGCAGGGACAGGAGCACAACAATGGGAAGTAGACAATTAAATGTAGCCAGTGGACAAGCATGAAATTTGACACAGGAACTCTATCTGTGCATAGTGACCAACTACATTGATCTGAATTATAATTTTTACAATATTTTAGAATATTTCAGAAATTCCCCATATATGCCACCGAGCTTCGATTGTCACAGAATGTTATCAGCAAGTTGCAACAGAGCTACAGAGAGACTAGAAGAGTGATAGAAAGGCATAAAAGTGGATGATCAACACATAATAAATAATAATAATAATAATAATAACGTCCTTTGGCCACATCCCTAGAACTAGATGATGAATTTCCACACAACTCCAGGCACAATTAAGGCAGGTAAGAGGCACCCAAGTGTCACATCGGACCAGTCAAAATCATTTACATCAGTGTGGTCTGCATGCTAGACAACCTACAGGGTACCTGACCCCACCATCAGGCAGACAGAGCATGTATGTTGGACAAGGGACCAGTGGGCCTCAGTGCTGTTCAGTGATAAAAATCAATTGATGCTGAGCAGAAATGATGACCGCTTATGAGGTTGGAGACATCAAGGAGAGCGCTATGCACTCTATGCACACCTGCCCATACTGTAACACTACCACCACCAGATGAGCCTTTAATGGTGGTAGTGTTACTGTATGGGCAGGTGTGTCTAGACAATACAGAAATGCCCTATACTTTGTGAAAGGTACAGTGACAAGCACATACTACTTGAATAACATCATTAATCCAGTCATTGTGTCTCTTCATGAACAACACAGGCCTAATTTCATCTTCATGGATGAAAATTTTCCAGGTCATTAAGGTTGCATCATTAAGGAACAGCTGCTGGAGACTGGGGTATCTGAAATGGAGTGACCTTCACTTTCTCCAGACCTGAATCTCATAGAAAACCTATTGGATCAGCTGAGTCACCATGTAGAGGCTCATAACTCTGTATTCAGAAACTTGATGACATGAGGGCCCTTCAAGAAGAGTGGGATATGTTACCTCAGCAGACAATAACTCTGCTTGTGAACAGCATGAGACGTCGTTGTCAAGCTGTAATTTATGCTCAAAGGCCACATGACAAGTTATAGACACATTGACATTTATTTTTTATCGGATACACCCACCACTGTTGTTGGCCTTTATTTCAATAAATTGTTTGAGAAGAGGAAATCAGTGGTGTTTCTACTTAAGTGTCCTACTTTCATGATAAAATATCACTGTATCGTGATCTTTTTATGTTGTCCATAAATTTAACCGCAAAGCCAAATATCCCTAACTTTTTGTGAGTATTATATTAAGATATTCGTCTCGATGCACAATTTAGATGAACAAGTATATAGGGGTACCTCTACAATATTCTAAAAATGGTAATTTAGATAATTATTTTGTAGTTAGTTACTTTGCACAGATAAAGGGGTAATTTTATATGATTTTATTATAAGATTATTGAATCTTTGGTGGATTGGAATTTCTAGTCTGCAGCAAGTTGACAATTAATTAGAATATTGATAGTAGTGCAAGTTCGTGGAATTTCCTTACAGGGCCAAAACTGCAAAAGTTTTTGCAATAGGTCAATATTTGTAGAGTTTGAGATCATTGCATGATTGTAACCCAGGAATTACATACTGGTGATTAATTGTAAATGAACAGTAAGGTAAAAGTAAAGGTTATACTGCTGCACAGTCTCTCTGCCTTCGGGCTGGAGGAGCTCTGCTTCTTTACATTACGTAGTCTCGACCAGACCTCTTTTGGTAGCAACTGTTAAATAAGTTTCTACTGCATTGCATTCTCTATCCTATCTTGCTATGCAATGCTTGTCATTAGCATCTACAGAGCATTAATTATATTGACAGTTTGTTGTAACAGCTTGTGTCTGATATCAAATTCATTATGTTTTTATCAGAAACCTTTCCGCCTCCATTAAGATGAACACGACACCTTGTTTATTAATATGCCATCCATTCCATTCCAGCAGCCACAGCTCAATGCATCAGCCTGTGGTCATTTTAATGCCAGCGGAACATTAATTTGGCTCATCAATATCTAAAAACACATCTGGCACAGGCTTGTGAAATATGCTGTAAGCACTGGCAAAGAGCATTTCAAATCTAAGCAATCGGCAAATGCATGGAAATTCAGAGGATGGAAATGTTTGGCTATAAAATCTAAATATCAATTCGTAAAATTATTAGAATTAGTTTGAGAAATAAAGAATGTGTAATACAAACTAGTAATATATAAGATTTAATATAAATTAAGAAATCTTTTTATTTCCCCAATCTGTATTAAAAATTCCCAACCCTTCCCTGACTACTCTATCTAAGTAACTAACTAACCAGTACATGCTGGAATACTTAAACGAAGCATCATCAGGAGGCAGAGGTTGTAGTCACTGACACAACCTGTGCCCCCTCCGTGAAACAAAGTGGAGTGCAATCTGCACAGTGACAGTGTCCGCTCTGTTACCGTCTCAGATCAGTAGAGATGGCAACAAAGAGCAGCGCACACTATCAGTACTCAGTGTCAGAGTACCCGGCGGTATTTAGAGACTAGCGTCGCCCCGGCAAGTGAGGTCACTGATAATCTAAGTGCACTATCAGTGCACGCTACTCTGTGTTGTCAACTCTACTGATCTGATCCAGCAACAAAGCGAATGCTGTCACTGAGCAGATCACACAGTGCACTGTGAGCAGGGAGGGAAAGAGCAGGGACAGACCAGCTCCTGAAACAAGCATCATTGATGATCCTTCATTTCAGGGAGGAGGCAAAGTGGCAGCATTCTCTTCCCCCTGCTCTGATGATGCTTTGTTTGGGTGTCCCAGCATGCACTGGCATTCCCAATCAAAGTGTCATAAGAGAAAAAGTAGGGAAAACTATAGTAATTAGATATTAGGAAAGTTAGGGAAGAGTAGGACATTTTTAATACATACATATTTAGATTCAGGCAATAAATATGTGGCACCCCTGAGGCTTCCATCGCCACAGAGACATTGCACCTCAGCCAGAGGTATGATGTCCCATCCGGGGTAAGGACAAGGGTAAACACCGGTTCACAGGCAAATTCACACTATTCACACATGCTGCATGCTGGGGGGCCGTAAGACCCATCTCTTCTCCCATATTGTGGGGCCTGCCAACAGGGAAAGTGGGAGGAGCCAACAGAAAGAAAGAGTAGATACAGGAAGTTCAAGTTCAGTTAGAAGTGGAGAGTTGGAGAGTGAGAAGTTGGAAAGAGAGAGAGGTTGATACCTCAGCAAGGTGACTGAAATAGAAGCTTCCGGGTGGGGACCCTGGTGCCCAGCTAAGCCCAGGTGACACCACAGACAGTAAAGAAAGGATTCCAGGGCCACTGAAAGGCTTTCAAGCTCATGGCCTGTTTCACTAGAACATCGGGTGGAGGGATCAGGCTGCATCCAGGGACAGTCCCTAGAAACTAAGGGAAGAAAGAAATTTCCAAAAGTAAACACCGAAGGCCCAGGGTGGTTGCAAGCACCCAGGGCCACAACCCGCCGTAGATCCCCTGGGAAGAGGGCAAGATTCCATCCAGGCAAGCCTTCGTGACCAGACCCTATGGTGGAGGCCGAGACGAGTTTATCTATAAAGGTCAAGGCTTTGAAGTCAGTCTAGGAAGAAGACACAAACAAGGGTGCACCGGCATTTACTTTAAGAACTACCCGGGATCGGCGGAGGTCCCTGACAGGAGATCCCAGCACACCAGTGGGCAACCGGTTGTCTGCAGTGACTGAACAGTGAGTAAAAGACCTTGAAACTGCACCCCCTGGTGTTGCTTCCTTTATTTCGCCCTGCACCGCACAATTTCCAAAGCACCGTAGACTTTAATAAGCACCAACAGCTGCCCCGGGGTACCGCTCCACCTGTGGGGAGCAGAACCGTCCCAGCTCCTAATCCATCAGTCCCGGAGGTCTCATCCAGTAGCGGCGGCTCCATAGCCGCAATCCACAGGTGGCGTCACGAATATTTCCACAAACTTTAATTAAAGTTACCACCCCCACAACTGCCATATTAGTTGACCCCGCCAGGGTCACGGAGTCGGGCCCCGCCACCTCTGACTACCCCCGGACTTGTCCGGCCCGACACCGGGTGTCAGAAAGCCCTGGGGTGGGCGAGTCAAATACATAGGGATTTAGGCTACACTCTCACTGGCGTATGAAGAAATGACTCCGATTCTCATCCTGAAAAGTGGGATGAGTGTCATGCATCTGTCATTCCGTATGCCTGGGCAGCTTCATCTATAATTTAGCTACTTGGGTCCCAAGCATTGCGGATCTCTGGGCTACTTTTTAGATCCCACATATCCAGGTGGATTCCTGGGCACAAGTGGGCTTTACTCCTCTATCCACACTGGATTCATTTTCCCTCCTTTACAGGGTACAACCAGCAGGTTTGAATTCATTTAATGGTCTGCTTATTTAATCAGGCTTTTGGAGGGTCTGTCTGTTTAAATGTTCAGTGTACTATAGTACTATTTGTGGAGTATATATTCCCATGTTGTCGAACATTAATTTTATTTGTTGACAATAGAGGTTGAAATATGGTATCCCTTTATAGTGTTGCACTACTGAAGGGGTTACTTGTTATCTGCTGTTGGCTCATGTTTAACATCTTTGGCATTTAGTAATTTTATGTGTTTGTAACCCATCTGTGTTTTATATCAATAAAATGTAATACTTAATTATGATTGTTGGTGATGGGCTCCTTCTATACTTTGTCTTTTCTCTTTCTAAACGGTTATTTTACAAGCATGGAGCACCCCCGCTACTATAGTATATGGCATAAGTGGTGCACCTCATTTAATTCATTATATGTATCATTCCATATGTCATACAAGTGCTATGCAAGTGTGCAATATTCTCCTCTCCTAGCATCTGTGTGACATGCAATGTGTTTTTACCTCCTTTATAACCAAGGACAACTCGTAGGTCCTTGGTCACCTCTTCCAGTTACCGCAGGCTCTGATGGCGAGCCCGAAGTAAACCCCACACATGTCTGCTGATGTGATCAGCAGATGTGGCGCCCCTGACCTGGTCAGGCACCACTGAGTACTGCACCCATGCTGGGGCAGTACTTCCAGGTAATCCTGAAGGCTGGATAGGGTGTGTACATACAGACACATAGCAACCAGGTCTCCCACACCTTGAGAGGGGACAATTGGGCAGACCCAAGAGGGGGCTTGCCTCCACATCTCAGCAAGGGGTGTAGGGGGAGGGGCTGGAAGCTAAGTTGCAGCTGCTGTCAGGAAAGTAGGAGGAGAGCCAGTCTGTTGGAGGAAAGAGCGCAGAGTGGCGAGCAGGACGCGCGCTGACTCTAGTCAGACCCTGCACGTGAAGTAATCGTTAGCGGGGGAGAACGGTCACCAGCAAGTCAGTCAGAAAGACGCTGAGGGAGTCAGTCGATCGAGTACGGGGACTCCTGGTGACTAGGCACGTACGGGGAACAGGTCCCTAGAGTAGATGTCCATTTATTGATCTGCTAAACCTGCCGGTGAGGGAAACTATAAGTCCCTCACCAACCATCTAGAGTCCGAGCCTCAGCAGCAACGAGGGGGCCCATAAGGAAGATCGAGCATGGAGCCATCTTCCTTGGTCCACGCTGCTGGCAAATGGGCCAAAAAGTGGAGAAAAGGCAGTAGCGACTTCCCTGGATGAATCCCACGGTATTTCAAGTCAGGGGTTATCCGAAACAAGAAGTGCTAGGAAGGCGAGTTAACAGTTACCCTTAGACCGGCCTACAGGATACCTGGTTTCTCCTGGTTTAATCTCAGCATCGCCCGGGTACCTCACACAACATCAAAAAGTGAGTAAACAAGTTAAAAGACTTTCTGGACTGAGACTGAGTTATTCTGGGACCTGTTGTTCTACACACCCAAGCCCCTGGGGCCAGCCTCACTCACGGGAGGCCACACCACCAGACTGCTGACTCCATCAGCCCCAGACCCTCGATAAACCTGCAGTGGCGGTCACCCATATCCCTGACCGCAAACCATGAGTGGCGTCACGATACATACAAACAAAAAACAACATACCTGTCGCTGGAAATACCCAAGGTGGAGACCCGGTGGCGTCCCTGAAGGTGGAGCTGTGTACCTGGGGCGACCGCTGCGGGTGGGCTCCACACAGACATGTGCAGCTAACAGGCATGGGAAATCCACCCCACCTGGTAAACCCTTAGATCTCTCTGTCAAACTCTGACAGCGCAATTTAAAGGGCCACAGCAGGGATTGCGCTGTTCCCCACCGCCATCAATGGCCCCGTGATACGATCACGGGGCACCCATGTGTTTCCATGAAAGCGCAAGGTAATATGATGACCCCTGATGCTATCATGACTTACTTCCTGTGAGACCCGACAGAGCATCGGCACTCACAGGAGATGGGTACTTCTCCTGATCAGAGTGATGTTGCATCTGAAGAGGCCAAAATCACAGCAGAAGAGGAAGCATGATTAGCCAGAGTTCTTTCCTGATTTCTCAAGAAACTACTCCACTGAGCCTTCTGCTTGGAAGTTAGATGACACATCAAGCAGGTGGTGCTCAGGTTGAGAAGATTTTTCCCTTGCTTCAGGATCTGACGGCACATGCATTCCCAGAAGAAATGCCATACCAGGGAACTCTTTTAAGCTGGCTTTGCTGGGAGGTTTTCATTTGCACGACGCTCGGTAGCAGACGACTTACTGACTGTGGGCCATCCACAGGGCTTTTGCCCCATGCTCCCTCTTTTGATATGCTGCTGTTTTGTCTACCTGAAGATGTACTCTTCAATGGAACTATGCACGTCACTATTATGGCCTTCACTTCAGGTGGGGTCAAGCACCTTTTCGTCATCCCTCACATCCTCTTCCACCCGCTACCCTCAGCCCTGCCCTCTTGCCCAGTCTGCATATTGACAAATGCTACAGCAGTTGGCACCTGTGTTTCCTTATCCTCTGAGCTGTGGTGTGATGATCCGCAGACCGTATACACCAGCTGTCCCATGGAGTCATCCTCCAACACAAAAAGTGGTTGGGCATCATTGCACTTGGTCTCTTCCACCTCTGGAGCAGGGCCATGTGGATGGGCCATTGGACCCCAGCCAACAGAGTCATCAAAAAGTATAAGCGATTGCTGAATGACTTGTGGCTTACACTCTTTGGCTGATTTTGAATGCGTTGAGGTGGAAGGAAGATGACCATAGAACAATAGGGCGAAAGGAGGGTGATTTGAACTTTTAGGTGTTTGCTCTCATCAGCAGAAATACTCATCTCCAGTGAGTGCCAGCTCTCTGTCAGCTCTCACAGGAAGTGAGTATGGCAGCATTAGGGGTCATCATTTGACCCTGTGCTACCATGACGACACGTTGGCGCCTCGTGATTGCATGACTGGCGGCGGGGAACAGCGCAATCTCCTGCGCAGCCCTTTAAATCTTGCTGTCAGTTTTTGGGGTTGTAAAGGGTTGTAAGGGGTTAACAGGTGTGGGTGGATCGCCGATCCACCAGCGCCTGTTAGCCACACATGTTTGCTGAGCAGACATGTGTGGGGAATACCGTGTACTCGACCAAGGTACGTACTGGTATGCCCTTGGTCATAAAGGGGTTAAAGCATGAGAATTATACTTAGTGAGTTTCCCGCAGCTGTCACACTACTTTCTGGTCTGCTTATTAAAGTTCAGGAATATGCACTGCTTCCCCTGCCCACCCTCTGTGACAGTGTCTATAATTGGTTGCAGTCCTGCTTCCCCACTCTACCCTTTGTGCCAGCATCTGTGATTGGTTGCATCTCACACTAACTGTCAGTGTCAGAAAGTGGAGTGTAAAGATAAATAATTTGAAAAAATGATGTTGGGTCCCCTGTATATATATAAGGCAGAAAATCATGTATTTGTAAAGTTATATATTTGTAAAATTAAGTGTCAGATAATGGGAGTATGTAAAATAGGATATGCCAGTTTGTGCGATGGATGGTGTAGAATCAGCAAATACATTTCTGCAGAAGAGCAAAACATACAATTAAAATTAGAATTAAGAGAAACCCAGAAATCTCATAGTACCTATTAAGTCCCCTGGGGGCCAGGGTATCTAATGTGTGAATCCAATATTATTCCCACTTTTTAAGAAGTTTCAACCTGTTACCACCTCTTCTGGGTGCTGAAACATCTTTCACCACTTCAAATATAAGTTTGTCGCGATGTCACAAAATGGTGTGGCAAAGGAGGAAAAGTTTTTCCATAATGGATACTAGACTAGTGCTTAGATATGCAGTCTCATAAATGTTGGGTAGTCTCACCAACATATATGAGATCGCACTGACACTTGACAGCATAGATTACGAAGGCAGAATCACAGGTGAAGAATCCTTTGATCTCTATACCCTGACCAGTATGAGGATGGAAGAAAGGGTTACCTTTTTGTACATTACTGCATTGGGGCAGTGTAGACATGGAAATATCCTGCATCTAGGAGTGCTTAAAAATTGTTGTGAAGGCATTCTCTTGGCTGAAGAACCAATATCTACACTCACTAATTTGTCCTGAAGATTGACAGGTCTTCTAAAACACAGTAAGAATGCTGATTTGAATTCCTCTATGTATGGATAACTATTTCTAAGGAAGTAAGTATACTTGTGTGTAATTTGCATGAGAAAGGATGGAATGTATGGACAAAGAGGAACTGTTTATCCATAGACCCACCCCTTCTTATAGCTTGGTTACTGTTCATCCAGAGAATCTTAGGTTTATAATTTATCTCAAGAAATTTCATCTCCTCAAGTCTAGTGTAATGTGTTGCTGGATTGAGAACAATACAATCTACTGAGTTAAATTGTTATTGGGAAAGAGATTTCTTGGTACTCAGGGTGGCAACTCAAGAAATGCAGTAGACTGTTCTGTCAGTATCCTTGGTGTATAAATCAATTTCTAGACCGCCCTCTGTAATTTTAATAACAGAGATACTGAGGAAACTGATGGAATTCCTATCAGAGTGTACGGTAAAGCAAATTTCTGGCCAGACACTATTGAGGTGTCTATGGAAGTCCAAAGGGAATCCAGTGAGCCCTTCCAAATAAAAAAAAATATTGTCTATATACTTACGCCATATGATGGCATTATCTTTCAATGAGTGTTTGTGAAAAATTGTGATTATCTTCTAAAAAGGGCATATAACAAATAGGATAATAATAATAATAATAATTTTATTCATTTATATAGCGCTATTAATTCCACAGCGCTTTACATACATTGGCAACACTGTCCCCATTGGGGCTCACAATCTAGAGTCCCTATCTGTATGTCTTTGGCGTGTGGGAGGAAACCGGAGTACCCGGAGGAAACCCACGCAAACACGGGGAGAACATACAAACTCCTTGCAGATGGTGTCCTTGGTGGGATATGAACCCAGGACCTCAGCGCTGCAAGACTGCAGTGCTAACCACTGAGCCACCGTGCCGCCCTGGGTAAGGCGGGGTTACATTGGCCGCCATGGCAGTGCCTTGGATTTGTAAAAAACAAATTTGACTTGAAAAAGAAAGAAATTCTGTTTAAGTACTGTAGGGAGGAGAGTCATACAAAAATCAATGACATCACTCTCCTTGGAGGAGGCCTTTAACATCATATTGGTAGCCTCCATAACTCTATCATGTGGTATAGAGGCATAGAGGTTATTGACATGCCTTTTTTAAAAGTACCAAACAGAGCATTTTTTAAAAGTACCCTCAAAAGTCTGGTGCAGAGTGCTACTACAAAACATTTTTTAATAGCACCCCCCCAGAGTATCTTTAAGAATACCCTCATAGAACCTTTTTTAAAAGTACCCCCTACAGAGCATTGTTTGAGAGTACCCCACAGAGTCTTTTTTAAGAGAACCCCACAGAGCCTGGTGCAGAGTGCCCCAAGAAAGTCTGTTTTAAGAATACCCCCAAAGAGCCTTTTTAAGAGTACCCCCACAGAACCTTTTTTACGAATACCCCCAGAGTCTTATTTAAGAATACCCCCACAGAGCCTTATGCAGAGTGGCCACACAGAGCCTTTTTTCAGACTACTCCCAAAGAGCATTTTCTTATTAGCATACCCACATAGCCTTTTTTAAGAGTACGCCAAAAAGTCTTTTTAAAGACCAGCGCCACAGAGCCTGGTGCAGAATTCCCACACAGAGCCAGGTACAGCATTCCTCCACAAAACCTTTCTTAAACGTACCCCAAAGATTCTTTCGTAAGTATACCCCCACAAAACTTTTTTGAGAATACACACAAGCCTTATCTAAGAGTCCTCCACAGAACCTTTTTAAAAGTACCCCCACAGAGCATTGTTTACGAGTACCCCCACAAGCCTTTTTTCAGAGTACTCAGCACATCCTTTTTTTCAAAGTACCCCCACAGAGCCTGGTGTAGCGTGCCCTCACAAAATCTTTTTTATGAATAGCCCCAAAGAGCCTTTTTTAAGAGTACTCGCATAGAACCTTTTTTAAGAATAACGCCACAGTCTTATTTAAGAATACTCCACAGAGCCTCGTACAGAGGCCATGCAGAACCTTTTTTCAGAGTACCCTCACACAGCGTTTTTTTTATTACACCCACAAAATCTTTTTTAATACTACCTCCACAGAGCCTTTTTTAAGTCTACACTCAAAGAGCCTTTTAAAGACAAGCCACACAGAGACTGGTGCAGAGTTCCCACACAGATCCAGGTGCAGAGTGCCCCCACAAAGGCTTTTTTAAAATTACCCTCAAATACCCTTTTGTAAGTATACCTCCACAAAACTTTTTTATGAATACTCCCACAGACCCTTTTTAAGAGTTCCCCACAGAGCCTTTTTTAGTACATCAACAGAGCCTGGTGCAGAGTGCCCCCACAAAGCTTTTTTTAATAGCACTCCAACAGAGTTCCTTTAAGAGTACCCCCACAGAGCATTGTTTGCAAGTACCCTCACATAGCCTTTTTACAGAGTACCCCCAAAGAGCCTTTATTTTTTTAAATACCCATGCAGAAACTTTTTAAAGAGTACCCTCACAGAGTCTGGTGCAGAGTGCCCCCACAAAAACTTTTTTCAGAGTACTTTCAAAGAGCCTTTTATAGGAATACTTCTACAAAGTCTTATTAAGAACACCTCCAGAGCCTCGTGCAGAGTAGCCACAGAGAAGAACCTATTTTTCAGAGTACCCACACAGAGCCTTTTTAAGAGTCATCCCAAAGAGCCTTTTTAAAAAGTACCCCACAGAGCCTGGTGTAGAGTTCCCACACAGAGCCAGGCACACAGTACTCCAACACAGCCTTTTTAAATATACCTCAAAGACTCTTTTGTAAGAGTACCCCCACAAAACATTTTTAAGAATACCCCCACAGAGCTTTTTTTAAGAGTACCCCACAGAACCTTTTTTAGAGATGCCCTTCCAGAGCATTGTTTTTAAGTACCTTCACAAAGCCTTTTTTCAAAGAACCTCCACAGAGATATTTTTCAAAGTACCCCATATAGCCTTTTCTTAAGAGTACCCCACAGAGGGTGGTACAGAGTGCCCACACAAAGCCTTTTTTAAGAATCCCAAAAGAGCTTTTTTTAAGAGTGCACATAACCTTTTTTAAAAATACCCTACAGAGCCTTTTTTCAAAGTACCCCCACAGTCTTTTTGAAGAGTACCCCCACAAAGCCTTTTTAAATAGTACCCCAACAAAGAGTACACCATAAAACTTTTTAAGAATACCCCCACAGAGTCTTACTTAAGACTACCCCCACATACCCTGGTGCAGAGTGGCCACACAGAGCCTATTTTTCAGAGTGCCTCACAAAACCTTTTTTAAGAGTACCCCACAGAGCATTTTTTTACTAGTGCCCCCACAATGCCTTTTTTATACATACTCCAACAGATCCTGATGATGAGTGGCCACATGGAGCCTTTTTTCAGAGTACTCTCAAAAAGCCTATTTTAAGAGAACCCACACAGAACTTTTTTTAAGACTAACCCCACAGAGCTTGATGTAGAGTGCTCACACAGAGCCTTTTTTCAGAGAAAACCCAAAGAGTCTTTTTTCAATTTAGCCCTACAGAGCCTTTTTTTCAGAGTACCCACACAGAGCCTTTTAAGAGTACCCCCACTGAGCCTTGTGCAAAGTGGCCACAGAGCCTTTTTTCAGAGAACCCCCACAGAGCCTGCTTTGAGCATACCCCCACAGAGCATTTTGTAGAGCACCCACACAGAAACGTTTTTAAGAGTACCCCCACAAATCCTTTTTCAGAGTACCCCCACAGTGCCTTTATTAAAAATACCACTGCAAAGTATTTTTTTATGAGTACCCCCACATAGCCTTTTTTAAGAGTGGACAGTGGCCACACATAGTCTGTTTTCCAGTGTATACCACAGAGCATTTCTTCAGAGTACCCCCACAAAGCCTGGTGCAGAGCCTTTATTAAGAGCCTCCACAGAGCCTTTTTTAAGAGTGCTCCCACAGAGTGTAGTGCAGAGTACCCCCACAGAGCCTCATGCAGAGTGTCCCCATAGAGGCTTTTTTCAGAATACCCTAAAGTCTTTTTTAAGCATACCCCCTGAGCCTTTTTTAAAAGTATCCTCACAGAATGTTTTTTAAAAGTACCCCTACAGAGTCTGGTGCGGAGTGATCAATCAGAGCCTTTTTTCAGAGTACTCCCACAGGGCCTTTAAGAGTGCACTCACAGAGTCTTTGTTAAGAGTATCCCCATAGAACCTTTTTTAAGTGTACCCCCACAGAGTCTGGTGCAGAGTGTTCACACAGAGTCTGTTTTATGAAGTAGAGTCACCTAACACTGTCACTCGAGAAGCCTCCTGTTTCTATGCTAGTCAGAGCACAATGGCAATGTGGCGCCCCTGAGGCCTCAGTTGCCAAAGGGTATTGCATCTGATTTAAGGTGCAATACTCATCCCGGGTAAGGAATTTAACCACTGGTTTTCACCTACACAACACAGCCAGGAAGTGAGTCAGCAGTTACACAACACACAGCTTAGAAGCCAGCCACTAGAACAGGGCTTAAGGATGTCACCATAACAACAGGTTTTTCCCTGCCACCAGTGAGTCATCAGAAAGATGGGGGCAGCATGATGGCAGTGAGAGAACACACACACATTTACCTCAGAATAGTCTGCGACACAGAACAACACGGTCACATTGGAGAGTTTACCGGGTGAGCTGGAGAGACAAAGGAGTAACACGGTTGCTGAAGGGAGAGCTTCATTGCTCCCTCGGAACCGGCGCAGTGCAGGGTGCAGAGCCCTAGGGTGGAACATACTCTACATTGGACCACCAGAATCTACAGGACAGGGGGATTGTACATCCCTCTGGCCATCACAAGTTACCGGAGCACAGTGACACATAGGACCCAGAGCCGGGATTACAGTCATGCCCCACAGCGGGTCCGCATCACCTGCACATGGGACAGGAAGTTAACTTACAAGAAAAGGGGCACCCAAGTAACTTCAGGCCACGGGGATTCATCTTTAAAAGCGCAAGAAAGGAGGATCTCTTAGTTTGCAACACCAGTGACTACCTCGGACTTTCCCGGGATCAGCTGGGGCCCATGACGGCAGTGAACGGTACCCTGAGGGCAGCATTTGAACTATGAGTAAAAAGACCTTCAACCGCAACCGCTGCCTCAGCCTATCATTACTGGCGCTGTCGCCCCGCGCTCTGGCGCCAACGGCCATCACACCCCTCATCATCCTCCCCGGGGCCCGCTCCACCTGTGGGGAGCTGATCCATCCTTGCTGTGACATCATCAGCCCAGGAGAACATCACCTGCAGAAGTGGCTAATCCCTAGCCACATACCACAGGTAGCGTCATGAGACAAACTACTATTCCATCATCCAATCCCATCCTCCTTTTATTGTACGCCTCGGGGCCACGAAGCCAGGCAGGGCCACCTGTGACATCCCCAGACTTGACATCACTGGCCCGGCGACGAGAACATTTAACCCCTGCCCCATGGGTGCTACAACTTAACATCACGAACAGGATTCCATGTCTGCGACAAACAGGTACTGTGCGCCTTACAGGACTGTGCAAAATGTTTAGTGAAAACGTAATCTGGTCCCTACGGCTGCGGGTACTGTGTGCCAAACAGACTGACTGTGCACTGGCCTCCATTGCAAAAAGACAGGCGCCAGGTGTACCAAAAAGGATTAGTGGGGCCTGCCCTTTGTGGGTGGGATTGCAGCGTGGTTTGAAAAGCTGTGCCCGCCCCTACAATGACTGAAATGAGATGACACTTACGAAAGGAGCCAAGGGCCCCGCCTCCCAGGAAGCAGGAAAAGATGGGACAGTGGCATGGACCGATCAAGTGCGAGCCATGGTGAGCGACGACCGCAGGGACCAGAGGCACCGGGTAGAAGCGATGTGCTCCCCTGGCTGTCCGAAAGCAACTCCGTTGGCACGGCCTGCATTGAGACCGGCTGCCATCATTGTCCCCAACCCTGGATGCCTGGAGGACCCTGGAGCGTCAAAAAGAGGCATGTAAATATAAAAGTATTTGAGAAGATGTATATAGTTTGCCTCTTTGAATGTGATAAATCTATTTCTAAGGACTTATAGGAATAGCATTTATTGAAAGAACTGCTCGTTTGTTTTTTTTCCAGTTTAACAAAATGGATACCTGGGCAACCGGGCTATTTGTGGCCAAGACTGCCTTTGTAAATAATTAGCACCGGTTGACCACAGGACCCAAAACCTGTCGCGCGTCCCCAAGCAATGAAGCGTGGTCAGGAATTCTCTGCTACAGGCCCAGAGCCTACGTTTGGGGTGGCAGGTTCCTCAGTTCCAGTAGGAGTGCTTTTTTACACTTAACGGGAGCAGTGCACTGGTCTTGGCACCATGGACTCCGTCGAATAATGTATATAATGTTTTATGAAAAGTTCTGATATGGGTCTTTATATGCTTGATGTGAAACGTTCACCTGGTTTTATAAGACTGCTAAGAGTTATTATGTTTTGTAACGTTTGAAGTGATCCTGCCTCCCATAAAGGGAAGATTGTTCAGTTGCTTACATGCATAGCAAAAATTGAGGTGTACTAACTTTGTTTTGGTTGCAGCCCGGGAGTGCTGCCATTTGCCATGGGGGAATGTGGTGCCCCTGAGGCCTCAGTTGCCATGGGGTATTGCATCTGATTTAAGGTGCAATACTCATCCCGGGTAAGGAAAAGATTAACCACTGGTTTTCACTTACACAATAGAGCAAGGAAGTGAGTCAGCACTTACACAACACACAGCTTAGCAGCCAGCCACTGGAACTGGGCTAAAGGTTGTCACCATAACAACGGGGTTTTCTCAGCCACCAGTGAGTCATCAGGAAGGTGGGGGCAGCATGAGGGGAGTGAGAGAACACACACACATTTACATCGACATAGTCTTGGACATAGAACAACGCTGTCACAGGGGGAAGTGCCTCAGAGTGTCCCCTGTTAGTACCGGCCTGACTGGAAGAAGCAGGAGTTTACCAGGTGAGCTGAAGAGACAGAGGAGTAACACGGTTGCTGAGGGGAGAGCTTCATTGCTCCCACGGAACCGGTGCAGTGCAGGGTGCAGAACCCTAGGGTGAAACATACTCTATGTTGGACCACCAGAATCTACAGCACAGGGGAATTGTATGTCTCTCTGGCCATCACAAGTTTCCGGAGAACAGTGGCACATAGGAACAGTGGCACAGCGGATCCACATCACATGCACACGGGACGGGAAGTTAGCTTACAAGAAAAGGGGTCCCCAAGTAACTTAAGTCCACGGGGATTCATCTTTAAAAGCGCAAGAAAGGAGGGTCTCTTAGTTCGCAACACCGGTGGCTACCTCAGACTTTCCCGGGATTGGCTCGGGCCCATGACGGCAGTGACCAGTACCCTGAGACAGCACTTGAACTGTGAGTAAAAAGACCTTGAACCACAACTGCTGCCTCAGCCTCTCATTACCCTCACCGGCGCCAACGGCCATCACACCTCTCATCATCCTCCCCGGGACCCGCTCCACTTGTGGGGAGCTGAACCATGCCTGCTGCAACACCATCAGCCCAAGAGGACATCACCCGCAGCGGCGGCTAATCCCTGGCCGCGTACCACAGGTGGCGTCATGAGAAAAACCACTATTCCATCATCCAATCCCATCCTCCTTTTATTGTACGCCTCGGGGCCACAAAGCCGAGCAGGGCCACCCGTGACATCCCCAGACCCAACATCATCGGCCCGGCGATGAGTACATTTAACACCTGCCCCATAGGTGCTACAGCAGCCCCACCCATGATCCGGCGATAATGCAGGCCAGGTCACATGGTGTGCCGGCCAATCACATCCATGCCAGTACTCAACATGGTTGTGATGGCTAAGGAAAGTGCCCACAGCCGAAAAACTTGTTAAGTGGCTACGTTGCAGCCTTTCAGCAAATTTTATTCAGCATCCGATCACCATCCATATTCTGAACTCAATCATGGACTTCCATGAGAAGTCCATGTTCAGATTTGAGCTCTGGACACTAGATATCCGGTACGAAAGCCAATTTTTACAGTTCAGGTTTGCATGTGAATATGACATAAGTAAACACATGAGCTTTTTTTTCCTCTTTACTACAATGTACAGTGACCATGTATGTTCAGCCACCATTTCACTGTAATAATTGACCAACACTGCATTCAATATATATTAGTTATTATGGACATAAGTCAGAGTCAGGGGTTCTCCACTTGTTCTTTTTCGGAGCATCTCCAGAGGCCTGGGGAAACTGTGCATGAATATGTAGACGTGTTCCTGATAAGCAAGGCAGATGTTTTACAACTGATGTCAGTGTAAGTCGATTGCCAGTTTATTTGCTATTCCCCTACTCGTCAGTCAGAGACAAGCTGATGTTTAAAAGTAGCTCAGCTGTCTGTAGGATAGTCTAGATCAGCTTTGGAGTTTGTCCAAATCTTAAATGGAGTTTGTTCCTTAACCAAGGCGGCAGTTCTGAAATTTCTTCCATATGTCAGGAGAATGGAAATTATGCAGTGAGCATTCAATGTGGTTTTATAACTCGAGTATATGCAATACATTTCTAGCTTCCTAAAAAATCTCAGTAAAGTTCATAGAAAAATGCTCACATTTCATTTTAAATGCTATGGCATCTCTCTTTATAGACATTTAACCAAACTTTATTTGTTAACTACCATGTGCCGTTTGCATAAAATGATCCTAACAGCTGATCTGATTATTTCTTGGCATAACCATGGACAGTGAAAGTAATATGCTGACAGCTGTATGGCACCATAAATGGCCCGCGATGGATGCTTCTGTATTCCAAATCAGGCTTTCTTGATTCAAACAATTTTGCAATGCATTTATACAAATGATTCTACCTTAGCTGCTCATACATTTATTTTATTTTAATCATTAGCTTATGTTTACTTTTAAATTTTATTAAAGGGAACGTCATCAGATGTTTGCCACTGAATGTGAAAGCAGCTTAATATAGAGAGTTCCCAATTCTTGTGCTATGTAAGGCCCTGTCACACACAGAGATAGATCTGTGTCAGATCTGTGTCAGATCTGTGTCAGATCTGTGTCAGATCTGTGTCAGATCTGTGGCAGATCTGTGGCAGATCTGTGGCAGATCTGTGGCAGATCTGTGGCAGATCTGTGGCAGATCTGTGGCAGATCTGTGGCAGATCTGTGGCAGATCTGTGGTCGCAGTGAAATTGTGGACAATCAGTGCCAGGTTTGTGGCTGTGTACAAATTGAACAATATGTCCATGATTTCACTGCAACCACAGATCTGTCAAAGATTTATCTCTGTGCGTGACGGGGCCTTTACTTACAGAGTTGATTGAGCTAATGTTGATATTAACGCTGTTTTATCAAGAGGAAATTTTTCCTATAGGACTAGTAGATATATTGTCATGTAGTCCTCCATATAAATCAGCTTTGTATAACCTCGTCCCTATCACTGATTGGCAGCTTTCTGCCCATACAAAGTGTCCACAGAAAGCTGTCAATTAGTGGTGGGAAAAGGTTTACAGAGCATATATGCAGCACATAAAATAGTGATTTTATCAAAATTACAGCAAGCAGCCCACTAAGTAATACATCTCTGGAATCAGGAAGTCTGCTCCAACATTATTCTGTTCCCAGTGGAATAGCAATAACTTGGTGACAGATTTCCTTTAAGAAATAAAAAAGTTTAAATGTATAAAGGGCAGCACTTTGGCTCAGTGGTGAGCACTGTTGTTTTGCGATGCTGGGGTCCTAGGTACAAATCCCACAAAGGAAAACCTCTGCAAGGGGTTTGTATGTTCTCTCCATGTTCGCGTGGGTTTCCTCCATGTGCTCTGGTTTCCTCCTACACTCCAAATACATACTGATAGGGAATTTAGATTGTGAACCCCAATGGGGACAGTGATCATCACGTCTGTAAAGCACTGAGACATTAATAGAGCTATATAAGTGAGTAACATAAATAATTAGTATGTATTAAAAGGGTAGTTTCATAAAATGATAATTGTATGATCAGTTGGGGCTGACCACAAGAAAGACGGCCCCAATGTCGTATGTGAAAGGAGCAGTACATCACGCATGTTTCATTCACTTCTATAGGACTGATGAAAATAAATGTAAGTCCCATAGAAGTGAATTAGGTGAGTGCACTAGCAGTACATTGACAAAGATGACTTTATGACCCATACCTATAAAAAAGGTTAGTGAGAGCCATATATCAATTTTCAATTTGTGAATGTATCGTACACTACTTTTGACATTTTCAGGGTACAGAGAAGACTAAGTAGTAGAGGGCTGAGATTGTAGAGAACCATTGAGGATGGGGAATCTCAAAGAGCTTGTGCCATGTATATACTCGCTTTCATTTAGCTCTGCATATCTTTTGTCTTTAAAAAAAGTATACTGTTAAAAAAGATGCAGTGTTATGTTAACTAATGAATATGGAATATGGAAAATAGCTGCTGGGGGTGTCAAACATTTTTTTTTCTAAGGGGATATTCTCACTTCAATAAACTCATCCTTATATTCCTGGCTCATTTCTATACTATGTTTATAATAAAATGCCCCATTTTATATATATATATATATATATATATATATATATATATATATATATATATATATATGCAGTGTATATATATATACATATATATATATATATATATAAAATAATCTTATAAATATGCTTCTGCTATGTACTGTGTAATGGCCGTGTCTGACTGTACAGGGACATAGTCTGATCATATCACATCTCTTGGGCAAGGGAGAACATAAAAGAGAGTGTAGAGATAGCACAGCATGGGATTGTATCTGATTCTGTTTTTGAGGTAAAGTATTTCCCAGCCTGTTTTTAAAAAATATCTTACCTCATAGAAATAATAATTTGGGATCTCAAATTGTAATGTTTGTATACTTTATTATTTATTTTCTTGCCTTGGAGCTGTGGTATGGTCAGACCATGTTCCTGCACAGTCAGACACGACCATTACACAGTACATAGCAAGGACACATGTATAAGATTATCTCAGCATAGGAACATTTTTTTAAATACATTCAGTTAAATAAATTATTATTATCATTATTCTAAGATCTATTGATTAAAATCAGCTTTAAAATTAATGTTGTTCATGGGAAAACACCTTTAACCTCTTCCCAACCTTGGACGTATATATACGTCCTAGATGTTGTCTCCCCGGTAACCGCAAGCTTCGGCGGCGAGCCCGCAGTAATCACCGCACATCTGCTGATCCAATCAACAGACATGTGCAGCTAACAGATTAAACCGGAGGAAGAGGAGAAAAAAGGCAACAATAATGTGCAAAAAATGTCATTTTTATTCATTAAAATACATATAAATTGATATAAAAATACATAGATGGAAGAAATCGACCTAGCAGTGAGACGAGAGGGTAGGGGGAGGGAGAAGGGGAAGAAGTTGTGGGGCAACCCCGCCAACCAGGACCAACCAAGTGGTAATTGAAAATTATAGTGCCACCAGTCACATGAGATATCATATGGTGAATTATGGCTAGGAGAGCAGCCCGGGCGATATAGTGGATGTCAAAAAATTGTCTGCAGGATGCATATACCCATATTAGTGTCTCCCCCCAGGGACACGCCGCAGTCTTGTGGAGATCAACTGGATCGCCACACGGAACCACAGGCAGGGATAACCAATTGGAATTGTATCAGCATCAATGTGTATATAGAAAATCCAGGCCTGGTGCACCGTGTAACCGACGCAGTGTAGTGGAAACAATTGGTTCCTGTAATAAGACTGCGGCAGTGTGTGTAACACAGGGAAGACTGCAGAGCCGTGCACCTATATAGGGGCAATGTCAATATGCAGAGTGGTAAAAAATATAATAATGCCCACTGGGACTGATCAGCCACAGTGTGGTGTATGTTCTGGCAGCGCACTGGGCTGCAGGGAGCTGCAGAGCAAGCAAGAAGGACAGTGCATAAGTCTAGTGAGCAATCACTGTGCAGCAACCCGAAGCAGCACGCAGTCAGACAATGCCATTCATGCGGTGGAACACAGAAAGTAAAAATACCTGGTGGTTGGTACTGGGGGCAGGGAAACAGCCTCCTGACAGCTGTTTCGCAGCGTTGCTTTTTCGGAAGGAGGTCACCGCACATCTGCTGATCCAATCAACAGACATGTGCAGCTAATAGGCACGGGTGGCTCAGAGATCCACCCACGCCTGCTTACTACTTAGATCATGCTGTCAAAATCTGACAGCGCCATTTAAATGGCTGCGGCGGGAATCTCATCTTTCCCCACCACCATCGTCGGTCCCATGATGTGTTGCTAATGTGTTGCCAAGGTAGCGCGGGGTCAGCTGATGACCTCTGCTGCTAGCATGACAAATTTACTGTGAGAGCCAAAAGAGCACCGACACTCACAGAAACAATGCATTTCTGTTGATCAATGCGATGCTAGTAAAATCAATAAAAAAGTAAAACACTTTTGTGAAAAATAAAAAAAACTATAAATAAATTAAAATTAAAATGAAAAATCACCCTCCTTTCGCCCCATTGAAAATAAAATAAATAAAAAAATAAAAAATATATACACATATTTTGTATCACTGCATTCAGAATTGCCCGATCTATCAAAATATAAAATCAATTAATCTGATCGGTATTTGGCAGGTGGAGAAAAAAAATCCAAATTCCAAAATTAGGTTTGTTGGTCACCACAACATTTTTCAAAATGCATTAACAGTTAATCAAAACGTAGCATCTGCAAAAAAATGGTATAGTTAAAAACAGCTCAAGATGCAAAAATAAAGCCATCACTGAGCTCTATATCCCAAAAAATGAGGATGCTACATTTCGGCATATGCCAACAAAAGCGCAATTATTTTTTGGGACAAACGTCTGAATTTTTTTTAACCCCTTAACTAAAAATAAAAGTGTACATGTTTGGTATCTATGAACTCCTACCGACCCATACTGACATGTTAGTTTCACTATGTAGTGAACAGGGTGAATAAAAGACCCCCAAAGCAATCATGCAATGGCACTTTTTTTGCAATTTCACCACACTTGGAATTTTTTTCCTGTTTTCCAGTACACTATTTGTTATAATTAATATTTTTATTCAAAAGTATAATTCGTCCCGTGAAAAAAAGGACTTCATATAGCTACAGTTAGGTCCAGAAATATTTGGACAGTGACACAATTTTCGCGAGTTGGGCTCTGCATGCCACCACATTGGATTTGAAATGAAACCTCTACAACAGAATTCAAGTGCAGATTGTAACGTTTAATTTGAAGGTTTGAACAAAAATATCTGATAGAAATTGTAGGAAATGTACACATTTCTTTACAAACACTCCACATTTTAGGAGGTCAAAAGTAATTGGACAAATAAACCAAACCCAAACAAAATATTTTTATTTTCAATATTTTGTTGCGAATCCTTTGGAGGCAATCACTGCCTTAAGTCTGGAACCCATGGACATCACCAAACGCTAGGTTTCCTCCTTCTTAATGCTTTGCCAGGCCTTTACAGCCGCAGCCTTCAGGTCTTGCTTGTTTGTGGGTCTTTCCGTCTTAAGTCTGGATTTGAGCAAGTGAAATGCATGCTCAATTGGGTTAAGATCTGGTGATTGACTTGGCCATTGCAGAATGTTCCACTTTTTTGCACTCATGAACTCCTGGGTAGCTTTGGCTGTATGCTTGGGGTCATTGTCCATCTGTACTATGAAGCGCCGTCCGATCAACTTTGCGGCATTTGGCTGAATCTGGGCTGAAAGTATATCCCGGTACACTTCAGAATTCATCCGGCTACTCTTGTCTTCTGTTATGTCATCAATAAACACAAGTGACCCAATGCCATTGAAAGCCATGCATGCCCATGCCATCACGTTGCCTCCACCATGTTTTACAGAGGATGTGGTGTGCCTTGGATCATGTGCCGTTCCCTTTGTTCTCCAAACTTTTTTCTTCCCATCATTCTGGTACAGGTTGATCTTTGTCTCATCTGTCCATAGAATACTTTTCCAGAACTGAGCTGGCTTCATGAGGTGTTTTTCAGCAAATTTAACTCTGGCCTGTCTATTTTTGGAATTGATGAATGGTTTGCACCTAGATGTGAACCCTTTGTATTTACTTTCATGGAGTCTTCTCTTTACTGTTGACTTAGAGACAGATACACCTACTTCACTGAGAGTGTTCTGGACTTCAGTTGATGTTGTGAATGGGTTCTTCTTCACCAAAGAAAGTATGCGGCGATCATCCACCACTGTTGTCATCCGTGGACGCCCAGGCCTTTTTGAGTTCCCAAGCTCACCAGTCAATTCCTTTTTTCTCAGAATGTACCTGACTGTTGATTTTGCTACTCCAAGCATGTCTGCTATCTCTCTGATGGATTTTTTCTTTTTTTTCAGCCTCAGGATGTTCTGCTTCACCTCAATTGAGAGTTCTTTAGACCACATGTTGTCTGGTCACAGCAACAGCTTCCGAATGCAAAACCCCACACCTGTATTCAACCCCAGACCTTTAAACTACTTCATTGATTACAGGTTAACGAGGGAGACGCCTTCAGAGTTAATTGCAGCCCTTAGAGTCCCTTGTCCAATTACTTTTGGTCCCTTGAAAAAGAGGAGGCTATGCATTACAGAGCTATGATTCCTAAACCCTTTCTCCGATTTGGATGTGAAAACTCTCATATTGTAGCTGGGAGTGTGTACTTTCAGCCCATATTATATATGTAATTGTATTTCTGAACATGTTTTTGTAAACAGCTAAAATAACAAAACTTGTGTCACTGTCCAAATATTTCTGGACCTAACTGTATATTGATGGAAAAATAAAAAGGTTATGACTCATGGAAGAAGGGGAGGAAAAAATGAAAACAAAAAATAAAAATTTGCCAGTTGGTGAAATGTTAATGACCGAGCCTCATTTTCCAAATCTGACTATTGTTACTTTATGTGGTAATAACTCTGGAATGCTTCTACATATGCCCGAGACTATCACATTGTTTTTTTCAGTGCAGATTTACTTTGCTAGTGGTAAATTTAGGTCAATATGACTTGTAATTATTTATGAAAATATCAAAAATTTGACGAAATGTTAGAACATTTCACAATTTTCAAACTTTTTTTTATGCTTTTAAGCCAGATAATTACGCCACACAAAATAGTTAATAAATAACATTTGTCTGCTTTACATAAGTACCTTTTTGAAACAAGCTTTTCATAATTGGGAAGTTAGAAAGATTAAGTTTATCAGCAATTTCTAATTTTTCTAACAAAGTTTACAAAACCATTTTTTTAGAGGCCATATCACATTTGAAGTGACTTTCAGGGGTCTAGGTGATAAAAAATGCCCAAATGTGACATCATTTTGAAAACTGGACCCCTGAAAGTGCTCAAAACCACATTTTAGAAATTATTAGGTGCATCAGAGTTATTAAACCTATGAAAAAGGAACAAAAAAATGAACATTATTTTTTAGTCTAAAAATAGCAGCCTGCAGGGCGCACAGGATTGTTGAATTCATTACATGCGACAATCCGAGAACTTTACCTGGCTTATCTCTGTCGCATGTAAAGGATGCAACAATCCTGGTCAGCTGCAGGCTGCTATTTATAGACTGCTGTGGGCCCAATAAGCATGGGTCCTTCTCTGCCTGAGATTACCTTACCCAAGCTGGTGGCTTTATCATGCCTGGGCATGAAATTGGGGGGGAGGGGGAACATTTCGCTTTTTAAAAAATTATTAATTTTAATAACTTTTAAAAAGCTGCATACTGTCCTTATTTTGATACAAGCCATGATAAGTACACGGCTGTGCTAAATATCATAATATGGGGGGGACCCTATGCCACTTTATTATTTATTTATTTTTACACTATAGACACGCAGACAATGTCTGTGATTGAAAGCAGTCAGACATGCTGTCACACAGGGTGGTGGCACGTCTGACTGCAGCCAATCACAGACGCTGGGACTGCTGGTGGGCGGAGAAGCATGGCATATACATGAGGGATAAAACGCGGCCCTGGAAGTAGTATGAGCAACCCCAGAAGTAGCGTTATAGCCGTGCAGGACACTGGTAAGTATATAGCGACTGGTTTTCCTTTTTTTTTCTTTATTTTTCCTTTTTTTGTTAATTACCTTGGTTTATGGATCTGGATCGGTACCTGGACTTCCCTGAGAACTCTGTGCCCAGGGTCGGTGTACGGGTACTTTTAGACCCACGCAGATCTGGACTTTTACTGTCCAAGCCCTCGCATCACTAGTCATTATACAGGAAGGAATGTTTCCTAATATTTCGTCCTTTAAAATAAATTTTATTTTTGGTTTTGTATGTTTTATTGTCAGTTTGTAATAGTGATGTAATACTGTGACAACATTGTTTTCATCAGCAACCTGGGAGTCATAGATGTGTCCCAGCCTATTCCCCATGCTGTTCCCATTCCATTTCATAAGAGGTGATTCTATCCACTTCAGTGATTTTCAAACACCCTCGATTGCCCGGGGGAGGCTGCCTGGAAAATGCTTGAGTTTCCCATTGGCTTCCCTCATGCTCGTTACTTGAGTTGCGCACCCAAGCATTAGAAATTGCTTGACTCGAGTAACCAACACCCAAGCATTTTATTGCTCATGCATCACTATTAATGAGTGAATATATTTTTATTTGCTACTATTTGTTACTTGTTATATGTTACTTGCATGAATAGTACAGTATTCGTGATATCCATTCCTTAACGAATATCCACCCCGCATGTTTGTGCCTGATTTTCAGCCACTAAACATGCTGGGATTGCTTGCCAATCACAGTAATGCTGTAGCCATTTCTACTGCTATCACTGTAATTTACTGGCTAGATTATGTCATTGGTTCTATATAACACCCTCCGATGTCATGTTAGGTACATTTCATCTGGAGCAAGAGTAGGGAGAGCTATTGTTGGAGAAGGGACAGTGTTAGTGTGTGGCAGGACCTGCTTGAAGATTCAACAAACAGCCCTTTTCAGGGCTAAATCACAAGACTGCTGCAAGCTGAGTATAATGCAGAGTGAGATATCAGAGTAGGGGAATGTTTGTTTAAAAAGGAATTTAGGCAGGGTTCATTGTTTTAAATGACCTACTGCTGCAACAAAGAAATGCCATTTTAAAGGGATTATTCTAAAACCGCTGCTATATGAGCTACTTAGTACAGGAAGAGGTTCTGGAGTTTGATAAAATGTGTTTAAAAGGGTATATAGGCAGGGTTGATTGTTTTAAATGATTTACTGCTGCCATAAAGAAAACACAATTTTAATTAGATTATTCTAAAACCACTATTATTGTTCCTTGTTTGTGCTTATAGAGTTTAGTGGAATAAAGCCTACAGAGTGTTTCAAAAAAGCCAGTTAGGCAGGGTCTTATATAAGACCATATAATATGATGCAGAAGGCTAATCACTGCAATGCCAGTAGCCAACATGGCTACGGCATTACCGTGTAGGGCAGTCAATCTCTGCATGTTGATTGCCTAGCTAAATTTTTGAGAAGTATGGCACTCGAGCATCTGTGATGCTTGATGAAGTAATAAGTGTCTCGAGTACACCGACATTCAATCGAGCATTAAGTAGTGGTGAGTACACTCGCTCATCACTAATTAGGATATAAGCCAAACCAGATTGCCAAATGAAAACAGATGTTTTAGGGTTCTCATCCCCCTCAACACTGCAATATAGTGGACTGGGTGGTTGGGTGAGGACTTATAGGAAATAAGGGAAAAAAATCTCTGAGAATTATGTATACAAATAGCCACTTTACAAAGGAAGTGAACTAGGTCTCTAGCTAATTGAAGTAGCAATCCTATAAGTCAATATTGTATGCGGCATTATTCAGTCACTATGTGGTTGTAATATGTGGTCTGGTAATGGTGTGGGGGTATTTCTCCCTTGTATCTGGTATTATTTGCTCACTATCTGATGCCAATATATGATCTTTTCATGGTGTGGCAGTATTTGACTTTTTTATGTGGTAATATTCAGTCCCAACATGGTGGTAATATGTGGTCTGGTCATGATGTGAGGTTGTATTTCTACCTTATATCTGGTATTATTTGGTCATTATCTGGTGGTAATATGTGGTCTGGTCAAGGTGTGATGATATTATTCATTCACTATTGACAATATGTGGTGTGGCGGTACGTTTCCCTTATATGTAGTAATACTCAGTAACTACATGGAGGTAATATGTGGTCTGGTCATGGTGTGGCTGTATTTTCCACATATTTGGCCTATGGCTGCTGATGCTGGAAATTAGGTGGAGCAGACTGTTGAGGTGACAAATGGACAAGAGAGTGTCCTTTCCAATTTCAGCAGGGATCCTTTAACACTTATTTTAAACACTTGAAAACCATTCAATACTAGAAGTGAATGCCAATGACTACAACAATGTGGCCCTCACAGGAGACAATGAGACTATAATGAATGTATAAGAAAGGTAAGAAGAGGATAGTGCTTTTAGTTTTAGCTGCCATTACTTATTTTTTTGCGGTTGAGGAATGAGTGTTATTAAAGTTGCTATTAAATTGTTGTCGCTTTAAAAATTATGTCATTTTAAAAATGTGCGAGATTTCTTAACACAAACAGGGAATCTGTTGTTAAGAATTTCAATCCCACCTTTGATGATCAGAGCAGGGAATGTCACATATACAGGTAAGCAATATAGATGACTACACCTGCCACATTCACTTCTGGATGAAGAAATAAAGTAATCTCTTAAATATACATAAATTATATTAAATACAAGAACATCTGACTGATGTATAAGTAGATAACTATTTTATATATAGAAATTTGTAGTCTGATGTGAGCTTGCAAGTAATACTTTTTAAATCTTGCACTTAGTGAGTCACTGAGCCCTCTTAAGCCCATGGAGGAAATAAACCATGTGTTAATGCAGATGTTTGAAGGAGAGATGAGCTGTATATTTTCACAGCAAGAATAAGTAAGTGACAAGCATTGAGATTTAAATGACAGCGTATGATATTAGGAGTCACAATTAAAAGTCATTATGGGTTTCACAGTAACAAATTATCATTGCCTGATACTCGTCAGGAAAACATTAACATGTCAATAGTTAGACAAGCTGCATGATCCATGACATTGAAGAGCAACTAAGTCACTCAGAGCAGCTGAATCATAGAGTGTTGTACATTTTTTTCCCTTTATTTACCATATGTACTGTTTTGAAATGCCTGTCAGACCTTATAAATCAGTGGATCCAAATCATGGCGTACAAACAATTGAAGAACTGAAACTATCAGGATATTCTAAAAGCCACAGTTCAGGGAGAACAAATGCAAATAAAGAATTGTATAAAATAGCGCAATGCGATGCAAATCACTTTTTCTATAAATTCACAAGTTTTGGTGAAATTAAAATAAATATGGTTCAATTTGTGCAAATCACCCCCCAAAAAATGCCTACCAAAATTGTACTTGTTGCATCAGTCAAACAAAGGTCTTATGTGACTTCATGCTTCCCCACAGTGCCTTGGAGCACTCACATCACTTTATAGCACAGTTAATCAGGTGGGACTTTCAGTGCCACTATAAAAGCTGAGGCAGGAAATGCTGCAGCCATTTTAGCATAAATTAGGATAATGAGAGGATGTTATAGCTCAGAGCTCAGCAAAAGAGATAAGAAGAGAAAGCCCCAAATCTGTGGACAAAAATTACAGAGAGTAATATGTTGTACAACTGCAGCACTGAGGAAGACGTGTACAGTAATCTGTGAATAATACAGATATTCAATTGATAAAGTGAGAGATTTTAGAGTTGGTAGGTGCAGCAGTAACAGACTTGATGTGATTGATCAGCAATATGACACAGCTATCCTTTAAAATTTAGATTACATTAAACTTTTTTTCTTCATTCATAATTCACTAGTTTGTCTCACCAGAACTGATAGACCTTTTGAGGAGCCGACTTATTGACTCCGATATTTTACCTGGGTGTTCACCTCTTGACTTTTGAATGGATGGACGGACTTAATTTTGTATTCTTCCAACTGTCATGGCACTCACATGATGCAGCTTGGCAATTTTCTTGGCTGAGAGACCACTATTGATGAGCTGGATAATGCTGTTTCTCTTTTTGTGGGAAATATTCTTCTTGGCTGCTCCTCAATTCAAACCAGTGATTTTCACTTGGGAATCAACCTAATAACACACTGAGCTATTGGGGAATGTAATGGGTTCTTTACACGCTGCAACATCGCTAACGATTTATCGTCGGGGTCACAGTGTTTGTGCCGCACATCCGGCGTCGTTAGCGACATCGCAGCGTGTCACACGTATGAGCGACCTTCAACGATCGCAAAAGTGGTCAAAATCGTTGCTGTCGAAGAGGTCGTCCAAATACCAAATATCGTTGTTTGGTGAATAGCGATGTTGTTCCTCATTCCTGCGGCATCACACATCGCTATGTGTGACACCGCAGGAGCGACGAACATCTCCTTACCTCCGTCCACCGGAAAAGAAGGAAGGAAGGAGGTGGGCGGCATGTTCCAGCCTCTCATCTCCGCCCCTCCTCTGCTTTTGGATGGCTGCCTTGTGACGTCGCTGTGACGTTGCATGAACTGCCCCCTTAGAAAGGAGGCGGTTCACAGGCAACAGTGATGTCACAGGGAAGATATGTAGTGTGACGGGTGTTAGCGATGTTGTGCACCACGGGCAGCGATTTGCCCATGACACACAACCGACGGGGGCGGGTACGCTCGCTAGCGATATCGGTACCGATATCGCAGAGTGTAAAGTCCCCCGAAGAACAGGTTGTAATTAAAAGTATAATGGTGGGAAAAGATTTTTCAAACCCCAGGAGCAAAACAGTAAGAATGCAGTGACATGACAAGAATCTGTTTAACTAATCTTATGCTAAATAGTTAAAAGTCAAACTTATGTATGATAGCCAAGATGATTGTCTATAAATTTAAGATAGTCTCACACTCAAAGCTGTAATGGATGGTGAGATATGGAGCCTGAAAGTCAAATGTTCAAAACATAGTTACTCTTTTGCTTCTCCCTGTATATTCTCCCAGTATTTCACAGTCTTGTCTGAATGTTGTTGTGCAAAATATTAAGAGCGATTGAACATGCTTTTTGTTTAGTAATGGATACTTACACTGTGAGTGTGCATACAGGCCATGGAGGTTGAGTGCATTACTTATTGTTTTCTTTGAAACTGTACCTGTTTTATTCCTGGTCTTTCTATATCTCTCAATGACTGTCAGTGGCTCTTGAACAACTATTCTAATAATTCTTTTAACTGCTCTGTCTGAAATCTTGTGTAGAGCACCTGGTCGGGGCCAATTTATGGTAAAATTATGTTCTTTCCGCTTCCATATTAAGGCCCCAACACTGGGCACTGGAATCTTCAGTAGTTTAAAAAAATATCTATGACCAATGTCATGAGTATGTTTTGCAACAGTAAGGTTTGCTAAGGCCTTGAGACTTCTCATTGGTTTTACGCATCAGGAGATGTATCTTTGGCACCTTGGTAATGAGACATCTTTTAATAGGCATCGCTTTTTTAATCAGCTAATATTATTTTTCACTAAGTGGCAGAATTGATTTATAATTACTAACAGATCTCAGCTGGTGTCATGGCTGTCCATGGCTTTTTGCCTGTCTCTTTCTTCATGTGTTTAATACTTTATCCTTGTGTCATTTCTCATTATTACACATAACTTAATTTATGATTTATTTGCCTGTGTGGATTGGATGGGTTGTTACCAACATCTAGATAGAAATTCATGTCAATAGCATCTTTAGAAATATATTTACTAAGAAAATTGGTGATGTGTTCAATACTTATTTCACCTTCTGTATAAATTTCATGTATAATACATGCAAATTTATTTGAATTCAACAAAGGAATTTGATTGACATCATGCTTTCTACTGGTTTAGCAATGGAACAATTGGTTTGGACAAACCATTGAGAAGCACCTAATTCCATGTCTGGTCATTCACATTGTCTCCCATCCACTCAGTCTCCCAAAGACTATAGTAAAAATGACACACTATCTCTTCTCCATACTGTCCTTTCTCCACACTGTAATCCTTGGCATACTGAATGAACTTTTCACACACTGACTCTGCATACTTCCCCCCTCTTCACATTACTCACCTGTGCATGCTGTCACAATTTCACCACTCGCAGTGTCCCTGGGAGTGACAGCTCAGCCATCCTATAGCTGTAGAATCAGGGGCATGCAGGGCTTTCAGTATTGCTAATGACAGCTATATCACCCAATCAGAGGCAGGGGCATGTGTGACACCCTGGACCCCAGGGGTCACAGGTTACTACACAACACCATACACCCCCTTCCCTGGACAGGTCACACCAGTCAAACATTAAATCCTTGTTGCCACCCTCCAGGGTTGGTGTCCACACCAGGTTTGTATCAATTAATGGTTTTTTTTAAAAAATTAATGTTTTTATTGATTATTTTCATGAATAAAAATTAATTGTTATATTTTATCCATAGATTTTATTTTCCTACCTTACCCGTTTATTGACGGCCCAGATTTTGGCTCTTTTATTCCTCCCGCACAAGATCGTCATCTCGACATCCACTTAATGAGAGCAAAACATCATGATTCTCAACATAAAAAAGAACATAAAGAAAGAAATCTTGCCGAGAGAAAGGAGACATGATAAATTCAGGACAGTACAGAAAAGGAACTTTTTATTTTTTAGTTCCCTGAATGAACATGGTTATTTATTTTTTTACTGTGTATTCTCGTTCATAATGTGTAATATTTTTCATAGCAAATAGAATTATAATCCTCACACATCAATTATTCCCTATTCTTAATTATTTAGTCACACCCCTTACATGAAGTCACAAGCATTATCCTTTTCATCATTAAATTAGTTTACTGAATTTCCTCTATTTACACTCATTGATAATTTTTCCAATATTTCATCACTTTCACTGGTTTTACACTAAAATTAATTGATAATACATATATTTCTCATACATCAATACTCCGGTCATACTAAGTTTCATTATCACCCTTTTTGTTATAAAATTGTTTTTCAATTCTCTTATTTTTTAGGGTTTTATATAGCACATAATTTTATTGGTAATATATATATATATTATTCACATTTAATTAATTGTACCACACATTTTTTGCTTAATTGCGTCTTACTTCACTGCATCACTTTTTGGCTATTTATATTTTTCTATATATAAATATTAATTTTGCTTTACACGGGCTACATCTTGAACGTGAACTCACTATGTGCTGTTTCCTAAAGCATGGAGGTGCGCATTATACACATGCTCCATTCACTGACCTCCGCTTTCTACCAGCAAATAGATGCACTGACACCCCGCGGCGTCTGTTACTATGACAACGCGGCTTGTTATGTGCCTCGTGTCTGACAGGCAGGGGTCATCCATAGTGATGGTTGCCATGTGTTATACGCGCCACTAAACTGTGCGGCCGGAAACAACAGCTGATCTTGATCACGGGCGGTAAATCATAAATCGAACAGCGTATTTAAGAGCCATCAGTCCCACTCCCCTTCAGCACCCCCTGAAGAAAACAACGCTTGAAACGCGCGTCGGGGCATAGCGGTACACAGAATATTCCTGACCATTGTTAAGGTATTTTGAATATAGTAGCAACACTTTTTTGCACTTCACAGGCACTTTATTTCAATAAGCTAGTTTGCCTCATACCTTCTTACCATACATATATATAGCTGCATATTTTAAAAAAAAGCACTTTGCACTTTATTATTTATTTATATGCTGTATATATTAATGGATTTTTACATCTTTTGGTCAATACACTGAGTATTTATATTTTTTTGATTTACCGTTGCTGTATTACCTTGGGTTTTTGATCCTGTCCTATATATAAAAACATTTTGAACATGTATTATATGTAATTTAAAAAAAAAATTGAATAAAAATTAATATTTTTTAAAAAAGACACCAATCCCTTTTTATTAACCTCTTCTGGTTTTTAAAGGTATTTTTTGATAAATATATTATATGTATTTCAGAGATGTAGATGGAAACTCCTATGAAAGTGCCCAGCATAGAGGACAGGATAAATGTGAATTCATCCAAAATGTTCTGTAACCCAAATTGAAACCAAATAGCATTCAACTCAACCCACAAAAAAACAAGTCCCCACTTAGGTCCATCATGTGTTAAAGGAAACATAGGGGTCTTCCACGTTAGTGGTAACACAAAGGCTCTGGAAAATGCTATGGCTCCCATCCTCAAAAAAGAAATCCAGCAAAATCTGTGCTCCAAAATCCAAATACCCCCCTCTCTTCTGAGCCCCACAGTGTGCCTAAACCAAAGTTAGTGTCCACATGATTGACATTGTTGTAGTGAGGAAGCCTGATTAATTTACAGAATGTGTGTCTCCGGAAGCACAAGCTGGGCACAATGTTCGGGCACTACAATGTACTGGGCATGACAAGGACTTATTTGCAATTTGTAACGCTCCAACATTCCCTTCGTTTGACACCATGGGTGTTTTTCCAGAGACTAAATTGTCACTACACCCGAAGATGAATTCTCACAGAGGTGTAATATCCAAAATTTGGTCACTTGAGGGGGTTTACTCTGTTCTGGCACTTAAGGGCTCTGTAAATGGAGTCCGCAAACCATTCCAGCCAAATCTGCTCTTAATATACGCTCCTTCTTGTAGGCCCCATTCACACGCACGTGTCTCCGGTATGTGTTAGGTCCGTTCCTGCACATACCGGAGACACGGGAACACGTAGACCTATTGAAATCAATGGTTCTGTGCACAAGTGCGTGTTTTGCCATGGAACATGTGTACGTGTGGAGTATACGAGTGTCCGTGTGTTCCACACGTAGACACTTCCACGTTTTCTCCGGCATCACGGGTGTCACACGGCCCGCATATGGACCACATGGATGTAGTGTGGATGCGGTCACGTGTTACACTCGCCGGGGAGAACTCACGTGTCAGAGAAAAAAATAACAAATCTTTACTCACCTTCTCCAGCCCTCCTGTCTCTGCCGCTGCTGTCACTTGCTGCTGACCGCCGCTCATTATGCTCATTTAATATTCACTTCACTGCGGCCGGAAGCTGCAGCAGCGGGGAGTCGGCAGGGCTGGAGACCGAAGATCAGCACCATGGACAGCGACGCTAGGGACAGGTGAGTTGAAAGTTCTCGTTCTCCGTGTGTTATCACGGATATCACACGGAGAACACACGTAGTGCCATAAACACAGCTCACGGAGGGGAAAACACACCTTTGTCACGTCCGTGAAACACGTGCGTGATTTTCACGGACATGGGAAGGGGACCTTACACTGTGCCAGAAAACTTGTTTCTGACTACATATGGGATATTGCCGTACTCAACAGAAATTGTGCAACAAATTGTATGGTGCGTTTTCTCTTGTTACCTCTGTAAAAATGCAAAATTTGGGGCTAAAATAAATTTGTGGGAAAAATGATTTTTTATGTTCTTGGCTCAACGTTATAAAATTCTGTGAAGCACCTGGGGGTTCAAGGTGCTCACCAAATGTCTAGATAAATTCCTAGAGGGGTCTAGTTTCCAAAATGTGGTCACTTTTGGGGGAGCGCCTCTGTTTAGGTACATCAGGGATTCTCCAAACGCAATATGGCGTCTGCTATCTAATGCAGATAAATTTGGGCCTAAAGTAACATTTTTGTGGGAAAAAGTAAAATTTTCATTTTTTTTCCTTATACATTGCTTTAGTTCCTCTTAAGACAGGTGTCAGTTCCCACACCATGACGTGATGTGTACATCATGGTTTTGAACAGTCACTGTATCACTGCATAGAAACACACAGTGACAGGTCCGTGCCGACAGTGTTCACTGGAGCGATGGTTAAGCAAAAAGCTAACAATATTTGCAAAAGGGGAAAACTGGACCAACACCAGTTAGCAAAAGTGCGTTGTGTAGGTGCTAATTCACATTGTGGCCATTAGCCAACAAAACCTAAAATAATAACAATGAGCAAATACCCTGCAGTACGTAAAAAAATAAATAGTAGTAATATTCATAACTAACATAGGGCACTCAGGTGACACAGCAGTGGAGAGAGCTACAGGGGTTAGAAAAATAAGGAAATAAGTCCAGTTTCCCAAGTCATCATCCAACAGTAATTACCAGGCCTAGATCCTTTTGTCTTTTTCTGGCTACTTTGAAACAATATCATCATTCATGCCATCTATGTCATAGAGATGGCCCCAAATGAAAAAGATTTCAAAGGTGCTGGTGTCACCCAACAGCCCAGAAAAACTTAGATCCAGAGCTGCACCCAATCAGTTCATATTGGTATGCTTAATGTCACTGGGGTCTTATACTGGGAAAAAATAATTGATGTTTATGTTTGGCTGCTGGATTGGTTTTTACATATTTGATTGAAATCAGAGTCTCAAGCAGAATTCTTAAACCTGAACAACACAGGTCTGAAACACAACCTTGAGGAATCCAAAGCTGCAGCTAATACAAAGGCAGGGGTACAATAGTATGGAAAAATCCCATTAAAATGTAACCTTTAATAGCTTACTTAAAAGGTCAGAAGACCAACACAAAAAACCCTTAGAATTGTGAGGGTGAGGTAGTGAGGGAACAAAATCCTAATAATAATGGTAATAACAACAATGATGTAAAAAATTCATAGGTAGGGAAGAAAACTCACCCTGTTGAGCCCTGAGTATCCCCACCTAGCAATAGAGTGTATGGCACCCTAGGGTTGTGGCGCCCCCATTCACCAACATTAAACCCTAAAAATCCTTAGATCACCCTGCACTTTATTAATTCAACAACCGAAAACAGGTGAAATAACAATTAGAAAAAGACCAAGCGAGTAAAACTAAGCACCAATAATGCCACATATATCATGGTAATTGCTCATCTGTTCTAGAGGTCCAGTAGTTAGGTTTCTCAAAACGTTGTCCCATGAGGAGTTTGTTCCCTCACTACCTCACCCTCACTATTATAAGGGCTTTTTTTGTGTTGGTCTTCTGACCTTTTAAGTATGCTATTAAAGATTACATTTTAATGGGGTTTTCTGTTTGGTTTACATGAAATGAAACCCTAAAGGAGTTCTTCCATGGGGGACATGTATGACATATTGTCAGGATATGCCCCTACCAGGACTCACAGTATTAGAATAAGGGCCCTTTGCACATTGCTGGAGAGGTGGGCACACAAGTGTGGCTGTATCTTCTGGTGAACGTACTTGCTTAGGAATTTCAGCTTCCATCCAAATGAATTCAGACAACCATCCTTGGGTAGCTACATCCATATTACTGACATTGAATGTGTTGGATTATGCATGAACAATTGAACAGACTCCCATATGGTAACAATGAGATCCCAATTTATTTATACATTTCTAGGATTAATAACAGAGAAACAATACAACATGGAGTTCTAACAGAAGACGCTCCAGAATTGTTATACATACTTCTTTCTCAACATCAGGATTGTAACTTTCTCTAGTCTTCAATCCAGGTAAATAACATCTCGGCATCGCATATATCTGGTTGTGAAACCAGTGGAACAGCCATTTCTCTAACGTGTCTAAGTCCTTGTATTTCAACACGACAACGCAAGCTTACATGTTCTTCATACTACTATGAACATATGAGCAGCTTGCATGGCTTAAACATGCTACCATGGCCTGCAGCAACTCTGGACTTGTCTACCATCGAGCATATCTGAGACATCATTGGTCGGCAATTGCAAAGGGAGCCAGCCAGCAGCGGATCTTGATGATTTGTGTGCCCAAGTGCATTCAGCATGGTAGAACATTCCTAGAACCATTAATAGTCTCATTACCAGCATGCTAAGGTGTGTAAGTGCATGCATTTTTACTCATGGTGCTCAAACTCAATACTGAATAAAAATGTTTTCAATATTTTGTTTCTATTTTTCATTATTTCCATATCACCAACATGTCCATAAATCCTGAGATTTTCATAATTTCTTGATTTTTTCTTCTTGGTATTGCAATTTCAATGTTGAGGAGTTTCTAAGGGACTACAAGTGTTTAATTAAACAGATATACTTTACTTTAACAAAATATGTTTCATAAAATGAAAGCCGACCAAACTCATTCTTCTCATACTCTCTGCATACAGTTGTCCATACTGGGGTGCTCTTTGCTTCAGACCCTGCTTATTGGCCATCAGTCTTCATAGGCTCATTGCATACAGTCCATGCTGGGGTGCTCTTCTCTTTAGACTCTGCTCTTTGGCCGTCACGTGTGACATACTGCTCACAGAGCTTTTGCAAGAAAAACAAGTCTAAGAGGAGGTGAGAAAACATAGAGGTTGCACACAAATTATCAGCCACATAAGTGGAAAATGTAGGATTGGTGATGTGAAGGCACTAAAACCACAAATCTATCCCCAAACATCAGGCAATACCTCTTAAACTAATTCACGCCAAGTTAAATACTTCCATACATCAACTTTGAGAATCAGAAAGAAATTAGATACATTTTTATCCAGATGTTGATTGAATATTAGCCAAAGAACTGACATATAACAACATATCACCCACCAATGGCAATAAAAAGAAGGATTGAAAATAACTTTAGATTTTTCATTTACTTAATTGGACAACTCATATTTTAAATTCAACATTACATTATTTGAGCGTACTTTCTCTTTAAATTTGCTAGAGCATAAACCATCATGGCGGGTGCCGCAAGCTTCAACCAATAGAATTGCAGAATTTATGTTTAAAAATAGAAAACAAACGTCAGTTGGTGCCAGTCTGCTATTGCTTTTATAGAGATAGCACAGGCTTCACTTTGATCTTGGAAGTGATTTAGCGATTGTTGTGACATTTTTGGAGGAGGAAGACCCCCTACTGCACATCAGCATCTTCTGGAAGATAACACCAACTGTCTTCAAGTCATCAGTGGTAAATTACCATCATTTATTACCTAGAATTATTGCTCCAGGTCATCCAGAGCCCAACCACAGTTAGCCGTTTACCAATTAAATAGAAAACACTTAATTAATAAATGCAAAGATTTTCACCTAATTTCCCCAGAAAGTAGATAAATGGTGGTGACCAGAGTAAACCCAAGACTTATCACTTCCATTCTCCTATTCTATCTGATGGATGGATCCAACATGTAGGAAAATAGACAATTACCCAGTAATTTGGTGAAGATAGTCGTCATTATTATTCCATGGTTATTAGCCAGGAGCGGGCCGGTAGTGGAGGAAGAAGTAACCTCTTTCAGAGTCAGCAAAAAGTCACAGGGTAAATGTGTCTTATGTCATTATATTATGATTTTTGGAATAATTATACAGAGACATGGACCCAAAGAGGGAAAATTCTGTGTTAAGTGATTTCCTTATACTCAAAATTGCACCCATAATTGCACCCATAAGGGGTCTCTGCTGTCTCTAAAGGCCACTTTACACACAGAGATAAATCTGTGGCAGATCTGTGGTAGATCTGTGGTTGCGGTGAAATTGTTGACAATTAGTGCCAGGTTTGTGGCTGTGTACAAATGGAACAATATGTCCATGATTTCACTGCAACCACAGATCTGCCAAAGATTTATCTCTGCGTGTGACGGGGCCTTGAGGGTATAGTCCCATGTGTCATATTTATTCCCGAAATTTCAACAACTGTGCTATTTATCTGAATGGGGTTTACAGACATTTTTGGAGGATGCCGTGGACTACAGAGGACCAGAACATAGTGTATATAGGGGTTATGTAAAATTACAGTTGCCATGGTGATTGAACTATTATCTTCCAGAACGAATACAATGATAGCACTTTTATTATATCATTTCATTGCTGAAAATGTATTTATACTCAATAGGGAAACACAAAGGATAAGATTTACCAGTGTTTTCACCAGAAATCTGGAGGGAAACACTTTCAGTATTCACAAAAGGTTTCTGCAACATGAAGTTGTATAATAATCTTGTAAATTTAGACATTTTTATGCAAGTTTAAAGAATTGCTGCCAAAATCTGAGGAGCTGGGAGAAGGCAGGGCAAATCGGGACATGGCAGTGCCCGCTTATGAATTTCAGCAAAAGGGCCGGCGTTTCCTACTCCAGGAATGCTACTCCAGTACCTCATCACAGTTACTTTTTTGGCGAGATGCACACAACTTAGGAGATGCACTGAATAC
Organism: Anomaloglossus baeobatrachus; assembly: GCF_048569485.1. NCBI lineage: Eukaryota > Metazoa > Chordata > Amphibia > Anura > Aromobatidae > Anomaloglossus > Anomaloglossus baeobatrachus. The sequence continues at coordinate 330,098,124 of NC_134353.1, forward strand.
ATCAGGTGCCGCACACGTCTTAACGATTTCATCGTACAGGGATCCCTTCATTACGACTGTACATTATGTCAAGATTAGATTAGTGGTGGTTGTATATTTCTAAACCAATAAACATCCATATAATGCTGAGGTATGAAGCCTATGGGCCTCAATAACATCTGTAGCAGGGCCCTCATACACCATGAGCCATTTCTAATGGAGACATCATTTCATGTGGCTATTGGGCTCCCTCCTGCACCCGGACTGAGGTGTGACGCCAACCATGTGTATTTCCTATAGCTGTGCCCATGATATAATGGAGGTCCAGCTCTTATATTACAAGCTTATGGTAATATAGGTCTCTGTAAGGTCTCTGGAAGATGGTCATAGTGATATTCCCTTCTCTCTAAGACTCCCAGGAAGAAGAGATGAGCAGGAAGAGGAAGAGAGAGCTGAATGCTCCTTATGAAGAAGAGACGTGAGATTTATTAGTGTTATAGTCCCCTCATATAGAGTCCATAATTATTAAATTACAAGTTATCTGATATGATATTTACGACACAACACTCATCAGTTATATTTGCTTTTCCCGTTCGGCCAAGATGACAGCACTAAGGTCGGGTCATGCATCTTACTTACATCGCAATGCGTCACTTCTTATAAGACCATTTCACACCGCAGACAATTTTTATTTCGGCATTTTTCTTTTTCTCCCCTTCCGTTTACATAGCTGAAAATATGATGTCCGGTATTTTTTCCAGGAAGAGAGATAATTTTATTTGCTTCATTCATTTTACCCTACAACATACTGGAAAATCATCATTCATGGGTTTTGTTTTACGGTTTTGTTTTATGGTTATCTGTATGGTGAAAATATCCTGGCAACATGATTCTCCAGTTTTGCACAATTACAGCGATAAGAAAGTGAATTATTTTTTTCTTATTTTATTAGTAATATAATGAAATAAGGGGTAAACAAAAAACATGTTTCTTGCTTCTGCCATTTCCTAAGATCTGTAACTTTGTCACTTTTCCATGGATGGAGCCATGTGAGGTCTTTTTGTTTTTTTCCTTATTTGCAGCCAAGCTGTTGGATTTTTTTACTTACACTATTATTGTTTATTTACGATATTTTAATCACTTTTTATTGCATTTTTTTGCAGACATGCGACAACAAAAAAGCAACATTTCTAATGACTCAATTTCTTTTTGATCTGCTGATTTTACTTGATATATGACATATTTTATTATTTTGATGAATTTAACTTTTTAAGATGCAGTAATACCACATAACTATTTATATATGTACAGTGCCATAAAAAGTGTTCATACCCCGTGAACTTTTCCACAGTTTTTCACGTTACACCAACAAATTTAAATGTGTTTTATTGGGATTTTATGTGATATACCAACACAATCTACCAAGTATTTGCAACATGTAAATGAAATGATACATGGTTTTCTAAATATATAAAAAAAATAAATCTGAAAATTGTGATGTGCATTTGTATTCAGCCCCTTGTCTGATACTTTGTCGGGCCATCTTTCCCTGCAATTACTGCTGCAACTCTTGTGAGGTTTGTCTCTGCCAGCTTTGCACATCTAGAGGCTGAATTTGTTGCTCATTCTTCTTGGTCTCATCAGACCAGAGCACAACATGTAAGTTCTGTCCCTTCCAGGACATGTGGAAGAAGGTGCTCTGGTCAGATGAGACCAAAGTAGAACTTTTTAGGATAGATGCTATACACTTTTTGTAGTGGAAAACTAAAACTGCACATCACCCTGAAAACACCATCCTCACCGTCAAACACGGTGGTGGCAGCATCATGTTGTGAGGAGGCTTTTCTTCAGCAGGGACAGGGAAGCTGGCTAGAGTTGATGGGAAGATGGATGGAACTAAATACAGGAAAACCTGTTATAGGCTATAAAAGTTTTTAGAGTGGGGCGTAGGTTCATCGTCTGACCCTAAACATACCGACAGAGCTACAATGGATCAACACCTATTCATGTGTTTGAATGGCCCAGTCACAGCCCAGACCTGAATCCCCTTGACAATCTGTGACAAGACTTGAAAATTGCTGTTCACAGACGCTCTATGGGAATGGGAAAAATTTCAGCATATAGATTTGCAAACGTGGTAGAGACAAATCCCAAAATACTTATAGCAGTAATTGCCGTGAAAGGTGGTCTTACAAGGTTACTCAGGGAGAGCTGAATACAAATTCATATTACAAATTCTCAGATTCTATATTTTTTAATATGTATAAAACCATTTTCATTTCTTTTACAAGCAAAAAGGTTTTGTGCCTCACCGTGTTCAGTGGATTGATGTACCCGCTTGTTTAGCTGATTGGAGATAAATCCATGGTCCGGGCTGTCGGTCCAATGCAGAATACAGAAAAAGGATGTCTCCAAAGTATATAAAACTTCCAATTTATTCAAAGATCTTTAAAAATCCATGATAGGTCTGTGTCACTCAAACAGGTTTCATGCGCTGGGCCCTTGTTCACTGAGTGTCGCTTTGATGCATGGGAAAACATTTAAATTACAAACAACCAATCATGGACATGGAAAGACTGCTCATAATTAGACTATATTGAGAACAGCTTCTAAACTTCACATTTAGAAATACAAACAATAAATAAAGTATCATTCCTGAAATTCATCCCTCTTGGGTATTTAGTGTTCAAATGTGTGATCCAGAAATCTTCTCTAAATAGAAGTTTTTTACACCAGTCGCCTCCTCGGATTGGACAATTAACTCTTTCCACACCAAAGAAGACTAAATTGTCAATATTTCCATTGTGTTGTTCAAGGAAATGTTTAGTAACCCCAGAATACATAGTATTATCATTAGCAATGTTAGAAGGATGTTCTCAATTCTTTTATATATAATAAAAAAAAATGTATTCTAAATTTCATTAAAATTCACAGAACAACTAACCATTCCACACCGTGACCAATAGCACAAAAAAACCCCAAAAAAACAAAAACAAAAAAAGCAAAGGATCATGGAACAGTCTTAATGTATGCAACCTGTATGGAAAAAATCATATCCACAGAAAATCAATTGGTAGTGCTCAAAAGGGGCAATAATTCACTAAGATGGCCCTCAATCTGTCTTTCCACTATCTATCAATGGAGATATAACTTGCGTCACGCGCACCCTAAATGAAATTGGTGCCCCCATTCCTCGATGGCTTTCCCTGGTAGTTCTTCTGATAAAATTGACTTTTTCTGCCTTCCTTTTTTGACCCTTTAAGTGCTGCTTAAGTAAATATGTGCTGCCCAGGGAATGGGGTACTCGGTCCTGGGCAGTGTTTAACTGGGGAATGTCACTTTGGTGGCCGTTGCCTGGTCCCGTACACTGGGTGCTTATTTTAATGGGGAGTATTTACAGGGGAGAGTAAAGTCATTTGTGTGACGCTACCTGCGGATTGCGGGTAGGATGGTGGAACCGTCGCTGCTGAGTTGATCATCCCCAGGGCTGGTGATAATGGCAGCTGTGGTGGTAGGCCTTCCACAGGTAGGGCTGAGCCTGGGAGATGTATGATGGAGTAATAAGAGAGGTCACACCATGGGTAGTAGTTAACAGTCTCTACTCACTATTGACCCTTGAACGGCTGGTTCAGGTCCCTGTAGTTCCAGTGCCAGTTGATGACTCGGTTGCTCTGTCCCCGGCACCTTCAGCGTGGTTGGGTCCCCGTAGAATGGAGCGATTTTGGGCCCAACTGTCCCTTTTTGTGGCAGTGTCCTTGTCCATATGGTGGGCAGTGTGGACCCTGTAGGGCTGGTCTGTGTCCTGAACCCTAATCCTTGCTTTATTGCTGGTGCCCCCGGATCTGTGGGTCAGTGAGGTCCGTGAAGGTCCCCTCACTGTACAGGTATTTGCCAGGCCGTATGAAACTGTCACCTGACCTAGAGCCCTGTGCCCGTCAGTGCTTTGGTCCCAGCAGTACTCGGGTGTACCTTCCCTGGAGACCACTCTTCTGTGCCCTGGGTCACCGTTACATGACCCAGCTCTAGGCACGTGTTTCCACTTTCACTCACTACTACTGACTTCTGTAGACTGACTGCTGTCCCCTCCCACCAGGTTGTCTAATCCCTTGGTCTGGCTCCCCCCTCTAGGTTGCCAACCCCTTGTGTCCGACTAGCCAGTTACCCCTGGTGTGGAGTAGCAACTAGGATTTTGTTGTGTCTAGGTGTTGCTGGCACTGGTGTTCCAGGTCCCTGGAGGTAGGCCCTGCATCCTGGTGAGGATGCAATACCTAGTAGTGCCCTATTCTGATCCTTCACAGGAGATTATTATATTGATTACCCATTGATTATAATGGGTCTGCACAGGGCCAGATTAAGGTTGGTGGGGGCCCCTGGGCAGAAAATCTGGTGGGGGCCCAATAACGTTAACAATTTTAGCCGTAACAGTAGAGCACGCACTGTAGCATTTAGATATAAATACTGCACCTCAGTCTCACATTCCCCCTTCTCAGCATACTGTGCCCTCCTCCATACTGTGCCCTCCTCCATACTGTGCCCTCACACTGGCTACCTTGCTGCCCCTTATCTATACTGCCTATGTCCTTCACTATCCAGTCACTATACTGCACCTGTCTCACATTCCCCCTCCTCAGCATACTGTGCCCTCACACTGGCCACCTTGCTGCCCCTTCTCTATACTGCACCTCAGTCTCACATTCCCCCTCCTCAGCATACTGTGCCCTCCATACTGTGCCCTCACACTGGCCACCTTGCTGCCCCTTATCTATACTGCCTATGTCCTTCACTATTCAGTCACTATACTGTACCTCAGTCTCACATTCCCCCTCCTCAGCATACTGTGCCCTCCATACTGTGCCCTCACACTGGCCACCATGCTGCCCCTTCTCTATACTGCCTATGTCCTTCACTATACAGTCACTATACTGTACCTCCGTCTCACATTCCCCCTCCTCAGCATACTGTGCCCTCCATACTGTGCCCTCACACTGGCCACCATGCTGCCCCTTCTCTATACTGCTTATCCCCCACCACTACCCAGTCTCTATACTATGCCCCTCACACTTTTCTTTCCCAATACTGTCTACTTACAATTGTCTCCCACCATACTGCTGCCTCACACTTTCCAATGGTGCCCCCCTGATAAATATGCAAATATGCCGCATCCCCCCAAAGGTACGCCCCTGTACAGTGTACAGGAGAATACATGATTGGTATTCGCAGGGCCGGCTCCAGGTTTTTGTGGGCCCTGGGCGAAAGAGTCTCAGTGGGCCCCATCCACACATAGACATGCACAGATACATTCACATACAGGCATACATACACATATATATTTAAAGAGAAATTCACAAAAACACATATAAATAGACATAAAGACACATCATACATGCACACACAGACACATTTTTATATTTTTATATATATTTTTAATATTGGGAAGCCGGCAACAGTCTCATTCACCTCCCCGCTTGTCTCCATCCAACTCCTCCTGGGCATGTGTCTGTGCCACGCTGATTGGTGGCAGTCACTAACAGACATGGCCGCACATAGAGCACACTAACACCGATGTATATACACATCACAAGAGAGGCTGGGGACATACACATTACTGGGGGGGGGGGGCATAAATATTACTAAGGAAAGGGGTATGGAGCAATGGGGGGCATACAGCTCTAGAGGGGGGCAGTGGCTCTGAGGTGGGGGGGACAAACAGCTCTGAGGTGGGGGGGGTGACATGCAGCTCTTGGGGTATACAGCTCTGGGGTGGAAGGGACATACAACTCTGGGGGTATAGTATTATGCAGCCTCAATATTCCTCCATATAGTATTATGCAGCCCCGATATGGCATTATGCAGCCCCGATATGGCATTATGCAGCCCCGATATGGCATTATGCAGCCCCGATATGGCATTATGCAGCCCCGATATGGCATTATGCAGCCCCGATATGACATTATGCAGCCTCGATATGGCATTATGCAGCCCCGATATGGCATTATGCAGCCCCGATATGGCATTATGCAGCCCCGATATGGCATTATGCAGCCCCCATATGGCACTATGCAGCCCCAATATGGCACTATGCAGCCCCCATATTACAATAATCAGTCCTCATATAGTACAGTGCAGACCCATATAGCAGTAGGCACCCTCATGTAGTATACAGCCCCCGTATGGCCCTATGCAGCCCCCATATGGCACTATGCAGCCCCCATATTACAATAAGCAGTCCTCATATAGTACAATGCAGACCCATATAGCAGTAGGCACCCTCATGTAGTATACAGCCCCTATATAGCACAATGCAGACCCATATAGCATTAGGCACCCTCATGTAGTACACAGCCCCTATATAGCACAATGCAGACCCAGATAGCATTAGGCATCCTCACGTAGTACACAGCCCCTATATAGCACAGTGCAGAGCCAATAGCATTAGGCATCCTCACATAGTACACAACCCCTATATAGCACAGAGCAGACCAGATAATATTAAGCACCTTCACATAGTACACAGCCCCTATATAGCACAGTGCAGACCCTGATAGCATTAGGCATCCTCATGTAGTATACAGCCCCTATATAGCACAGTGCAGAGTCAGATAGCATTAGGCACCCTCATGTAGTATACAGCCAGTATATAGCACAGTGCAGAGAACCAGATAGCAATAGGCATCCTCATGTAGTGTACAGCCGCCATATCATTTAATGTACCCCCATGGTCGTCTGGCCACAGTGATTGTACATACTCACTTCTCCTCGTTCCCCCGCTGCTCCAGTCTCCTCGGCGCGTCCATTGCTGTCGTTCGACCTATCAGCAGGCGCGCAGTGATGACGTCACCGAGCTCCGCTGCAGAGCTGTCAGAGTGCCAACAGAGACAGTGAGGAGAATCATGAGAGAGCGCCGCCCAATCTCATCATTGCTCTCAATTGTATCGGCAACTGCGATGCCGATACAATTGAAAGTGCGATCCTCGGCGGGGGGGGGGGGGGCGCTGGTGACAGCGCTAGCACCGGGCCCCCTGACTAGCAGTACGCAACTCCTGCCACCGCGATTGGGCCCCCCGGCAGCTCAGGGCCCCGGCATTTGACTGGGTTTACTGTGATACAGACACCAGATGTTATACAATATACACATTATATGCCATCTGATGTGTGTACACAGTATATCACACTGCTCTGTACACTGGATGTGATATACCATGTACACAGTATATCACACTACTCTGTACACTGGATGTGGTATCCCATGTACACGGTATATCACACTGCTCTGTACACTGGATGTGGTATATAATGTACACAGTATATCACACTGCTCTGTACACTGGATGTGGTATATAATGTACACAGTATATCACACTACTCTGTACACTGGATGTGGTATACCATGTACACAGTATATCACACTGCTCTGTACACTGGATGTGGTATATAATGTACACAGTATATCACACTGCTCTGTACACTGGATGTGGTATCCCATGTACACAGTATATCACACTGCTCTGTACACTGGATGTGATATACCATGTACACAGTATATCACACTGCTCTGTACACTGCATGTGGTATATACACAGATATACAATGCCCTGCACTGATCACACCTGGGCCTACAGCACCTCACATATTCTATATGTAATATGGGCCATATAGTGTAATGTGTGCTGCAGGCTCAGATGTGATCAGTGCAGGATTCTGTGTAGTGATGTTTGTGCTGAAGATCAGTGTGAGTTATTGCAGGGGAGGGATGAGGCCGATGACCCGGCACTGACAGCCCGACCTGATCTGCTGCAGGTCACACTCCTGCAATAACTCACACTGGTCCTGCCGGCAGAGCTGCCGCTGACACTATGAAATCCCGTCCTGCTCCCTCCTCACTGCAGCCTCCTGCCCGGCACCATGATGGATGACGTCACTCACCATCATCCACCGAGGCCTCTGCTCCGGTCCTCCCACAAGCTCCTGTACAGCACGAAGAAGCAGCAGCGCGGTGACGTCATCCTTGCAGACTCAGCCCACACAGCATGCAGTGGGCGTGTCTGCAGCATAGTGATGGCCGGATTGAAATTCTCTTAAAGGTACAGTGTGGTCCTGAACCTTAATAAAATGGCGCTCACACTGATGGTGGTGGGGGCCCCCTCAGAAGCTCTTGTGGTGGGGGCCCCTGGGCTGAAGCCCCGCCTGCCCCGCCTATAATCCGGCCCTGGGTCTGCATATGTCCGTGATTCTGGTACATATAAAAACTAGCACATACGTACCAAGATCACTGAAGTGTGAAACAGTCCTAAATGTGAAGTTCAGAACCTGTTCTCAATATATTCTGATTATGAGCAGTCTCTCCATGATTGGTTGTTTGTATTTTAAATGTTTTCCCATGCATCAGTGCGACACTCAGTGAACAAGGGCCCAGTGCCAGAAACATGTTTGAGTGACACAGACCTATCATGGATTTTTCAAGATCTTTGAATAAATTGAAAGTTTTATATACTTTGGAGACATCCTTTTTCTGTATTGTATCATTTCCTTTACACTTCACAAATACTTGCTACGTAGTATTGGTATATTACATAAAATCCCAATAAAATACATTTAAGTTTGTTGCTGTAGCGTGAAAGAATGTGGAAAAGTTCACAATGTATTAATACATTTTCAAGGCAGTATATACAGTATATATACAGTATAAATACAGAGAGAGAGAGAGAGAAATAAGTATTGAACACATCACCAACTTTCTAGATAAATAGATTTCTAAAGGTACTTTTTCACACATATATCTCAACACATTTTGGTAACAACCCATCCCATCCACACAGGCAAATAAATCAATCCATAAAGTATATGTCCATGAATTTAGTAATGTGTAATAATGAAAAATTACACAGAGAGAAAAAGTATTGAACATTCTTGCTGAAATTTATTTAATACCCTATACAGAAGCTTTTGTTGGTTATAGCAGCTTCCAAACACCTCCTGTATGAGGAAACTAGTCACATGCATTGCTCAGATGTGATTTATGTACCGCTCCGCGGCCTCGGCTGCGACCACCGAGCCGCTCGGTTCCGGGCTCGTGTGTTTGTCGGTGGCTCGAGCACCTCTGGACCCGGGGGTCACGTCGCTCTGGAAGGGTGTAGTGGCGGTGCACGCAGGGGTTGTGGGGGTGGTTGTGTTGTAAAGCTCGTGACGCCACCCACGGGTTGTGGTGATGGTGGACACCACCACTGCGGTAAAGGTGCGGGGAATCCCGGGAGCGGTGTAGGGGTGCAGCTAGGTGTTGACCCCTCCATGGGTAGGGGATGTTGGTCCCGGGGCCCGGTAGTGAGGGCCGGGGTGCAAGGGCAGTATTGCGGTGCAGCGCGGTGTGGTGCCTGATGGCACTGGTGTACTCACGATTAAACCACACAGAGTCACTGGTAAACCAAATGGAGTGATGAACGGGGCCCGCAGCAGGCTGCAGTTTCTCCAGATAGGTTGGTAATGTCCGCCTTTTCTCCTGCACCTGTATGTGATCTTGGCTACCGTTCCTGGGCACGGGTAGCCCGCTCCCCAGCGTATATTTTTCGTAGGAGCCCATTTGCCCACAGATGCTGGCCCTTGGATCTCTGGCCTCTGGCGGTGGCTACTATCCGGACGGGTTGGGCTGTTGCCTTCAATCGGGACTTAGGTGGGAATGAACCCCTGAGGTCCAGACCGCAATCAGTTGATTTGACTATGGTGGTGGCTTATAGCCTAGTTCAGGGTCTGAGTACCCTGCATGGTGCTCCGGTATCCAGTTAGCTCCCCCGTTCGGTTCCGGCGGGCCACTACCCTGTCCCGGTCCCTTACGGTTCCGCTAGTCTTATTCCCGGTCTCCTGCAGGCGGCCACTACCATCTGCCTGCCTGACTGATCTGGGGTCCTAGGCTCCAACCCAGGCCCCACACAGAACTGAGCTCCTCACTCTCCAAACTCTGAACTTGAACTCCCTAGTGTTTTCCTGCCTCAGGCCAGCAGACTCCTCGGAGGGCGTGTCTTTCTGCCTGACTCTGCCCACCTGGTGTGCCTGTCTGACTCTGAGGGAGGCAATCAGGTCTTTTAGTTGACTGGTGATACCTCACTGGGGTGGGGGTGTATGTAGTGAGTGTAATGACCTGTGACCCCTTGGTGTCCAGGGTGTCACATTTATACCCATATTTCCACACAAAAACTGAAAATTGATGGTGTGTTCAATACTCTTTTCACCTGCTGTATATATATATATATATATATATATATATATATATATAATCTTTTGTTTAGTAGCATAAACAGGAGTGACTCAGATGTTCTCTTTATTTTTTTTATTTATTTAATGCTTTATTTTTTTAATCACCTTATGGGACTTTAATGTGCTCCATGGAAACGGACGCAATATGACTCTTATATGTACAGCGTATGTCAAGAAGGGGTTAATTGTAAATTTATTAATTTATGCCGATCTGTACATATCTATTTTATCATATTACAGTTCAAGGACCACCATGATAAAAATTTGCCAAAAGAAGATGAAGGACCTCAGCCTGCGTCCAGAAGAACGGGCTGCGTTCTTTAATCTGCTTGGTAACATTTCCTGACTGTTGCATTATTGTGTTTAGTGGGGATCTGACTTCTGAAGCCCCATCTATCAGCTCAGTGATGATAATTATGTACTGTAGTGGGAGGAATAGCCTCTTCACTGTTTACCTTGGCTTTACACCATACGGTTGTGCTGTGCCTGGTGCTGCATGTCACTACATCCTAGTCCCATTGAAGTGAATAGGAGTGAGCAGCAGTACAGGATGGATATGGCCACACCTGTATATGTAGAGGTCTGTCTGGGTATCCAGTGAAGTGGACACTGCTCAGGATAGTCCATCAACATTAAGCCCTTCACGACATGGTGATTTTGTGTTTTTGGGCGTTTCATGTCCTTTTCTTCTGACAGCCATAACTGTAATTTTTCCATCGCCATAGTCATATGAGGACTTGGTTTTTGCAGTATAGGTTACAGATTTGAACATCACCATTCATTTTATTATTAAATGTACTGGAAGACAGGATCAAAATTCCAGTACATTCTGATATTGTTTTTTTGTGTTTTGTTATTTTTGCATTGTAAAAATATAATTTGCCAGGTCAGTAAAATTACCACAATACCACACTACAGGCAGCATGAATCAGAGTCCGGCTATACGTTTGCCGCTTGTTATGTTCTCTGAAACTCACCGACATTTCAGAAAAAGAAAAGTTTGAACATCCGGCCAGGGACCATAGCTGGAGACGAGACTAGTCCAGTTATAGTCCTCAGCCGAATCCTCTCACTTTATCCCTTCTGAAACGTCATTTTAGAGAATAACAGACTTAGCTGCAATCGTGTAGCCGGGCTCTGATTCATTCTGCCCACGGATTGGATACCATGAGTCATGTGACAATGAAAAAATTGGAACTTCATTTTGCCCATGGATTGGACACCATGAGTCATGTGACAATGAAAAAATTGGAAATTTGAAAAAGAAAAAAACAAAAAAACAATTGCCTATGTCGACATTTTTCAATACATTTCCATATTTTGGTCAATACAGTTGGGTAAGATCTTGCTTTTTGAGTAGCATAGAGTTCTTGTTGATTTTTGGTTGATGCAATTTTTTGATTACTTATTGCAGGTTTTTTGTGCGGCATTACAGTGACTGAAAATACACAATTGTGGCATTTCGATTTTTTTCTCCCTGTTATGGCATTTGCCTATAAGGTTAATTAAGTTTAATAGAACAGACTTTTATGGACACAGTGATACAAATAACCTTATTTTCATTTTATATTTAATGTCTTGCTCATATCAAAAACTGGGACCTGACGTTATATATCAGAAAGGGGTTAATATTACAGAAATCCATTTTAATAATGTGTAATTTATTAAATATTTTATTTTATCTTTTCCCCCAGGAGATAAGGATATCCAGCTATTTTTGGCAAAAGACATCTGTTTAAGGATTTCGGACAAGGTATCTTTATAATGGCAAAATACAAGAACAATTAGCCAGAAAATGTCTTTAACCCCTTAACGACCTTGGACGTACTGAGTACGTCATGGTCACATGGTGCTAAACGACCCATGACGTACTCAGTACGTCCTGGCGAAATCGCGGTCCCGGAGCCCCGGGGAGTGAAATTTGTTTACCTAAACGGTGGATTCGGGAAGGAGGGGACCTCTGCCTGACCTCAGGAGGGGTGGTGCCTCCTCCCCGAACCTACAGAGGCTGTGATTGGCTGACGAACGCCGCTCAGCCAATTACAGTCACTGTAATGTGTCAGCCATTGAAAATGGCTAACACATTGCAATCCAGCCATAATCAGTGCTGCTGTAGCACTGATGACTGGCTGGAGCTGGGTGAACTTTGTTTCACCCGCCCCCAGCTCTGATTGGAGAGACCGGCCTTGTGACCGATCTCTCCCAATCACTGTGGATCTTGTGCCGTCACCGCTACCCTCAGCTTCACTCCGTCCGTGAAAGCTGATGAGAGCGGTCGCTGCAGGTGCCCATCGGTAAGTTATAGCACCCCCCCCCCCGATCCCCCCGCCGCTCCCCGCCGAGATCCACCGCCGCTCCCCGCCGAGATCCACCGCGCTCCCCGCCCAGATCCACCGCCGCTCCCCGCCCAGATCCACCGCCGCTCCCCCGCCGAGATCCCCCGCCGCTCCCCGCCGAGATCCCCCGCCGCTCCCCGCCGAGATCCACCGCCGCTCCCCGCCGAGATCCACCGCCGCTCCCCGCCGAGATCCACCGCCGCTCCCCGCCGAGATCCACCGCCGCTCCCCGCCGAGATCCACCGCTGCTGTCCCTGCCCGCCACGCCGCTGTTCCCGCCGCTGTCCCTGCCCGCCGATCCACCTCTGCTGCCCGCCACGCCGCTGTCCCTGGTCGCCACCGTCCCCTTTCAGTCGCCGCTGCACCCGATCGGCCGCCGCCTCCATCGGCTGCCACTGCACCTAATCGGCTCCCCCCCTCCATGTGCTGCCTCCCCCCCTCCATGTGCTGCCTCCCCCCCTCCATGTGCTGCCTCCCCTCCCCCCCTCCATGTGCTGCCTCCCCCCCTCCATGTGCTGCCTCCCCCCCTCCATGTGCTGCCTCCCCTCCCCCCCTCCATGTGCTGCCTCCCCCCCTCCATGTGCTGCCTCCCCCCCTCCATGTGCTGCCTCCCCTCCCCCCCTCCATGTGCTGCCTCCCCTCCCCCCTCCATGTGCTGCCTCCCCCCCTCCCCTCCCCACCTCTCCATGTGCTGCCTCCCCCCCTCCATGTGCTGCCTCCCCCCCTCCATGTGCTGCCTCCCCTCCCTCCCCCCCCTCCATGTGCTGCCTGCCCCCCTCCATGTGCTGCCTCCCCCCCTCCATGTGCTGCCTTCCCCCCCTCCATGTGCTGCCTTCCCCCCCTCCATGTGCTGCCTTCCCCCCCCCTCCATGTGCTGCCTTCCCTCCCCTCCATGTGCTGCCTGCCCCCCCCCCCATGTGCTGCTCCCCCCCATGTGCTGCCTCCCCCCTCCCTCCATGTGCTGCCTCCCCCCCCATGTGCTGCCTCCCCCCATGTGCTGCCTCCCCCCCATGTGCTGCCTCCCCCCTCCCTCCATGTGCTGCCTCCCCTCCATGTGCTGCCTCCCCTCCATGTGCTGCCTCCCCTCCATGTGCTGCCTCCCCCCCCATGTGCTGCCTCCCCCCCCATGTGCTGCCTCCCCCCCCATGTGCTGCCTCCCCCCCCATGTGCTGCCTCCCCCCCATGTGCTGCCTCCCCCCCCATGTGCTGCCTCCCCCCCCATGTGCTGCCTCCCCCCCCCATGTGCTGCCTCCCCCCCCCATGTGCTGCCTCCTCCCCCCATGTGCTGCCTCCCCCCCCCATGTGCTGCCTCCCCCCCATGTGCTGCCTCCCCCCCCATGTGCTGCCTCCCCCCCATGTGCTGCCTCCCCCCTCCCTCCATGTGCTGCCTCCCCCCCATGTGCTGCCTCCCCCCCCATGTGCTGCCTCCCCCCCCATGTGCTGCCTCCCCCTCCCTCCATGTGCTGCCTCCCCCCCTCCCATCAGACTCTGCCCCCCTCCCTGATCTGCTGCCTGCTCTCTCCCATCCTTTTCACCCTCCTTCATCTGCTGCCTCTTCTGTCTGCTGTGATTCTGCTGCCTAGATCCATCCTGTAAGGTAGGTATCCCCATCTCACCCCCCCATCCTCTGCCGCTCCTCCACCCGCTGCGCCATTTCCCATCATCCATCCGCTGCGCCCTTTCCCATCCTCTGCCGCTCCTCCACCCGCTGCGCACTTTCCCATCTTCCATCCGCTGCGCTCTTTCTCATCTGCCGCCCCGCCCTCTCGCATCGCATTATCCAGCGCAGTTGCTCACTTCCAGACTGCAGTGGATGATGCGATACGAGACTCGTGCATTGCTCTCACGTTTGGCACTGGTCTTAGTGGCAGGCGCTCTTTTTTTTTTTTTTTTTTTTTACTGATGTCTGTATTTTTTATTTCGCCAAACTAATTTTTTTTGTATGGGGGGGGGCTAGTTTCCAAAATGGGATCACATGTGGGGGAGCTCCATTGTTTAGGCACTTCAGGGGGGTCTCCAAATGAAACATGGCGTCTGCTAATAATTCCAATCAATTTTACTGTGAAATGGCGCTCCTTCTCTTCTGAGCCCCGCCGTACGCCCAAACAATTGATTTCCACCACATATGAGGTATCGTCGTACTCAGGAGAAATTGCACAATACATTTTATGGTGCATTTTTTCCTGATACCCTTGTGGAAAAAAAAGCTACCTGTTTGAAAAAACAATTTTGTGGTAAAAAAAAGAATAAAATATTTTCACGGCTGAACATTACAAACGTTTGTGAAGCCTCCAGGGGTTCAAAGTGCTCACTAAACAGCTAGATAAATTCCATGAGGGGTCTAGTTTCCAAAATGGGGTCAATTGTGGGGGAGCTCCATTGTTTAGGCACTTCAGGGGGGTCTCCAAATGAAACATGGCGTCCGCTAATAATTCCAACCAATTTTGCTGTGAAATGGCGCTCCTTGCCTTCCGAGTCCTGCCGTGCGCCCAAACATTTGATTTCCACCACATATGGGGTATCTGCGTACTCAGGAGAAAATGCACCATAAATTTTATGGTGCATTTTTTCCTGATACCCTTGTGATAAAAAAAGCTACCTGGTTGAACCAACAGTTTTGTGGTAAAAAAAAATTTTTTTCTTTTCACGGCTCAACGTTATAAACTTCTGTGAAGCCCCCAGGGGTTCAAAGTGCACATCAAACATCTAGAAAAAATATTTGAGGGCTCTAGTTTCCAAAATGGGGTCATTTGTGGGGGAGCTCCATTGTTTAGGCACCTCAGGGGGTCTTCAAACCCGACATGGCGTCCGCTAATGAGTGCAGCTAATTTTGCACTCAAAAATTCAAATTGCGCTCCTTGCCTTCCGAGTCCTGCCGTGCGCCCAAACATTTGATTTCCACCACATATGGAGTATCTGCGTACTCAGGAGAAAATGCACGATACATTTTATGATGCATTTTTCCTGATACCCTTGTGAAAATACTAATTTTTATGGCTAAAGTAACATTTTTGTGTTAAAAAAGTAAAATTTTCATTTTTTCGTCTACATTGCTTTGGTTGCTGTGAAGCTCCTAAAGGGTTAATAAACTTCTTGGATGTGGTTTTGAGCAGAGTGAGGGGTGCAGATTTAGAATTGGGTCACTTTTGGGTATTTTCTGTCGCCTAGGTTTCTCAAATCACTCCAAATGTGATGTGGTACCTAAACAATTTTTTTTTGTAAATTTTGTTGGAAAAATGAGAAATTGGTGATGAACTTTGAACCCTTCTAACTTCCTAACGGAAATTTTTTTTTTTTCAAAAATTGCGCTGGTGTAAAGTAGACATGTGGGAAATGTTATTTAGTAACTTTTTTGTGTGACATTTCTCTCAGATTTATGGGCATAAAATTTCAAATTTTGAAAATTGCAAAATTTTCAAAATTTTCGCTAAATTTCCGAAATTTTCACAAATAAACGCAAAACATATCGGCCTAAATTTACCACTGACATGAAGTACAATATGTCACGAAAAAACAATGTCAGAATCGCCAGGATCCGTTGAAGTGTTCCAGAGTTATAACCTGTCAAAGTGACACTGGTCAAAATTGCAAAAAATGGCCGGGTCTTTAAGGTGAAAACAGGCTGGGGGCTGAAGGGGTTAAAGGGAACCTGTCATGAAGATATTAGCCCCTTTAGATGTCATCATTGCCCGCGGTCATCTCATCTGATGGGGAGGTGCATGTGCGGATTAGCTAACGTCATCAGGAGCTTACTGCACATGTGCCACCACCTCTGAGGAAACAACTGCGGGCAATGATGGCACCTGGTGCAGAATCTCAGCCTGGGAAAGCCAGTCACTGAGAGAAGAGTGAGGAAATACTACAAGCAAAGTATGGATGGAGTCAGCAGTGAAAGGCCCTTTTCTGAGGTCTAGCATCCTGATGACGGGTTCCCTTTACCAGAATTTACTCTTTACATCCACATACATGTAGAGCGGTATTACAGGGTGCACAATAGTCAGTGACCTTTCTGTTCAGATTACAGAATTACATTATTCATCATAAAATACAGCGACAGACTATAGCGAAAAATAATTTCTAAAATGTAAGTTCTTGTCTTCTTCCACTAGTATCTCCTGGCCATGGTCCTCGTGTACTTCAAGAGAGCCGGACTGAGCACCGAGGAATATAGACAGAACTTCTTTCCAGCCCTGTAAGTGTTTTCATGAAAACATGTTTGAAGGAAAACTCTGAATAATTGTGGATCCGGTATTTTATAATATTTATATCAGTTATAGACAGAAACACAATTATGGTCATTATCTAAGTGAAAAATAAAAAATATTTTATCATTCTTTCTTCAAAGAGAGAATAGACTGCCTATATATCTTGGGCTGTGTTCACACGCATGATTCTTTTGTTTTTTTTCTGCAGCCAAAATCTGCTCTCTGGGAAGTAAAATTACTGTCTTCAAAATGCCCATTTTTCAACCATTGACATGCTATAGATTTCAAATTCAGAAAGAAAAAGTATGTGCATGACATTTATGAAATCTTCTAGCGTTTCCTAAAAGCAGCTTTTAACGTGTGATCAGATCCGTACTATGCGGCCTTATGACTTACTTGGGGTCCATATTGGCTGGTTTTTACATCACTGGTATTATTTATATTCAACCCTTCCTTTTGCACTTGCAGTATATATTGAAGTATATGGGTCATAGCCTTTGTGTTTATTTTCAGCTTTTTAGCCAACCAGTTTGAAGAGGATGTTGAAGAATTCCGTGAAGAAATCTACGCGTGGGCATTAGGAAGAAGCTGGGAACACCGGAAAGAAGAGCTGCATTATCAACGCGACCAGCTGCTCCTCCGAATGGACTTCAGAGCGTGGGTGGACCGGGCCACATGTGATCTGGTTAGTATATATATATATATATACATATATATATATATATATCTACAGCTGTCAACTGGAGACAAATTTCATTATATATGATGTAATTCCAGATCATGGCACAAGACCCTTCCCATTGGGTGTGGATGAGAAACCGGCGGATCCATCACAGCTGGGCTATACGGTACTGGGAGAGGAATGCATGGGAGCTCAAAGTCCATGGCCCATGGAGGAGGCCACTCTCCTGTGCCCGTTGTAGAAACATCATTTTACATCCATGCAAATGGGAAGTGAATGGAAACATCATTAGCCGGATAGACACAACAGTGGACCCTGGGACATCGGTTGAGATCCTTGACTAATATTATCAATGGTAAGTAAACATTAATGCCATAGAGAAGTAGGAAATCAAAGATATAACTAAACTGTGAAATAGTATACTGCATGTCAGGTGAGTACAAAATACAGTTATGGTTCTTATGTCTTCTATACATTCATTTCTCACTAGGAGATCCTGCTGCCCGAGAGGAGAAGACCATGTTGGATGACCAACAAAAGGAGTGGGTAATGTATAACTCACACATGTGCATACAAAACACACATAATACATACACACATGCATATCACACATACATACAAACACACACTGAATGATATATAGTGTTAACCTCCTTTAGTATGCCCGGAGGAAGGGCAGTACAGTGGCCATGGATTCCCTGCAGGTTTCCTCCACTGGGGGTTTTTCCTGACCTGAGTGTCGCTGTACGCTCTTCGTGAGTGATGAGAGGTAGCAAACATTTACATATATCACATACAGTATTAATAAATATCACATACTTTAACTTTCTTTACTTGGTCTGAGTATTTTCTTGTGTGAAAGTTATACTCGTATATTGCGGCCTGTGTGATGGATTTATAATGTCGCCCCCCCTTCTTTCTGCACTCGGAAGGATATGGGACTATGTAGAAGGAGTGACTATGCACCAAAGACATTCAGAAGAGGCAACACGAAAATGAAGAAAAACAAAGATGTCTACAATCCAATGAATAATTTAGTTTATTGCTCGTAGATTAATAGAGCTCATGTGGAAGGGAGGAAATGTTAACTTTACCAAAATCAAAAATTCCTATGGTAAAAGACAAAACTTTATTGGTTATGCATTAAAATAAAACATGAATGCAAACACTAGAGTGTTCCCCAATGGTGTATAGTGATAATCCGTAGGGGAACCCAACTAAAGGAGCTATAAGATGAATATCAATACAATGTGCATCCATGCATGAGCTGTGTGCTGGATACAAGCACAATTTTTCAATCTGTAAAGCCCTAACATTGACCCTGATGAAAAACCCTACCCAGCCGCAGAGGTTGGCACCCTGAAATGTGCAAGTGGCATCCTCACTCAACCACGGCTCAACCCTCCAGCTCCCTACCAAAAAGTGATATAATGTGCCAAGTGCAACACCGTGTGAATATAAAATTCACTGACATAAAAGGGATATCAGAAATCCACTATTGGCACTAATGAGTCAAAATCAATAAACAGAATAATGCAGAGAATCCATGATTATTTATATATAAATACTGTATATATATATATATATATATATATATATATATATGACACACAGTGTTTATAGCAATCATAGGGCTACAGTTCAAATGCATCAAACACACCGGTTAAAGACTATGGTTCAGAGGCAACATTAATTCGTAATCCAGGAAGTTCCAGCAATCCAGTCCAAAAATTTTTTTTCTTAAAATATATACATTTTTATTTTTAAATCATGTTAAAATCCAATACAAGGTCAACATCAGCCCAAAAGGGGACATGTTTCGAACATGTTGTTCTTAATCTGTCAACAATATCAGAGACAGATTAAGAACAACACGTTGAAACGCATCCCCTTTTGGGCTTATGTTGACCCTGTATTGGACTTTTTAACATGATTTAAAGATAAAAAGTTTTATATTTTAAGAAAAAAAGTTTTTGGACTGGATTGCTGGAATCTTTTTGGATTACTTGTTCAAGCCTGGTCTCCACTGAGCAGGTGAGCTGGACAAAACTTTTTTTTCTTAGCAACATTAATTCAATATATGGACATACATGCCATGGAGTGCCAATGCAAGATATCAAATAGAATGATAACATCTGAATTGTCACTTCCCTTGATGGTGAGGTCCGATAACTCAGCCTCGACGAGTTTCTTCTGAACAACAACTTCATCAGGAGGCCATTGAAAAAACTTGATGTTCCATGATGATGTGGATGTTACCTAGTGATTGCGATTAGTTGGTAAATAAAGGAAGGATGAAACCTGCAAATGGGATTGTTGGTGAAAAAGCTCTTATGTACATGTCTTAGGAGCTGTCTCCAATCATTTACTGCGCATATCAGGGTTAGTAAAGGCAGATATATCTCAAAAAGACCCTCACAAATAGTGAGAAACAACTCTCAACTAGTGGGGGTCAAAGTGATATAAAAGAAAACTGTGTGATTTTTTTTAAAAATAGATTAAAAGTAGTCTCCTCTACATTAGTTTTAATATATAAAGTGCATTAACAGACAAGGTTCCCTTGTGAGAAGGCAGCACAGGGTATGAAATATAGGACCATACAAGTAACAAATTACCAGAAAATAGCCAATATCCTGAAAATAGACAGAAACTAGTATGCTGTAGTTGTAAGTAGTATTTAAACAATTACAATATTGTGTTTAGGTTAGGCAATGTCTAAAACCAGGATATAGGTCAAAAATGTATGTATTAATGGCCAAGCATTAATGTTATAGTGAAATAATCAGCCCAATAGTTGTTAAATATGTGTGATTAAAGTATATATGCAGTGCACTGTTTAAATACCCCCTGCTCTGTAACCCTAACTCATCCACATTTCCCTGAGGAAGTCATACGCGTACACGAAGCACATTTCTAGATAAATTCCTTGAGGGGTCTAGTACACAAAATAAGGTCGCTTGTGGGGGAGCTCCACGGTTTAGCCACATCAGGGGCTCTGTAAATGTGACATGGTGTCCGCTATCTATTACAGTCAATTTTGCTTTCCTTTAGTCAAATGGCTCTCCTTCTCTTCCGAGCCCTGCCGTTAGCCCAAACAGTAGTTTTCAACCACATATGGGATATTGCTGTACTTAGGAGAAATTACACAACAAATTGTATAGTGCATTTTCTCCTGCTACTCTTGTGAAAATTGAAAATTTGGGGCTAAAACAACATTTTTTTGGGAAAAATATATCATATATAATTTTTCTTTTCTCGGCTCAGTGTTTTAAAATATTGTGAAGCACCTAGGGGTTCAAGGTATTCATAATACATCTAGATAAATTCCTTGAGGGGTCTAGTTTCCAAAATGGGATCACATATGGGGGTTTCCACTGTTGAGGCATGTAAGAGGCTGTGCATACGCGACATGTTGTCCGCTATCAATTCCAGCCAATTCAGTGCTCCATAAGTTAAAAAGTTGTCCTTCTCCCCCGAGCCTTGATGTGCGCCAAAACAGTAGTTTCCCCCCCACATACTGTATGTGGTATTCCCATACGTAGGAGAAATTATGTTGTGCATTTTTTCCTGTTACCCTTATGAAAATGAAGAAACTGGGGCTAAAGTACAATTTTTGTGGGAAAAAGTAAATGTTTTAGTTTTTCTTTCCATATTGCTTTAGTTCCTGTGAAGCATCTGATGGCTTAATCAGCTCCTTGGATGTGGTTTTGAGCACTTTGAGGGGAGCAATCTAGGATGGTGTTACTTTGGGGTATTTGCTGTAACATAGCTTTCTCAAAGTCACATCAAATGTGACGTGGTCCCTAAAAAAATGGTTTTGTAAATGTTTGTTGGGAAAATAAGAAATTGCTAATAAACTTTTAACCCTTCTAACTTCCTAACATAGAAAATATGTTTCAGAAATGGTGCTTATGTACAGCAGACATGTGGTAAATATTATTTCTTAACTATTTTGCATGGTGTAAAGCGCTGTGGAATTAATAGCGCTATATAAATGAATAAATATTATTATTATTATTATTATTATTATTATGGTGTAACAATAGGGTTTAATGGCAAAAAAATTCAAAGTTTGAAAATTGAGACTTTTTTTGTGGCAAATTGTTTATATTTACATAAATAAATGCAAATAATATAGACCAAACTTTTCCACTACTATGAAGTAGAACATGTCACGAAAAAAACTCATAAACTGACTCTGGTTAGATATTAAAAAATAAGGCTTGATCATTAATGTACAAAATGGGGGGGGGGGGGGGGGGGGGGGGGGGGGGGGGGGGGGGGGGGGGGGGGGGGGGGGGGGGCTCGGTCCTTAAGGGGTTACTGACCTCTGGCTAAGAAGGTTCACGTAAAAATAAATGTCAGGAGGTAGGAACTCCACCTTGGATTCATGCACAAAAAGTAAATAGCTGCAAAAGCCAGCAATACTGTTGTGGTGGAACTAGTAAAAAAGAGAATCTGTCAGCAGGATTTTGCTGTGATCTGAGAGCTGCATTATGTAGGTGAAGAAAGCCTGATTCCATCGATTTGTCACTTATCGGACGGCTTTCTGTAGGTGCTGATAGAATCCTGGTTTGTCTGATGTAGATGTAGCAGAGCTAAGTCTTCTTTGCTGTGTATAACCCCCACACTCCTGACTGGCAGCTTCCTGGGTACACTGTGAATCTACTTTCACATGTGCAGTAATCATCCGTTACAATGGATCCAGCAGCAATCCGTTGACAATAATGTTCTGCTTATACAATATTTTTGACTGGCTAAAAAAAATAATTTCAACTCGATCCGTTTTTTTAACATTGAAGTCTATGGAAAATGGATCTGTTAAATATCCACCAATTTTCTTCCATTTGAAACTGATCAATGTAAGAAAAAAACGGATTTGTTTCCAATGAAAGAAAAGTAATTGCCACTTTTACAAATTTCTTCCTTCTTGATTCTGCCTCACAAAAAGTGGAATAAAAAGCGATCAAAACCATACTAAACTATAATGTAGCCCAAAATGGTGCCAATAAAAACTCCAACTCATCCCGCAAAAAAACAAGCCCTCACATGACTCTAATGACAGAAAAATAAAAAAGTTGTAGCCTTCATAATTCAGTGATGCAAAAAACCCTTTATTTTTTAAAAAAGCATTTTTAGCGTTATAGTAGCCGAACCTAAAAACAGCTATATAAATCTGGTATTTCTGTAATTGTACTGACCGGAGGAATAAAGCTGCCTAATCACTTATAACGCAGGGCGAAAGACATAAAAAATTAATAAATAAAGCCAACTCTTCAATGTAGCGCCCCTGAACCCAACAGGGCAATACAAGGTACTGCATCCTGTCAAAGATGCAGGGTCTACCCCCAGGGACCTGGAAGACCAGTGCCGGAAATAGCAAAACACACTATAATCCCAGTTTTCCCCATCCCCAAGGACTGGTGACAGACTAGAATTGGAATCAATGGACGGCCACCCGGGGGTGGATCCGATCCAGTCCATTAGACGAGAACCAGGAGGGAGGGGACGGACAGTTAGACATTTAGTAACCGCTAGTGAGAGGAGACGGACGTAACTGCTCTAACACGGGAGTGTAACGGTGACCTGAGTGTGTGGTTGCTGGCAAAGTGCGGTGAAGTACTCCCGGAACCAGAGCACCGACGGGGTACAGAGCCCTAGGTCAGGCAAACGCTCCAGGCAGACCTGATAAAATCTGCACAGTGAGGTGGACCATCCAGGACCTCACTGACCTTAGAAGTACGGCGACACCAGCAGTAACGGGAGAACCAGGGATCGGAATTGAAAACCGACCCTGCAGGGTTCACACTGCCCGCCGTATGGACCAGAGACTGAGAGTCAAACAGGAGGGGACCCCCAGATGCTACAAGCCATGGGGACCCACCAACTTGAGAAAGGTGCAGGGGAAATAAGCCAACAGGTCATCAACCCGGCACCGGGACTAGACTAAGGGAACTAGAGGTGAAATCCCAGCTTTCCTTCGGGTACCAGTTACCAGCTACTGTGAGTAAAGAGAACCAGTTACACAGTAACCCCTTGTGTGGCCTACCTTATTTCCACGCCTACGTCTATCACCTACCCCCTGGGGCCCCGGCCCTACTTGTGGAGGGCCCAACATCCAGGCTGCCGTCAACATCAGTCCCAGCGGAGAGACTGTGCAGTGGCGGTTCCATCACCATAACTGAAACCCGCAAGTGGCGTCACGACATAAACTTTATTAACTATTCCCCTGTATATAATCCCCTTTTAAAGTGACCCCCAGGGTCACGGAACCTGGCAACGGCCACCCAGTGACACATCCCAGTAGAACACCACCTGGGACCGAGTACCCCATAGCCCAGGGGCGTCACATTCAACTACTATTGATTTGTTCATTCTGCCTTCCAGAGATCACAGTACGGCATGGCTAATATTCATCCTCTGATCCTATACATCACTACATCCCCTATATACTACACCTGCAATATGCATCACTACACCCCCTATATACTACACCTGCAGTATACATCACTACACCCCCTATATACTACACCTGCAATATGCATCACTACACCCACCTATATACTACACTTGCAATATACATCACTACACCCCCTATAAACTACACTTGCAAGGTACATCACTACACCTGCAATATACATCACTACAAACCCTATATACTACACTTGCAATATACATCACTACACCCCTATATACTGCACCTGCAATATACATCACTACACCCCCTATAAACTACATTTGCAAGATACATCACTACACCTGTAATATACATCACTACTCCCCCCTATATACTACACCTGCAATATACATCACTACACCCCCCTATATACTACACCTGCAATATGCATCACTACACCTCCTATATATTACACTTGCAATATACATCCCTACACCCCCCTATATACTATACTTGCAATATACATCACTACACCCCCTATAAACTACACTTGCAAGATACATCACTACACCTGCAATATACATCAATACACCCCCTATATACACCTGCAATATGCATCGCTACACCCCTATATACATCTGCAATATACATCACTACACCCCCTATATAAACCTGCAATATACATCACTACACCCCCAACATTAGTCACCACTCACCTCTCCCTTCTTATTGTCCCCTCCTCAGGCTGTGAACCCTCACCTCTCCGTATAGGTCCCCACCGCTGCTTCTCATGTAGGGGTCCTGGCCCACCGAGGAGTTCACAGCCTGGAGGCAGGAAAAACATAGTCAGTTAGTCCAGTGGTGGTCAAAGAGTCCAGTCCTGGGCAGGAGTGAGGAGTAAGAACTGTGTGTGTCTGGGTGTGAGCCCAGGCACTTCCAGCAAGGTCGGCAGATGGTGGTGGCCGTCTGCAGGAGTTGGCGAAGGTCCACGGAACCGTAGGACCGGGGTCGGGTGGTGGCCGCCGGTACCGAACCGGGGAGACGATTGGAGCCAAGCACCAAGCAGGGTACTCAGACCCCGACTAGGCTTAAAACCAACCTCTAGTCAAATTCTCTGATTGCAGTCTGGACCTCAGGGGTTCATTCCCAACCAAGTCCCGATTGAAGGCCACAGCCCAACCATTTCGGATAAGTGCCACCGCCAAGGGCCAGAGATCCAAAGGGCCAGCCAGCGTCTGCGGGCAAAGGGGCTCCTCCGGCACATATACATCGGGGAGCGGACTACCGGTGCCCAGGCATTGGAGTCAACATACAAACACAGGTGCAGGGAACTTACAGCCACCATCAACCCATCCAGGGAAACACTGCAGCCGGCTGCGGGCCCCATCCATCCAGCCGTTTGGTTTACCAGAGACTCTGTCCATCTGTGTCTGAGTGAGTACACCAGTGCCATCCGGTACCACGCCGCGCTGCACCTGCACCCTGCGAGCCCCCATCCTACGGGAATCCAACTAGCCACCGGGCCCCGGGACCAACAGCCCCTACCCATGGAGGGATCAACACCTAGCTGCTCCCCGCCATCGCTCCCGGGAACCCTGTCACCAGCAGCAGTGGTGCCCACCATCACCACAACCCGTGGGTGGCGTCACGAACTCTATCCATCCCAAAAACCAATCCCAAATCCCCTTTTCACTAGTGGGCGAGGAGCGCTGCTCGAACTCCGGGTCCGGCCCCGCTCGAGCCACCGAGGAGAAGGCACTGGATCCGGGCGCGATCTTCCCAAGCAGCCCCCGCGACGGGGAAGCCGGCCCCTGCCCCCAACACATGCTGGGCCATCAGCATTATGAGTGACAGCTTAGCTGCACTATCTGGCCAGGTCTGTTGGGTTCCCACTTGGTGTCACTATTCAGGATAATTGCCTGGCTATTTAGTTGGCTAGCAATGGTCAGTCTTTTGTCAGTCATAGCTTTGTATTGTGTAGTGTGTGCCTCATGTTTAATTGTTCTGTTCCTTTGCTGTCTGACCTTAAACTTGCTTTTGACTATCCATTTGCCTAGCTCCTCTATCTTGATCTGCTACCATCCCAGAATTCTGATCTTGGACTATGGCCTGTTTACCACTTTGTCTTGTGCCTTTTTTATGACAAACTCTCCTGGTATTGACCCCAGACTCCGAGACTCCTCTATTTCCCAGCTCGCCATGTGTAGTAGCTCAGGATCACATTCAGACTCCTTGACTCCTCTATATCATGGCTCGCCATGAGTAGCTACTCAGTGTCACATTTGGAATCCTTGACCCTATCTTGTGTCTCACTGTGAGAAGGGACTCCCCATCACAAACACTTCACCTCAGTGTCAGTAGTGTAGTTTTTGATGGAGAAGAGGGTGTGGTTACCCAGACCCCACAATCAGAGGGGCCCACCCAGAGCTACTGCTACCCTTAACTATATCTCCATGTGCAGTGCACCGATATAGTTAAGCTCTGTGGTAGAGAACGGAGACATGATCTCTTTGCATAATCACTTGCCGTTTTGTAGACAGGTTGATTTAACTCTGTGGATTACAAAATAGCAGAATGATGCACTGGATGAAGAACTGGCACATGCACAGGATGTCAGAGTCCCAGCGCATTGCAATCATTGCACTGTGCCTAGACTCTATCGCCTTGTTTATGCATCAACGCTACTACACGAGAGTGTTGGTTTGTCTGAGCCTCACCGGTGGACTCATCTGGATCTTGGATTAAGTGAGTATATTATGTTTTTTATTTTAATTAAATCTTGTGGTGTGACTGTGGGGGCATCAAAAACAATGGGGGATACTCATACAGTGGGGGGACCCTAAAATTGAGTGGTGCAGAACATTCATTGTAGGGACTACTGTGGTGACCCTCAAAAAGTGTGGGGTCATTATAGAGGTTGAGGGCTAATACAGGGACAATTTACATTTTGAAGGCTAATGCTTGGGGCATTATACAGTTTGGGGCTAATGCAAAGGCCATCATACCATTTGGAGACAAATTGTTGGGCAATTATACAGTTTGACCGTTAATCTAGGGGCCATTTTATAGGTTGAGGGCTAATGCATGGCCATTGCACAGTTTGGGGGCTAATGTGTGGGCCATTATACTGTTTAACTGCTAATACAGAACCAGTTTACAGCTTGGGGCTGATGTGGGAACCATTTTATTGTTTCAGAGCTAATGCAGGGGCCATTATACAGCTTAGGGGCTAATGGGAGGTCTATTATACAGTTTGAAGGCTAATGCAGGGGCAATTACACAGTTTAGGGTATAATGTGGAGGCCATTGTATAGCTTGGGATCTAATACAGTGGCCATTGTACTGTTTAAGGGTTAATGCAGGGGCCATTATATAGCTTTGGGGCTAATGCAGTGACCATTACACAGTTTAAAGGTCTAATGGCAGACCATTATGCAGCACAGGGGTCAATGCGGGGATGATCACACAGTTTGGGGGCAAATGGGAGGCCGTCATACAGTGTGGGATCTACTATGAGTGGACCTCATACACTGTCGGGAACTTTCATTTTGTGGGTGGGCCCCTCATTTATTTCAGGGACATCTGTGGGGGATGAGTGTTAATCATAAAGTGTGAGGGCCATTATACAGTGTGAGAGCTAATGTGGAGGCCATTATACAGTTTGGGGCCTACAGGGGCAATCTTCCTGTGTGCGGACTACTGTGAGGTTCATTATACTTTGTTAGGGCTACTGTAGGGGCCAACAAAGTGTGGGGAGTACTGTGGAGGCCATTATACAGTGTGTTGGCCATTAAACAGTGTGGGTATACTGCATGGACCATTATACAGTGTGAGTGCTACTGTGGGGGTCATTGTACTGTGTTTTGGGAAAGCAGTGGGAACATCATACTGTGCATAGAGAAGCTGTGGGCCATCATTCTATGTATAGGGAAGCTGTTTATATAAGAGCTTTGAGCCCATCATACTGTTTACAAGGGAGCTGTGGGCTCACCATATTGGATTCATTAGCTATATGGAAATTATACTGTGTATAGGGGAGCTGTGAGCCCATAATACTGTATTTAGGGCAGAATTATATTATGTATAGAGTATCCGTACATTGGAAGTCTCCAGGGACATAATTAAATGTTAAGTGTGAACTTAAAAAGCATTATTATAATAAGTGCACTCAGGGTATTGTGACCAACAAAGGTGCACAGGGGGCTTTATTATTTTCTAGGGGCAAAATGTGGACACTATTTTCTAGGTAATTTACACAGGGCATTAATTTATTCTAGGGAGCAATGTTACCATTTAGAGGACACAAAGGAGGCATTATAACTATGTAAAGGGCACAGTGGTTGGCATTACTATGGGAGTCAGTAAGAGAAGCTCTGTTATTGTGCAAAACAACAGATGCAGTAATAGGGACACATATAGCAGCAGTTAAGCATTGAGTTGAGTTGTTTGTGCAGGTTGGGAATACTCTGTTTGGTCGAAAATAAGCTCTACCCCAAACGCCCTAAGCCCTAGCGGGAATTTTCAGCCTTTTCAACGTAAGGCTTAAATATAAGCCCTATCCCAAAAAGAAGCCCTAGTTGCGGTTCAATAATGAAGTGTCTATGCAGCTAATAAAGTTGCTAATAAAATACTGCAGGACACTTCATTATAGAAAGCATATACCCCCAAAAGAGAAGTAGACAGAAGACCCCCAATCATACTCACCAGACACCGTACAGCAGGAACTGCAGTGGAACGGATCAAGGACCTGCAGTGGAACGTACACCCACATACATCAGATCACACACCCACACACATCAGATCACACACCCACACACATCAGATCACACACACAATCACACATCATATCGCACACACACACACACTGACCACATCCACTGATACTGATTGCCTCTGGCCGGCAGGAGAACCAGGGATGGATTCCAATGGACCAGTGGTAGTAGGCATTGAGGACCTGTGGTGGAATTCATCGTTACATTCCACTGCAGGTCCTCAAGCTCTACTGCATTGCATCCCAGGTTCTCCCGCCAGCCAGAAGCAACAGGTAGTACAGGATGTTGTGTGTGTGTGTGATGTGTGCATGTGTTAGTACAGGATGTTGTGTGTGTGTGTGATGAGATGTGTGCATGTGTTTGTGATCTGATGTGTGTATCTGTGTGTGTGTGTGTGTGTGTGTGTGTGTGTGCTCCGATGTGCGTGAGAATGACAGCCAGAAGCAGGCGAGGACTATATGGAGTATTACTGCTGGGAGCACCCCCCGACGATCTCAGGAGGACCTAGGAGCGACGCAGACGTCCGGGGTCTGGCATGTATGAATTTCCTGGGAAGAGGGATCTGCTTTTTTTGCGGGGGTAAACTTATCGCTTAACCGTGTTTCCCCGAGAATATGCATTTTTTGGGACCAAAAATAATATGAGAGTGTCTTATTTTCAGGAAAACACAGTAGATGGGGACAGGTCATGAACTATGAGAAGTCAAATGTGTCTTTGTTGTAATCTCTGTAGACGTTTCGTCGCTGGAACAAATTTTCATTTATAATTCAACCCCTCAAACCACAAGAATTCTGTTTGGTTCTCCTAAAGTATTAAGAAGTATTTCAGGCACAAAGAACAATGAGCTTCACATGTTTGGATTAATTATCTCTTTTTTCAGCCTTTTCTGACTAATTAAGACCCTCCCCAAACTTGTGAACAGCACTCATACTTGGTCAACATGGAAAGACAAAGGAGCATTCCAAGGCCATCAGACAAGATCGTGGCATCTTTGCTGCCTCCACTCTTCACCATAATGACTTGATGCTAGTTATGTGATAATTTGACCTCATGACGCTGCTGCACATCTGGGAAGGAAGCTGATTAGTGTTCCTCTGTCCCTGTAATGCTGGCATGCTTATATGTTCAATTGCATTTGTGTCTTAAAGTTGCAAATATAGTTGGATCCGGGAAGGAGGGAATAAGAACCCAGATCGGCATCCTGCACTCTACAAGTCATTTTATCAATTATTTTGCACAAACTGCAATACCGGGTGTATCCAATCCATAAATACAATATTTCAAATACATGGAAAAACAAATTAATACTTTGTTATATAATTTTAGAGCACATTTTATAGGATTTTAACCTAGAAAAAGTAAAAACCTATTCAGATTTAAAACAGCCCTTGTCATCATCATTAAATCAGTGTCATTAACATTAAGTATTAAATATAATTTCCCTGCAATCTTTGACGGCAGAACAAAGTGTTATCATTAATGTGTAAAGTGAGTGTAAAATATTATTCATAACATGTGGCTTTTCCTAATTAACACACCAAAGAGCCTAATGTAATATTTTCTTAATATTGCGAGAGCTGTGCTGCCAGCTGGCAAACTAAGGATCCGGGTAACAATTGCAGTTCCATTGATGTGAGAAAGACATGTTATCAATAGAGTTGAGCGCGGTTCGTGGTTCGTGGTTCTCCAGTTCGCGGCTCGAGTGATTTTGGGGCATGTTCTAGATCGAACTAGAACTCGAGCTTTTTGCAAAAGCTCGATAGTTCTAGATACGTTCGAGAACGGTTCTAGCAGCAAAAAGCAGGGCTTTTTACAGCTACAGTGTGCAGGAGCCATCGCTGGCAGCCTGCCACAAGCTGGTAACCAAGATAAACATCGGGTATCCAAGCAAAGCGCTTTGGTTAGTAACCCGATGTTTATCTTAGTTACGTGCAGGAAGCCCACACTTTCCCGCTCAGCTCGCTCCGCCCCCTCCTGCCCGCGGCATGTACACATACATACACAAACACACACACACACACACATCCCCCCCCCCCATCCCCCCCCATCCCCCCCATCCCCCCCCATCCCCCCCATCCCCCCCCCGCCCGCCCGCTCGCTCGCTCGCTCGGCTTACCTGCGGTGATGAAGTCCCGCCATCCCGACCTCAGCGCTGTCACTGTCCTCCATGGCCGCCGCTTGTCACATCACCTATCGCTTCCGACCCGAGACTGACTAGCGGTGACGTCACGGACCTCTCGCGATACTTGCTGTGAAGGCGCCGGTCATTGACCTCAGTGACAGGGGCTGTCAGTGTGCTGGAGATCAGCGCAGGTAATGTACCTCGCTGACAGCAGCACTTGTCACCCCCCTGCAGTGACCTGGGCTGACCCATTGATGTTAGCTCAGGTCACTGCACTGCTCTCCCAGTCAATGGGGAACATCCTGCTCTTCATTGACTGGGACAGTGTGGATCGTCATGGCAACCCCTTGGATTACACCAGACCTGGATTTGTTTTTCAATCTAATAAATTGGTTAAAGAGGGAATGTTTTGGGGAGTGTTTTTTCAAATAAAAATGTGTTTGTCGTCTATTTTTTTTTATTACTGACTGGGTTGGTGATGTCGGGTATCTGATAGACGCCTGACCTCACCAACCCCAGGGCTTGATGCCAGGTGACATTACACATCTGGTATTAACCCCAAATATTACCCCGTTTGCCACCGCACCAGGGCGCGGGATGAGCTGGGGCGAAGCACCAGGATTGGCGCATCTAATGGATGCGCCACTTCTGGGGCGGCTGCGGCCTGCTATTTTTAGGCTGGGGAGATTCCAATAACCATGGACCTCCCTAGTCTGAGAATATCAGGCCCCAGCTGTCTGCTTTACCTTGGCTGGTGATCCAATTTTGGGGGACCCCTACGTGTTTTTTTTTTTAATTATTTATTTAATTTAAAATAACAGCGTGGGGTGCCCTCAGTTTTGGATTACCAGCCAAGGTGAGGTTGCCAGCTGTGGTCTGCAGGCTGCAGCCGTCTGCTTTACCCTAGCTGGCTACAAAACTAGGGGGAACCCTATGTCATTTTTTTTTCATTTTTTTGGCTAAATACAAAGCTAAGCACCCCTTAGTGCCACATGAAAGGTACCAAAGGGTGTTCCACTTTTTCTCCATTTTTTTCTCCACTTTCTCTCCACTTTTTCTCCACTTTTTCTCCATTTTTTTCTCCACTTTTTCTCCACTTTTTCTCCACTTTTTCTCCACTTTTTCTCCACTTTTTCTCCACTTTTTCTCCTCTTAATCTCCACTTTTTCTCCTCTTATGCTCCACTTTTTCTCCACTTTTTCTCCACTTTTTCTCCACTTTTTTCTCCACTTTTTCTCCTCTTATGCTCCACTTTTTCTCCACTTTTTCTCCACTTTTTCTCCTCTTATGCTCCACTTTTTCTCCACTTTTTCTCCACGTTCTCTCCACTTTTTTCTCCACTTTTTCTCCTCTTATGCTCCACTTTTTCTCCACTTTTTCTCCACTTTTTCTCCACTTTTTCTCCACTTATGCTCCACTTTTTCTCCACTTTTTCTCCACTTTTTCTCCACTTTTTTCTCCACTTTTTCTCCTCTTATGCTCCACTTTTTCTCCACTTTTTCTCCACTTTTTCTCCTCTTATGCTCCACTTTTTCTCCACTTTTTCTCCACTTTTTCTCCACGTTTTCTCCACTTTTTTCTCCACTTTTTCTCCTCTTATGCTCCACTTTTTCTCCACTTTTTCTCCACTTTTTCTCCACTTTTTCTCCTCTTATGCTCCACTTTTTCTCCACTTTTTCTCCACGTTCTCTCCACTTTTTTCTCCACTTTTTCTCCTCTTATGCTCCACTTTTTCTCCACTTTTTCTCCACTTTTTCTCCACTTTTTCTCCACTTTTTCTCCTCTTATGCTCCACTTTTTCTCCACTTTTTCTTCACTTTTTTCTCCACTTTTTCTCCTCTTATGCTCCACTTTTTCTCCACTTTTTCTCCACTTTTTCTCCACTTTTTCTCCTCTTAATCTCCACTTTTTCTCCACTTTTTTCTCCACTTTTTCTCCTCTTAATCTCCACTTTTTCTCCACTTTTTCTCCACTTT
The DNA here is from genome assembly GCF_048569485.1 of Anomaloglossus baeobatrachus. NCBI lineage: Eukaryota > Metazoa > Chordata > Amphibia > Anura > Aromobatidae > Anomaloglossus > Anomaloglossus baeobatrachus. The sequence goes on from NC_134353.1 coordinate 330,130,838, forward strand.
TTCTCCACTTTTTCTCCACTTTTTCTCCACTTTTTTTCTCCACTTTTTCTCCACTTTTTCTCCTCTTATGTTCCACTTATTCTCCACTTTTTCTCCACTTTTTCTCCACTTTTTCTCCTCTTATGCTCCACTTTTTCTCCACTTTTTCTCCACTTTTTCTCCACTTTTTCTCCTCTTATGCTCCACTTTTTCTCCACTTTTTCTCCACTTTTTCTCCTCTTATGCTCCACTTTTTCTCCACTTTTTCTCCACTTTTTCTCCACTTTTTCTCCTCTTATGCTCCACTTTTTCTCCACTTTTTCTTCACTTTTTTCTCCACTTTTTCTCCTCTTATGCTCCACTTTTTCTCCACTTTTTCTCCACTTTTTCTCCACTTTTTCTCCTCTTAATCTCCACTTTTTCTCCTCTTATGCTCCACTTTTTCTCCACTTTTTTCTCCACTTTTTCTCCACTTTTTCTCCTCTTATGCTCCACTTTTTCTCCACTTTTTTCTCCACTTTTTTCTCCACTTTTTCTCCTCTTAATCTCCACTTTTTCTCCACTTTTTCTCCACTTTTTCTCCACTTTTTCTCCACTTTTTTCTCCACTTTTTCTCCACTTTTTCTCCTCTTATGTTCCACTTATTCTCCACTTTTTCTCCACTTTTTCTCTACTTTTTCTATGGTCGGTCTACCCATTAGCTCTGCCATGCATAGTGTAGCTCTACACCTACTGCACATGTTACTTTATGATTGACATCTCTTTCGTACCAGAGCTGTCTAAGTCTACTCTGACCCCATATTTGTCATTACTATATTGTCCTTGTACTGTATTATGACATTTGTATCATGTGTTTCATTTCTTGCTGTGTTGCAATTTTTTTGCTGCATCCCAATTGTACCTCTACATTGTTCGAGTTTATGTTATTGTTCTCTCACTCTTATGTGATACTGATTATTGTCATTTTTCATGATTACATGCAGATAAGTCCAATCTGACGAAGGCTCAGGCCGAAACGTCATTTGTAACTTGTTTTGGACAAAAACATATATGCTTATGAAAAAAAAATTTTCTTAATACGGACCAATAAAGAGTGATTTTGCATTACTATCCATTGTGACTTACTGACTTAGTCTGGGAGATATAGAGTGCCGAGGTTACTCACTAATTTTATCTATTATTACCTCTGAGCACCTATATACCAGTGAGCAGAGCTTCCTCTACAGTAGTTCTCCTGATTAGGCATGCCCTTACCTCATGAGCAGGGCATTGCAGCTTTGGTAGCAACCATTACGACATGGACTCTGCTGCTGTGGACCCGGGGAGAGTGAGTGCAGATTCATTGCACCCACACTCCTCACATGAAGGGTCCGCACTCCTAGAAAATGGGGGATACGTTCCCTGAGTGTCTCCCCCCCATATTCTAGACGGTCCAGAGTCGTCGTGGGACCCCTTTATTTTTTTTCTTACAATAAATTGGTGAAAGAGGAAATGTTTTGGGGACTGTTTTTTCAAATAAATTTCTTTTGTCGATTTTTTGTTTTTGTTAGTACTGACAGTTTATGATGTTGGGTATCTAATAGACGCCATGACATCACAAACTGCTGGGCTTGATCTCAGGTGACTTTACAGCTAGTATCAACCCGATTTATTACCCCGTTTGCCACTGCACCAGGGCACGGGATGAGCTGGGGTGAAGCGCCAGGATTGGCGCATCTAGTGGATGCGCCACGTCTGGGGTGCCTGCGGCCTGCTATTTTTAGGCTGTGAAGGCCCAATAACTATGGACCTTCCCACCCTGAGAATACCAGACCACAGCTGTCCGCTTTACCTTGGCTGGTGATCCAATTTGGGGGGTCCCCTACTTTTATTGTGTAATTATTAATATTTATAAAATAATTATAAAAAAGAGCCTGAGGGGACCTCCACATTGGATCCCCAACCACGGTAAAGCTGCCAGCTGTGGTTTTCAGGCTACAGCCGTCTGCTTTACCCTAGCTGGCTATCAAAAATGGGGGGACCCAACGTAATTTTTTTTTTTTAACTATTTTTTAAATAGAAAAAATTAATGGGCTTCCCTGTATTTTGATTGCCAACCAAGGTAACGGCAGGCAGATGGGGGTGGCAACCCATAGCTGTCTGCTTTATCTGCGCTGAGAATCAAAAATACCGCGGAGCGCTACGTCATTTTTTTAAAGATTTATTTTTACAGCACTGTGATGTCCAGCAATCAAAATACAGGGAAGCCCATTTTATTTTTAGTTATTTAAATAAATAATTAAAAAAAATATATGTTAGCTTCCACTGCATTTTTTGTATTGCTAGCTAAGGGTAATCCAAGCAGCTACTGGCTGCTAACCCCCACTGCTTGGTGTTACCTTCACTGGCAATGGAAAATCCAGGGAAGCATTTTTTTTTTTTTTTTTTTGCCAAAAAGCTACAAAAAAAGGACGTGAGCTTCGCCATATTTTTGTATGCTAGCCAGGTATAGCAGGCAGGTGCTGGAAGAGTTGGATACAGCGCCAGAAGATGGCGCTTCTATGAAAATGCCATTTTCTGAGGTGGCTGCAGACTGCAATTCGCAGCAGTGGGGCCCAGAAAGCTCAGGCCAACCGGTGGTGCGGATTCCAATCCCCAGCTGCCTAGTTGTACCTGGCTGGACACAAAAATGGGGCAAAGCCTACGTCATTTGTTTTCTAATTATTTCATGAAATTCATGAAATAATAAAAAAAGGGCTTCCCTTTATTTTTGGTTCCCAGCCGGGTACAAATAGGCAACTGGGGGTTGGGGGCAGCCGTACCTGCCTGCTGTACCTGGCTAGCATACAAAAATATGGCGAAGCCACATAATTTTTTCAGGGGGCAAAAAACTTCTGCATACAGTCCTGGATGGAGTATGCTGAGCCTTATAGTTCTGCAGCTGCTGTCTGTCTGTATGGAGAAGAGCAGACAGCAGCTGCAGAACTACAAGGCTCAGCATACTCCATCCAGGACTGTATGCAGAAGTTTTTTGCCCACCAAAAAAATGACGTGGGCTTCGCCATATTTTTGTATGCTAGCCAGGTACAGCTGGCAGCCACGGGCTGCCTCCAACCCCCAGTTGCCTATTTGTACCCGGCTGGGAACCAAAAATATAGGGAAGCCCGTTTTTTTTAATTATTTCACTTATTTCATGAAATAATTAAAAAACAAATGACGTGGGCTTCACCCTATTTTTGTGTCCAGCCGGGTACAACTAGGCAGCTGGGGATTGGAATCCGCAGCACAGGTTAGCCCGAGGTTTGTGGGCGCCTCTGCTGCGGATTTCAGTCCGCAGCCGTCCCAGAAAATGGCGCTCTCATAGAAGCGCCATCATCTGGCGCTGTATCCAACTCTTCCAACAGCCCTGGAGCCGGGTGGCTTGTTGGGTAATCATGAGTTAATACTGGCTTTGTTTTACCAGCCAGTATTAAGCCAGAGATTCTTAATGTCAGGCACGTTTGACCCGGCCATTAAGAATCTCCAATAAAGGGTTAAAAAAAGACACCACACAGAGAAAAAATACTTTAATAGAAATAAATACACAGACACATTAGAGACTCCATCTTTATTACCCCTGTCAGCCCTCCACGATCCTGCTCTTCTGTCTTCTTTCTTTCTAGTGTAGTAGTAGTGACGATTGTAGTGAGGAAGGATGAGATTCACCAGCTCATCACTTGGGGCTGGGGAACCTCCATCCTAACTACAATGCTCACTACAATCGGGAAGCAGCGTGCAGCCTTCACTCCGTGAGTGATCACTGCTGGCTGCTAGCGGTAACGCTGACAGACGCGTTACCATAGCAACGGTGCTCTCGGAGCCGCGGTTAGCGGTGACGTCACCGCTAACTGCGTTGCTATGGCAACGGTGATCTCCGTTAATGACCGGCTGTGTCAGCCGGTCCCTAACGGAACGGGGAGTCGACCGTGTGCTAGAGCATGTCGTCGGTACACGGCGATACACATATGTGCACCGTGTACCGGAGAGATGCACTCGCAGGTCCTACATGACGTGTCATAGTCATGTGACCAGTCTGTAGCCAATGAGATAATAGCCACGTGACTGGTCACATGGCTATTTTGACGTCACGATAGGTCCTGCTTCTCTGCTGGCAGTGCAGGTCACCGGGAGGATTCAGCGATCATCGGATGGAATAGCGGCAGGAGACAGAGTGCAGAAGGGATCGCGAGGACCGGTAAGTGTTATGGCAATGTTTATTAACTGTTTGTGTACATTTATAATGCATTTTTATATGTTTGTGATTGCCTCCCATTATAGCCTATACGTTCGAGTTCGGTTCGTCGAACGTTCGACGAACCGAACTCGAACGGGAGCTCCGTTCGGCGAACCGACCTCGAGCCGAACCGCGACCGGTTCGCTCATCTCTAGTTATCAATAGTCTTTGGTCTTTGGCATGTGTTTATTTTTATTCTTCAAATTATCCCATTTGGCAGATACAGACTAACCATTCCTGACAATATTGTGGAATTAACGTAATGTTCATCTGTCTTAGACAGTTTGGTTTCTATGGTCAGTTGTTATAGTAAGGTGCACATGTGGAAATAAAAAATGAATGTTTTATTTCAATGACAGCTTGCAAGATCCAATGTAATTCCCATTCTCTTCTATTTGTCTTTAAAGTAAAATACCAGGGAATATTCAGGTTTAGTAAAAGGGAAATATTAACTCCTTAAAATATCATGACGGATATATCTATTATTACCGTGTGTGTTTTCCGCCACCATGATGGCTATATCCATTGTAACAATCTCGTGAGTACTGTGAGTACTCACGAGATCCCACTTCTGATGTTGACTTTTTAAGACCTTAAATATCCCAGTCAATAGCGGCCAGGTAATCTAAGATATTTGATGGAAGGTTTGTCAGAGCTGTAACGCCTACAACGACGTCCTCAAACTGTCCTGCCCCCATCCCCCAGTGAGGACGTTGGCATCCTCACCTATTCAGGCGTCCTGTGGTGGCGGTCCCATCTCCATCCCATGCTGCTGTCTCCCGGAGCATCTGTGCACCTTGCAGGCTTGCAGCATCTGCCCATAGAGCACACTTGCGGCCATGCCCCTTTTCTTAATGGGCCAGCATCCTTCTAACCCAGAAGTGCCTCTCAGGTCAGCTGGGAGGTTGCAGGTACTTAGGGCATCTCTGCCTTATGGAAGGTGTCTGGGCAATGAGTTTCTTACATTGCTGGGGTACTGCTGATCCCCTGGGGCTACCCTCTTCCGGCTGCTTATCAGCGCCTGGAGAAGACTCGGTGGCAAGTTTAGTTGGCTCTCTTAGGCAAGAGCAATCATATTGTGCCAATGAATAACGATGACGCTAGAATCTTATCAATGGTTCCCAAGTTCGTCATGGTTGTCAGCCTATTCAGCCATATTAGAGGCGTGGCTTAATGAGTTTATATCAGTGAACCACTGATAAGATCCAATGTTCTGCAATACTATATATTCAAAATAACATACAAGCAATTAAACAACCACTGGTTGATGTCGCCTAATGGAACAAAATAATTCAGGCAAAATCAAATAAAAAAGTAATCTCACACCTTCAAAATTTTTTAAAAATCTATCATTTTTAAATTAATGGTTCATCATCAATATAACCGTGCTTCATACTCCACGAATTGTTTTAACCTATGCACCAAAGTTATTAGTTAAATTTCATGGTGTGTTGTGTTTACAAATAATATACAAATTGGTTGGAATTCCTTTTTTTCTCCTCCCACTTCCAAAACAATATAAAATGTATTTCAAGAATGATTTATACTCAGATATAGCACAAAAAAATGGCATCTCATTCTGCAAATAGCGCCAAATCAGAACTCAGATACAGCTCTTGGTAGTGGATGCTACACAGTAAACAAAACTATGCTGGTACCTCATTCAATGTTTACCTCTGGCCACAGCTGATTGGTGGTCATGCTTGGTGTTAGACCCCACTGATCTGATATTTATGACCTATCAGATATTGATGACTTCACTGATCTGGTTTTGATGATCTATCATGATCAATATCATTAGTTCAACCCCTTCAAGTGGCAAAGTTTACATAAAAACTTGATACAGGTAAAATATATCTTTGTACCCTGTTAGCCAGTAGAGATAAAACAATTGTTTAAAAGAACTGAAAGTCCTCATGGCTAACTGAAAAGATGGTAATATATAGCAAGCTTTCGAGACTACGTAGGTCTCTTCATCAGGCTCAGTATAACACAAAATCTGAAGAGTCACATATTTATACACAACATGACATAGAAGGGAGCAGTAAATAAGACAAGTTATGTGAAGCAGAACTATCAGTATGGCAAGGGGAAAATCAGTTGTGGCAGTAAATATTGAAGCAGTTTATAGATAAAGAGTGTGAAAGTTTTATTGACCTCTGATTGGGGTCTGGTCCGGAGCTGTGATGCCCCCAGATGCTCTGAGGAGCACATTATTTAATTGCTGGAAAAAGACATAAATCCATGTGACACATTCATTCCTGCTCTGAATGTGTCAAAGGTCATCAAAAGTTTGTACTCCCAGAATCTCCTGACTCACTGGGATTTGAAATTTCCTTTCAATACCTGCAATTTCATGTTCATCATGCTGTGGTCTGGGTTACCCCAACTTGGAAACTTGAATTTTAAGTTCAAAAGAGAAAAAAAAATAACAATACTGTATATTAACAAAACTATTGTTTGATTATACAATTATAAAAATGTGTCTACAATTTTATAGGCAATGGAAACTTTTCCACTGACATTTTCTAATTATTTATTTATTTACAAAAATGTTCAAAGGCTATGTATACATTTAAATATATTGTTTAGTCTCTTAATGCAGAATAAAAGAAAAAAAAATAAAGGAACTTTACAAGAGGTGTTAATGTTAACTACATTTTTTATACAGCATATTTACAAATCATATGCAAACATAGGGGAAAATGTATTAAGACTGATATACTGTATATTGAATGCCTATCTTAAAAAAGATCATTATGGTTAATTGAGCCAAGTTTATTAAAAGGTGTACTTAATTTGCCTCTATTAAAGACTGTTATAAAATCGTCAAATTAAGGTTTAGCCTTACATGAACAGATGTAGAATTTTGCCAAAATTTGTGTAATTTTCTGGCATAAAGCCTAATAAATTCACCTAAAAGTTAGTTACACATATCCCTCCTGCTACTCAACACCTACTTTTTCAACTTTTGACAAGCACGGTTCAAGACCCTAAAGTTTTGTAGAATTTTCAACATTTTACTAATGTCAATTTTAACAATATTCTCAGGTGAACACTGCACTGACAGACTCTTTAATCTTCTGAAATTGCAAAAATGGTCCAAAAATTATCATTTTTGGGGGGTGGATTCTTCCTGTTGTGCAGACAGAAGAAGCTGTGGCTTATTTACATGGAGTTATGCAAAAATTATCCTTGTTTGAGAGATATTAGAAGCTGTGTTGCTTGCTATTTTAAGAAGCAAACGTTTTTTACAAGCTGTCCAAAATTATTCCTTTACTTATAGTACAAAAACTGGTGTGCTTTTTTGAACTTGAAGATGCAATGGCTTTTCAACTAGTAGTGAAAAAATATATATTTTTTGGGATCCACAACCAATTTTTTATTGACTAAGATGACTATAAAATGACATTGATTTGTTACTAATCCATTCCAAAATAATCCCATTTTGTAGGGAGCAGTAATAGGTTAACTGTTTTCCCAGTGAAAAGGAACAACTTGTGAACAAGATATGAACAAATTATCTCTAGTTTGTGAAAACCTTTATGTTTGTGTACCATAAAGAGGGTATGTGTCCTAGCAACAGGATAGTACTGCTGTTCAATACACTGGATAAGCATAGGAGATGTTTGTGGGTGTTTAGCGGCAGAGGCAGAAACTATTATAAAGTATAGCAGAAGACAGGGCAAGGGCCAAATAAAATGTCTAGCGGTGTAGGGCCAGCTCTTGCTCCCTCAGCAGCAGCACTAGATAATCTAATATATAAAGCTGAGTGCATGTGTGTATATATGTGTGTATGTATGTATGTACTGTATGTATGTGTGTGTGCATGTCCGCTAAAGGAATCCGCACCGTCGCATTTACAATCACGAAATTTTGCACAGCCACCTCATTTGACTCAGGGAACGTCATATACTATGTCTTGAGAGGAAAATTTAACCCTGCGCTTTACAGTTATTCGCCAAAAAACCTGCTTACATTAAAGTCAATGGTGCTGGGAGCTACAGGACATTAAAAGGAGCTCTGATTGGTTGTTCTAGGCAACAAAGGACATTCTTAGGACAACTTATGTGTGAGGTAATATCATTTTTTTAGAGACAGACACAGAGATAGACACACACAAATATACAGAGACAGATACACACAGAGACAGACAGAGACAGAGACATACAGAGACAGAAACACACAGAGACAGACATACACAGAGACACACACAGACAGAAACACAGAGACACACAGAGACACAGAGAGATGGCACAAAGACAGACAGAGACAGACACAGAAACACAGAGACATACACAGACACACTGAGATGGAGACACACAAAGGCAGACACAGATACACAAAGAGACAGACACACAGAGACACACGGAGACAGACACACCCTGAGACACATAGAGACACACACATAGACACACACAGAGACACAGACAGAGACACACAGAAACACAAAGAGACAGACACATACAGAGATGGAGTGAGGAAACAGCCTCTTCCAAGGAGCGATGAGTAAAATAAAAAAATCTTTATTCAAAGCATTTTAAAAACACTAAAAAAAGACACACACAGATACACAGAGACAGATACACATAAAGATATACACAGAGACACAGATAGACACACAGAGACAGACACACAGAGACACACACACAGAGACCGATACACAGAGACATACACAGAGACACACAAAGACAGACACACACAGAGGCACAGACACACAGAGAGAGAGATAGAGGTAGGCAGAGATAGAGAGGGAGACAGACAGAGAGGGAGACAGAGAGGGAGACAGAGAAAGGGACCGACAGACAAGGAGAGAGAAAGGGAAAGTGGGAGAGAGGGAGAGTAAGAGAGACACTTAGTGACTATCCCGGGCAACGCTGGGTACTACAGCTAATAGAACTATAAAACACAATGGGCATTAGGAGAAGTGATTACATGGCTGTGCAGTTGCAGTGGTAGAGGCAAAATCCACAAGGTATAAAAATATGATTCAGAAAGCAAGTAAATGTTGGGCAATATAAGGGCCAGCACTGATAGCCTCTCTGACAATATATTAGAGGTTGAACATGATATGTGTTACAAATCGGCGCCGTCGCAGCCGCAAGCAGTCTGCTGAGGTTCATGTTATGCCCAGGCGTCGGCTTCCAATTTTGGCTATGCCTTTAGGGTATCCAGCTGGATGCTTATTCCTCCATGCCTAAGTGTGGAGAGGCGGCTAGTGCACATGCATGTGCTGATTTACCCCAGCCAAAGCCTTTATGTAGTGTTTCGCCTAGTGAGCATGCTCAGCCTGTTAGTTCCATTCCTGAGGCTGTCCTCAGTTCAGGCTACTGAGCGTGTTCACACATTTAGTGCGAAAAGCCTCTTTACCCAGGTGCTTGCACTTCGTGCTGTGTCCAAATCCTGTGTTGTGCCTACTGAGCATGCTCAGCCTGAGAGTCTTATTTCTGAGGCTGTCTGTTGTTCAGGCTACTGAGCATGCTCAGGTACTTAGTGCATCATCTGAAGCTAAGTACGGTGAGGACTTCACTGGGCATGTCTGTGAGGTGGCAGGACCTGATAGGCCGGTCAGCGGCAGGTGTCCTGATGATGTGGCCACTATGGACTGGCTTGCAGAGGCCTCTCCTATGACCTGGAACCCCATCATTGGTTATCAGACAATGACTAGAAGGGTGTTTGGGGCGGTGCTGCGCTTCTGTCATTAGTGACGTTTTGGTTCTGGATAGGCCGCTGGTGACATCACTGATGATGTGGCACTCGGCTATTGGCCCCTGGAGGTGCCATTGTGGTTCACACTGGGTTTGGGGCGGACCCTAGTTGTTAAAAGGCTCTGGAGAGCGAACCACAGTGCGTAGTCTTCATACATGCACATATGCATAGCTCTGTAGCCACAGCAGAGTGTGAGAGCCACATTGTGGATAGAGCAATTACACTGGAAGTGGTAGGTAGGGCTAGGCGTCCAGTGCCTGTCATGCCAAGATTCGTGGCAAGGCACAGCTAGGACTAGATTTACTGCTTCCCCTCCTACCATTCCAGTTCTGTCGTAGCAGCCCAGTAGCATTAACTGGGCTGCATCTACTGTGCCGACTGTCCAGATGTACCCCCTACGTGCACAGACAGTACTTACCAGGACTCTCTGTGCTGATAACAGGAGGAGTCCTGGTCTCGGTGTGTGTGGGCCCTGTGGAGTTAACAGGGTTCACTATTTACCTGGTCCGAGTGACTTTTAACTCGGGCCAGACATTGTATATTTCGGAGCCACCTAACCCTGACTGTTGATTGGGAGATTTACTAGCTTTTCCTAATCTGCTAGTCCCTGTAACAATATGTTTTTGCACATTATAGTATGTATATAGCAAACTGGACCAATGGTTCAATCTGTTGAGCCAGAAGTCTAAGGAGTAAGGGCTCAGTGTATATGCTGGAGAAAGGACACAATCCAGGTATGATGTACCCTGACTGTTCAGCTAGAGGATTTCTGATTGCTTAAGTGAGTCAGTTGGCACAAACGCAACAAAGGCAGATAAAACATATCATCCTTAATGTGAAATCTAGTGTAAGTCTTACTACTGATGTCTTGGTTACTGGTTTCCTTAGCACTCTTTGGGGAATTGAAAGGGGTATGTTGATCAACTGTATGAATAATGGTGATAAGGCATTTTGGACTTTTTAGAAACCAAAAAAACTAATTCCCACATTTTGCTTTTATGGTAAGGTTCTAAAATCATGGCTGCCCAATTGTTATCCCTTTGCTTGACGGTAACGAACTGCATGTCATCCCACAAGCATTCCAGCATATAGATTGTCAGTCTCACTAGCATGACTGATGGCCCTTTTAACTTTCATCATCCAGCTATAAAATTTGGTTATCATGGCCAGTGTCAATATTTTCACTCTGTTAGCCTTATCCACTCTGACTGTCAGCTTCGTTGGATCACTTTCATGGTGTTACATCACCGCTGGAGTCTTCTCCAGCGACTTCTGCTCTGATCGCCAGGCGACGCCGTGCTCCTCCCGTGGATGGTGCTGGTGATGGGAGAGGAGTTGATGCCAGCGGCACCGGTGGGTGCAGGCTCCGATCATCCACTGGGCTGGGTTATCTTGGGATCTGCAGTACCGCTGTCTGACTGTGGGTGGCGTGTGTCTTCCAGCTGAAGTTGCCAGCGTTCAGCTACAGCCAATGGGAAGACACCACACCCTTCTTATTCCCCCTCATGTCACATGACCACTGCCAGAGATAGTTCTGATTTCCTGGCTCCTGTTCCGCCCTATCCTGTTTTGTGATTCCTGTGTGCTGACTTCTGCGTGTTTTCTGACTACCCTTCTGCCTGCTGTTTTTGTACCTCGCTGCCCGATCCGGATTTGACCTCTGCTCCGTTTTCTGCTTACTTCCTTGTCTGCTGATTCTGTCCCTGTTCTGCTATTCCTGGTTTGACCCTGCCTGATGACTACTCTCATCGGACTGCAGCCTTCCACAGGTAGTGATCTCCAGGGCCTTGTGTAATTCCAAATCCCTATATAGGGGTTAAAGGGTTTCAGGGTTCTGGGGGTCCTGCTTGGTGAGTGGCTTCCCTCTAGTCTTTCCATTACATCCCCCCTGAGTCTGTTGATCCAGGCAGGCATTACACATGGCCAGCATCGTCTTTATCATCATCATTTTTACTCTGTCAATTTCTTCCCCTGCCTGTGATATGTCTCCCTCCTAATCCATTGTATTCTGATAAGTGTTATGTCAAGATAAAGAAGAGTATAACCCAAAAACATAGAAAAAACTAGGCACTGATTACCGTGAATACCAAGAGTATGGCTGAATCCAGATTATTTATGGAATCGGCAACATCCACACGGGATTTTCAGATGGACTTGCTGTTTTCAGCTTAGACTGCAGGAGGAGATGGCAGCAGACCAGCGGTGCTCTCATGTAAAGCGGAGATCCAGAATCCTTTCAATGAAGTTAGTCAGAGGTAGAGATGAGCGAACCGGTCCCGGTTCGGCTCGAGGTCGGCTCGCCGAACGGGGGTCCCGTTCGAGTTCGGTTCGTCGAACGTTCGACGAACCGAACTCGAACGTATAGGCTATAATGGGAGGCAATCACAAACACATAAAAATGCATTATAAATGTACACAAACAGTTAATAAACATTGCCATAACACTTACCGGTCCTCGCGATCCCTTCTGCACTCTGTCTCCTGCCGCTATTCCATCCGATGATCGCTGAATCCTCCTAGTGACCTACACTGCCAGCAGAGATGCAGGACCTATCGTGACGTCAAAATAGCCATGTGACCAGTCACGTGGCTATTATCTCATTGGCTACAGACTGGTCACATGACTATGACACGTCATGTAGGACCTGCGAGTGCATCTCTCCGGTACACGGTGCACATATGTGTATCGCCGTGTACCAGCGACATGCTCTAGCACACGGTCGACTCCCCGTTCCGTTAGGGACCGGCTGACACAGCCGGTCATTAACGGAGATCACCGTTGCCATAGCAACGCAGTTAGCGGTGACGTCACCGCTAACCGCGGCTCCGAGAGCACCGTTGCTATGGTAACGCGTCTGTCAGCGTTACCGCTGACAGCCAGCACTGATCACTCACGGAGTGAAGGCTGCACGCTGCTTCCCGATTGTAGTGAGGATTGTAGTGAGGATGAGGTTCCCCAGCCCATGATGGGCTGGTGCACCTCATCCTCACTACAATCGTCACTACTACTACACTAGAAAGAAAGAAGACAGAAGAGCAGGATCGTGGAGGGCTGACAGGGGGTAATAAAGATGGAGTCTCTAATGTGTCTGTGTATTTATTTCTATTAAAGTATTTTTTCTCTGTGTGGTGTCTTTTTTTTAACCCTTTATTGGAGATTCTTAATGGCCGGGTCAAACGTGCCTGACATTAAGAATCTCTGGCTTAATACTGGCTAGTAAAACAAAGCCAGTATTAACTCATGATTACCCAACAAGCCACCCGGCTCCAGGGCTGTTGGAAGAGTTGGATACAGCGCCAGATGATGGCGCTTCTATGAAAGCACCATTTTCTGGGACGGCTGCGGACTGAAATCCGCAGCAGAGGCGCCCAGAAACCTCGGGCTAACCTGTGCTGCGGATTCCAATCCCCAGCTGCCTAGTTGTACCCGGCTGGACACAAAAATGGGGCGAAGCCCACGTGATTTGTTTTTTAATTATTTCATGAAATAAGTGAAATAATTAAAAAAAACGGGCTTCCCTATATTTTTGGTTTTCAGCCGGGTACAAATAGGCAACTGGGGGTTGGAGGCAGCCCGTGGCTGCCTGCTGTACCTGGCTAGCATACAAAAATATGGCGAAGCCCACGTCATTTTTTTGGTGGGCAAAAAAATTCTGCATACAGTCCTGGATGGAGTATGCTGAGCCTTGTAGTTCTGCAGCTGCTGTCTGCTCTTCTCCATACAGATAGACAGCAGCTGCAGAACTACAAGGCTCAGCATACTCCATCCAGGACTGTATGCAGAAGTTTTTTGCCCCCTGAAAAAATTATGTGGGCTTCGCCATATTTTTGTATGCTAGCCAGGTACAGCAGGCAGGTACGGCTGCCCCCAACCCCCAGTTGCCTATTTGTACCCGGCTGGGAACCAAAAATAAAGGGAAGCCCTTTTTTATTATTTCATGAATTTCATGAAATAATTAGAAAACAAATGACGTAGGCTTCGCCCCATTTTTGTGTCCAGCCAGGTACAACTAGGCAGCTGGGGATTGGATTACGCAGCACAGGTTGGCCTGAGCTTTCTGGGCCCCACTGCTGCGAATTGCAGTCTGCAGCCGCCTCAGAAAATGGCACTTTCATAGAAGCGCCATCTTCTGGCGCTGTATCCAACTCTTCCAGCACCTGCCTGCTATACCTGGCTAGCATACAAAAATATGGCGAAGCTCACGTCCTTTTTTTGTAGTTTTTTGGCCAAAAAATTAAAAAATGCTTCCCTGGATTTTCCATTGCCAGTGAAGGTAACACCAAGCAGTGGGGGTTAGCAGCCAGTAGCTGCTTGGATTACCCTTAGCTAGCAATACAAAAAATGCAGCGGGAGCCCATATATATTTTTTTTAATTATTTATTTAAATAACTAAAAACAAAATGGGCTTCCCTGTATTTTGATTGCTGGACATCACAGTGCTGTAAAAATAAATCTTTAAAAAAAATGACATAGCGCTCCGCGGTATTTTTGATTCTCAGCGCAGATAAAGCAGACAGCTATGGGTTGCCACCCCCATCTGCCTGTCGTTACCTTGGTTGGCAATCAAAATACAGGGAAGCCCATTAATTTTTTCTATTTAAAAAATAGTTAAAAAAAAAATGACGTTGGGTCCCCCCATTTTTGATAGCCAGCTAGGGTAAAGCGGACGGCTGTAGCCTGAAAACCACAGCTGGCAGCTTTACCGTGGTTTGGGATCCAATGTGGAGGTCCCCCCAGGCTCTTTTTTTATAATTATTTTATAAATATTAATAATTACACAAAAAAAGTAGGGTCCCCTCCAAATTGGATCCCCAGCCAAGGTAAAGCGGACAGCTGTGGTCTGGTATTCTCAGGGTGGGAAGGTCCATAGTTATTGGGCCTTCACAGCCTAAAAATAGCAGGCCGCAGGCACCCCAGATGTGGCGCATCCACTAGATGAGCCAATCCTGGCGCTTCACCCCAGCTCATCCCGTGCCCTGGTGCAGTGGCAAACGGGGTAATAAATCGGGTTGATACTAGCTGTAAAGTCACCTGAGATCAAGCCCAGCAGTTTGTGATGTCATGGCGTCTATTAGATACCCAACATCATAAACTGTCAGTACTAACAAAAACAAAAAATCGACAAAAGAAATTTATTTGAAAAAACAGTCCCCAAAACATTTCCTCTTTCACCAATTTATTGTAAGAAAAAAAATAAAGGGGTCCCACGACGACTCTGGACCGTCTAGAATATGGGGGGGAGACACTCAGGGAACGTATCCCCCATTTTCTAGGAGTGCGGACCCTTCATGTGAGGAGTGTGGGTGCAATGAATCTGCACTCACTCTCCCCGGGTCCACAGCAGCAGAGTCCATGTCGTAATGGTTGCTACCAAAGCTGCAATGCCCTGCTCATGAGGTAAGGGCATGCCTAATCAGGAGAACTACTGTAGGGGAAGCTCTGCTCACTGGTATATAGGTGCTCAGAGGTAATAATAGATAAAATTAGTGAGTAACCTCGGCACTCTAAATCTCCCAGACTAAGTCAGTAAGTCACAACAGATAGTAATGCAAAATCACTCTTTATTGGTCCGTATTAAGAAAATTTTTTTTTTCATAAGCATATATGTTTTTGTCCAAAACAAGTTACAAATGACGTTTCGGCCTGAGCCTTCATCAGATTGGACTTATCTGCATGTAATCATGAAAAATGATAATAATCAGTATCACATAAGAGTGAGAGAACAATAACATAAACTCGAACAATGTAGAGGTACAATTGGGATGCAGCACAAAAATTGCAACACAGCAAGAAATGAAACACATGATACAAATGTCATAATACAGTACAAGGACAATATAGTAATGACAAATATGGGGTCAGAGTAGGCTTAGACAGCTCTGGTATGAAAGAGATGTCAATCATAAAGTAACATGTGCAGTAGGTGTAGAGCTACACTATGCATGGCAGAGCTAATGGGTAAACCGACCATAGAAAAAGAACAGAGAAAATGTGGAGAAAAAGTGGAGAAAAAGTGGAGAAAAAATGGAGAAAAAGTGGAGAAAAAATGGAGAGAAAGTGGAGAAAAAGTGGAGAAAAAGTGGAGAAAAAATGGAGAAAAAGTGGAGAAAAAATGGAGAAAAAGTGGAGAAAAAATGGAGAAAAAGTGGAGAAAAAGTGGAGAAAAAGTGGAGAAAAAGTAGAGAAAAAGTAGAGAAAAAGTGGAGAAAAAATGGAGAAAAAGTGGAGAAAAAGTGGAGAAAAAATGGAGAAAAAGTGGAGAAAAAGTGGAGAAGAAGTGGAGAAGTGGAGAAGAAGTGGAGAAAAAGTGGAGAAAAGTGGAGAAAAAGTGGAGAAAAAATGGAGAAAAAGTGGAGAAAAAGTGGAGAAAAAGTGGAGAAAAAGTGGAGAAAAAGAGGAGAAAAAATGGAGAAAAAAAGGAGAAAAAGTGGAGAAAAAGTGGAGAAAAAGTGGAG
The DNA here is from genome assembly GCF_048569485.1 of Anomaloglossus baeobatrachus. Lineage (NCBI taxonomy): Eukaryota > Metazoa > Chordata > Amphibia > Anura > Aromobatidae > Anomaloglossus > Anomaloglossus baeobatrachus. The sequence continues at coordinate 330,147,234 of NC_134353.1, forward strand.
AAAAAGTGGAGAAAAAATGGAGAAAAAGTGGAGAAAAAGTGGAGAAAAAGTGGAGAAAAAATGGAGAAAAAGTGGAGAAAAAGTGGAGAAGTGGAGAAATGGAGAAGAAGTGGAGAAGAAGTGGAGAAGTGTTTGTTCATGCCAGATGGGAGATAAATAATTTTTTACCGGCGCTGTCATTTACTGTAACGTGATCATTGGTGTACGGTGTATACCTGTGATCACGTGAGCGGGGACCGGAAAAACCGTCCTGAATCATGATCTCCATGTTCTCAGCTAGCCCTAAAACCCCGGAGATTTTCTGACGCCGGGGGGCGTTATTCACTTATTTCTCCCTGCTGTTTATAAACGGCAGATCAGAATAAGGCTACATTAACACGACCGATCCATTTTTGTGGTCTGCATAAAACAGTCCGCTTATTTTCACGGGTGCATCCGTGTGGCATCTGTTTCCATTCCGTAGACGGTCCGTATGTCTTCTGTTTGTCATCCATGTGCCTTCCGTTTTTTTTGTGTACTACAAAAAAACTGAATGAGGGTAAATGCATAAATTTACCCAGGATCCATAGCTTCATCCTACATGAGGCGGTCACATGTTCACTCCAGTGCCATTTTCTACTGCTTTTCACAGCGTAGAGCGCTCTGGTGATTTTCTTGTGCTTGTGCACTTCATATCAGTCTTTTCTGTCATTATAATGGCTGAAAGACACATAATGTCCCACTCTCCTGCATTTTGTAATTTTGCACTCTTTGGTGCCTTTCATGTGGCACTAAGGGGTGCTTAGCTTTGTATTTAGCCAAAAAAATGAAAAAAAAAAAATGTTGTAGGGTTCCCCCTAGTTTTGTAGCCAGCTAGGGTAAAGCAGACGGCTGCAGCCTGCAGACCACAGCTGGCAACCTCACCTTGGCTTGTAATCCAAAACTGAGGGCACCCCACGCTGTTATTTTAAATTAAATAAATAATTTTAAAAAAAAAACACGTAGGGGTCCCCCCAAAATTGGATCACCAGCCAAGGTAAAGCAGACAGCTGGGGTCACCTGGCATCAAGCCCTGGGGTTGGTGAGGTCAGGCGTCTATCAGATACCCGACATCACCAACCCAGTCAGCAATAAAAAAAAATAGACGACAAACACATTTTTATTTGAAAAAACACTCCCCAATATATTCCCTCTTTAACCAATTTATTAGAAAGAAAAACAAATCCAGGTCTGGTGTAATCCAAGGGGTTGCCATGACGATCCACACTGTCCCAGTCAATGAAGAGCAGGATGTTCCCCATTGGCTGGGAGAGCAGTGCAGTGACCTGAGCTAACATCAATGGGTCAGCCCAGGTCACTGCAGGGCATGACAAGTGCTGCTGTCAGCGAGGTACATTACCTGCGCTGATCTCCAGCACACTGACAGCACCTGTCACTGAGTTCAATGACCGGCGCCTTCACACCAAGTATCGCGAGAGGCCCGTGACGTCACCGCTAGTCAGTCTCGGGTCGGAAGCGAGAGAAGGTGATGTGACAAGCGGCGGCCATGGAGGACAGTGACAGCGCTGAGGTCGGGATGGCGGGACTTCATCACCGCAGGTAAGCTGAGCGGGACCATGTGTGTGTGTGTGTGTGTGTGTGTGTGTGTGTGTATGTATGTGTACATGCCGCGGGCAGGAGGGGGCGGAGTGAGCTGAGCTCAAGTGCCGGCTTCCTGCACGTAACTAGGATAAAGATCGGGTTACTAACCAAAGCGCTTTGGTTGGATACCCGATGTTTATCTTGGTTACCAGCTTGTGGCAGGCTGCCAGCGATGGCTCCTGCACACTGTAGCTGTAAAAAGCCATGCTTTTTGCTGCTAGAACCGTTCTCGAACGTATCTAGAACTATCGAGCTTTTGCAAAAAGCTCGAGTTCTAGTTCGATCTAGAACAGCCCCCAAAATCACTCGAGCTTAGAACTGGAGAACCTCGAACCGCGAACCGCGCTCAACTCTAGTGGTGACCACTCTTTTAATGGAAGTCTTCAAACAGAGGCTGAACAGACAGCTGTCTGAGATGGTTTAGTGAATTCTACTTTCAGCAGGGACTTGGACATGATGACTCTGGAGGTCCCTAGCAACAATGGTGGATGGGGAAGATAATAATGATGATAACACCAATCATATACTATTTGAGGGTGTAAGTTAGCTGAGATCAACTTGAGGAAAGCATTTTACCAAATGAGTAGGAGATAATGCTTCATGTACAAATGGAGAGATTGAATTCTCAGACTGTGGAAGCTGGGATGTCCACAGATTATGTTCCTCTTGCAGAGTCTGCAAACCATGAAAGAATGGTACAGCAGCAATGTTCAATGTACACAAAAATCCTACATATGAGATGCCATCACGTTTGTCTCAACACCACCACAACCAGGCACAGCAGAGCGTCCTCCTGCACCACCGGCTGCAAAGCTGACTACAAAACAAGAAGATTATGTCCCCAGAGGTTCTTTCAGTCCACACCTCACGTTTACTGTGTATCATCAGGCTAATATCCTCCTCTCCTGATAACAACCTCTCTTCAGCAATTCTCTCTGGTTCTTAGGTTTTGTGCACCACAGAATCATCATCACAATCATTGCTATCCATGGTTCGGCTGACAATTGCCTCTGAGCAGAATATGGCCTGACCTTCTTGACCCCTGCTTGATTCCTTGAGATGTGCCCTAACTTAGAGTGCTGCTACTGCTGCCATTGCCCCTAATTCTACTAATTGAAGAGCACCATCTCAAGCAAAATCAGAAATAAGTGTTAATCATAGGAATTCTGTATTGAACAACATTATTGCCCCTATTCATTAACAGGGGCGCTTTGTACATGTCATTCCCAATGAAAAAGTGTGGTGGAATAAGAGGCACCTGTTTCATTAAACACGTACTTAATTAATCAGGCAAATGTTCCAAGTCTTACACGTCCCCTTGACATAGCGAGCTACTGTAACACGTGAAACATTCGTTGGGGTTTCTGCTGGGCAATCCCTCTCTGCCACCATAGTGATTGCCACTAAGGTAAAGTTAGTTTGTAGGCAATGACTCATATGTTTAAAATAATATGTATTGTATGATAGACCTGTATGATAGACCTGCTCTCACTTTTTGGGATACAATCCTTATGTGGAGCATGGGGAAAACCCTGATCTATACTTATCCTTTATGATTAACCATTGCAGTCTGAATATGAATAAGTGTTAGATTTATTGATGTACTTTTCATACATTTGGGATACAATACTCTAAGTTACCCTCATTTATTGCACTAACTGCACACTATTTCTGTTCTGTATGTTATTGTCTATATTCATGTGTTGTTTTTAAAATGTCAATAAAATTTACATTTTATATTAGCACATTTTTGTCCATGAAGTCCTCCTCTGTATTAAATCTTACTAGTTGCTTGCTGTTCCTTGCGCCTTGTAAGAAATCTTACTCCAGATTTTTGGCATAAGGTATTATTATTATTATTATTATTAATATTAATAATTATTATTTATTTTTATAGCGCCATTTATTCCATGGCGCTTTACATGTGAAAAGGAGGTAAACATAGTAGGGACAAGTACAATAATCATAAACAAAACAAGGCAGAGACTGGTACAGAAGAAGAGAGAGAACCCTGCCCGCGAGGGATCACAGTCTACAAGGGATGGGTGAGGATACAGTAGGTGAGGGTAGAGATCGTCATGCGGCGCTATATCAGACTACAGGCCCCATCACACACAGAGATAAATCTTTGGCAGATCTGTGGTTGCAGTGAAATCAAGGACATATTGTTCCATTTGTACACAGTCACAAATCTGGCACTGATTGTCCACAATTTCACTGCAACCACAGATCAGCCAAAGATTTATCTCTGTGTGTGACAGGGCCTTAAGGGTTACTGCAGGTTGTAGGCTTGTCAGAAGAGGTGGGTCTTCAGGTTTCTTTTGAAGCTTGTCAAGGTTTGCGAGAGTCTGATATATTGTGGCAGAGCATTCCAGAGTATGGGGGATGCACGGGAGAAATCTTGGATGCAATGGCGGGAAGAGGAGATGAGAGGTGAGTAAAGAACGAGATCTTGTGAGGATCGAAGGGTACGTGTGGGTAAGTATCGGAATACTAAGTTACAGCTGTAGGGAGGAGACAGGTTGTGGGTGGCTTTGTAGGTCATGGTTAGTGTTTTGAACTAGAGTTGTTGGGCAATGGGTAGCCAGTGAAGGGATTGGCAGAGAGGAGAGGTCGGGCAGTAGCGGGGAGACAGATTGGTTAGTCGGGAAGCATAGTTTAGAATAGATTGTAGGGGTGCCACACTGTTAGTATGGATGCAACAGAGCAGGTGGTTGCAATAGTCCACGCGGGAGATAATAAGGGCATGTACTAGGGTTTTTGTAGCTTCTTGGGAATGGAATGTACGAATCCGGGAAATATTTTTGAGTTGGAGGTGGCAGGAGGTGAAGAGGGCTTGGATGTGTGGCAAGAAAGAGAGATCAGAGTCTAGAGTTACTCCCAGGCAGCAAGCATGTGGGACTGGGGAAAGTGAGCAGCCATTGACATTGATGGCTAGGTCAGTTGGGGGCGTTGAGTGAGGAGTAGGAAAGATAATGAATTCTGTTTTGTCCATGTTCAGTTTCAGAAATCGAGCAGAGAAAAAGGATGATATAGCAGATAGACACTGTGGAATTCTGGTTAGTAAGGAGGTGATGTCAGGTCCAGAGATGTAGATCTGTGTATCATCAACGTAGAGGTGATACTGAAAGACGTGAGACTCTATGGGCTGTCCCAGGCCGAAGGAGTAAATGGAGAACAGCAGGGGTCCTAAAACTGAAAACTGAGGTAACGCTCTTTTCCCGGTGGGGTGGGATCTCCACACCCTTTATATATGTTGGATTAGCACACGCACCGGACTATTATGCAGCCATTGGAACGGCGAGACGCTGCCACTGCATGCATCTATTGCTGACAGTGCCTCCTTGATCACACATTGCCTGATCTGGTAGGACGAATTATCACGCATCCTGCAAGTGGCATGGGGATCTGGGATATCAACTGGACCCCAATATAGATATCTAGGTCTATTTACCTATCTTGAGGGCAAACAAGAGGATGATGAGATTGATGGCCTAATTAATCGGATACATCTTCCAATCTATATATCCTCTGATGAACCCCGTCACACCGGGAGGAAACGCGTCGGATCAACATCAGTCCTAGCAGATAAGTCCTGGGACCTTCCGGCCTAAAATCTATATATGTGGACTAGGACCCCAATTATACGTATCCCCTCTATATTATAGCCAGATGGTATTCTGTACAATTGAGGATTGACATATACTGTATGAGATCAAGGTTTGATCATGGATTTAGACGTTTATGACAATGACTGTGTAATCACTTCAGCACATTGCACATGGTGGTGGTTCAGGTCAGTGATAGTGACAGGGGCAATTAGGGTCAGCCGCCAAGGAACGGGGGCACCCAAAACATTAAGGTGAATCAAACCTCCGTTGTCAGGAAGGGACCAGCATTAGGGAGTTCATTAGCCCCTTCATTCTAAGTAACATATCTAAGTTATTTTTCCTAACAGTGCCCTTAATAGAAGTGACACTATTGCACACTCTACTGCTCACTGCCCTATCCAGTACCTCACTTAATTTTATACACTTCACGACATTGATCTGCGACTTTACAACTGGGTATGGTCCTAGCGTTTATATATATTTATTTCTGACTTTTTTACTGAACATAATAAACGTGATGTTTTAGAGGTTTTTTGTTTGGTTCGATATAGACCTAAAACTGAACCTTGGGGGACGCCGACAGTTAGGGGGCGGGATGAGGAAATGGGGAGACAGTGGGAGACGCTGAAAGTTCGGTCGGTTAGGTATGAGGAGATCCAAGATAGAGTCAAGTCTGTGATGCCCAAAGACAAATAACTTTGTAGTAGAAGGGAATGGTCTACTGTGTCAAAGGCAGGGGACAGATCCAGGAGAAGGAGGACAGAGTAGTGTCGCTTGCCTTTGGTCGTTAGTAGGTCATTGATAACTTTAATTAGGGCAGTTTCAGTGGAATGATGTGGAAGCCAGATTGTAACCGGTCAAAGAGGGAGCAGGAGGAGAGCTGTGAGGACAGTTCAAGATGAACATGCTGTTCCAGTGATTTTGAGGCATTGGGGAGAAGTGATATAGGGTGATAGTTTGAGACAGAGGAAAGGTCAAGGGAGGGCTTTATGAGGATGGGTGTGATGGAGGCCTGTTTAAAGCATGAAGGGAATACACCAGTTGTTAGGGATATGTTGAAGAGATAGGTTAGGGCTGGGCTGAAGCTTGTGGTGAGATTGGGGATGAGGTGGGATGGGAGTGGGTCAGGCTGACAGGTTGTGAGTTGTGATCTTGAGAGAAGAGTGGAAAGATGATCTTCTGTCATGTTGGAGAAGCTGGATTTGGAGGAAGAAGGCTGAGTAGTTGTGAGGAGGGGCTGTGGGAATTGTGGGCCAAAGCTTGCTCTGATGTTGTCAATCTTCTGCTTGATGAATGTCAGTCTTCAGTTGAGATGAGAGGAGAGGGAAGTGGTGCTTGGGGACGGAGGAGAGAGTTTAAAGTGTTCAATAGCTGTTTAGGGTTATGAGATAGAGAGGATATGAGGGATGAAAAATAGGTTTGTTTTGCAGCAGTGAATGCAGACTTTAAGTGGTGAGGGACTGTTTGTATGTGACGAAGTGCTCAGTCAACACAATTGATCACCATCCTGCCCCTGCTGCGACAAAACCAGTTGCCAACTTTTTGCAAAACTCCAAGTACAGATTTAAATGTTATTTCCTCCCTGATCTAAATCTATAATCATGAATGCTACATTTGTTGGTAGGTATACCAATGGAAAGGAATTTGCAGTAGTATCCAGCAATAATCCTGTGGAGTGAATGCTTGCTAAATTGTACTAATAAAACACCTATATAAACATACAGCTTTTTTTAACATATTTTTAATAGATTTGTTTTGTTAAAATTTTTCCCACCTTTAACAAAACACCTTAACCCTAAAAAAACTAGGTTGCCAGGTAAGTGCACACAGAACCAGCAGTGTTTATGAATCTAATATTTGCAAGGAAGTTGGTGAAAAAAAAATATATCTTTTTTATAACTCGCACCCTTTGTGAGGTAAACAGTTGCATTTAAATTTCTGGAATGTGGAGATTTTTCTTTTGTTCAAAAATAAATAAGTAAATCTAATATATAAAGCTGAGTGTATGTATGTGTGTGTGTGTGTATGTGTGTGTGTGTGTGTGTATGTCCGCTAAAGGAATCCACACTGTCGCATTTAAAATCACGAAATTTTGCACAAATGCCTCATGTGACCCAGGAAACGTCATAGACTATGTTTTGACGGGAAAATTTAACCCTGCACTTTACAGTTATTCTCCAAAAATCCTGCCTCCATTAAAGTCAATGGAGCTAGCAGCTCCAGGTCATTAATAGGACTACTGATTGGTTGCTATAGGAACAAAGTACATTCATAGTATAAGAAGCTTACGTGTGAGGTAATATGATGTCGGAAAGAGACAGGGAAAGAGACCTGGAAAAAGACAGACCTGGAAAGAGACAAACCTGGAAAGAGACAGACGGGAAAAGAGACAGACGGGAAAAGAGACAGACGGGAAAAGAGACAGACGGGAAAAGAGACAGACAGACTCAGAAATAGAGAGAGACAGACAGACACAGAAATAGAGAGACAGACAGAAATAGAGACAGACAGACACAGAAATAGAGAGACAGACACAGATAAAGAGAGAGACAGACAGACACAGAAATAGAGAGACAGACACAGACAGAGAAAGAGAGAGACACAGACAGAGATAGAGAGAGACAGAGAGACACAGACAGAGATAGGAAGAGACAGAGACTGATACAGAGACAGACAGAGATAGACACAGACAGACAGACATGGATAGAGACAGAGACACACATGGATAGAGACAGACACATACAGACACAGACAGGGATAGAGACAGAGAGATAGTTACTATCCCCGGCAACGCCCGGGTACTACAGCTAGTAAATAAATAAAAGGCAAAAGTAGTGCAAAAAATAGCTTGTCGCATACCGGTCTTACAAATTAATGTTCCTCTTACACACAAGCCTTGGTTTTAGGATTTTTGATCAGTAGCAAAATTAAGGCCGAGGGGTATAAAACAGTCCTTTTTGCAGTATGTTAAGAATAAAAAAAATATACAATTAATGTCTTGTACTGCAGTATATCACACATAAAACAAATCACAGTCATACTGACTATTATTATTATTATGTTATTGGATGCCTTTAGACATCTGGACCCTCTTTCAAGAAGACTAAAGCGGGCTTTACATGCTACGATTTCGCTACAGCGATCTCGTTGGGGTCACGGATTTTGTGACGCACATCCGGCCGCTGTAGCGATGTCGTAGCGTGTGACTCCTAGGAGCAATTTTGGATCGTTGCAAAAACGTCCAAAATCGCTCCTCGTTGACATGGGTGTCCACTCCCAATTATCGCTGCTGTCGCAGGGGCGAAGTTGATCCTCGTCCCTGCGGCAGCACACATCTCTCCGTGTGACGCCGCAGGAACGAGGATCATCTCCTTACCTGCCTCCGGCCACAATGCGGAAGGAAGGAGATGGGCGGGATGTTACGTCCCGCTCATCTCCGCCCCTCCGCTTACATTGGGCGGCCGCTTAGTGACTTAGAAAGGAGGCGGTTCGCCGGTCACAGCGACGTCGAAGGTCAGGTAAGTATGTGTGGCGAGGGTGCGCGATTTTGTGCTCGACAGGCAGCGATATGCCCGTCGCGCACAAACGATGAGGGCGGGTGTCATGCTAGCGATATCGGGCCGTATATCGCAGCATGTAAAGCCACCCTTATTGGATAGTCTGGACTAGAACATAAGAGTTATCTCAGTGATTGATATGCAAAATGTCAAATTTTTTGTAATTGTAACTTCAATGTTTTTTATGCTTTGATAGCACTAGAGGGCCACCTAATTTCTTAGATTTTATCATCTTAAAACTTTCCTTCTTGTATTTTAATACAGCTTCACATTTCAATTGAATTGATTATTTTCTATTACAACACATTACCTATTTCCTATCAACATCATTTCCCAGATTCCTATGGTTTAGTTAATGAATATGATATAATAACATGCAGAATAAGCAGTAAATGACTCAAAATACATTGACCTACAGTAGAACTGTTCATCTTCACTTAATATTGTTCTACTGCATGAATAAAACAGCAGACAATGATTTGAGTAAATGGGAATTGTGCATGCTGGACATTATATCAATGTTGGAATACAATGCATAATCATTGCATAAAACTACAGAATCTAAAAATTCTAAATGGTTTCATTATCGTGTTAATGTAACCCTTGCTCAGCCATATGCTAGGAAACATGAATTTCTTGCCTAAAGAGTAAAGGCCCTGTCACACACACAGATAAATCTGCGGCAGATCTGTGGTTGCAGTGAAATTGTGGACAATCAGTGCCAGGTTTGTGGCTGTGTACAAATGGAACAATATGTCCATGATTTCACTGCAACCACAGATCTGCCAAAGATTTATCTCTGTGTGTGACAGGGCCTTAAGAGACTATGAAGGATAGGGGAGTGCATATGATCACTGACAAATTGACGGAGTAAGTAGTGATGGGCTGATCAGGACTTTAAAAGTCCGGATCGGCGTGGTTTCAAAGGTGCCCAGGTGCTGAATCCAGCACTCGAGAAATTTAAAAAATAAAGAACATAAGAATGAAGCAAGCGCTTCATACTTACCAAAGCTCCGTCGTGGCTGTAAACTGCTCTTGCGTGGCTGTACGCTGCTCCTGCAGCCTCCCTGGGCCGCTCATTATTGCTCATCCATATACACTGCTTTCCCTGCCTCCAAGCAATCCTGACATCTGTGATTGGTTGCAGTCAGACGCGTCCCCAGCTTGTGTGAAAGCGTCTGACTACTTCCACTCACAGGCACTGTCTATGGGTCAGTATCATGGTAATAAAAAATAATAAATAAAACAAATGGCATAGGGTCCCCCCTGTGCTTATCTAGGCTGTGTATCCAAATAAGAGGAACCGCTTACGAGTTCTTTTTTTTAAATATTTAAATAAATAATTTAAAAAACTGGCATGCTGTCCCCCAATTTTGATACTCAGTCATGATAAAGCCCAACAGCTGGGGCTGGTATTCTCAGACTGGGGAGACCTGTGGTTATTAGGCCCCCCATCCTAAAAATAACAACCTGTAGCTGCCCGAGATTGTCGCATGCATTAGATGCTACAAGCTGGGCGCTTTACCTGGCTCTTTTCAATTACTCTGATATATTGGCAATTGGGGTACACAGGGCCCAGGAGATCACTACCTGTGGTAGGCTGCAGTCCGATGAGAGTAGTAACCAGGCTGAGTCAAACCGGGAAATGCAAAACAGGGACAGAATCAGGCAGGCATGGACGTAATCAGAAAACAAAGCAGAGGTTAAATTCGGATCGGGCAGCGAGGTAAAAATACAGCAGACAGGAGAGTAGTCAGAGAGCAGGCCGGGATTAATAATCAGAGTAGGGAGAACCAGAGTAGCAGGAATACAATCTATATTTGGCAATGGCCAGCAGACAGAAGAAGGGATAAAAAGGGTGTGGTGTCTGCCCATTGGCTGTAGCTGAATGGTGGCAATCTCAGCTGGAAGACATACGCCACCTACACTTAGCCATTGGTACTGCAGGTGTCAGGAAAACCCAGCCTAGTGGATGAGCGGAGCCTGTGCCCACCAGAGCCACTGGCACCAACTCCTCCCCCATTCACCAGCACAGTCCACAGCAGGAATATGGCGGCGCCTGGTGACTGAAGCAGAAGTCGCAGGTGCGGACTCTGGGGAAAACTTGACACTTTGCTATTGAGTCGTGACTGGAAGATGTTATCAGAGAGAAAGGACAGGAAAAGTGACTGACTCCATCAGAAAGGAAGTCACCTTTAAGATATTCTTTAGAACTGTACTCTAATTACTTACATTGCCTGTTAAGCAGATATCTACCACTATACGGTCACTATATTGCAGCAATATTGTTCTTGGCCTTTGTACACTGGTTTTTATTTAGTAACAGTATTGTTATCTGCTGAGGTACCCACCACACCCACTGAAATGGTGCAAACTTGGATACCTAGGTTAGGTGCCACTCATAAGTGCTTTGGCCCCTTGTTTTGATCCTCTAGCTATCACTCGGGTTTTAAGGTATCACGGTTCTTGGCATTTTTAGCCAATTGAATTTAAATTAGATAATTTCTAAAAAGTTGTTCCATATAAAATATCTAATGTCACTTAGTATTCACTCTTTTATTTTATGAATTGATGAGTTCATTGATGTACGTATAAACAATTGTTTGGGAAATACAGGTTTTCATTTGATTTTACCAAAACTTGGGTATCTGATTCTCTCATAAGATTAAAAGCTGATGGTGATAATTGTGGAGTCTGCAGCTATTTCTTGCAGCATTGAAAGTGACATTAACTTTCAACAGGATTTACATATATTCCGCTTTAGGTCTGCATCAGCTGGCAATTAAAATTTAAATTGTTGAACATGCAGCAGGCAGCCGACTAAGTAATATTTAATAGCATTAACAATGCACTTCCCAATTGGCCTCTGATTCTTTTTACAGGCTCATCAATCCGTGAGTATTTCACTATCTTATCATTTTGTATTCTGTAAATGGTATTTAAGAAAATTAGAATTTTATTAGCAAAATTTAGCACTACGTTAATGTGCAGCTCAATAATAATTAAAGTATGGTTACTTTAATATATATTTGTTTATGCACTTTGTAGAGCTGGGAAATATAAAATATTTTCAAGCCAGTTTATTATGGTTGTATTTCTAGCTGAATAAATATTTTAGAAGCACATAATGTATACCAACCATAAAAGAAGAAATAAAATGACTGTGTTCATCATTGGTCAATAACCCTATCAGAACCCACAATAGAGGATAATAGGTATACTAGTGCATTGTATTAAATGGGTCATTACTGTGAACCAACCTATAGCAAGGATGGGGAAGTGCAGGAGCTTCGTCTGCAGTATTATTAGTAAGTATTGTATGAAGCTAACATTCCACTGTAACACCTATCAAGATAACAAGGAACCCCAATATACAGTGGCATAGATTCCATAATATATAGCAACTGGGGAAATTTAGTGCTGTGATAGGGGAAGAATGCTCCCTTAGGCGGGCTTTGCACATTGCGACATCGCAAGCCGATGCTGCGATGTCGCACGCGATAGTCCCCGCCCCCGTCGCAGGTACGATATCGTGTGATAGCTGGCGTAGTGAAAATTATCGCTATGCCAGCTTCACATGCACTCACCTGCCCTGCGACCGTCACTCTGGCCGGCGACCCGCCTCCTTCCTAAGGGGGCGGGTCGTGCGGCATCATAGCGACGTCACACGGCAGGCGGTCAATAGCGGCAGAGGGGCGGAGATGAGCATGATGTAAACATCCCGTCCACCTCCTTCCTTCCGCATATCCTACGGAAGCCGCGGTGACGCCGGTAGGAGATGTTCCTCGCTCCTGCGACTTCACACACAGCGATGTGTGCTGCCGCAGGAGCGAGGAACAACATCGGACCGTCGCGTCAGCGTAATTATGGATTATGCCGACGCTGCACTGATGATACGATTACGACGATTTTGCGCTCGTTAATCGTATCATCTAGCCTTTACACACTACGATGTCGCATGCGATGCCGGATGTGCGTCACTTTCAATTTGACCCCACCGACATCGCACCTGCGATGCCGTAGTGTGCAAAGCCCGCCTCAATGACATCTGTGTGGAGCGAGCAATTGGTTTCCATGTCAGCTAGATAATAACAAAAGTCCTCAGGCCTGCCATGGACAAGTGGCAACTATTTGGCCCTAGTAATAAAAAATGCCCAAAAGGCCCTAAATATGCAACAACTATGAGAGGTTAAACTTCATTCATCAGATTTTTCACTGGCAGAAATATCTGACAATGAATAAATGTAATGGCTAAAAAAAGTATTAAAAATATTTATAGAAAATCTAAACACTATACTAACTAAACGGCTAAATAAGAAGGTTAACAAGGTTTTGATATCTACTCTAAAAAATAAAAAAAAGTTTTATTATGCAGTTTAGACTTCTTGAAAAAGGAGTATCCACTCCGAAACGCGTTGAGAATAAATCACACGCCTAGGATTCAAGTCTTTGTTTCTTTATAACCTTAGTGCGGTGTTTAACCCTTCTCATTCCAATATCTCCATTTTCTCTTTCTTGGGGCCATAGCATCCGTTAAGGCTGCTTTCACACATCCGGTATTTGCTGTGCGGCACAATCCGGCTCAAAAACCTGTGCAACGGATGCGGTGAAAAAAACGGATCTGTTGCATAAGTTTTTCCATGCGGCCCGTCCGTTTTTTGACGGATGCGGCTTGATATTGAGCATGTGCAGTTCAAAAAACCGCATCCGGCGGCCGGATGCGTTTTTTGCCGCAGGACGGTGCATCCAGTGTCCATAGGCTTACATTGTAAATCACGCCACATCGCGCCGGATCTGGCGCAATGCGTTTTTTTTCGCCGCAGACAAAAACGTTCACTTGAACGTTTCATCCAGCCGCCGCATCGGCTAAATATGCCGCATTGGGCAAAAACGCAACGCAAGGCCATGCGGCACAATCCGGCGCTAATAAAAGTCTATGTGGAAAAAACGCACCCGGCGGCAAAAAAAACGGATGCGGTTTTCCCGCAAAGCACCGTATTGTGCCGCACAGCAAAAACCGGATGTGTGAAAGCAGCTTAACCCCTTAATGACCACGGGCCGTAAAATTACGTCCTAGTGGTCATAACGTTACTGCCCGCGGTTTGCCGCCAGCAGCATGCTGCGATCAGCGCACATCTCAGCTGATTTTCACAGCTCAGATGTGTGCCTGCTAGGCACAAGCAGAATCGTTATCTGCTCATGCCATTTAACCCCTTAAATGGCGCTGTCAATATGTGACAGCGCCATTATAAGCGCGATCGCGGTAAACTTTTACTTACCACCCGATACCGGAAGTCACGTGACGCGATCACGTGACTTCCGATAGTTGTCATGGTAGCACAGGGTCATGTGATGACTCCTGTACTACACATGAATTGCTTTCACTTTCGCTGTGCCCGCGGCACAGTGAAAAAGAAATTGAGCGTATCTGCTGTTTACAGCTGTATAGCTGTGATCAGCAGATAGTGCAGAGCGATCGGATTGCTGATCGCAATAGCCCCCTAGGGGGACTAGTAAAATAAAAAAAGAAAGTTAAGAAAAAAGTTTTAAAAAATTTAAAAAAAAAACAAAAAACCCTAAAAGTTCAAATCACCCCCCATTCGCCCCATTGAAAATTAAAGGGTTAAAAAAATAAAAAATATACACACATTTGGTATCGCCGCGTTCAAAAACGCCCGATCTATCAAAATATAAAATCAATTAATCTGATCAGTATATGGCGTAGCGGCAAAAAAATTCCAAACGCCAAAATGACGTTTTTTTGTCGCCACTTTTGCACAAAATGCAATAAGAGGCGATCAAAACGTAGCATCTGCGCAAAAATGATACCGTTAAAAACATCAGCTCGAGACGCAAAAAATAAGTCATCACTGAGCCATAGATCCTGAAAAATGCGAACGCTACGGGTCATGGAATATGGCGTAAAACGTGCGCCACTTTTTTTGGACAAACTTCCGATTTTTTTTTAGCCCCTTATATAAAAGTAAACCTATACATGTTTGGTGTCTACGAACTCGCACTGACCTGAGGCATCACACCCACACATCAGTTTTACCATTTAGTGAACACATTGAATAAAATATCTCAAAAACAATAGTGCTATCACACTTTTTTTTGCAATTTTTCTGCATTTGGAATTTTTTTGCCATTTTCCAGTACACTATATGGTAAAACCGATGGTTTCATTTAAAAGTACAGCTCATTCCGCAAAAAATGAGCCCTCACATGACCATATTGACTGAAAAATAAAAAAGTTACGTCTGTCAGAAAAAGAATGGCGAAAAAAAAAACGGAAAGCGAAAAATCATCCAGTCGTGAAGGGGTTAAAATGCCATCTCAGTAGCTGTGTCTCATGCAACTCTCCTAGGTGAGCAATTCCTCATTGGAATATTTTTCACCCATCTCTCAATTAAAACTGTATTTTGCTTGTCTCTACTTTGTACAGAGGATCTAATGATCTAAGGATTGGAAGTAGCAATCCTAAAAGCCAATATCGGCCCTTTAACGGGCCTTACCATATGACTTATGCAACACTCTGAAACACCATGTCTGCAAACTGAGATTCTGGTTTGGCTGTTATCTTTAGTCATATGTTAACGCTCGTTAAAGGGTTGATATTGACTTTTAGGATTGCATCTTCCAATAGGTGACACTAGAGTTGAAGTCATTATCCTCTCTGAAGAGGATTGAATTTGCATATCTCTTAAGGGTGCTTTACACACTGCGATATCAGTAACGATATATCGTCGGGGTCACATCGTTAGTGACGCACATCCGGCGCCGTTACCGACATCGCAGCCTGTGACACCAAGGAGCGACGATCAACGAGCACAAAAACGTGAAAAATCGTTGCTCGTTGACACGTCGCTGCTTTCCTTAATATCGTTGCTGCTGCAGGTACGATGTTGTTCCTCGTTCCTGCGGCAGCACACATCGCTGTGAGTGACACCGCAGGAACGACGAACATCTCCTTACCTGTGTCCACCGGCAGTGAGGAAGGAAGAAAGTGGGCGGCATGTTCCGGCCGCTCATCTCCGCCTCTCCTCTGCTATTGGACGGCTGTCGTGTGACATCGCTGTGACGCCGCACAAACCGCCCCCTTAGAAAGGAGGCGGTTCGCCGGCCAGAGCGACGTCGCAGAACAGGTATGTGCGTGTGACGCTGCCGTAGCAATAATTTTTGCTATGGCAGCGATAACCACATATCGCACCAACAATGGGGGCGGGTGCTAATGCTCGCGACATCACTAGCAATCGCTAGCGATGTCGCAGCGTGTAAAGCACCCTTAACACTTAGCCATTCCCACACATTGTGCCTTTTGGCACTTCCGTACCAAATATTGGTTCATCAGGAGGCTCATAGAGAAAAGGAATAATAGATATCTATTGGATGCCCAGTAGATAGTGTACATTCTCAGTTGTACTATAAGTCTACAGTATCCATAAGGGATTTTAACGGACTGCTTTTAGTTTTGTGTGTTGTGTTAGGGATTCTTTATTGCATACGTAAAAAAAAAGTCTTGTTTTTATGGGGATTTCATGTGTTAGACTTTAATTGATGATTCGCTTAGTATCATAACCAATGTAAGTTTACTGTTGGTGGTACCACCCATCAATGGCTTCGGAATGCTTTTCTGATTGCATGAAACAGGACTCATGATAATACTCACTTTTGTGTCTCTGAGCAATCATTCTTCCAGATCTCCCAAACAGTCTATAGTGGGCTTCACCAGAGAAAATAAAGTTGTAGGAAGTATAAAGATAGAAGAAAGGAGGAGTGGGGCAAAGTTACGGTATTTTCCTTGATGAAGCATCCTTAAGAATGTTTTTGATATATGGAGGAATAATTGTCCAGAGAATAAAAGGTGAGCACTACCATGAGTCCTATGTCATGCCAACAGTAAAGCATCCCTAAACCATTGATATGTGGGATTGCATTTCTTTTAATGGAAGTAATGGAAGAGGGCTAACTCCTAATTATGGCTGGGAACACTGTCATAAATTAAAAAAATTGGTATCCGCTCTGCTCTTTGCAGCATGTATCCTGAGGCTCCTTGCAGAATGCACAATCATCTGCTCTGCTGAGACAAAAGTGCATAGGCTAAATGGTGAGTAAGCAGACGACTTTCTCCTCCAGCCGTGAATTCATCTTTATCTGCATCCTGAAGTATCTTCTAGCATGGTAATGGTTAATAGCTGCAACATAAGAAAAAAATAAATGCAGTCTAGTATCTTCCAGCAAGGCAGTGTTTTATTACAGTATTGAAGTATTGATTCACCAAATATTAGTTGTTCAAAAGAAGCCACCAAAATGAATAATTCTTGCACACTATATAATAATGTTTATTGATCTCAAACAGATGAAAAAACAGTAACCAAACCAATATATACAAAAAATATCATATTAGTCCAAAGCCAGTGCTTTTAGCTTTCATAAGGAGTAAACCTCAGTGCGCACTCTAACAAAGTCCAAGCAGGTAGCTAATGTGCCATGCATCCCATGTCTGCCAAATAGATTAAGTATTTACCCAAAGTATAGAACTCCAAATGGAGAATGTGATGCAGTCCATTTGAAATTAAATGCAATGTATGCATACCTTGATAAGAGTGCTCTGTGTTTCCCCCTCACCCCAATGCATGTTTATGTTTCACCCTTCTTTGTCAGGGGGCATGTGTTGGTGAGGGGTCCATGATGTTTATAAAGCCCTGTGCAGCCTGAACATAATTCTGGTAATAATTTGCCATAAAGACCCTTGACAACTTCTGAGAATTCCCGAAGTATGCACCGTTGATGTTATCCCCTTATTGCAGTCAATAGCCCCATGGTCATTGGAACGCAAGCCCAGCACCAATAGAAAGTTGCAGCGCATGCGCCCGTGATCACAGTAGCACAGAAATGATGCACTGGGGAGCGTCTGGGGCGCATACGCACTCCCTTGAACAATATAGTTGAAACCAGAAGAATCTAAAAAGACACATCTGCATGTTTTTCTCACTACCTGACATAAAATCAGAATAAACCTTTCCTGTTTTAAGTCAATTAGTATTACCAAAATTATTTATATTTGCCAGATGCTAGAACAATGAGCGACAGAAAAGGTTTTAAGAAATTTTTATTACTTTCTGCAAAGTCAAAAGTTTACATACATTTCATTAGTTTTTGGTACCATTGCACTTAAAATGTATGACTTGGGTGAAATATTTTGGATATCTTTCCACAAGCTTCTCACAATAGTTGGTAGGAATTTGGGCCCTTTCCTCCTGACAGAACTGGTGTAGCTGAGCCATGTTTGTAGGTCGCCTTGCTCCGACCTGCCTTTTTAGTTTTTCCCATAAATTTTCAATAGGATTAAGATCAGGGTTTTGTGATGACCACTCCAAAATATTGACTTTGTTATCCTTATGCCACTTTGTAACCAGTTTGGCTATATGTTTCAGGTCATTGTCTATTTGGAACATACATTTCCACACAAGCTTTAAGTTCCTGGCTGATGTCTTGAGATGTTGCTTCAGTATTTCCACATAATCTTCCTTCCTCAAAATACCATCTATTTTGTGAAGTGCACCAGTCCCTCCTGTGGTAAAACAACCCCACAATATGATGCTGCTGCCCTTGTGTTTCCCAGTTGGGATGGTGTTCTTAGGCTTCAAACTTCTCTCTTTTCCCTTCAAACATAACGATGGTCATTATGGCCAAACAGTTCAATTTTAGTTTCGTCAGACCACAGAACATGTCTCCAAAAAGTCTTTGTTCCTGTGTGCATTTGCAAACATTAATCTGTTTTTTTATGTTTCTTTTGGAGTACTGGCTTCTTCCTGGCAGAGTGGCCTTTCAGTCAATGTTGATACAGTACTAGTTTCACTGTTGAAAATGACACAATCTTTCTTGCTTCCGCTAGCATCTTCACAAGGTCTTTTGCTTTTGTTCTTGGGTTGAGACCCACATGTCTGACCTATGCATGGTCATCACTGGTACACAGAACCTTTCTCAGTAGTATGATGGCTGGACATTCCCATCTTGTTTGTACTTGCGTATAATTGTTTGTACAAATGAATGAGGCAACTTCAGGTATCTGTAAATTGCACCCAAGGATAAACCAGACTCCACAATTCTCTTCCTGAGATCTTGGCTGATTTATTTTGACTTTCCCATGATGCTACACAAAGAAGCAGTGTGTTTCAGGTGTGCATTAAAATACACCCACAAGTGTGTCTCTAATTAACTCAGATGTTGCCAATAAGAGGAGCTTCCAAAGACATGACATCATCATATGGGCTATCCCATATTGTTTAAAGGCATAGTACTAGTAGGGTATGTAAACTTTTGACTGTGCAGAAAGTAATAAAAATGTTTTAATACATTCTTTCTCATTATTCTGGCATTTGGCAAATATAAATAATTTTGGTTCCTAATTGACCTAACGTGGGAAAGGTGTATTCTGATTTCATGTTAGATAGTGAAAAAAACATGCAAATGTGTCTTGCCTATTGTCTTGTGGATTGCGTATGTAAACCTCTGGTCTCAACTGTGTATCAAGGGTGAAAAGTACGCACGAATAATACCTGAGCTATGGATCCATAGTTAAGGCTGTTAGCATGTGCAAAGTATAGCAAACTACATGCAAAAAGTGCAAGAACAATCTTAAGGTGCCAACGCAAGAATTTGTACAACTGGTGCTATCCTATTAAAGTGTCAGTGTATTTTATAAAAACAATATATATATTAATGGCACATAAGATATTGAAACCGAAGAACATTACTAGAATAATTATGTAAATTAATAGTGAAATGATGAATCCTATCTAACAATGTGCACTGTGCAATGTGCACTATTATTAAATGTACTTAAATAAATAATTGATGAATGATAAGAAAGGTTATGTTAAAAACTAAAATGTAGAAGATACCTCAATAAAGTGCTTAAAATGACAGTACATGCAATGCCATACAATTAACACATACATAGATCTATATTAAGAAATAATACAACCATGATGAACAGCTAATTTATATAATAATAAAATTTAAAAAAAAGAAAAAAACAACATATATCACAATATATAGCATTAACATTCTGTTCCAAGCATATCAGCCTATCAAAAATGTAAAGAATATCAGGATTGGTTTCTCTTACTTCTTCCGGACCTGGTCACTGAACAAGATATAGTAATTCTAAAAATAATTAAATGGAATAAGGTTAAAATACATAAATAAACTAACTATGGCTTTATTCTTAAATAAATCAATAATGAAAAACTCTTAATGAAAAAAACCTCCCACCATAAAAATGCTCACTATTACAGGAAAGTTGAAAAGCTAAATTTTCATTTAGACTCACTGGTATAATTGTTACCAATCTATATATCCATTTAATCTCATCTTGCGAAAGAGCATATTTATTTTAGTCTGAGGTATTGTCCTATGGATATACCTTGAATTGCTGATTTTGGATGCAAGGAGATTGTGTATAGTAGAGAGTTGGTGGCCATGGGTTTTCAGTATACAATCATTGTATCAGATGTATATCCCCTTGTGATGATTCCTGAATGGAGATATCCAAAAAATGAGTTCTAGGCCTAAAGTATAAGCTAGTCTGATATTCAACTCATTATCATTAAGCTTGATAATAAATGAATTCAATTGTTCCAAGAATCCTTCCCAGACAAACAGGATATCATCGATACGCCTAATCCAAATATCTACACTGATTGTCTCTTTAATAGGGTTACTTTGAAAAGTATCGCATTCCCATGACCCCAAAAAAGATTTGCGTAAGAGGGGGAACAGGAAGTCCCCATAAATCTACCTTGCAGTTGAAAATAAGTCTGATTTTAAAAGGTAAAATAATTCTGAGTCAAGATGTATTCAAGTAAAATCAAAATGAGTTCTGACATCAATGGTTCTATACTACTGGCATGGAGAAAACAATCAACTGCCTTAAGTCCATCAGAGTGCCGTATAGAGGTATATAAGGACTCAACGTCAGCTGTCGCCATAATCATGTGTTGTTCAATGTGAAGTTGATCTAGCCTTCAGAGGGCTGACTTGGTGTCTTTAATATATGATAACAAGGTGACAACAAGGGGCTTCAAATAAATATCTATGACTTGGCATGTTACCTCACAAAGTCCTGCGTTTCCAGTCATGATTAGTCGACCAGTAGGAGCCATCAGATCTCTGTGAATTTGGGATCAGGTAAAATGTTGACATATTTGGTTTGGTAATCAGCATAGTCTCCATTAGCTTTTTGGGAACTACCATATTTTTCGCTTTATAAGACGCACTTTTGTTCCCCCAAATTTTGGGGGAAAGTAGGGGGTGCGTCTTATAAACCGAATATACGGGGGGAGGGTTGGTGTGTACATATATATATATATATATATATACACTGCAGGGCCCGCTCTGGAGCGATGCTGGGGGCAGGTGAAAGCTGCGGGCGGCAGCGTTAGATCTCCTGCTCTCACGCATATAATATGCACAGCCGCTGTCTCTCAGCATGGTGCTGAAACCGCATCGCGCTGATGGGCTGGGACAGCGGGGCATATTATATCTGCCTGTGCTCCCTTTGATCGCACATGACCCCCCTGTGTTAGATATGGCCCTCATACTGCTGCCCATAGTAAAATAAAAAAGCTTTACTTACCTCCAGCGCTGATCTCCCGGTCTCCTGCTGTATGTGATAAGGCACGCAGAGATGATATCACTCTGCCGTGCCGATCACATGACTGGCAGCAAGAACCAGGAAGTGAAGGAGGAGCTCAACCCCACGGAGGGAGACACAGGGATTACAGCGCTGAGAAGGTAAGGAAAGAGTGTTTTATTCTATTATGGGCAGCAGTATGGGGGGCATATCAAACACAGGGGAGATGTGCCATCTATAGTGGCCATGGGCAGCAGTATGGGGGCCATATCAAACACAGGGGAGATGTGCCATTATAGTGGCCATGGGCAGCAGTATGGGGGCCATATCAAACAAAGGGGAGGTGTGCCATCTATAGGGGCCATGGGCAGCAGTATGGGGGCCATATCAAACACAGGGGAGGTGTGCCATCTATAGGGGCCATGGGCAGCACAGGGGGACGTGTCCCAGCACAAGGGGGCTATATTCAATATAAGGGGGCCATATCCAGATTAAGGGGGGCTAATTTTAGGATGGGGGCTATGAGGGACATATACCCTATATGATTTGTTAGATGGACACTGGCATTATAAGATGGACCCCATTTAACATTAAAAAAAAATTCTCTTTTCCTTCACCAAATTTGGGGGTGCGTCTTATAATCAGGTGCATCTTATAAAGTGAAAAATACGGTATATTTTGTTTGTAAACTTTTTCCAAGATTTCCACTAGAAGGGCCTGGAACGTGGTCAAAGGGTTGGTCAATAATTTCTTATAACATATTTTATCTGACAAAATTTAAAAGCCTGTTTTTCGTACATAGTATTTGGACAGATAACTAAGTTGCCTCCTTTGTCAGCTGTCCTAAAAACTACATCATTTCATGTCCTCAGTTCAAGGAGCATTTTTTTCTCGGCTCTTTACTTGTTGAATATTTTGTTGGATTGAGATAGATGTTCAATATCTGCTGTACAAAATTTTACAAAAATTTACACCACAGAGCCTGCACTCAGAAACGGGATTTTTTTACATTTGTTCTAGAGATATATGGGATAGCTACTGACCTGAGTAATGTTATTCTCTTCAGCCAGGGATTCTAATATAGCTAAAGCTTCCTTTGTTGCCACTGTATTGAAGGTATCTTCTATGTCGGACTTGCCATATATTTTTTTAAAAATAAATTTCCCAGCAAATAGGTGCACATCCTTTACTGTCTTGAATACATCTAAAGATTTATTAGAGGAAAAGGTAAGATCTTTTTCCAAAATGTTTAAATGTGCATCACTCAAAACATGTTTAGATAAATTTATTACCTTGAGATTGTCATCCCGTTTTCTTCTGACTGGATATATTCTATGGTTGATAAATCTCTCTTTTTCCCCCATAGCATGTGTGACCACCTCTTTGAGCTGGAAGATCTTGTTTCTGGACTGAGGATGCACTCTCAGCTTTGGAAGCAGTCAAGGAAGTGGATATTCCACTGGACGTATGTACAGCATTTTTCATCATCCTTTATTGTCATTGGTAAATCTTGTTCACTTCATAATCATTAGCATTCTTTTGGTACTTTTTAATCTTAGTCATACTAATGTCTGTTTCCCAATTCTCCATATCTCCCTCTAAAGCGGGCTTTACACGCTACGACATCGCTAGCAATTGCTAGAGATATTGAGCGTGTAAGCACCCGCCCCCGTCGTGGATGCAATATCGTGTGATCGCTACCGCAGCGAACATTATCGCTACGGCAGCATCACACGCACTTACCTTGTCGGCGTCGTCACTGTGACAGCCGAAAAATCCCTCCCTCAAGGGGGAGGGACGTTCGGCATCGCAGCGACGTCACCGCGACGTCAGTAAGCGGCCGGCCAATCAAAGCGGTGGGGCGGAGATGAGAGGGACGTAACAACCCGCCCACCTCCTTCCTTCCACATTGTGGCCGGCGGCAGGTAAGGAGACGTTCCTCGCTCCTGCGGTGTCACACACAGCGATGTGTGCTGCCGCAGGAGCGATGAACCACATCGATAACACTGGGGAACGCAATTTTTTAGGAGTTAGGTCAGACAACTGTTCTTAATTAATTTTTGGATGCTGAATCCAGAAATGATCTATATATATATATGTGTGTAGAACAAGATGAAGAAGGATCCAGCAAATATATACAATATAGACACTGCACTCTCTATTCAAGAACGAGATATACAAAGACCAACAAATTTGTTTTTTTCAAAAAAAATTTTTTTGTATTTTTTTTTTCAATGATTTTTCAATGCTATAAGAAAAAGTGGTAATAATACAGGCAATTCCTGCAAATCAAGGTAAAAAGGTTGAAATTTGAGTATATAGAACCTATGACTAAGGTATGTATACCTGGATGCGAATACCTGGTGGGTAAAAGATCTCAGGGTGTGCCTGCTCTGGAGAGGTCTAATGGGTACATCAACGGGACATTTGAGATTGTGGTCTCTAAGATATGGAATAGAGAGTCATCGTGGATTTATCTAAAGAAACTTTCAGTTAGTATCTACAGTATTTATAGTGGATAAACCAGCTACCTTGTAATATTGCATAACCTTAATCCAGTAGTTACGGAAATAGTGCAGAAACCTGTTCTGGATGTGATATTCTCAGTTACAGTGTCACGCTTTATGTCCTAAAGAGCAAGGGACATGTATAGTCACAGGATTCATTGGAACCATGGTAGAAGTTATAAAAAGGAGAAAAAAAATACCTTTATGGACTCCACATATGAGGTATAACTATTTGTATGTCCTGTAATAGTCCTTACAGTATGTAGTTCCTTTAAAGAAATGTATAAGTAGAGCTAATTCAGGATTATTATATATCCATGTGACCATTAGTGTATAATGTGGGCAAGCGGTACCTTGGAGCAGTCGAGATTGTTTACCACCACTTGTTGAAGAGAGTAGTTTGCAAGAAGAAACTTGCTATTATCTAGAAGAGGTAATGTATATCAGAATTGGAAAAAAGTACTGGGTCATGCAGACAATGATCTGAAGGAGCTATTCAGCATAATATGCATTACCTGTATTGTCCTTACGCAGGGGGTATGTATAAGAAAATATTAGGTGTCCCTCTATAGAATGAAAAAGATCAGATTAGTGGAATGTAGAGAAGGTGATCCCAGCTGGAGGGGTGCAGTGTCGCATCATACCTTTGAAGGCCGTCTTCCCAGACTGTGGCTGCTGCAGAGAAGAGCTGCGTTCGCCGGCTATTTACCTCCGAAAACCGGAAGTCACGTCAGACGCCGGCGCATGCGCAGTAGCGCTATGCACTCGTATTAGTGTGAATAAGGTACCGTTAGGTCTGTGATAGAGGCGCCGGCGCCTGCGCAGTTAGCGATTTTCAGTACTTAGTGAAATAATAGTACTGGGAAGACGCTTTCCATGTATGCTGATGTTTATGTCCATTTAATAGGTAGTTAGATGTTAGAGACTGAGAATAGGGAATCGGAAATAGCAGGCATAACGCAGAAAAGTATACCAATATCAAACTGTAGATGGCATATGTAGCAAGCAAGAATGTATACATTGTGAACAGGGACATAGTCTTAGCCATATTATAGCGGTTTAATGCCACATATACGTTATCCTTATGATCTAAAAGGAAAAGTAGTTAATGCACATAACATAAGGGTCCCAATATGCTACGAAGTGCGTAAACAGTATAGTGTCTATAACATTCTGTAGTGGTGCCAGTATATACTTTACCATCTAACAGTGAGTGCGCAGTAGAGGTAGAAACGGTGATAGAAGTTTTTCTTAGTTTTTCTGTAAAGAATTACAAGAGGATTAGTACTCAGTTATCTTATAGAATACGAGAAAAGGATAAATACTAGGAAAACTATTTTAATATATGATTAAGTAGGCCAATCAATTTCTCTGTTGAGCCCTTTGGGTGCTAGGGTTTCGAGTTTATATATCCAGAAGCTTTCTCGTTTTTTCAAGAGTTCTATGTGGTTACCGCCACGTCTAGGTCTGTGTACTCTGTCGATAACCTGGAATCGCAATTGCGCCACACTATGTCTGGCCTCATGAAAATGATACGGAATGGGAAGCCATAATTTCCCACATCTAATGGTAGATTTGTGGCTAGCAATTATGTCACCCACATGCTGAGTGGTTTCCCCAATATACAATAAACCACAGGGGCATTTGATTAGGTATATTACAAAATTGCTTTCGCATGTAAAATGTTCCTTGATGTGAAAGCTTTTTCCAGATCTGGGGTGCACAAAATGGTCACCCTTAATCACATTCGAGCAGGAGGCGCAACTGAGGCATGGAAAAGTGCCAGTGCGTTTAGGCGCCAGAAGTGTTTGGGTATTGGATTTGTCACTGCCCACATCGGCTTTGACCAGGGAGTCTTTTATATTTTGTGGTCTCCTTTTACACATTAGTGGGGGAAGAATAAATGATCCTATATCTGGGTAAGCCTTTTTAAGCAGTGGCCAGTGTCGATGAATAATACTATATATTTTGGGCATGGATGGGTGGTGTGTATGCACAAATGGGATCCTGTCATATTTAATGATCTCTTTTTCTAAGGGGGTAGCAAGAAGTGCCCTTTCCTTTTCTGCTCTTAATAAAGACTCAGGGTAGTTCCATGTCAGGAACCTCTCAGTGATCTCCTCCAGTCTCTGTTCCCTGATGGTGCCATCTGAGACTATACGGGTAATCCTTTTAAACTGTGACCTTGGTAGGCTGTTTTTAGTGGATTTCGGGTGGCAGCTGTTGTATAGAAGCATGCAATTGCGGTCAGTGGGCTTGCGATACAGGTCGGATGATAGAAAGCCAGTTTCATCTTTTTTTATACACGTATCGAGGAAATTAATTTCACTTGGGTGATAATTCAGTGTAAATTTTATCTCCGGCCATATACTATTGATATAGTTGTCAAAAATCAGAAGGCTTGTAATGTCACCCTGCCAGATGCAAAAAACATCGTCGATGTAACGGACCCATAAAAGGGCCAGTTCATCAAATGATGGGTAGGAGTAGATATATCGATTCTCAAAAAAGTCCATAAAAAGGTTTGCATACGCGGGGGCTACATTTGATCCCATCGCGGTCCCGTGGCATTGAATATAGAAGTCGTCCTTAAATAAAAAGTAATTTTCATTGAGGACTATTTCCAAAAGTGCCATGATAAAATCGACAGAGTCTTGTTCTAAGTTCGTGTCATCTAATGCCAATTTGGTCGCCTTGATACCTTTTGTATGTGAAATAGAAGTATAAAGGCTGGCAACGTCCCATGTGCAGAGAAGATTATTAGGAGATACTGAACCTATACTTCTAATTTTTTGAAGAAAACTATTGGTATCCAATATAAAGGACCTGGTCTTTTTAGTCAAGGGGGTAAGGATTTTTTCAAGGTAGATGGAAAGGGGTGAAAGGATGGACTTGGTAGAAGCTACAATGGGTCGACCGGGGGGATTTGTGAGTGACTTATGTATTTTAGGTAATACGTAGAAGACGGGAGTTATAGGGTGTGTTTTCGTTAGGAAGGAACGAGTAGAGGAATCAATAGTGCCTTTGTCCTGGTAGATGGTCAGCAAATTCTGAATTTTGTGTTGGATTCTGAATACTGGATCAAATGGTATTTTTTGATAAGTGGTGGAATCATCGAGTTGGCGTTTTACTTCTTTTATGTAATCATGTGTATTCAGAATCACGATTGCCCCTCCTTTATCTGCCGGCTTGAGGGTTATCATTCTATTGTTCCTCAATGTGGTTATAGCTAATTTTTCGGATTTGCTAATATTACTATGTGTCGGGTAAAACCCCAATTTGTGTTCATGGATATTATCTTTGATATCACGGTCAACTAATGATATGAAAGTTTCCACTGCATGATGAGTTTTGGGTGGCATAAAAGAACTAGGATTATGTAAACCTAGTGTTCTAATATTAGTCTCAATAGGTGGTGTCGGTGGGTCCCTAGCTTGTGGGGGATTGGTGCCAAAGTGAGTTTTCAGCCTGATAGACCTGTAGAACCTCTGGATATCACTTTCCAAGGTAAAAGAATCCCACTTAGGTGTAGGGCAAAAAGTGAGCCCTTTGTTCAATACGGCTAATTCATCTGGTGCCAGGGTGTAATCAGATATATTAATAACTAAATTGGGACCCTTACCTGTGATCTCAAGGTCATCGCCCAGTCTCCTCCTCCCCCTCCTCGACCTCCTCGTTGGTTTGGTTTTCTTTTTCCAAGTCCTAAAAAAGGTGCTGAACTTGTATGGCTGCCACTGGATTCGCTTCCAGATGAGGCTGAATGATAGTTCGGTGGTCTTCTCCATTGGCGTGTGTTGTTTGTTTGCCAATCTTTCCATCTGTAAACTCTATTTTGCAGATAGTCGTCGGTATCTCTCTGAAATTTTTGTCTTTTCTTATCCTCTAGATTTTTCTTAAATTCTCTGAGGGTATCGTCAGCCTTCTTTCTAAAGGTAGCAAGGTCTCCAGGGGTCAGGCTATCCGCTAGTTGAGATTCTATAGTTGCTATTTTGTCCTTAGATTCTTTAATGGCAATTTGGAGATGTTCTATAGTTAGAACAATTATATCCAAGGAACATTTATTCAAAATTTGTTGGTACTTTTTACAATAGTCCTCGTTGTTTGAAAAGAGAGTGGGTCTCAAATTGCATCTAAGGCCTCTTGGGATGCGGCTTTGTCTAAAGTATTCCGCTAGGGTGGTGCAATGGAGATCAAGGGAAATTAATGTACGATTCTCCTTTTCCCAGTCTCTAGACCTAACCTCTCTAATAGGGGTCTTGAGAAATTCGGTAGAATTAGTAACTTGAGATAATATATTGTTACAGGTAGTATCATCATATGCAAAAGTGTCCAAAGACATGGAAAAGGCTGGTGCAATCAACCAAGACAGGTACGTAAGATAGAAGTATATGGTGTGCACTCAGCTATAAATGAGTTTGGAGGTGCTAGTGAGTGGACCAAGGTCCAGACTATCATATACAATATGACACTGCACTCTCTATTCAAGAACGAGATATACAAAGACCAACAAATTTGTTTTTTTCAAAAAACATTTTTTTGTATTTTTATTTTTCAATGATTTTTCAATGCTATAAGAAAAAGTGGTAATAATACATATGGTGGGACGTTTCGGCCATAACATTGGCCTTCTTCACGCCGTATTACACTGTAGAGAGGGCAAAAATAAAACAGAATCAACATACAAGGGTAAAAAGGGGGTAATTTACATATAGATACATATATACATTTTTAGAGAATTCTTTATCTCAGCAAAGAACTTTTTCCATGTCAATATTGAATTCTTGGACATATGATACGTAACATTATATAGTAAGTTACCACAAGTGTGTCATATTAAGGCAGGACAATGGCGACAGTAGCAAGGGTGAAAATGTAGCACCTACCTCCATAGAAGTGGGGGAACTAGTTTCCAATAGGTGGAAGGAGTGAGTACAAAGGGAAATAGAGTAGGGGAAGCACCCTGGGTATTGTTTTTCTCTATTGGTCACGGGAGGCAATTCCTGCAAATCAAGGTAAAAAGGTTGAAATTTGAGTATATAGAACCTATGACTAAGGTATGTATACCTGGATGCGAATACCTGGTGGGTAAAAGATCTCAGGGTGTGCCTGCTCTGGAGAGGTCTAATGGGTACATCAACGGGACATTTGAGATTGTGGTCTCTAAGATATGGAATAGAGAGTCATCGTGGATTTATCTAAAGAAACTTTCAGTTAGTATCTACAGTATTTATAGTGGATAAACCAGCTACCTTGTAATATTGCATAACCTTAATCCAGTAGTTATGTAAATAGTGCAGAAACCTGTTCTGGATGTGATATTCTCAGTTACAGTGTCACGCTTTATGTCCTAAAGAGCAAGGGACATGTATAGTCACAGGATTCATTGGAACCATGGTAGAAGTTATAAAAAGGAGAAAAAAAATACCTTTATGGACTCCACATATGAGGTATAACTATTTGTATGTCCTGTAATAGTCCTTACAGTATGTAGTTCCTTTAAAGAAATGTATAAGTAGAGCTAATTCAGGATTATTATATATCCATGTGACCATTAGTGTATAATGTGGGCAAGCGGTACCTTGGAGCAGTCGAGATTGTTTACCACCACTTGTTGAAGAGAGTAGTTTGCAAGAAGAAACTTGCTATTATCTAGAAGAGGTAATGTATATCAGAATTGGAAAAAAGTACTGGGTCATGCAGACAATGATCTGAAGGAGCTATTCAGCATAATATGCATTACCTGTATTGTCCTTACGCAGGGGGTATGTATAAGAAAATATTAGGTGTCCCTCTATAGAATGAAAAAGATCAGATTAGTGGAATGTAGAGAAGGTGATCCCAGCTGGAGGGGTGCAGTGTCGCATCATACCTTTGAAGGCCGTCTTCCCAGACTGTGGCTGCTGCAGAGAAGAGCTGCGTTCGCCGGCTATTTACCTCCGAAAACCGGAAGTCACGTCAGACGCCGGCGCATGCGCAGTAGCGCTATGCACTCGTATTAGTGTGAATAAGGTACCGTTAGGTCTGTGATAGAGGCGCCGGCGCCTGCGCAGTTAGCGATTTTCAGTACTTAGTGAAATAATAGTACTGGGAAGACGCTTTCCATGTATGCTGATGTTTATGTCCATTTAATAGGTAGTTAGATGTTAGAGACTGAGAATAGGGAATCGGAAATAGCAGGCATAACGCAGAAAAGTATACCAATATCAAACTGTAGATGGCATATGTAGCAAGCAAGAATGTATACATTGTGAACAGGGACATAGTCTTAGCCATATTATAGCGGTTTAATGCCACATATACGTTATCCTTATGACCTAAAAGGAAAAGTAGTTAATGCACATAACATAAGGGTCCCAATATGCTACGAAGTGCGTAAACAGTATAGTGTCTATAACATTCTGTAGTGGTGCCAGTATATACTTTACCATCTAACAGTGAGTGCGCAGTAGAGGTAGAAACGGTGATAGAAGTTTTTTTTAGTTTTTCTGTAAAGAATTACAAGAGGATTAGTACTCAGTTATCTTATAGAATACGAGAAAAGGATAAATACTAGGAAAACTAGTTTGATGACTATGACAGATGACTGAGAGGTTCCTGACACGGAACTACCCTGAGTCTTTATTAAGAGCAGAAAAGGAAAGGGCACTTCTTGTTACCCCCTTAGAAAAAGAGATCATTAAATATGACAGGATCCCATTTGTGCATACACACCACCCCTCCATGCCCAAAATATATAGTATTATTCATCGACACTGGCCACTGCTTAAAAAGGCTTACCCAGATATAGGATCATTTATTCTTCCCCCACTAATGTGTAAAAGGAGACCACAAAATATAAAAGACTCCCTGGTCAAAGCCGATGTGGGCAGTGACAAATCCAATACCCAAACACTTCTGGCGCCTAAACGCACTGGCACTTTTCCATGCCTCAGTTGCGCCTCCTGCTCGAATGTGATTAAGGGTGACCATTTTGTGCACCCCAGATCTGGAAAAAGCTTTCACATCAAGGAACATTTTACATGCGAAAGCAATTTTGTAATATACCTAATCAAATGCCCCTGTGGTTTATTGTATATTGGGGAAACCACTCAGCATGTGGGTGACAGAATTGCTAGCCACAAATCTACCATTAGATGTGGGAAATTATGACTTCCCATTCCGTATCATTTTCATGAGGCCAGACATAGTGTGGCGCAATTGCGATTCCAGGTTATCGACAGAGTACACAGACCTAGACGTGGCGGTAACCACATAGAACTCTTGAAAAAACGAGAAAGCTTCTGGATATATAAACTCGAAACCCTAGCACCCAAAGGGCTCAACAGAGAAATTGATTGGCCTACTTAATCATATATTAAAATAGTTTTCCTAGTATTTATCCTTTTCTCGTATTCTATAAGATAACTGAGTACTAATCCTCTTGTAATTCTTTACAGAAAAACTAAGAAAAACTTCTATCACCGTTTCTACCTCTACTGCGCACTCACTGTTAGATGGTAAAGTATATACTGGCACCACTACAGAATGTTATAGACACTATACTGTTTACGCACTTCGTAGCATATTGGGACCCTTATGTTATGTGCATTAACTACTTTTCCTTTTAGGTCATAAGGATAACGTATATGTGGCATTAAACCGCTATAATATGGCTAAGACTATGTCCCTGTTCACAATGTATACATTCTTGCTTGCTACATATGCCATCTACAGTTTGATATTGGTATACTTTTCTGCGTTATGCCTGCTATTTCCGATTCCCTATTCTCAGTCTCTAACATCTAACTACCTATTAAATGGACATAAACATCAGCATACATGGAAAGCGTCTTCCCAGTACTATTATTTCACTAAGTACTGAAAATCGCTAACTGCGCAGGCGCCGGCGCCTCTATCACAGACCTAACGGTACCTTATTCACACTAATACGAGTGCATAGCGCTACTGCGCATGCGCCGGCGTCTGACGTGACTTCCGGTTTTCGGAGGTAAATAGCCGGCGAACGCAGCTCTTCTCTGCAGCAGCCACAGTCTGGGAAGACGGCCTTCAAAGGTATGATGCGACACTGCACCCCTCCAGCTGGGATCACCTTCTCTACATTCCACTAATCTGATCTTTTTCATTCTATAGAGGGACACCTAATATTTTCTTATACATACCCCCTGCGTAAGGACAATACAGGTAATGCATATTATGCTGAATAGCTCCTTCAGATCATTGTCTGCATGACCCAGTACTTTTTTCCAATTCTGATATACATTACCTCTTCTAGATAATAGCAAGTTTCTTCTTGCAAACTACTCTCTTCAACAAGTGGTGGTAAACAATCTCGACTGCTCCAAGGTACCGCTTGCCCACATTATACACTAATGGTCACATGGATATATAATAATCCTGAATTAGCTCTACTTATACATTTCTTTAAAGGAACTACATACTGTAAGGACTATTACAGGACATACAAATAGTTATACCTCATATGTGGAGTCCATAAAGGTATTTTTTCTCCTTTTTATAACTTCTACCATGGTTCCAATGAATCCTGTGACTATACATGTCCCTTGCTCTTTAGGACATAAAGCGTGACACTGTAACTGAGAATATCACATCCAGAACAGGTTTCTGCACTATTTCCATAACTACTGGATTAAGGTTATGCAATATTACAAGGTAGCTGGTTTATCCACTATAAATACTGTAGATACTAACTGAAAGTTTCTTTAGATAAATCCACGATGACTCTCTATTCCATATCTTAGAGACCACAATCTCAAATGTCCCGTTGATGTACCCATTAGACCTCT
Organism: Anomaloglossus baeobatrachus; assembly: GCF_048569485.1. NCBI lineage: Eukaryota > Metazoa > Chordata > Amphibia > Anura > Aromobatidae > Anomaloglossus > Anomaloglossus baeobatrachus. The sequence goes on from NC_134353.1 coordinate 330,179,973, forward strand.
CCAGAGCAGGCACACCCTGAGATCTTTTACCCACCAGGTATTCGCATCCAGGTATACATACCTTAGTCATAGGTTCTATATACTCAAATTTCAACCTTTTTACCTTGATTTGCAGGAATTGCCTCCCGTGACCAATAGAGAAAAACAATACCCAGGGTGCTTCCCCTACTCTATTTCCCTTTGTACTCACTCCTTCCACCTATTGGAAACTAGTTCCCCCACTTCTATGGAGGTAGGTGCTACATTTTCACCCTTGCTACTGTCGCCATTGTCCTGCCTTAATATGACACACTTGTGGTAACTTACTATATAATGTTACGTATCATATGTCCAAGAATTCAATATTGACATGGAAAAAGTTCTTTGCTGAGATAAAGAATTCTCTAAAAATGTATATATGTATCTATATGTAAATTACCCCCTTTTTACCCTTGTATGTTGATTCTGTTTTATTTTTGCCCTCTCTACAGTGTAATACGGCGTGAAGAAGGCCAATGTTATGGCCGAAACGTCCCACCATATGTATTATTACCACTTTTTCTTATAGCATTGAAAAATCATTGAAAAATAAAAATACAAAAAAATTTTTTTTGAAAAAAACAAATTTGTTGGTCTTTGTATATCTCGTTCTTGAATAGAGAGTGCAGTGTCTATATTGTATATGATAGTCTGGAGCTTGGTCCACTCACTAGCACCTCCAAACTCATTTATAGCTGAGTGCACACCATATACTTCTATCTGAAGGATCCAGCAAGTCAGAATGACTCCAAGGGCAACAAAAGTTTTTTTTTTTCCAGAGCTCTTGACAAGTTGTTAAGTGCAAGGTATATGCAGTATGGATTACGCGTTTCGGCGGATGCAGCTGCCTTCTTCACGGTCCCAAGTTTTGTCTTGGGACCGTGAAGAAGGTGGCTGCGTCCGCCGAAACGCGTAGTCCATACTGCATGTACCTTGCACGTAACAACTTGTCAAGAGCTCTGGAAAAAAAAAAACTTTTGTTGCCCTTGGAGTCATTCTGCCTTGCTGGATCCTTCTTCATCGTGTTCTACATATCTTGGAAGTCTCCCACTTCGGGTCCGTGCAATAAGGAGAACAAGGACGCCGGGGCTTGAGCTCTGACAGGTGAGCTGGTCTACAACCTTTATTTCAAAATATATATATATATATATATATATATATATATATATGTGCAAGTATTTAAGGTAAAAATGTACATTTATAGCTTTTTCTGGAGTGTTTAACTTGAGGACAAATCACGTTTGATGCTCCAGCAATAATCAGCCAGCATATGTACATCCCATCTACCTTGGTAACGGTCTTCCATAACCTTCAAATCTTGGTGAAATCTTGCTCATCGCTAACATCACCAAGATTTTCCGGAAAGTTGGCAAGATGGCAATGCAGAAAATGTAGTTTAATACTCATGTTGCAAGCAAGCGCTTTGTAGCTCTCCAATAGTTTCTGAACAATTTCTTGGAAATACACGTGCAAGTAATTACAAAGAAAGTTCTTGACGACGTCTTTGAATGATAACCAAGCATTCTTCTCAAGATCTGACATAGTCCCGGTGAAATGTTCATCTTTGATGAGCTGTCGAATTTGTGGACCATCAAACACACCAGCCTTGATTTTTTCAATGGACAGTCCAGGAAGTGCCAACATGATGTACTTAAAACAGTCGCCGTCAGTTGGCAATGCTTTTACAAATTGCTTCATGAGACCTAGTTTTATGTGCAGAGGTGGGAATAGTATATTCTTCCTGTCAACAAGTGGCTGATGTAGAATGTTAGGATCTCCAGGTTTAAGACCAGATCTTTGAGGCCAATTCGACTCAACCCAATGCTTTTCTCGAGCTCTGCTATCCCACATACAGAGAAAGCAGGGATACTTTGTGTACCCACGTTGCTGACCAAGAAGGAAGCAAACCATTTTAAGGTCAACACAGATGATCCAATTGTGTGTGTCATATTTCAATAACTCAATAACTCTCTTTACATCTCCATGTTCTTCACGAAGAGAGACAGAATGCCCAATAGGGACTGCACCAAATAAATTGCCATTGTGTAGAAGCACACACTTAAGACTCCGCTTTGAGCTATCAATAAACAGTCGCCATTCATTTGGATTGTACATTGAAAGCCCTAATTCTTGTAGTAAACCAGGAATATTATGGAAAAACACAAAACCGCTGTCACACCGAACGTACTGCAAAAATGTACTTTCTCTAGTACGAAAGTATGATACCTTCGCTCCTTGTTCAAGTAACTGTTTCTCATTCAGCCTTGATGCTAGTAATTCTGAAGCTTTTTTGATAAGCCCAATTCACGTGCTAAATCATTTAACTCGTGCTGATCAAATCCCTTACGAACTGAATCCTTGTGAATTTCAAATTCTGCATCATTGCGGTTACTGTGTTCGTCAACATCACTCAGAACTTCTAGAAATGGTAGCTGTTCGAAAACTGGCACTAGAATTTCAGCTGAATGAGGCATTGGTCTGATAGCTGACGGTAGATTTGGATATTCTATTTTACTTTTATTTTTCCTGTTAAATCCTGATGTTTTCACTAAACAGAAGTAACAGTCTGTGGAATGACTTTTTTGCTCTCTCCACACCATGGGGATACCAAATGCCAACTTTTCACGTGTTCCTTTGGTCCACATCCGTAAACTCTCGACACACTGCTTGCACACTATGAGAGGGGCCCATGGCTTATCTTGATCACCGAGTTTTACTTTAAAATATGCAAAATATGCTTGTTTGACAAATGCACTGATGTTTGCCCTTTGAACTGGAATGGTGAAAACACCACAAATATAGCAGAAGGAGTCAGGGTTGTTTAGGCATTTACGACGAGAGGAAGAAGGAGCAGACATGATCTGAAACAAAGGAAATATGTACATAAGTAAATAAAACACTGAGATGGAAAGTTACAAGCTTTGAAAACTAACAAAGAAAAAAATCATAAAAGATATATAAATTACAACTAAGCGCCCAATGTAAAGAGAAAAGCTATCACAAATCCTATTTATTCCTACTATGATACATTTTTTGTGTAAAGATATTGATAATTATGACGTATTGGGAGCTGCACACACCTCTCACCACACTGTCTCAGTTGTAACTACTCTTACAAGTTGCCACGTAGCTCTATATGAGTCAAATTGTACTCAGATAACAAGTCTTATTACAGAAATCAGTGCAATTGTGCTTCTATGGCAGGTAATTTGAGGAGGAAAAACTTGATGTGATAGAAAAAAACTGACTACATATTTGGAATCAGCATGCCAATTTTAGTATAAATCAGCTCAAAAACCTAACTCAACAGAATTTTTTTTTCAAATTGTTCCCCAGTGTAATCAACCATTACCGATTTTTGGTTTTGGGACGACCTCTCCATGGTGAACGATTTTCACCATTTTTGAGGTCGCTTAAGGTCGGTGGTAAGTATCACACGCTGCAATATCGTTAATGACGCCAGATGTGCGTCACTAACAACGTGACCCCGACAATAAAACATTAACAATATCGTAGCGTGTAAAGTCCCCCTAAGTATTTAGAGTATTTGTCAAACTGGTCTTTACCAATGTCTTTATTCATCTGACTCTGTAGGACAATTTGTTCAAGTTCAAGTTTTCACACTAATTGTAAATTTTTATCATTGATTATTTAATCCCAACAGTGAAACATGGTGGTAGCAGCATCATTCCATGAGGGTGTTTTTCAGTTGCAGGGACAGGACAACTGTTTGCAATTGTAAAAAAGATGAATGTGGTCAAGTACAGAGATATCTTGGAAGAAAACCTCTTTCAGAGTGCTCTGGACCTCAGATTTGGCTGAAGGTTCACCTTCCAACAAGACAATTATTCTAAGCACAGAGCTAAAATAAGAAAGGACAACTCCGTGACCATCATTGACTGGCCCAGCCGGAGCCCTGACCTAAACCCAATTGAGCATCTCTGGAGAGACCTGAAAATGGCTGTCCACCAACGTTCACCATCCAACCTGATGGAACTGGAAAGGATCTGCAAGGAAGAATGGCAGAGGATCCCCAAATACTTGTTGCATCATTCTCAAGAAGACTCATGACTGTACTAGCTTAAAAGGTTGCTTCCACTCAATACTAAGCAAAGGGTCTGAATACTTATGACCATGTTATATTTCAGTTTTTCTAGTTTAATAAATTTGCAAAAATTTCTACACTCAGTTTTTTTCTGTCAAAATGTGGTGCAAAGTATACATTAATGAGAACAAAATTAACACTTTTGAATTTACCAAATGGTTGCAATGAAACAAAGAGTGAAGAATGTAAAGGGATCCGAATACTTTCCGTACCCACTGTATGTATATTTACATCAGCATAATTTTTCAAGCAGCATTTTATTTTGTTAATATGTTAGAAGGATTAAGATTTGACAGCAATTTCTCATTTTTTCCGGAAATTTACTAAACTTGTTTCTGACAGGAACTACTCAGATTTAAAGGAATTTTGAGGGACTATATTTTGAAAACTTCCCAAAAGTTATACAATTTTTAAAACTACACCCCTAAAGTACTTCAAAACAGCTGTTAGGAATGTTTTTAACCATTCAAGTGCTACCCAAGAGTTAATGCAAAGTGGAAAATTGTTTTAAAAATTATTGTTTTTTACTCTAAAATGTTGCTTTAGCCCTTTTTTTCCACTTTTCCAATGGATAGCATAACAAAATTGATCACCCACAATTTGTTACTTAGGTTTTTCTGAGTATGCTGATATACCACATGTGGTCAGAAGCCTCTGCTTGGACCAACAGCATTGCTCAGAAAGGATTTTAACCCCTTAACGACCGCGGGCCGTAAAATTACGTCCTAGCGATCATAACGTTACTGCCCACGGTCTGCCAGCGGCAGCATGCTGCGATCGGCGCACATCTCAGCTGATTTTCACAGCTGAGATGTGTGCCTGCTAGGCACGAGCAGAATCGTTATCTGCTCGTGTCATTTAACCCTTTAAATGGCGCTGTCAATATGTGACAGCGCCATTATAAGTGCGATCGCGGTAAACTTTTACTTACCGCCCGATACAGGAAGTCACGTGACACGATCACGTGACTTCCGGTAGTTGTCATGGTAGCACAGGGTCATGTGATGACTCCTGTACTACACATGAATTGCTTTCACTTTCGCTGTGCTCGCGGCACAGTGAAAAAGAAAGTGAGTGTATCTGCTGTTTACAGCTATGTAGCTGTGATCAGCAGAAACTGCAGAGCGATCGGAATGCTAATCGCAATAGCCCCCTAGGGGGACTAGTAAAACAAAAAAAAACAGTTAAAAAAAGTTTTAAAAAATTAAAAAAAAACAAAAAACCTAAAAGTTCAAATCACCCCCCATTCGCCCCATTGAAAATTAAAGGGTTAAAAAAATAAAAAAGATACACACATTTGGTATCGCCGCGTTTAGAAACGCCCGCTCTATCAAAATATAAAATCAATTAATCTGATCAGTATACGGCGTAGCGTCAAAAAAATTCCAAACGCCAAAATGACGTTTTTTTTGTCGCCACAACTTTTGCACAAAATGCAATAAGAGGCGATCAAAACGTAGCATCTGCGCAAAAATGGTACCGCTAAAAACGTCAGCTCGAGACGCAAAAAATAAGTCATCACTGAACCATAGATCCCGAAAAATGAGAATGCTACGGGTCACGGAATATGGCGTAAAACGTGCGCCACTTTTTCGGACAAACTTCCGATTTTTTTTAACCCCCTATATAAAAGTAAACCTATACATGTTTGGTGTCTACGAACTCGCACTGACCTGAGGCATCACACCCAGACATCAGTTTTACCATATAGTGAACACAGTGAATAAAATATCTCAAAAACAATAGTGCTATCGCACTTTGTTTGCAATTTTTCTGCATTTGGATTTTTTTTGCCGTTTTCCAGTACAATATATGGTAAAAACTATGGTTTCATTTAAAAGTACAGCTCATTCCGCAAAAAATGAGCCCTCACATGACCATATTGACTGAAAAATAAAAGAGTTACGTCTCTCAGAAAAAGGATGGCGAAAAAAAACGGAAAGCGAAAAATCGGCCAGTCGTGAAGAGGTTAAGTTAAAAACACAAATATAGGTGAAATAGATTGTTGGAACCATGTCATATTTGCAGGACCCCTAAAGTGCTTACACAGCAGAAACCTCTCACAAGTGACCCCATTTTGGAAACTGCACCCCTCAAGGATTTTATCCAGGAAAATAGTGATGATTTTAATTACACAGAATTTGATATCATTTGTAAATTTTTATCATTGATTATTTTTACAAACTTAAGGGAACACAGGGATGCAATATTTATACAACAAATATCAAATTAATCCAAATGCCAAGAGTGTACAAAGCAGTAATCAAAGCAAAAGGTGGCTACTTTCAAGAACCCAGAATATAAGACATATTTTCAGTTGTTTCACACTTTTTTGTTAAGTATTTCATTCCACATGTGTCAATTCATAGTCTTGATGCCTTCAATGTGAATCTACAGTTTTCAGAGTCATGAAAATAACGAAAACTCTTTGAATGAGAAGGTGTGTCCAAACCTTTGGTCTGTACTGTACATAAATAGCTAATAGTCATGCTGTACAAACTAACTAATTATTAACATTTCCCATACAGTGAGTATGGAAAGTATTCGGACCCTTTTAAATATTTCACTGTTTCGTTGCAGCCATTTGGTAAATTCAATAAAGTTCATTTTTTTCTCATTAATGTACACTCTGCACCCCATCTTGACCGAAAAAAACGGAAATGTAGACATTTTTGCAAATATATTAAACCAGAAAAACTGAAATATCATGTGGTCATAAGTATTTAGACCCTTTGCTCAAACACTCATATTTAACCCCATAGCGACGGCCTAACGTCTCAAGACGTCGGAAAAACAGGGTACTTATTCTGTTCCGACGTCTTGAGACGTCAGGCCGGAAAAAGCTTGTAGCGCCCCCCAGTGACGAAAAATCTCGGGGGTTTCAGCTACCGGAGGTAGCTGAGACCCCCAAGATTATGAATCGGGGTGTTTTTTTTGGACCCCGTTAATGTGATCGCCGGTATACACCGTATACCGGCGACAACATTAAAAAAAAAAAAATGGCCGGTAAAATTGATTTATTTCTCATCTGACGTGATCAAACATGTCAGATGAGAAATAAATATAATCCTCTAGTGCCCCCAAAGCCCCCGGTACCGGAGAGTCCCCCCACCACCCCTACCCCCCCTCCGGAAAATCCAAGATGGCGCCGACGCGCGCTGAAAACTGCCGCCGCCGCCTCTGTATTCATTTCCCTCCGATCTGAAATGATCAAACATTTCAGATCGGAGGGAAATGTCCTCCCCCTGACCCCTCCTCCGGTACACCGGAGATCTCTGGTCCCCGGAGCCCCCTCCGGTCTCCAGAGCCGCCTCCCCCCTCCCCCCTCCGGAGCGTGGAAAATGGCGGCCGCATTCATCCTACTCTTTCTGCCGCATGTGACACGTCACATGCGGCAGAAAGTTGTCCCCAGGTCCCCCCGTCACCCTCCGTCACCCCCCCCCAGCCCCCGGTCATACGTTACCTGTCTGCTGGTGCTCCGGGCCCGCGATCGCCGCCTCCTTCTCTTGAATGCTGGCGGCGCATGCGCAGACAGCGGCTGTCAGCTGGATCCCTGCAAGCAGGGATCCTGCTGACGTCGCTGATGCACAGGTTCCACTGTGGACCGGGGGAGGGTGAGTGCAGTGATCTGCAGCCACACTCCTCACATGGAGAGGCTGCTGTTCCAGAAAATGGGGGGTACGTTCTGTGAGCGTGCCCCTCATATTCTGGAATGAGGTTACTGCAGGTCACTCTGCCCTAGGTTGGACCGGGGCAGTGTGAGTGCAGTATTCTCAGATTACTGCACCCACACTGCTCATGGAGAGCTTGCTCTTCCAGAAAATGGGGGATACGTTCCCTGAACGTGCCCCCCATATTCTAGAAGATCCAGAGACGGCGTGGGACCTCAAAAATGGATTACAGCGACCGAAATTTATTTATTTACAATAAATTGGTAAAAGAGGAATGTTTCGGGGAGTTTTTTTTCAAATAAATTTTTTTTTTGTCTTTATTTTTTTCTATTTCTTGACTGGGTTAGTGATGTCGGGTATCTGTTCAGATGCCGTGACATCACTAACCCCAGGGCTTGATGCCAGGTGACATTACAGCTGGTATCAACCCCATATATTACCCCGTCTGCCACCGCACCAGGGCGCGGGATGAGCTGGAGCGAAGCGCCAGGATTGGCGCATCTAATGGATGCGCCACTTCTGGGGCGGCTACGGCCTGCTATTTTTAGGCTGGGAAGAGTCCAATAACCATGGCTCTTCCCACCCTGAGAATACCAGACCCCAGCTGTCTGCTTCACCTTGGCTGGTGATCTAATTTGGGGGGACCCCACGTTTTTTTTTTTTTTTTAAAAAACGCCTGGGGAGCCCTCCAAATTGATCACCAGCCAAGGTGAAGCTGTCAGCTGTGGTTTGCAGGCTACAGCTGTCTGCTTTACCCTAGCTGGCTATCAAAAATAGGGGGGACCCCACGTCGTTTATTTTAATTAATTTTTTGGGGGGCTAAATACAAGGCTAGGCACCCTTTAGTGCCACATGAAAGGCACTAAAGGGCGCCAGCTTAGAATATGCAGGGGGTGGGACGTTATATATGTTTGACATCTATCCATTCATCCATTGTAGCATTTTAGGCTGTGCGCCCACAATCGGGATTTGCAGCGTTTTGGGCGCAGAGTGTTTTCCCTGCGTCCATAACGCTGCATTGTGCAGTAGAAGCACAGTGGAAGGATTTTTAGAAATCCCATGCCCAATGTGCTTGCCCAATGTACTTCTCTTCTCCGCAGCATAAACCGACCTGTGGCGCAGCTTCCCGAGCCTCAGCATGTCAATTTATGCTGCGGAGATGAGTGTTCTCTGCAGGTAGCATAGAGCTCCACAGCGGCCTGAACCCAAATCGTGGGCATGGGCAGCTGCGTTCTCCCGTGGACAACACTCACATCTCTGCAGGAGGCTGACACTGTGTACTAGACGCCGTGTCGCTGGATCATGGCCACATAGCCTAAAAGTGAGACATTTGTTGCTACAGCAACATTTTTGTGAAGTACCTGTGGATTCAAAATGCTACTATACTCCTGAATAAAATCCAGTTTCCAAAATGGAGTCACTTGTGGGGGGTTTCGAATGTATAGGTACCCAAGGGGCCCTGCAAATGTGACATGGTGCCCGCAATTTATCTCAACTTTTCCAGAATTCAAATGGTGCTCCTTCCATTCCAAGCCCTCCCATTTATCCAAACAGAGGTTTTTGGCCACATGTGGGGTATCCCTGTGCTCATAAGACATTGGATAACAACCTGTTGGGTCCACGGTTTGTTGTTGTCTCTTGAAAAAGTGAGAAATTTGATGCTGAAGCAACATTTTTGTGAAAAAAATGAAAATTTTCAATATGGCAACCTAAGCTTATCAAAATCTGTGAAGTATTCGTGGATTCAAACTGCTCATTATACACCTAGATAAAAGCCTTGAGGTGTCTTGTTTCCAGAATGGAGTCACTTGTGGGGGACAGCCACTGTTTAGGCACCTCAGGGGCTCTCCAAATGCAACCTGGCGTCCGCTATTGATTCCAGCCAATTTTGCAGTCAAATGGCACTCCTTCCCTTCCGAGCCCTGCTGTGCACCCAAACAGTTGATTTCCACCACATATAAGGTATCGCCAAACTCAGGAGAAATTGCACAATAAATGTTATGCTGAATATTTTCCTTTTACTCTTGTAAAAAAAAAAGCTACCTGGTTGAAATAACAATTTTGTGGTAAAATTTTATTTTTTTTTTTTCATGGCTCAACGTTATAAAATTCTGTGAAGCACCTGGGGGTTCAGGGTACTCACCAAACATCTAGATAAATTCCTTGAGGGGCCTAGTTTCCAAAATGGGGTCACTTGTGCGGGGTTTCTGCTGTTTAGGTACCTTAGGGGTCCTCCAAATGTGACATGGTGCCCGCAATCTTTTTCAGCCAAATTTCCTTTCCAAAATTCAAATATTGCCCCTTTCGTTCCAAGCCCTCCCATTTGTCCAAACAAAGGTTTCAGACCACATGTGAGGTATCACCGCGCTCATAAAAAAGTGGTTAACAAACGTTGAGGTCAAATTTTTGGAATTACCTCTTGAAAAAGTGAGAAAATTGATGCTAAAGCAACATTTTTGAGAAAATTATTAAAATTTTCAATATGACAACGTAACGTTAACAAAATCTGTGAAGTACCTGTGGATCTAAAATGCTCACTATACCCCTAGATAGAATCCTTGAGGGGTCTAGTTTCCAAAATGGTGTCACTTGTGAGGGATTTCTTCTGTTTAGGTACCTTAGCGGACCTGTAAATGCAACATGGTGCCCGCAATCTATTTCAGCCAAATTTGCTTTCCAAAATTCAAATATTGCTCCTTCTGTTCCGAGCCCTCCCATTTGTCCAAACAGAGGTTTCTGATCACATGTGGGGTATTGGCGCGTTCATAAGAAAGTGGGGAACAAGTTTTGGGGTCCATTTTGTTGTGTTATTTCTTCTAAAAGTGAATAAATTTGGGTTAGAGCAACATTTTTAGGTAAAATTTAATTTTTGCTTTTTTTTCATTCCACATTGCTTTTGTTCATGTGAAGCACCTGAAGGGTTAATAAACTTCTTGAACGTGGTTTTGAGTACTTTGGGGGTGCAGTTTTTAGAATGGTGTCACTTTTGGGTATTTTCTATCATCTAGGCCTCTCAAAGTCACTTCAAATGTGATGTGGTCCCTAAAAAAATGGTTTTGTAAATTTTGATGTAAAAATGAGAAATCGCTGATAAACTTTGAACCCCTCTAACTTCCTAACAAAAAAAAATTTTGTTTCCAAAATTGGTCTGATGTAAAGTAGATAAGTGGGAAATGTTATTTATTAACTATTTTGTGTCACAGAAATCTCTGGTTTAACGGTATAAAAATTCAAAAGTTGAAAATTGCAAAATTTTCAAAATTTTTGCCAATATTCAATTTTTTTCATAAATAAACGCAAAAAATATTGTCCTAAATTTGGTACTAACATGAAGTCCAATATGTGACGAAAAAACAATCTCAGAATCACCGGGATCCGTTGAAGCGTTCTAGAGTTATAACCTCATAAAGTGACACTGGTCAGAATTGCAAAATTTGGTCTGGTCATTAAGGTGAAAATTAGCTCCGTCACTAAGGGGTTAAGTCACATGCTGTCCATTTCCTTGTGATCCTCCTTGAGATGGTTCTACTCCTTCATTGGAGTCAAGCTGTGTTTAATTATGTACCGCCCTGAGAGGGGCTCGGCCGCTCCCTGGCCGGGCCGAGCCGCTCGAGGTCCGGGCTCGGGTTGTCGGTGGCTCGAGCACCTCCGGACCGGGGGCCACGTCGCTCTGTTAAGGGGAGGCAGTGGAGTGGTGGTGTGGGACGAGGTCCACAGTCGGGGGGCAGCGTTGTCGTTGGACGGGTCATGACGCCACCCACGGGTCATGGTGACGGGATGCACCACCGCTGCGGCTGCACTGATCGGGGCTCCCGGGATCGGTGTTGAAGGCGTAGCCTGGATGTTAGTCCCTCCGTGGGTAGGGGCGGTGTGTCCCGGGGCCCGGCGGGATGGGCGATGATGTCTGGGAGCAGGGCGCCATGCTGCGGTGCGATGTCGAGCCCGAATGGCACTGGTGTACTCACTATTAACTCACACTCAGAGTCACTGGTAAACCAAAGTTCGGGTATGGTCGGGTCCCGCAGCCAGCTGCTTGTGTCCCTTGTGAGGCTGATGGTGGCCCCTTTCCCTTGCACCTCTTGTTTTGTTTTTTGGCTCCCCTGCCTGAGCAGAGGTAGCCCGCTTCCTGGCGTTTAGCTGCCGGAAAAGCCCTCGGTTGCCCGCAGGCGCTGGCCCATCAGATGTTTGGCCCTTGGGGGTGGCTCTCACCCGGTATCGGTGGGCTGTTGCCTTCTTTCGGGACTTTGGGTGAGGATGAACCCGTGAGGTGCAGACTGCAATCAGTGAATTTAAAACCTAAAAAAAGTAGCCCCAATTTTTCAATAAATAAAGATGGGGATACAAAAGAAAGAGGACCACGAATAGTCAAGGTGAAATACAAAATTTAATAATTTGTGCAAGGGTGATACAGGACACACAGTGGAGGCAGGCTAGATGGAAACAGCCTGCCAGGAAACAACCCACAGCATAACCAGGACACACCACCAGATGGCAGCCTGCTGACAGGCAGCAATGTGATAAAGATAGTACAAGGTGGAAAAAAGGCCCATAGAAAGTCACAGGGGACAATGTAGAAGACAAGTTATGTAAAGGAGGTCTGTAAAACCCCCTAAAAAGTCCCAAAGGGCAAAAGGGCATAAACGATTAATCACTGTTACCTTGCGTCATGTCTGAACAGGAATGGTGGATGTGTCCGGGCGTGGGGGCGGGGCCTCGACGCGCGTTTCACCAAAGGCTTCGTCAGGAGGCGTGGCTACAGGTTGTGAGTGAAGGGTATAAGTAGGAAAGTGTGGGCGCCCATTAGCAAATCGGCGCGCGCAGCGTCATGTTGCCACGCCCCCCCCGAACGGCAAGGCACGCCGGGTCTCGCGATGACGAGCGTGAGAAGGAAGTGACCCCATTCCCACGCTCGCCACAGGGACCCGACCGAGCCAAGCCGCAGGTGGGAGGAGGCAGCGCATGACAAAGGCGCGTCTGTGCCAATCGGATAAGTGATGGATGGAGGAAGGACAATGACGTCATGGGGAGTCAATAGTAAAATGCGATTGTATAAATACAATAGTATTAGCCGCGCATAGCAAAGGAACGTCAATGCCGGTCAGATGAATAATAAACAAAGAAGGAACCATGGACATCATGGGGAGCTGATAATAAGGCACGAGTATGTAAATAAGAATAAGTATATAAGTATATAATAAGTATATGTAAATAAGAATAGTACTAACAGCTGACATTAGGAGTAAACAAATCGTAAACTGTGCAGCCAAATGCTGCAGGGAAGGAGAAATTTACATCCATATAGAGGGACAGAAAATGTCATAGTTGGAGTATGTCAAGGACACAGAAATAACATGTATATATACCGCCCTCTAGGGCAGAGACAAAGAGTATATAATAGCAAAAAACGTGTGTATATAGCAGACATGCAAGCAATATAAATGCAAGACCACATAGACATACAAAAAATGAATCCACCATATATAATAAAGGTTAGCATATAATAAAAAGGCCGTAGGGCATGTACATGTCATAGTACATGTCCAAATACAGGGGCAGAATATGTCATGGTCAAAATATACAAAAGTTTCATGCATGAATGTCACCTCCTAGATAAAGAAGGAAGACATATAAGCAAAAATATGTGCATGAGGGACATACTCACAAAGGCTATAAATCCAAACACTCATGAATGAACGGAAAATACATATTCCATATATAATAATAAAAATCCAATGTAGGGTAGAAAAGGCCATGGAGCATGTGCATATCATAAGGGCATCAGCACGTATATATATATATACACACATTTAGTGCAAAAGGTAAATGCATATCAGAAATATTCAATATCGAAAATGACATAACAATGTTACAAACACAAAATAAATAATCATGTAAACTGTGTCCAATCCAGAATAAAGATGCGGAGGGAAGGGGTCCATATAAGGCAGCACTCGACCAGGCAAGTTCCATGTATACCATCTCATACTCCGGCTCACTTTTTTGTTTTTATGTAGTGTTTTTGTATTCAGTACAAACAGGGAGTGGCCCCCTTCTTAGCGAGCTGGACATTTCATTCTGTGAATCCCCCTGACTGTGTGTGTCCTGTTGGGACCCGGTCGCTCTCAGCCCTTAGCCACATTGAGGCCTATTTTAGACCCATGGTAAGGTTTTAATATTAGAGAGTGTAGGTACTATCCCAACTGGGTACACCTTGACGTTTGGTGGGATAGCTTTATGCTTTTTTTGATCAAAAACAGTGTTTACTAAGTACCCTATGTTTATATGCACTATGCTTTTATTTAGTTACAGCAGGGTATGTTTTCACATTTTTTTCCTTGGTTTCTCTTTGTCTCATGGCCAGTGTGAACATGGTCTCACAAGTTCCATGTATACCATCTCATACTCCGGCTCACTTTTTTGTTTTTATGTAGTGTTTTTGTATTCAGTACAAACAGGGAGTGGCCCCCTTCTTAGCGAGCTGGACATTTCATTCTGTGAATCCCCCTGACTGTGTGTGTCCTGTTGGGACCCGGTCGCTCTCAGCCCTTAGCCACATTGAGGCCTATTTTAGACCCATGGTAAGGTTTTAATATTAGAGAGTGTAGGTACTATCCCAACTGGGTACACCTTGACGTTTGGTGGGATAGCTTTATGCTTTTTTTGATCAAAAACAGTGTTTACTAAGTACCCTATGTTTATATGCACTATGCTTTTATTTAGTTACAGCAGGGTATGTTTTCACATTTTTTTCCTTGGTTTCTCTTTGTCTCATGGCCAGTGTGAACATGGTCTCACAAGTTCCATGTATACCATCTCATACTCCGGCTCACTTTTTTGTTTTTATGTAGTGTTTTTGTATTCAGTACAAACAGGGAGTGGCCCCCTTCTTAGCGAGCTGGACATTTCCTTCTGTGAATCCCCCTGACTGTGTTTGTCCTGTTGGGACCCGGTCGCTCTCAGCCCTTAGCCACATTGAGGCCTATTTTAGACCCATGGTAAGGTTTTAATATTAGAGAGTGTCGGTACTATCCCAACTGGGTACACCTTGACGTTTGGTGGGATAGCTTTATGCTTTTTTTGATCAAAAACAGTGTTTACTAAGTACCCTATGTTTATATGCACTATGCTTTTATTTAGTTACAGCAGGGTATGTTTTCACATTTTTTTCCTTGGTTTCTCTTTGTCTCATGGCCAGTGTGAACATGGTCTCACAAGTTCCATGTATACCATCTCATACTCCGGCTCACTTTTTTGTTTTTATGTAGTGTTTTTGTATTCAGTACAAACAGGGAGTGGCCCCCTTCTTAGCGAGCTGGACATTTCATTCTGTGAATCCCCCTGACTGTGTGTGTCCTGTTGGGACCCGGTCGCTCTCAGCCCTTAGCCACATTGAGGCCTATTTTAGACCCATGGTAAGGTTTTAATATTAGCGAGTGTAGGTACTATCCCAACTGGGTACACCTTGACGTTTGGTGGGATAGCTTTATGCTTTTTTTGATCAAAAACAGTGTTTACTAAGTACCCTATGTTTATATGCACTATGCTTTTATTTAGTTACAGCAGGGTATGTTTTCACATTTTTTTCCTTGGTTTCTCTTTGTCTCATGGCCAGTGTGAACATGGTCTCACAAGTTCCATGTATACCATCTCATACTCCGGCTCACTTTTTTGTTTTTATGTAGTGTTTTTGTATTCAGTACAAACAGGGAGTGGCCCCCTTCTTAGCGAGCTGGACATTTCATTCTGTGAATCCCCCTGACTGTGTGTGTCCTGTTGGGACCCGGTCGCTCTCAGCCCTTAGCCACATTGAGGCCTATTTTAGACCCATGGTAAGGTTTTAATATTAGAGAGTGTAGGTACTATCCCAACTGGGTACACCTTGACGTTTGGTGGGATAGCTTTATGCTTTTTTTGATCAAAAACAGTGTTTACTAAGTACCCTATGTTTATATGCACTATGCTTTTATTTAGTTACAGCAGGGTATGTTTTCACATTTTTTTCCTTGGTTTCTCTTTGTCTCATGGCCAGTGTGAACATGGTCTCACAAGTTCCATGTATACCATCTCATACTCCGGCTCACTTTTTTGTTTTTATGTAGTGTTTTTGTATTCAGTACAAACAGGGAGTGGCCCCCTTCTTAGCGAGCTGGACATTTCATTCTGTGAATCCCCCTGACTGTGTGTGTCCTGTTGGGACCCGGTCGCTCTCAGCCCTTAGCCACATTGAGGCCTATTTTAGACCCATGGTAAGGTTTTAATATTAGAGAGTGTAGGTACTATCCCAACTGGGTACACCTTGACGTTTGGTGGGATAGCTTTATGCTTTTTTTGATCAAAAACAGTGTTTACTAAGTACCCTATGTTTATATGCACTATGCTTTTATTTAGTTACAGCAGGGTATGTTTTCACATTTTTTTCCTTGGTTTCTCTTTGTCTCATGGCCAGTGTGAACATGGTCTCACAAGTTCCATGTATACCATCTCATACTCCGGCTCACTTTTTTGTTTTTAAGTCCCTGTCAGTGAGTAACACAGACCAGTGTTACTCCAGAACATTACGGATCTCCTGGGATTCTGCATTAAACATAGTAATGAATCGAATAGTTTGGTCAGCAGACCCACCCCGAGATCGGTTTCTGGAGAGCAAAGACTGTCTTGTGGTCTTACAAGCACGTTCATACCCAGCAGTGATGTCTATAGGCCTATAGCCCCGATCACAAAAACGGCGTGACAGAACCGATGCCTGCCGATGAAATGTAATGTCATCAGAGCAAATTCTCCGAGCCCGGAGAAACTGCCCGACTGGGATAGAGCGCTTGAGCTGCAAAGGGTGTGAGGAGGAGAAATGGAGGAGGGAGTTGGTAGAGGTGCTCTTACGAAAGATATCAGTATGTAATGAGCCATCAGGCGTAACAGAGATAGATAGGTCCAAAAAATCAATTGTGTCTCGACTGTACTTCCATGTCAGTCTAATGTTCCTGTTGTTGTGATTGAGGAGGCCAAGGAAGGTGTCAAGCTGCGATGTGGAGCCCTGCCAGATGAACAGGATGTCATCTATATAGCGCATCCGGAGACAACTGCCCCATGTCCCTCAGTGTCAAGGACCGTATCCCTTTCCCACAGGCCCAGGAAAAGGTTGGCCATTGAATGCAATCATCATGCAATCAGTGAATTTACCTAAACTCAGTGGCTTCTAAGCTAGGACGGGGTCTGAGTACCCGGTTTCTGGTGCTCCGGAAAACGGTTGACTCCCCGGTTCAGGGCCAGCGGGCTCCAACCCTGGCCCGGTCCCTACGGTTCTACCGGTTGCTATACCGGTAATCCAGCAGGCAGCCGCCACCGTCTGCCTGCCTGACGTTACGGGGATCCCAGGCTCCTACCCGGGTCCCTGACAGCTCTGCTCCTCCACACCTCCTGTCACTGTTACTCTACAACTCCTGACTAAAACTCAACTCTTTGTATTTCCTGCCTCAGGGCAGTAGTCTCCTCGGTGGGCGTGCCTTTCCGCCTGACTCCGCCCACCTGGTGTGCCCTACTGGCCCTGAGGGAGGCATCAGGTCTCCTATTCAGGTGACGGGTGTGTCCTCACAAGGGATGGGGGTGTCTGTGTTGTGTGGTGGTTGTTGTTACCTGTGACCCCTGGGGTCAAGGGCATCACAATTAAACTGATTTGGAAAGGCACACACCTCTCTATATAAGCCCTCACAGCTCACAGTGCATGTCAAACCAAATGAGAATCATGAGGTCAAAGGAACTTCCCAAGGAGCTCAGAGACAGAATTGTGGCAAGACACTGATCTGGCCAAGGTTACAAAAGAATTTCTGCAGTATTCAAGGATCCTAAAACCACAGTGGCCTCCATAATCCTTAAATGTAAGAATTTTGGGACCACCAGAACTCTTCTTAGACCTGGCCATCCAGCAAAACTGAGCAATCATGGGAGAAGAGCCTTAGTGAGAGAGGTAAAGAAGAACCCCAAGATCACTTTGGCTGAGCTCCAATGATGCAGTAGGGAGATAAGAGAAAGTTCCACAAAGTCAATTATCACTGCAGCCCTCCACCAGACAGGCTTTTATGGCAGAGTGGCCCGACAGAAGCCTCTCCTCAGTGCAAAACATATGAAAGTCCGCATAGAGTTTGCAAATAGATACATGAAGGACTCCCAGACTATAAGACATAAGATTCTCTGGTCTGATGAGACAAAGATATAACATTATGGTGAAAATTCTAAGCGGTATGTGTGGAGAAAACCAGGCATTGCTCATCACCTGCCCAATGCAATCCCAACAGTGAAACATGGTGGTGGCAGCATCATGCCATGAGAGTGTTTTTCAGCTGCAGGAACAGGACAACTGTTGGCAATTGTAAAAAAGATGAATGTGGCCAAGTACAGAGATATCTTGGAAGAAAACCTCTTCCAGAGTGCTCTGGACGTCAGATTTGGCTGAAGGTTCACCTTCCAACAAGACAATTACCCTAAGCACAGAGCTAAAATAACAAAGGACAACTCTATGATCATTATTGACTGGCCCAGCCGGAGCCCGGACCTAAACCCAATTGAGCATCTCTGGAGAGACCTGAAAATGGCTGTCCACCAACGTTCACCATCCAACCTGATGGAACTGGAGAGGATCTGCAGGAAAGAATGGCATAGGATCCCCAAATCCACGTGTTAAGAACTCATGACTGTACTAGCTTAAAAGGTTGCTTCCACTCAATACTAAGCAAAGGGTCTGAATACTTATGACCATGTTATATTTCAGTTTTTCTAGTTTAATAAATTTGCAAAAATTTCTACAGTTCAGTTTTTTTCTGTCAAAATGTGGTGCAAAGTATACATTAATGAGAACAAAATTAACACTTTTGAATTTACCAAATGGTTGCAATGAAACAAAAAGTGAAGAATGTAAAGGGATCCGAATACTTTCCGTACCCACTGTATGTATACTTTACATCAGCATAATTTTTCAAGCAGCATTTTATTTTGTTAGTATGTTAGAAGGTTTAAGATTTGACAGCAATTTCTCTTTTTTTCTGGAAATTTACTAAACTTGTTTCTTACAGGACCTACTCAGAGTTAAAGGAATTTTGAGGGACTATTATTTTGAAAACTTCCCAAAAGTTATACAATTTTTAAAACTATACCCCTAAAGTACTTCAAAACAGCTGTTAGGAATGTTTTTAACCATTCAAGTGCTACCCAAGAAAGTGGAAAATTGTTTTAAAAATTATTATTTTTTACTCTAAAATGTTGCTTTAGCCCTTTTTTTCCACTTTTCCAATGGATATCATAACAAAATTGATCACCCACAATTTGTTACTTAGGTTTTTCTGAGTGCGCTGATAAACCACATGTGGTCAGAAGCCTCTGCTTGGACCAACAGCAATGCTCAGAAAGGATTTTAAGTTAGAAACACAAATGTAGGGGAAATAGATTGTGGGAACCATGTCATATTTGCAGGACTCCTAAAGTGCTTACACAGCAGAAACCTCTCACAAGTGACCCCACTTTGGAAACTGCACCCCTCAAGGATTTTATCCAGGAAAATAGTGATGATTTTAATTACACAGAATTTGATATCATTTGGTCGTCATATTTAACAATTTTATTTTTTTTTTCACTAAAATGTTGCTTTAGCCCAAAATTGTACACTTTTGGAAGAGGTTTGCTATATCCCACATGTAGTCAACAGTTCTGTTTGGACACATAGCAGGGCCCGAAAGAGAATAAGTGACATTTGGTATTTGGAAATTTACCACATGCACAAATGACACAGAGGCTATGGCTTGGAAGAGTTTTGTATCTGTTGTAAAGAACAACTTGGGTAATCACAGAGCAGACAATTATGAAGAATTGGTGGAAGATATTATGCTTGCTAACTTCAGAAATGTTTCAGTTAATATGAGCATGAACATTCACTGTCTTCACAGCCATTAAAACAGATTTCCAGATAACCTTGGAGAGTTCAGTAAAAAACAAAGCGAGTGCTTCCACCAGGATATGAAGGCAATGGAGGACAGATACCGAGGTAATGGGACATACACATGATAGCAGATGGGACATATCCATGATTTCTGATGGGAGATACACGTGATGGCTGATGGGACATATTCATGATGTCTGATGGGACATACACATGATGGCTGATGGGACATATTCATGATGTCTGATGGGACATATACATGTGTCACCCAGGACTATGGGGTGCTCGGTTCCGGGTGGTGTATTGCTGGGGAGATGTCACTTAGTGGCCATTGCCCGGTTCCGTGTTCCTGGGGACACTTTTTAAAAGGGGTATAATTACAGGGGAGATTAAATGAAAGTTTATAACAGTCACGCCACTTGTGGGTTGCGGCTATGTAGATGGAGCCGCCGCTGCACAGTTCTCACTCCTGGGGCTGGTGTTAGTGGCAGCCTGGATGTTAGGCCCTCCGCAAGCACAGCCAGGCCCCAGAGGATAGGTGATGTAGATGGGTGCAGAAAGAAGGTAGGCCACACAGTGGCATGCAGTGTAACTGGTTCCTATACTCACAGTCAGATGGAAACTGGTCACCCGAGGAAGTCTGGTCTTGACCTCTGGTCCCCTTAGTCCCAGTGCCAGTTTAGTGACATGGTGGCTTATTTTCCCTGCACCTGTCTTTGGTTAATGGGTCCCCGTGGCTTGGAGCAACTGGGGGTCCCCTCCTGGTAGTCTTTCAATGGTAGTTCGTATGACAGTAGCGTGAACCTTATGGGGTTGGAGTCTCTGGTCCTGTTCCCTGGTTCTCCCATTGCAACTGAGTCCTGAACTTCAAGGTTAGTGAGGTCCTTGGTGGTCTCCTCACTATGCAGATTTAATCAGGTATGCCTGGAGCGTTTGCTTGACCTAGGATTCGTTACATCATCAGTGCTATGGTTCTGGGAGCACTTCACCGTACTCCACTGGCAACCACATGCGTGGGCCCTCAGGTCACCGTCACACTCCTAGTAGTGCTTCCACTCACTCTCTGTCCATTCCCGACGACTCTCTCAACTCAAATATCTGACTGTCCACTGTCTGCCCCCTTCCACCTTGTCATCTAGTGGACTGGATCGGCTCCACCTCTAAGTGGCCATCCATTTGGTCCAACCCTAGTCTAGCACCAGTCTATGGGGAATTTGGGGATAAAACAGGGATTAACTGGACTTCTTGGTCCCTGGGGGTAAGCCCTGCAACCTGGTGGGGATGCAGTACTTTGTAGCTCCTTGATGGCTTCAGGGGCGCTTCATTCATAATGGCTGTTGGGACGTACACATGATAGCTGCTGGGACATACACTTTATGGTAGACAACTGTTGGATTCTCCACCACGAGTGTCCTGATGATACACATAAAAGGAAATCAGATAACTAGAGTTTTTTTGAAGCACTGACAATAATAAAAATTAATATTATATTAATTAATCAAATCATATATAACTTTTTCCTGTCACTGTTAGATATTTTTAATTTCTTTTTTTGTATGATTTTAGACTGTTTACTTACTAGTTGTAAAAATAATAATAATATTCTGGCAATTCTGAATGCTTTTCAATTGTGTATTAATTAATTAATTATCCATTAAATATATGAAAAACTTGAGCCAATCTGGAAAATTGAAGACATTTTTAATCAGCACCATTAACTTAATATAAAGCCGTTCATACATTGGTGGCACCAAAATCACTGTGCACCAGTGTAATTATTTTGTTTCCATCATTGAATTGAGAAAAAAGTGACTATATCCATATTAGCGACTTTCTCATCTTTTGGTGGTGACTCTTGCGATTACTTGGTTGAAGTGAACTCGTAAACCAAAACACTTATGAAAGCCCTGTGTCCGATAAGGTTGTAGAATCTGTTGATAGTAAAGTTGTTGACATTACAAACAATACCATTGCCCATCTTATCATACCTCACACGATATATTGTAACTAATCCTTTTTTTAAGTCCCCGCTATTCTATGACATTCATTTGCTCTTTCTGAGACTTAGAATTCTATTTATTTTTACAAATAACAGAAATTTTATGAAGAGCCATTTTTTCTCCCAAAAAAATAGTCAATGTGTATATCTGAGCGCATCTTCATTTAGGGAAGCTAACGACTCTGTCAGACTGGTATATTACGTTTTAATTACATAGTTATATTGCTATCTATATTAAAAATATACAAGCTGCTTCTACTTTTACTGCAATGTTAATGTGATATGATGGTAATGATATATCTTGTAGGCTATCAGGGTATAAGATGCAATATAGTTCTGTTAGTTTAATTGCTTCATGACAGTGCAAAATAATTTTACTAGTGAAGG
The DNA here is from genome assembly GCF_048569485.1 of Anomaloglossus baeobatrachus. Classification (NCBI taxonomy): domain Eukaryota; kingdom Metazoa; phylum Chordata; class Amphibia; order Anura; family Aromobatidae; genus Anomaloglossus; species Anomaloglossus baeobatrachus. The sequence goes on from NC_134353.1 coordinate 330,202,076, forward strand.
AGCAATGCGCTCATCATGAAGTTATGTTTTTTCTCTTTAATGAATATTAATTTGTGATAAATATTGAACAAAACAGGTAATTTTCATAGACATCTGATATATAAAAAGAAGAGATCCTCTTGAAATTTAGATGGTTTTGTTTAATTTAAAAAAAAAAAAAAAATGAAGCCAATCTTAACATCACTCAAAATTGGCTTCTTAATTTTACACTCCAAGCAGAAACAGAATATTCAGAGTGTATCACAGCAAAAGGTATCTGTACTTTATGTGCCCTCCTGAGGTGACATGGTCAACAATGTCAGTGTGACGCCCTGGACAAGCCAGGGGTCACAGGTCACAACACCACCACACCCTACACCCCAGCTAGGAACACCAAGGCTAACCAAAAATCCTTGTTGCCTTCCTCCAGGGGCTGATGTCCACACCAGGGGGTGGGCCAGGCGGTTGGCTCTGCCCACCGAGGAGTTCACAGCCCTGGAGGCGGGAGAACCAGGCAGATCAGTTTAGGGGAGTTCAGTAGAAGGAAGTGGTAGAGGAGCTAGTGAGAAGAGTAAGAGTGAAAGAAAAGTGACAGTTAAGAAAGCCTGAAGTTGGTCCGGGTGTGTGCCCCGGACTGAGACAGCAAGGTCAGCAGACGGCGGTGACTGTCTACAGGAGAGGATGCTTGGAGGTTGCCGAAAGGACCGTGGATGGGTGGTGGCCCGGCGGTACCGGAGCGGTATACAAAGAGCAGTCAGCACCATTGGCAGGGGCCTTTCGGATCCCGGCAAGGCTAGGAGTCGCCGTGAATTTGCCAAATCCGTCAGTGAAGGGGACCTCTGGGTCTCCCAACAACCAAGTCCCGATTGAAGGCAACAGTCCAACCGTTGTAGAGAGACACTGCCACCGCCAGGGCACCAGTTTCTCAGGGCCAGCGCCTGCGGGCAAAGTAGGGCTCCTCCGGCCCATAACCAAGTCGGGGAGCGGGTTACCGGTGGGAACCCATCGCTACCATCATCATCTCAGGTGCAGGAAAAGGGACCGTCACCGTCAACTACTGGGGAAAAGCAAGTGCAGCCGTCCGTGGGAACCGTCTTTCCAGCCGTGTGTTTTACCGAGAACTGTGTCACCGTCTCAGGCTGAGTGAGTACCACAGTGCCGTGAGGCACAGCGCTGCCCTCGCCTCCCTGCACCCCACCAAGCCCTGCATCGGCCCCGCCATCCCTCATCACCCACCTCATCACTGGGCCCCGGGACAACTACCCCTACCCACGGAGGGGAGAACCAACAACTTTGCTGCTCCCTGTCATCAGTCCCCGGGATCCCCATACAGAGCAGCGGTGGTGTCAACAAATCACCAGAACCGTGGGTGGCGTCACGGACAATAAACTATCCCAAAACCAATCCCCTTTCACTCACGGGCGAGGAGCGCCGCTCGAGTCCCCGGGATCCGGCCCATCGCTCGAGCCACCGAGCAGCAGCAGGCCGCAGCAGCAGCGGCAGCCGGACCCGAGCAGTGGGAGAGCGCGGCGTCCCCTCCTCCGCCCGCGACATCAGCAGTTGAGCACCTCCTGGAGCAGCTCTAGGCTGTTGCCGGCAGTGCAGATAGGGCCTGGGTGATGTCCCGTGCCAAAGAAATCCTCAGTAAGTTGGGTCCAAGCAGTTAGACTGAAGCAATTCCGGCATGGTGGGGTCATGCAAAGCTAAGCTTTCAGAACGTCTCTCCCCTTACATGGCTATGAGGCCTCAGTGGTGCAAAGAAGCTCAGCCAGTGACTCTCAATGGTGTGATCTGCCCTATGGCAGGATCTCAGCTTGGAGGTATTCCATCTAGGCAGCCAATGCTAGTGGAGGAGGAGCCTAGGACTTCAGCCGATCCTGTGATCAGGCCTCATTTCTCTAGGATTTCAGACTACAACAACATGGCATGAGGTGATTCCAAGTAGGTGGCAAGCAATGTGCCTGCTTTTTCCACAGATGTTTCTTCTTCAATGGGCCAAAACACCAGAAGGGCTGGAGCCTCTTGAGCTGCAGGAAAGGACATAGCAGATGGGTGGATTCTGCAGAGATTGATTGAGGTCTTAAGTTCACTTCTCAGTGGAAGATGTGATCCACCTGGATTGGGGAGCCATGGTTAAGCAACAAAAGGGTTATTGCTGGGTCCAAATGTTGACGATTGCTGGGATTCAGGTTCTTCTGCTTGTGGGTTATGGGTGCTGATGCAAGCTGGTGAGTATGCTTCTATATGCTTCTATGTGGTCTTTGTCTTAGGGCGGCTTTGCACACTACGACATCGCAGGTGCGATGTCGGTGGGGTCAAATTGAAAGTGACGCACATCCGGCATCGCATGCGATATCGTAGTGTGTAAAGCCTTGATGATACGATTAATGAACGCAAAATTGTCGTAATCGTATCATCGCGTCAGCGTCGGCGTAATTCATAATTACGCTGACGCGACGGTCCGATGTTGTTCCTCGCTCCTGCGGCAGCACACATCGCTGTGTGTGAAGCCGCAGGAGCGAGGAACATCTGCTACCGGCGTCACTGCGGCTTCCGTAGGATATGCGGAAGGAAGGAGCTGGGCAGGATGTTTACATCCTGCTCATCTCCGCCCCTCCGCTGCTTTTGGTCGCCTGCCGTGTGACGTCGCTGTGATGCCGCACGACCCGCCCCCTTAGGAAGGAGGCGGGTCGCCGGCCAGAGCGATGGTCGCAGGGCAGGTGAGTGCGTGTGAAGCTGGCGTAGCGATAGTTTTCGCTACGCCAGCTATCACACGATATCGTACCTGCGACGGGGGCGGGCACTATCGCGTGCGACATCGCAGCATCGGCCTGCGATGTCGCAACGTGCAAAGCCTGCCTTAATCCAATGCAACTTCTACAGGAGTGGGAATTAGTCAAGTGTCAGGTACATCACAGGGAAATTTGAGTATTGGAAGTAGAGGGGGAATATAATATTCAGATGGGGTAACCTGGGAATTAATTAGGGTGTGTACAAGAATTGTTGGAACACCTTGTTTGCGTTAATAGTGGGTTAGGGGAGCTCCTGTTGCTTTGTACACTGCTGTAGGTAATGCTACCACACAAGTTACATAATTACATATGTTGTAAAAAAGACCTAAGTCTATCAAGTGCAATCTTTCTCCACCAATATACATTTTTGTTACTAAATTATCTATAACCCACAATGTTGTTTGTACTGAGGAAATTATCCAGCCCTTTTTTAAAAGCTGTTATAGTATCTGCCATTAATACCTCTTGTGGCAGGCTATTCTACAGTCAGGCTGTTCTAACTGTAAAGAACCCTTTCCTATTTAGCTGCTGGAATCACTTTTCTTTCACTCGCAGAATATGACCCTGGTCCTTAGTATTGTCTTTGGAAGGAATAAGTCATGTGCCAGTCCTTTGCATTGATCCCACAAGTATTTAATACAGTACATATACAGTGTGTCCACACATATCCTGTTCACCGCCATTAGCATGAGAACGGCGGCAGTTATAGCCATAGAAGTGGTGTCTAGGTATAGTAAAGTAGCCATGCGCTACACAATGAAACCACCTTTAGCGCCACCTGATGGAAAACAACGGAGTTAGCATTTTGTATTGAAAACGGAATGAGATAGAGAAAAAAAGTGAATAACAAAGTTGTAGGGCATCATCAATTCAATACGAATCGACACCTTGCATACAGAAATGCTATGATTAGAACGTGTAAAACTCACAAGGCTGCGGACAGGAAGCGATACCTTATGGAGACCTTCCTACAAGTTATTGGATATGGTGGCTGCGTGGAGTGGCCTCCACGGTCACCTGACCTGACCTCATTGGACTTCTTTCGACCCCTCCACCAACATTGCAGGACCTAAGATGACTTATCACAGATGCTTGTGCAAACGTGTCACCTACCATATTGCAGAACATGCAGCAGTGTAATACTTATTCTATATTCTGAGGATTTCGATAGCGTAGGGCAATGACAATCAGAGACGAGTTCCGGGTACAAGATGTTTTATAGTATGTCACCACGGTAGAAACAGAAACAACACAACAATACAATAACACATACAATACTTTCCGGAATAGACGCGCAGGGGATTCCCGGGACCACGCACCGGACTCCCCCAGGGAGACCACCGGAGCGAACCCCTATACAGGGACTGTCCGGCAATCTACCCCGGAAGGCCTAAATGCGCAGCGGCCGGGATAAGGAGCAAGCGGTAAAGTCAATGAGTGTCCGTACGGAAATGTTTATCCAGGATGGTTACGAACCAAAAGAGAACCAGGCGGAGTGCTGACTGAAGATGGTAAACGGAATCCGGGCACAGCCTTAAGAGCCGGGTACAGTCCTGAGACAATCGGTAGGTAGTCCTTTAGGGGAATCCCGAGGCAATCCGGAATAAGCAGCAAACACAGCAGGAGCACACAGCAGGCAGTATACTCAGGCACTGGACTGGGCTGGGAGGCGGCCTTTTAAGCTGCTGGACAGGAAGTAGGGCAACAGAACGGTAACCTCCATGTTAACCGAGGGCAAAGGCAGTCAAAAGAGAACTGGAAAACCTGGAAACCTGACATGACTCCCCCCCCCAGAGACGGCCTCAGGACGGATCAGGGCCAGGTTTGTCCGGGTACCGGCGATGAAACTGAGCAATCTTCCGGGGAGCCCGAATGTTACCCACCGGTTCCCAGGAATCGTCCTCGGGGGCGTACCCCTGCCAACGTACCAGATACTGAAGCCGACGACGATGGAGCCGGGAGTCAATAATGTCCTCAACCACGAACTGCTCCTCGCCGTCGACCATCACAGGCGGAGGAGGAGGCACAATACGACCATGAAAAGTATTAGGGGAAACGGGTTTGAGGAGAGACACATGAAAGACCGGGTGTACCTTTAGATGGTGCGGTAACCGTAGCCGACAGGCCACAGGGCTCACGATCCCGGTGATTTTGAACGGACCGATGAACTTTTGTCCCAGTTTCTGCGAAGGAACACCCAATCTCAGGTTTTTGGTGGATAACCATACAGAGTCCCCTACCTTGTACATGGGTGCCGGTTTCCGGTGAGTGTCCGCCGACCTCTTGTAACGCTCCTGGGCCGTAGCTACGGTGTTCCTTAAAACCTCCAGATTTTGTCGTAGTTCTGTCACTCTGTCCTCCACCGCTGGTACCGAAACCGCAACCGGTGACCTAGGCAAAATAGTCGGATGGTAACCCAGGTTAGCGAAAAAGGGCGTTACCTTAGTGGAGCTGCTCTGAGTGTTGTTGTAGGAGAACTCCGCCAACGGAAGCATCTTCAACCAATCGTCTTGGAGATGGCTGACATAACAGCGAAGATATTGTTCCAGGGTTTGATTCGTCCGTTCGGTTTGTCCATTTGTCTGAGGATGGTATGCAGAAGACAAACAGACATCAATCTGGAGTGCCGTACAAAACCCCTTCCAGAATCTCGACGTGAACTGCACGCCCCGATCGGAGATGATCTCATCCGGTACCCCATGCAATCGGAATACGTTCTGGACAACCAAATCCACTGTCTCTGCGGCTGAGGGAAGACCGGTACACGGAATGAAGTGAGCAGCTTTAGTCAATCGATCCACCACCACTAAAATGGTATTATGCCCGCCTGAGACCGGCAACTCCACAATAAAATCCATGGAGATAGACCCCCAAGGGCGAGATGGCACGGGTAACGGTTGGAGGAGTCCCGTAGGAGCCACACGAGGGACCTTGCACCGGGCACAAACCACACATGAGTGGACATAGTCCTTCACGTCCTTTAAACAGGTAGGCCACCAGAAAAACCGGCTCAGAAATTCCTGCGTCTTCTGTACCCCCCTATGACCGGCCAACACGGAGTCATGAACCAACTTGAGAACCCGAAGTCTTACGGCCTCCGGGACATAAATGCGTCGTTCTCTTAACCACACACCATTCCGAAGAACAAGTGTTACATCATTCGGGGGGGCAGCAAGCAATACATCACCATCATAGGCCAGCTTGATGTCCTTCCACAAGTCCTGGTCCTGGATTACTCCAACGAAATTGGCATCTGTTAACACGGTCTGCGACGGGGTTCCAGGCACGGAGTCCACGGCAGGGATTCGGGACAAGGCATCGGCTTTCCCATTACGTGAACCTGGACGGTATGTAACAACAAAATTGAATTGGTTAAGAAATAGGCTCCAACGGGCTTGTCGTGGAGATAGGCACCTGGCAGACTTGAGAAATTCCAGATTACGGTGATCTGTGAGTACTATCACTTGCTTCGCGGCTCCCTGTAAGTGGTGTCTCCATTCCTTGAAGGCGGCAATAATCGCCAATAATTCCTTATCCGCAATGTCGTAGTTCCTTTCCGCAGGGGACAACCTGCGGGAGAAGAAGGCACACGGATGCAGGAGACTCTTGTCCCCGGTCCTTTGAGAAAGAATGGCCCCTAATGCGTAGTCGGAAGCGTCGACCTCCACGATGAAGGGAAGTGCGGGATTCGGATGCACTAGTATGGGTGCTGAGGTAAAACATCCCTTGAGACGATGGAACGCTTCCTGAGCCTGGGCGGACCATACAAACTTCTGTCCTTTCTTAGTCAACAGGGTGATGGGACGAACAATCTCTGAAAAGTTACGGATAAAGCGTCGGTAAAAGTTGGCAAAACCGACAAAGCGTTGTACCTCTTTGATGTTTCCCGGTTCCGGCCAGTCGAGAATGGCTTGTATCTTGCTAGATTCCATGTTCAGTCCCTGAGGAGAGATGACATAACCTAAGAATTGTATTTGTGAGCAGTGGAACTCACATTTCTCCAGTTTAATGTACAGGTGGTTGTCCCTCAGCCGGGTAAGTACGGTCTTGACGTGCTCCTGGTGCTCCTGGAGAGAATCAGAAAAGATTAGAATATCATCCAGATAGATCACCATGAATTGGTCCATGATATCCCTGAAAATATCATTAACTAGATGTTGAAATGCCGCAGGAGCGTTACAAAGTCCAAAAGGCATCACTAAATACTCAAAATGTCCGTACCGACATCGGAACGCGGTCTTCCACTCGTCTCCGGGACGTATACGAAGCAGATTATATGCCCCACGGAGGTCCAATTTGGTGAATATCTTTGCCTGTTGGACTCTCTCCAATAGCTCCGGAATCAACGGTAACGGATACCGGTTCCGGATGGTTATTTTATTCAGTTCCCGGTAGTCAATACAGGGTCTCAGAGTCCCCTCCTTCTTTTTCACAAAAAAGATGGGTGCCCCTGCGGGCGAGGTAGACGGGCGAATAAATCCCTTGGCCAGGCTTTCATCAATATACTCCTTTAGGGCTTCTAGCTCAGGTGCCGCCAACGGGTAAACATGACCAAACGGGATTTCTGCCCCTGGGAGTAAGTCTATGGGGCAATCATACGGTCTATGCGGAGGAAGCCGATCGGCCTTTCTTTTGTCGCATATGTCAGCGAAGTCACGATAAACCGAGGGTAAAACGGGTACCTGTACCGTGCCTTCTGCATGTGGTGTTACCGGAACCGGAACAGTTGGACAAATGGCCGGATCACTCTGCGGTGGGAAGGATATCTCCTTAGTTTCCCAATTGATGACCGGATTTGTAGACCGTAGCCACGGAATACCTAGAATAATCGGAAAATGTGGAGAAGAGATCATCATGAAAACAAGAGTCTCCTGCTGACCTGGTTTCATCACGCATTCTAGCGGTACTGTTTCCCGATCCACTGGTCCAGATGTTAACGGAGATCCGTCTACCGTCTCCATGGTAACCGGTAAGGATCTTTGCTGAGTCCGGATACCGTGTTTACTAGCAAAAGAAAAGTCCATGAAATTTCCCCCTGCCCCAGAGTCTATCATTGCAGAGGTAGGAATTAGCTGTCCCTCCCACCGGATCTGAATGGGGAGTGAACAATGGGTATATTTCCCTTCTGAGTCCTTCGGTGAGGTAGACATTACCGTCAAGGGAAATACCGCATCCAAGTGTCCACTTGCCTCAGAGATATCAGACTCTGCGTCCGTGTTATCACACTCTGCCATGGCTGCCAATACCTTATTTGGGCGATTCGGACGTTTCGGGCAGTCGATTAAAAAATGATCCGATTGACCGCAGTAGAAACACAAACGCTCACGGAGCCGGTGTTCACGACGTTCGTTGGTCTCTCGCTTTTGTAGAGAGTCCACTTGCATAGGAACGTCCTCAGCCTCCCGTGGCGTCCTGAAAGCCGGTTCTCTGGAAGGAAATGTATTATTATTTATACGGTTTATAGCTGCCCATTTTTCCTGTCTACGTTCCGTTAAACGGGTATCTATGCGCACACAGTGCTGGAGAAACAGGTCAAAATCCCCTGGGGATTCGGAACGGGCTAACTCGTCCTTGATGGTACCGGACAAACCCTTTCTGAAAACGGACAATAATGCATTGTTTCCCCAGTCGGTGTCTACCACTAACCTCCTGAACTCAGTGGCGTATTCAATGACAGAGCGCTTTCCCTGACGTAAGGTAAGGAGAGCAGATTCAGCGGTAGCACGGCGATTCGGATCATCAAACATCTGCGCCATTGCGTTCAGAAAGTCATCTAGGTGATTTAAACGGATGTCCCGGTTTTCTATCATCGGATTAGCCCAAGCCAGTGCTCGTGAGGTTAATAACATGATGATACATAACACCTTTGACCGGTCAGAACGGTAATATTCAGCATGTACATCGAAAAACAGTATACATTGGTTAATAAATCCACGGAACTGACTACGATCACCATTAAAACGGAATGGGGGTAACCTAGGCATACCGGCAGCTGGTACGGACGTAGTGGGGACGGCTTCCTGAGCCTCCACTCTGACTTGCAAATCCTGTATAGCCGGACCCAGTACCTGGTGATCATGGCCCAGCTGCGTTTCCACATCTCTAAGCTTAGTCTGCACCACCTCCATCTCCTGCTGCAGGGAGTTAATCATGGAGAACAGCTGATCTACTCGTGTCTCAGTCATTGCCCCAGCGAAATCCTCTAAAGGCCTGAGTATAATGTAATACTTATTCTATATTCTGAGGATTTCGATAGCGTAGGGCAATGACAATCAGAGACGAGTTCCGGGTACAAGATGTTTTATAGTATGTCACCACGGTAGAAACAGAAACAACACAACAATACAATAACACATACAATACTTTCCGGAATAGACGCGCAGGGGATTCCCGGGACCACGCACCGGACTCCCCCAGGGAGACCACCGGAGCGAACCCCTATACAGGGACTGTCCGGCAATCTACCCCGGAAGGCCTAAATGCGCAGCGGCCGGGATAAGGAGCAAGCGGTAAAGTCAATGAGTGTCCGTACGGAAATGTTTATCCAGGATGGTTACGAACCAAAAGAGAACCAGGCGGAGTGCTGACTGAAGATGGTAAACGGAATCCGGGCACAGCCTTAAGAGCCGGGTACAGTCCTGAGACAATCGGTAGGTAGTCCTTTAGGGGAATCCCGAGGCAATCCGGAATAAGCAGCAAACACAGCAGGAGCACACAGCAGGCAGTATACTCAGGCACTGGACTGGGCTGGGAGGCGGCCTTTTAAGCTGCTGGACAGGAAGTAGGGCAACAGAACGGTAACCTCCATGTTAACCGAGGGCAAAGGCAGTCAAAAGAGAACTGGAAAACCTGGAAACCTGACAAGCAGGATACAGTATGCTGTCCAGAGTCCAGATGTGCATTGCAGCTGACGGTGGCCACTTTGAGCATCAAAGTTAAATGAGCACCATATGCGTGACCAGCATTCAATGTTTTGGGGGGGGAGGTCATGGGTTTCATATCATAGCATTTCTGTATGCAAGGTGTCGATTTGTATTGAATTGATGATGCCCTACAATTTTTTAATTCACTTTTTTTCTCTATCTCGTTCCGTTTTCGAGATAAAAATTCTAACTCCATTGTTTTCCACCAGGTGGCGCTATAGGTGGCTTCATTGCGTAGGGCATGGCTACTTTACTATACCTAGACACCACTTCTATTCCTATATCTGCCGCCGTTCTCAAGTTAATGGCAGTGGACAGGATATGGGTGGACACACTGTAGATAAAATCTCGTCTGAGACGTCTTTTTTCTAATCTAAACAAGCCCAACTTTTCCAGCCTCTCATCATATAGGAGGCCTTTAATCTCTTGTAATAATCTAGTTTTGAAATGACTCTAACTTCTGATTATCCTTTTTGAAATGTGGAGCCCAAAACTGAATCCCATATTCTAGATGTGGCCTTACAAGTGATTTATAGAGGAGTAACAATACATTGGGATCACAGGATCTAATCTCTATTTTTATACACTCTAAAAATGTCTTTGCTTTTCCAGCTGCTGCTTGACATTGAGTGCTGCTGCTCAGCTTGCTCGTAACCAGAATGCCTAAGTCCTTCTCCTGTTCTGTAGTCCAAGTTTACTTCCATTTAATGTATATATAGCAATATGATTCCTTTGTCATGGGTGTGTTACTATACATTTATCAACATTAAATATCATTTGCCAAGTGTTTGCCCTTTCAGACATCCTATTTACATCATTTTGTTGTAATATTGTACTATCAAGGTCAGTTTTTTATATCCTACACAGTTTGGTGTCGTCCTCAAAGGCTGACACTTTACTCTCAATGCCATCCACAAGATCATTAATAAAGAGATGGAAAAAAATTGGTCATACCATAGATCTCTGTGGTACCTTACTGTTAACTATAGCCCATAAAAAATCTTACCATTTATGACTACTCTTTGTTTCCTATCTTTTAGCCAATTCCTTACCCAGTTGCATATAGTTTCCCCTAGTCCTTGCTTCTGGAGCTTTAGTATAAGTCTATTATGTGGTACAGTATCAAATGCCTTTGCAGATAAATCACACCAGCTGCATTACCAATATCCAGATTTTCACTTACCTCATAAAAACCCAATATGATGGTTAGACTCCGCATATGTTTGTGAAGACATGCTGGTTGTCAGTCATTATATTATTCTCTGAGTTATTGAGGTTGATTCAGGTGAAGCAACTAGTGAGAACAGTCTTTTTTAGACTAAAAAAGAAAAGGAGGGGGATACAATTTTTGCTAGATGATAGGGCAGAAGTAGAGGTGTAGGTTTGTTTTCAGAGCCCTCTAGGGTATGATTTAAAGAAGGAGGTAAAAAAACATTTTTTGAAACATGAATATACTGAAAAATTTGTGCTACTTCTGTTAGAGAAATTTAGCTTGGAAAAATGGAATAAAAAAGACGAGAGTAGAAAAGAAGAGGAGGAAAAGCGTAGTTAATTTCACAGACTTTTGTAACTTGGTTACAGGATTCATTGATACTGGCAAGTGTGAGACGGGAGAAAGCCAAGAATATTGTTCTGCACTTTTCTGTTAGACCTGGCTGGGGCAGAGGAAAGCAGTGTGGACCAGTATTTGTTGGGATCATAAAGATATAGGCTTATCTGTGAAGGTTATGTCATCAAGGCGTTTAGACCAGTCCTTTCATCGTGGGGCCAGTACGTCCAAGCAACTTGAGAAAACGTGGGCCTCGGCTCAGGCTGGGATCTCAAAGTCAAAGCCTGGATTTTCTTGGCAGTTTAATGAAGGTCCAATTAAGTTCAGGGCCAACTGGAAATTCAAATACCAATGTTCCTTATGTGCTGGAATATCACTTGGAGCAATTTGTTGTTTTTTTTTTAAGGGTACGGAAAGTCCGGGAACAATTTTGGAAAATGGGTAGACTCCATTTAGCCTTCTGAGGACAACCCCACATCTAAATAGATATCCTAATCGTGATATGGCTTTGCTGTTGGAAACTATTATTCAGTTTGGTTTTAAACCCCTTAGCGACCCATGACGTACTGGGTACATCATGGATCGTGTGCGGTTAATCCCCGCCCCCTGCCGTGTGCAGGCCATGGAGATCCGCGCACATATCAGTTGTTTTCAACAGCTGACATGTGTTCCTGCTAGTTATGTGGGGAATCGCTTCCACCCGCGACTATTAACCCCTTACATTTCGCTGCCAAAATCTGACAGCAAGATGTATATTCGCGCCGCCATTGTGCTGACTTATCCCGCCCCCATCAGAAGTCACGTGACATTATCACGTGACTGCCGGTGGGTGCCATGGTAGCAGAGAGTCATTTACTCTCAATGCCGGAATACAGCCGGCATTGAAAGTAAAGCAGCATATCTGCAGATCTTAGTTCTGTAGCTGGGATCTACAGATAGGGCAGAGCGATCAGATTGTTGATCCATATAGTCCCCTAGGGGGACTAGTAAAATAAAAAAAAAGTAAAAAAAAGTTTTAACAAATTAAAAAAAAATAAAAAACCTAAAAGTTGAAATCACCCACCTTTCACCACATTGAAAATGAAAGGGTTACAAAAATACACATATTTAGTATCGCTGCGTTCATAAATGCCTGATTTATCAAAATATAAAATCAATTAATCTGATTGGTAAATGGTGTAGCAGCAAAACATTTCCAAACAACAAAATTACGCTTTTTGGTCGCCGCAAATTTTGCGCAAAATGCAATAATAGGCAATCAAAACGTAGCATCTGCACAAAAATGGTACAGGTAGAAATGTCAGCTCGAGACGCAAAAAATAAGCCATTACTGAGCCATAGATCCCGAAAAATGAGAACGCTACGGGTTTTGGAATATGGCGCAAAACATGCGCCACTTTTTTTGTACAAGCTTGTGATTTTTTTTTACCCCTTAGATAAAGTAAACCTATACATGTTTGGTGTCTACAAACTTGCACCAACCTCAGGCATCACACTGATACATCAGTTTTACCATATAGTGAACACGGTGAATAACATATCCCAAAAACTATTGTGTGATCACACTTTTTTTGCCGTTTTTCTGCACTTGGATTTTGTTTGCCATTTTCCAGTACACTATATGGCAAAACTTATGGTTCCATTTAAAACTACAACTCGTCCCGCAAAAAACAAGCCCTTATATGGCAAGATTGATGGAAAAAATAAAAACGTTACGGCTCTTGTAAAAAAGAGAGGGAACCCCCCCCGGAAAAACGCAAAATGCCTGGGGGCTGAAGGGGTTAAGATCCTCATGTCGGCTCATGAGGTTTCATTTGAGCTCAAGAATATGAAGTCTGCTAATTGACATCCTGCAGTGGTAACTCAAAAAATTATGTTTGAGGTTACTTGTGGGTGGATAGTGGGTCCTTTTGACTACCCTCTTTTGCCTAATTTACATTGCAATGAATTACACCTGTCAGTGTGACACCGACAGAACATCTTTTAGACTATACTCCTGACATGGTCTAACAGGTCAACGTGGCTGGCATACCCAGAGGTCATTACTTGACCTCAGGTTGCCTTAACAATGATCGATAGCTCTTGATTTTATTGCAGTAGTGCTTATCAGGTAGGAGAGGGAGCCCAACCTCCCAGAATTCTCTATTTATTGCAGCATCTAGAGAGTAAAGGTCCAGTCACACTAAGCAACTTACCAGCGATCCCAACAACGATAGGGATCGCTGGTAAGTTGCTAGGAGGTTGCTGGTGAGATGTCACACTGCGACGCTCCAGTGATCCCACCAGCAACCTGACCTGGCAGGGATCGCTGGAGCGTCGCTACACGAGTTGCTGGTGAGCTCACCAGCAACCAGTGACCAGCCCCCAGCGCCGCGTGGAAGATGCTGCGCTTGGTAACTAAGGTAAATATCGGGAAACCAACCCGATATTTACCTTGGTTACCAGCTCACGCAGCTACACGTGCAGAGAGCAGGGAGCAGCGCACACTGAACGCTGACTCCCTGCTCTCCTAGTACAGCACACATCGGGTTAATTACCCGATGTGTGCTGCAGCTAAATGTGCACAGAGCAGGGAGCAGCGCACACCGCTTAGCGCTGGCTCCCTGCTCTCCTAGTTACAGCACACATGGGGTTAATTACCCGATGTGTGCTGCAGCTAAATGTGCACAGAGCAGGGAGCAGCGCACACTGAGCGCTGGCTCCTTGCTCTCCTAGTTACAGCACACATCGGGTTAATTAACCCGATGTGTGCTGCAGCTAAATGTGCACAGAGCAGGGAGCAGCGCACACTGAGCGCTGGCTCCTTGCTCTCCTAGTTACAGCACACATCGGGTTAATTAACCCGATGTGTCCTGCAGCTACATGTGCACAGAGCAGGAGCCGGCACTGACAGTGAGAGCGGCGGAGGCTGGTAACAAAGGTAAATATCGGGTAACCAAGGACAGGGCTTCTTGGTTACCCAATGTTTACATTGGTTACCAGCCTCCGCAGAAGCCGGCTCCTGCTGCCTGCACATTTAGTTGTTGCTGTCTCGCTGTCACACACAGCGATCTGTGCTTCACAGCGGGACAGCAACAACTAAAAAATGGCCCAGGACATTCAGCAACAACCAACGACCTCACAGCAGGGGCCAGGTTGTTGCTGGATGTCACACACAGCAACATCGCTAGCAACGTCACAAAAGTTGTTCGTTAGCAGCGATGTTGCTAGCGATGTTGCTTAGTGTGACGGGGCCTTTAAACAGCCAGGGGCAGTGAGGGCACAAGCCCTGGCTTTTGCAGCTGGAGCTTGGCTATCACTCAAGCTGAGGTCTTGCCGGTGATAGTATTAGCACAGGAGTCATGATCTACTGAAGTGTCCATTTGCAGAAAGCAGCTGCAAGATATGACGTACCAGTACATTCAATGTCGAGAACGGGTTAAGGGAGGGTGGAGAAGAGGAGAGTTTAAGATTTTTTTAAGTCTTTCCTTGCCCTATATGAGCCAGTAAAATAATGACTGACTGCTATTTTGCTAGGTTTGCTTAAAGCAATTAGCAAAATTTTTTAATTCTGTTGGACCCAAATTTCTGAAAAATCAAAGTGAATTTGATTAGTCTTAGGCTACTTTCACATTGCGCTTTTACTTACGTTCAGTGGTCCCGTCGGGGCATCTGTCCGAACCGCTCCTCCCCCACCCCACAAAACGTGTTTCGGACGCATGTTCCGACAGGGCCATTGAGCAGACTCCGTTAGCCTGTGCTTTGTCTTGCAACATGTTCGGGCATATACGTTTTCTGCAAGCGGACAACAAAATGTAGTCTACTACATTCGGATGTCGGCCTGCAGAAAATGTATATGCCCAAAAATGGTGCAAGACACAGCACACGCTAATGGAGTCTGCTCTATTATAGTCAATGGCCCTGTCGGCGCATGCATCCGAAACACATTTTGCGGGGTGAGGAGGGGCGGTTCGGACGGATGCCCCGACGGAACCACTGAACATAAGTAAAAGCGCAATGTGAAAGGGGCCTTAAATTGATTCATTCTATGTTAAAAAATAATATTAAAAAAATTACCTTTCAAAATGTACCTGTATCTTCATGTAACATTTCAGAGTCAGCTGTTACTGTTACTTGTCTGAACAAGAAGAAAAAACAATTTATGTCCATTATTTAACTTGTAACCTGCATTTTCCACCAGGTATTCCTTAGCAGGCTCTATCTAGTGAAAAACCATTAAATACACAGTATAAGAAATTGCGGCCATGTTTAACCTATAGATACAACAGTTAATCATATATGTTATGCTGGATAATATAGACATCCATGTGCATTAAAGCCAGATTAATTTTGCAGGCTCTTATCACCACTTTGTCCAGGCTCTTGTCTTGCTCATTCTCCTGATTTATAAGAATCTCTTCTCTCTTGTAGATTTTCCGACCTGGCTAAACATATTTAGTCTGCTGAGCAGCCAAAATGAATGCTCCTTTTAAGCACTTAATCAATGAGCGAACTTGATATCTAGAGTCCTTTAGGCCGCATTTGTATTAAGTCATTTAGATTGCAGCTTAAGAGCTCATCAGGTATTTTTCTGTTGGCATAGAGTAGAGTAATATAATAATTGCCAGTTCCGGGGGCTAGGGTTAAACATTAAAGGGTCTCCTGCCCTTCAGTTTACCCTAGTCATAGGCCTAATGTGACTATTAAGAAAACAGATTTTCCAAATCACATTCCTGCTTCATGTGACTACAGTTAACTCATTGATAACTGAATAGATGAATGTTTTTGACTGTAGCAATGTTGGATGTTGCTTGGCTAATATTTTCTAGTGTTCAGTATCATGTAGTTAAAATATTGTTTGCTGGATATTTTAACTGATTTAATTGCTGCAAGAAATGTAAGCATCATGGTAGCATTGTGTGAACATATCTTTGGGTGCGATTCTTACCCTTCCTATACCTTCATTTATAGTCTCATTGCCTTCTGTTATGTATCCATTGTTCAAATCAAACTGTATATATGGTGCATAGTATTAAAGGGTTTTTCTCAAGTTTTGAAAATTAGTATGTCACGAACAAGCCGGGGGGGGTCACGCAGAGATCCACCCTCTGTACGTTAATTTTAATCTGTGACGAACCCGCACCTCACAGCCCTACCTTGACGTCTCTAATACGTCAGAGCCATACAATTTGACCTTGTCACTCTGGTCAACGCGTGACGTTCCGCATCCCAAGAGGTACATAAGGTCCACTTGGCGAAATGTTAGACTGACACCACCTGTCCACGCGGGCACAGGGAGACAAGGGTAGAGAAACAGAGCTGACCTCGTAACCTCTTGCACGACACCACACTTGCTCACAACCCCAACAGGCCGTCAGCCCCTTTTCATTAGCCCCAGTGAAACAGGGATTTCTAGGTCAGTACAGTAGTCTGCCACTAGTTCTTCATTAGATTTAGACCTGATCCATTAGCAGGATTATATCAGGTCAAAAACCAGCCCAGGTAGCATGTAATACTAAACTGAGCTGACAGACATGGGGTTCCTGGATTTAGATAAAAAACAACCCAGGAATAAATTATAAATTTAATCGCCATAAAGGCCCACTGGATAACACAAAAAGGAATTTACAAATATGTCATAAATGCAGTTCCAAGTAAGTTTTAGTTGCAAGCAGATGTACAGATAAGTCAGTTACCTTTTCTTTGTTACTAATGACTGAGCCTTGGTGCTGGTTCAGAACAAGGGAGGCGCTATGGAGCCACTGGTTTCCTTGGGACTCCCCAGATGTTACTCAATGTGACCTCTCTGAGAAGAACCTCTTCTAAAATGTCCACTTGGGTTTTGATGAACCCATGAACCGCCCATGTACTGTCCCCCTAGTGACCTATGACAGGGCTGGACATGTAATGTGCCTTCAGGCTCCAGAAAATGATGATATGGCAGCTTTCCTCTTAGCCCTAGAGCGTCGCATGTGGAAGATATTACCATCATATTTCTTCTTATGATTTTATCTATTCATAGCTACTAAACATGATGGGTCTATGGTCTTTCCTCGGCTAGTTATTAATTATGGACTGAAACACTTGTTCCACAATTAAGCAAAAATATATATGATGTGTGTCTATCTATCCCAGGGCTGAAAATATGCCTGCCATATTTCTGGGAGCTACATACTCCCCAATATTGTACTTCTTACACAGGAACATCAATGTCTCCTAGCAGGTTTTGAAGCTTCGTGGAAACTTGCAGTTTCACGCCCATGTCCCTAGCTGAATTACTTTCATCAGCAGGGGGCTGCTCTGGTCAGGGCTCCAGCTTTGTTGCTCCATAGCTAATTTTGTCACCTACCATTTGGTTCCCTGATCTTGTGCCAAAGCTCAAATGTGCAAAACGGCTTGCCATCATCCGACGTCTATGGCCTCCCCTCACCTCACCCTGCACATGTACCCGTCTCCCGGGTAAAATAAATTACCGCTTTCTAAGCATCAGTGAGTGCTGCTATTCTTTTCTCCTTTGCAGATTTGTAACATGTATTTATACTTATACTGTACATGAGTGCTTTTTTCCAAGGTAATTAGCCCAATTTTTCAAACCTTTCACTAAAGGAGAGTCCTTCCATTCCATGTAATAGGAAACTAGTTGCCTGTCTTTGAACTGACTCTAACTATCCAACATCCTTTTTAAAAATTGGGCCCAAAACTGAATACCATGTTTAATATGTGGCCTTCTATTTAATCATGTCCTGACATGGCTATTTTAAAGTTTTTTGTGACTTATATTTTAACTTTTCTTCTTCCAAGAGCCATAACTTTTTATTTTTTCCATTGACATAGCCATATGAGAGCTTGTTTTATGCAGGGCAAGTTGTACTTTTGAAAGACACTTTATTTTATCCTGTGATGTACTGGAATGTGGAAGAAAAATTGTAAATTCAGCTCAATTGTAAAAAAAAACCCGCAATTCCCCAAAAGTGTTTTGGGATTTTTGTTTACCATATTTACTATATGATGAAAATGACCTGGCAATATGATTCTCCAGGTCAGCAAGCTTACTGAGATACCGAAGATGCATACCTGCTTTTTTTTATTTTTATCACCCCCAAAAATCTGCAAATTTGTAAAAAAACGTTCTGCCTGTCTGGCCATTTTCAGAGACCTGTAACATTTAAAATTTTTGGTTGATGGGTCTATGTGACTGCATGTTTTTGTCTTCTTAGGTGATGCTTTTATTTATACCGTGATGGGGTAGATATGATGTTTTGATTGCAGTTTTTTGCAGTGTTGTGGTGTACTAAAAAGGGTAATTCTGGCATTTAAATATTTTTTCTCAATTTATCATTTACCAAATGGGTTATTGTTATATTTTCATATTTCGGACATTTACGGACATAACAATACCAAATATGTGTATTTTTTTGTTACTTTTAATAGGGGAAAAGGGACGATGATTTGAAATTTTGTGTGTGTGTGTGTGTGTGTGTTGAACAACACTGCAGTTCTATTTAACTATCAACAATAATTGTTGCAGCTTTAATATTAATGTTGTTAATTAATAGACAGCAGTCTGTTCAATATTGTGATATATATGCTTGACAACTATATCTAAATACTGCATTGCTACTTTGTACATATATTTGTATCTTATAACACTTATGTTCCGATACATTTATAAGTGGCTGTGTCCTTTTAGATATTTGTGTACAATTCACCTGCAAACTACTGCTTTTCTCCTTCATTGCCTAGAGCAGTGATGGCGAACCTGTGGCACTCCAGCTGTTGCAAAACTACAATTCCCATCATGCCTGGCCATTCAAAGCAAAAGCTTTGGCTGTGAAGACATGATGGGAATTGTAGTTTTGCAACAGCTGGAGTGCCACAGGTTCGCCATCACTGGCCTAGAGGCATGAATACTGGATTTACTAGTCACTAACAAGAATACCGGTATTTTTAATTAACCAACAGGCAGAAGTCGGTATGGCATGGTGATATACATGTGTGAGATGTTATAATCAACTATTACATGCTCACTGTTATTTTAGATATGTATGTTTCTCAGAGTAATGTTGCTCTTATACATATTTGTATTATTTTGTGCACACCACATTGTCTATAGATCCCACATTAACATTGTTTTTCATATACATGTTTTGTCACCATCAGACCTCTGTGGTTGGGTGACAAGAGTGTGCACTTAAATAATATTAATGTCCATCCATTTCCAGTATTTGTGTAATTTTGTGACCAAGTCAGACAGGCAAGCTCCCAGTGGCTTCTCCCCACCTATTCCCACCTGCATGTATAGGGAGAGAACTGTCCCTCCAGGTCAGCAGGTGAGGACAAGCCTCCGTGACTGGCACCTTCCACTTGTCTCCTGTGCTCCCCACACAATATGAAGGCCCCCACAGCTCTCTGTACCTAGTCTGATATCTCCAAAGTTCTCTATTTACAGTATGATGGCCTCACAGTCCCCCACACACAATATAATGGCACCCATTTCTTCCACACATCCCTATATATAATATGATTACGCATTATACACAGTATAATGGCCCCCACAGCTCCCTATATACATTATGATGTCCCCAAAGCTCTCAATATACAGTATGATGTCCACTTAGCACTCCTATACACAGAATGATATCATCTACAGCTCTATGTGTACAGCATTATGACCCCTCAGCTTTGTGTATACAGGAGGATGTCCTCAAAGTTCCATATAGTATGATGGCCCCAACAGCTTCCTTTATACAGTATAATGTCCCCGCAGTGAAACATATACAGTATGATGTGTACACAGCCCCCTACACACTATATGATGTCCTCCACAGCTCTATTAATACATCACATCCTATAACAGTATAATGTCCCTACACCTACCAATATAGAGTATGATGTTCCCCACAGCTCCCTATGTACAATATGATGTCCTCCAGCAACTCCATAAATACAGTACAATGTTCCACAGCTCCTTATATACAGTATAATGTCTGCAGATCTTCCTATAAACAATATGATGTTCCTACAGCTTCCTATATACAGTATACTGTCCCTACACCTACCTATATAGAGTATGATGTTCCCCACAGCTCCCTGTGTACAATATGATGTCCTCCAGCAACTCCATAAATACAGTACAATGTTCCACAGCTCCTTATATACAGTATAATGTCTGCAGATCTTCCTATAAACAATATGATGTTCCTACAGCTTCCTATATACAGTATACTGTCACTACACCTACCTATATAGAGTATGATGTTCCCCACAGCTCCCTGTGTACAATATGATGTCCTCCAGCAGCTTCATAAATACAGTACAATGTTCCACAACTCCTTATATACAGTATAATGTCTGCAGATCTTCCTATAAACAATATGATGTTCCTACAGCTTCCTATATACAGTATATTGTCCCTACACCTACCTATATAGAGTATGATATTTCCCACAGCTCCCTGTGTACAATATGATGTCCCCCAGCAACTCCATAAATACAGTACAATGTTCCACAGCTCCTTATATACAGTATAATGTCTGCAGATCTTCCTATAAACAATATGATGTTCCTACAGCTTCCTATATACAGTATATTGTCCCTACACCTACCTATATAGAGTATGATATTTCCCACAGCTCCCTGTGTACAATATGATGTCCCCCAGCAACTCCATAAATACAGCCAAATGTTCCACAACTCCTTATATACAGTATAATGTCTGCAGATCTTCCTATAAACAATATGATGTCCCCCAGCAACTCCATAAATACAATATTATGTTCCTACAGCTTCCTATATACAGTATACTGTCCCTTGGGATCATAAAGAGATCTATTGACTTTTCTTTTAGGGCTACACAATCATAATCTTCGTTTGTGGGTAGAGTGTAAAAGTTTTTAACAGTTTCCCTTTAAACATTACTTGGAATATACTCTGTGATCACACCAATCCAATCCTGTTGGTTAACATAAGTAGATTTGCAAAACTCTCTTTACTTTCAAAATTGGAAATAGAATATGTTGCATTCTTCACTGCAGAAATATATTTAGCTTCTTATTTTCGGAAGAACCCCACTCTTTAGAATATTTCTGCAATATATTTATTACACACGAAATAAGTGCTTAGCACAAAGCAGAGTGCTTCTTCCTGCTGTGACCGATGCTGGAAGAGGCATTTCTGCCAAAACATACTTCACAAGTAAAAAAATTAGTTTTACACGTTCAATTATTCTACATCAATTCCCCCTAAATGCACTTGACTGCCTTTCTCATTTTTCCCATCAGTTTGTGGAATTTTTGTACTCAATTAATATTGTAAAATATTAAAATTTCCCTTTAATGGATTGCAGAAGTGGTAGTTATTTTATCCGATATACTGTATTTTATCAATATCTGGCAGTCGATAAAATGCCTGAATTTGTAATGTCTAAATGACAAAAATTGATCATTTAGAGGAGGTCAAATTGAAGTCATTTCGCATTACTACCTGCTCAATTTTCAAGACCTTTTACTCCTTTTACTTCAATTATATTAACTGTTAATGTTCATTCTTCAGTACGGTCTATGTCTATAGCCAGGAATGTTCATTGATAATTTGTAGTACTAATAATACTGTTATCTATGTTAATTGTAAAATATAATACAGCAGGAATGAGCTTGTGTATGCCTTAGCATTATTTATAATAGCTCATTTTATACTTAGGTAACCTTGTTTCTTGATTTTATGACATTACATTTATACTGTACTAGGCATTTAAATGCTCACTGTTGTTTCAACAAACATAAAAAAATCAATAATACAAGTGAATATAAGACAACTTTGTTTTTTTCCCCTCAACCTGCCTCCCCCTGCATCCTGTAATCCACGCTGCAAAAACAGCAGAAATCCGTTTTGATCAATTCAAGCGGAGTGGTAGATCACTGAGGCAATTGCTGACACCTCCTATTATATTCTATGGAGAAGGAAAGAGGAGTAGGGTGAGGAAACAAGCAGAGGCAGACGAGACATGAAGAATATGCTGAACTTAGTGACTTAGCTTATTCAAGAAAAATCCAAGCAGATCAGTCCAACTATAATCTGTGCTATGCTACTGCTACATCTGAACATAGAATCATAGAATCATAGAATGATAGATTTGGAAGGGACCTCAAGGGTCATCGGGTCCAACCCCCTGTGAGTGCAGGTTTTCCTAAGTCATCCCAGCTATATGTTTAAATATGTTTTACATGTACTAACCAGAAATATCAAGAGTTCATCTCATTCTGTGTGCTGTATATAAGAGACATAAACTAGAGTATTCTGCGACTAATAGAAAAATAGAGATACAGCTTTCAGAGGCGACCATTTCTCATGTTCCCACACAACAGCTCTTTATGAAAAGTTACCTAAAACAACTGGTACGCTTTAATAACTCTAATAAACCCCTATACACTGCCATACATTAATTCCCTGTTTGATAAGAGTCACAGCGGAATAACATCATAGCCATGCCCTTCATATAGCTCACAAAGAACAAGAACTCACAGGGCACATATTTCAATAACAAATATCCTGCTTCTGTGACAGATAATTTGTCTATAACCCTCATATTTAGGTAAAATGACCAAATTTGTATTGCTGAAAGTGGCAGACAACTTTCATTGCTACAACTTAATTTTATTGATGACAGAAGACTATTAACTTGCTGAATGATCAGCTCATCAGTAACCCTTTACTTTTTACTTCTCAAAGAAGATGACCAACCTTAGAAATATGTTGTATAGCTTTAAATTCTGACTTTAAACTCTTAACAACAGTCACTGTACAGTACATCTATAGTGTTTGTGCCCGTTAAAATATAAACACTTATACTCACCTCCCATCCCGGTGTTGTTCCAGCGGTGTCAGCACTGGTTCATATGAAGTTATTACGTTACACAAGCCTTTCTCCCAATAAGCGCCATCTTCACTGTCTTCAGAGTAATTGAATATTAAGAGGAAGTCAAAGATGCAGCTGGCCACTCACTTCCTAGTGATGTTTTATACACCGTGAGTAGATTATTAGGAAAGTTGTATTTTAGAGGATTTTTTTATTATTGATCAACAACTATGTTCTCAATCAACCCAAGACTCATAAATATCAAATCTTAATATTTCTGGAAGTTGAAGTGTTTTTTTTTTAGATTTGGCTATCTTAGGAGGATATCTGTTTGTGCAGGTAACTATTACTGTGCTGAATTATTAGGCAACTTTAATAAAAACCAAATATATTCCCATCTCACTTGTTTATTTTCATGAGGTAAACCAATATAACTGCACAAGATTTAGAAAAAAACATTTCTGACATGCAAAAACAAAACCCAAAAAATTAGTGATCAATATAGCCACCTTTCTTTATGATGACACTCAACAGCCTACCATCCATAGATTATGTCAGTTGCTTGATCTGTTTACGATCAACATTGCATACAGCAGCCACCACAGCCTCCCAGACACTGTTCCGAGAGGTGAACTGTTTTCCCTCCCTGTAGATCTTACATTTTATGAGGGACCACAGGTTCTCTATGGGGTTCAGATCAGGTGAACAAGGGGGCCATGTCATTATTTTTTCATCTTTTAGACCTTCACTGACCAGCCACGCTGTGGAGTAGTTGGATGCATGTGATGGAGCATTGTCTTGCAAGAAAATCATGTTTTTCTTGAACGATTCCAACTTCTCCTGTACTACTGCTTGAAGAAGTTGTCTTCCAGAAACTGGCAGTAGGTCTGGGAGTTGAGCTTCACTCCATCCTCAACCCGAAAAGGTCCCACAAGTTCATCTTTGATGATACCAGCCCATACCAGTACCCTTGCTGGCGTCTGAGTCGGAGTGGAGGTCTCTGCCCTTTACTGATCCAGCCTCTGGCCCATCCATCTGGCCAATCAAGAGTGACTTTCATTTCATCAGTCCATAAAACCTTTGAAAAATCAGTCTTAAGATATTTCTTGGCCCAGTCTTGACGTTTTATATTATGTTTCTTGTTCAAAGGTGGTCGTTTTTCAACCTTCCTTACCTTGGCCATTTCCCTGAGCATGGCACACCTTGTGCTTTTTGATACTCCAGTAACATTGCGGCTCTGAAATATGGCCAAACTGGTAGCAAATGGCTTCTTGGCAGCAGCTTCATGCTTGATTTTTCTCAATTCATGGGCAGTTATTTTGCGACCCAGTTGGCTATTTGCCATGAAATGCTTGATTGTTCGGTGATCACGCTTCAAAAGTTTGGCAATTTCAAGACTGCTGCATCCCTCTGCAAGACATCTCACAATTTTGGACTTTTCAGAGCCCGTCAAATCTCTCTTTTGACCCATTTTGCCAAAGGAAAGGAAATTGCCTAATAATTAAGCACACCTTAAATAGGATGTTGATGTCATCATTACACCACACCCCTCCTTATTACAGAGATGCACATCATCTGATTTACTTAATTGGTAGTTGGCTCTCAAGCCTATACAGCTTGGCGTAAGACAACATGTATAAAAATTATCATGTGATCAAAATACTCATTTGCCTAATAATTCTGCACGCGGTGTATATCCAATAGTGGGAACAGTAAAGCCTGTGCTGATTAGGCACAGGGCTCGCGTGTCATAAGAACTATACGTGAGCTCCGAGAGAGCAAGTGCCGACACTGCTGGATCGGCGCCGGCACCGGAGGTGAGTATAAATGTTTTATTTTAATGGGTTTAAACACTCAGATTCAGAAGGGGGTGTCCAAGTAGTGGACAACCCCTTTAAGCAAAAGAATTGACTCTGTGGTGTCTGCAAAAAAGAATAAGCTGGTTAAAGGTGGCTATTTCACTTGCATTCCTTGTGATGAGCATATGAATATTATTGATACCATATCCTTATATCAATGTGATGTTATCATCTAGGCAGGGACATGCATATACTGGGTATGGAAGTAGCAATCACATGTGGATCCTAATTCCTGAGTGGACTTAATGGCCCCTTTGACACAAGGTAGGAAAGATTTTGGACTGGGTCCAAGTAGTTCTGGATGGAACACAGCTATACTATAGAAGTTCATTTTGCGTTACCATTTCTTAACTTAATTCTCTCTTCACATTTTTTTGTGTTTTGATAAATACTTCATATATAACAAAATAAAGCATAAAAAGGCATTAGAAATTGTAATATTTTATAATAAATTACACAATTAAGATGCATAAAGAGACATAAAATACCCTCGCAGCTAAGAAAGAAAATGTTTGTGAAAACATATCGCACTTATAAGAAGCATAAATTTTTCCACTGGTACATTTTGATGTCTCCTTTGACATAGGTGACATATATTTTAACGACACCGCCAAGGGTAATGTTTAAACAGTAAAATTACAAACTATCATTAGTTAATTTATGCAAATTGTTACAAAGGATTTGTCATAATGGATGTCTTTATGCTAAAGGTGCCAAATACTGAGTTTAATGCTATGTAATATAAAATAAATGCTCTTTAAAACAAAATTACATCAGTCAGTGTTTATTCATTTGGAGTGCCAGGTAAAACCATTCACAAAGTAATATTGCTAATTGAGTCTGCCCTTTATTGTCTATCCTCTCCCGTAGCCGTTACTTCTGTTATTCATAAAAGATGTCAAGGACTGTATCCGTAGGTCTTACAACTTGATGTGCATTTTATGGTTTTTATAATAACACTGGAATTATGTATGAAAAGGACACAATAAAAAGGCAGAAAAAAGCTTGCATTTTGCTACTAAGCAGTTTTTAAAAGCATCTGGAATAAGAAGTCTGCTTTAAAGTTGTAAATCTGTTTGTCGTGAGGTGGGACATTAAACAGGACTTGTAGCCAAGTTCATTAATCTGTTAACGACCAAGTATCATTAATGTACGGTGCATGGTCCTGGCACTGAACCTGCACCAAGGATGAGGACACTGCTGTCTCTGACAATGAACAGAAGTGAGAACCATTGTTTTTTTCTGATTCTGTTTGCACTATTTCTTTATACTTATTGATTATTAAATTTTGAGGACAATTAATTAGCAATGGCTATACAGCTACATCTGTAGCTACCCAGGTAGATCTCACATGAAAGACTATTTAGTTGATAGGTGTCTGATGCAGATCTAGGTCAGTTTAAGCTTAATATCAATATAATGTTCTATTTTATATTGTGAAAAAGTGATCTAAAATACAATAAAGACATTTTGCAAGTAAGCTTTATGAAGGCCTAAAGGCCCCGTTACACGCAACGACGTATCTAACGATATATCGCCGATGTCACGGATTCCGTGACGCACATCCGGCATCGTTAGCGATGTCGTTGTGTGTGACACCAGCGAGCGGCCATTAACGACGGAAGA
Source organism: Anomaloglossus baeobatrachus (assembly GCF_048569485.1). Lineage (NCBI taxonomy): Eukaryota > Metazoa > Chordata > Amphibia > Anura > Aromobatidae > Anomaloglossus > Anomaloglossus baeobatrachus. The sequence goes on from NC_134353.1 coordinate 330,228,637, forward strand.
TACTCACCAAATCGTTCATCGTTGAGACGTCGTTCATTTTCAAAAAATCGTTGATTGTTGAGGATGCAGGTTGTTCGTCATTCCCGAGGCAGCACACATCGCTATGTGTGATACCTCGGGAACGACGAACTACAGCGTGCCTGCGGCCGCCGGCAATGAGGAAGAAAGGAGGTGGGCGGAGTGTTACGGCCGCTCATCTCCGCCCCTCCGCTTCTATTGGGCGGCCGCTTAGTGACGTCGCTTTGACACCGCACAAACCACCCCCTTAGAAAGGAGGTGGTTCGCCAGCCACAGCGATGTCGCTAGGCAGGTAAGTCCGTGTGACGGCTCCTAACGATATTGTGCGCCATGGGCAGCGATTTGCCCATGATGCACAAACGACGGGGGCGGGTACGCTCGCTAGCGATATCGCTAGCGAGATCACAGCATGTAAAGCCCCCTTGAGAGTAACAAATGGCTCCACGACTAATCAGGAGCAGACACTAGCAGCAATCGGCTTTTGAACAGGATGTACGTCTGCGTCCCACCCTCTGCCATGACCTACCTTGTGTAGACTCATGCACATTTACATACATATACATATATATAAATTATGCACATTTTGGTAAATGTTATACACGTTTACACATTACACATGCATATGCATTGTAGACTTATTTTTTTTAAAGTGTAAAACCGTGGTGATTGCTATAATTATTTTTCTAGATTTTTTAGTAATGGTATAGAAAAAAAGCCTGTTTTTTATTTTAAACCTAATATACAGGTAAATAGAGATGAACTGATATACAGTACAGAGATATATCTCCATGTACTAGTACAATATGCCTGTAAAGAATATGAATTCTATTTCTTGGTAACGGTACATAGAAAGATGCTGGCTGATTACCGGCTCAGACATCTTTAGTTTATAATGAAATTTGGACTATACACGATAAGCACTTTTTGCATATTGTGTCACATTTATCTATATATTGTAATAGTAGGGCCATCACTCCTTCTGTATCTGATGTATTATGTGTTTCTTGGTATTGTCATTATTGTCTGTATATATCCCCACTTAATTGTAAAGTGCTGTGAAATATGTTGGCGCTATAGAACTAAAATTATTATTATTATTATATATTATCATTCAGAGCTTTACTATTTAGATCTTTAGGCAGAGAAAATTCTACTATACTTAGCAGTACAACCTGTGATGCACTGTTTGAAGAAGCAATACCAAGAAATATTTTATTAGATAACCTATCTGAATAAGACTATGCTCCCATGTCCTGTAATCATTTCTGGTTTTGGATCCGTTTGGAAAATGCGAAAACGGATCTGTTAACAGAACCATTGGCTCCCCATTGACTTTAATGGTGATGGATCCATTAACGGATCTGACAAAATGCGCCATTCATTAGGTTCAATCTGTTAGCCATACATTGTTAAAGATGGACGAAAAGTTTCGCTTGCAGGACTTTTCTCCAACAGATCCAAATACGGATGTCTAATGGATCCGTAAAATCGTAATTGGCGTCTATGGGCAACTGATCTGTTAGTAAAGCATCCGTTCACCCATCAGTTAACGGATCTGTTGCCCTTAGACTCCCATTATGTTATAATGGATCTGTTGCCCATAAATGCTAGATAGAATAGAATACAATAGAATAAAATAAGATACGATAGAATAGGATAGGATAATTGATAAATAGAACCAATAGAAAGGATAGATAGATAGATGGATAGATAGAGGGATAGATAGATAGACAGATATTAAGAATGAATAGATAGATAGCAGATAGCAGAGTCTACCTTACATCGCAGGCAGGAGGAGTCTGGTCTTGCACCTATGTCAAAAAGAAATTTGGGTGTGCAGTAGACCTGGTGTATTACATACAACTGTGACAATCTGTGAACTTATCCTAAAGATAAGTTGGGGAAGCCAACCCTTTTTTAAAAGTTGTTATAGAGTTTTCCATTACTACCTATTGTGGTGGGTTATTCAACAGTCTGACTGCTCTAACTGTAAAGAACCCTTTCCTATTTAGCTGCCGGAATCACCTTTCTTCTACTCACAATGAGTGCCCCTGTGCTAGTAAACGTATTGCAAGCTGGGCCTCTGACCCTTTCTGGCTGGGTTAAGCACCATCTCCGACAGGGATCCACTTTTGTGTCCTGAAACTTCGGCAGTGACTGCGAACTTAAGGCTCTTCACTGGAACAATGGCATTCCCCTGGCAAACATCTTAAATGGAAAAGAAATCAAGCTCCAAGAGTAAAATGCTGAGCTTTATTGTGCAAAGATAAAATCCAAGGAAATTGAAAAAACATGAAATATGAAATTCAAAGATGTGAAATACCTCTGCACAATAAAGCTCAGCATTTTACTCATAGAGTTGGATTTCTTTTTCCTTTAAGTTGTTTCTATATGGAAGGCAGGGGGGTATCCGGGCTCCATATACAGGACCCTGATTCACGTGAGCTGGCTATACTTTTTTCACTGCACATGTGGTGCCCTGGACAAGCCAGGACGTCACAGGTACTACAACAACACACCCCACACCCTGGTTAGGCACACCGAAGTCAAACACAAATCCTTGTTGCCTCCCTCCAGGGGCTGATGTCCACACCAGGGGGTGGGCCAGGCGGTTGGTCCCGCCCACCGAGGAGTTCACAGTCCTGGAGGCAGGAAAAGGAGTCTGAGCAGTGAGAGTTTGAAGTAGGAGAGGAGTTGAAGTGAGAGGTGAAGTGGTAGTGGAGGAGACTGACTGTTTCCGGGTGCGTGGCCCGGGCACTTACAGCAAGGTTGGCAAACGGTGGTGACCGTCTGCAGGTGAGGCTGATTGGAGCGAACCGTAAGGACCGGGGATGGGCGGTGGCCCGCCGGTACCGGACCGGGGAACGAAGAGAAGCCAGCACCATCCGGCAAGGCTTACGGACCCCGGCCAGGCTAGGAGTCGCCGTAAAACTGGTCAAATCCGTTAGCGAAGGGAACCTCCGGGGTTTCCCAGCAGTCAAGACCCGATTGAAGGCAACAGCTCATACCGTAAAGGGAAACACGGTCACCGCCAAGGCTACAGTTCCCAGGGCCAGAGCCTGCGGGCAAAAGGGGCTCCCTCAGCATCCATCCAAGCTGGGGAGCAGGTTACCGGTGGGAAGCCATTGGAACCGTAAACACAACAGTGCAGGGAAAGGCAGTCACCACCAACCTACCGGGAGAACTACCGCAGCCGTCTGTGGCACCCGTCCATCCAGCTGTTTGTTTTACCGGAGACTTTGCATTGATCATTGGCTGAGTGAGTACAACCGTGCCGTGCGGCACAGCGCTGCCCCTGCGACCCTGCACCTCACCAGGCCCCGTAACCCGCCTGCCACCCCTAACCCCTCACCGGGCCCCGGGACAACCAACCCCCTACCCACGGAGGGGAGAACCAACATCCAAGCTGCTCCCTGCCATCGCTCCCGGGATCCCCGTCCAAAGCCGCTTGGTGTCACAACCTCACCACAACCGTGGGTGGCGTCACGGACAATCAATCCCCAAAACCAAACCCCTTTTCACTCACGGGCGAGGAGCACCGCTCGAGTCCCCGGGATCCGGCCCACCGCTCGAGCCACCACCAAGCAGCAGCAGCAGCAGAGCAGCCGGACCTGAGCAGTGGGTGAGTGCAGCGTCCCCTCCTCCGCCCGCGACATACACATCTCCATGGCCTTTGTCTCTTCCAGAGATAAAAGGCTCTCTCTATGAAGAGCCTCCAAGCATATGACTCATTACCCACCACAACTCAGAGACCCATTGGAGATCCTCTAAAGAAAATGGAAGCAAAGGTAGTCCAATGGGCAAAGAATTTTTTTTGAGAAACTTTGTTATCTATCTCAAGATGCACAATGAAGGAGCAGTGCTAAAGATTTGTGCCTCTGCTACACTTGTAAATTTGTTTGGCTTGAACTAAAAGAGACATTAAAACAGAACTTCATGCTTTATTCTCTGTCTTCACTGTGGGAAGGACCTGGGTTGCTCAGGTCATTGGTGGCATGAAACTGATCAAGAGGAATGATCTGCATGACACAGACCCTTGCACCCATCCAGATCCACACCACCACCAAACACAATATTCCTCAAACTGTGGGGATAGACATGGGATCTGAGGACGGAGCTTCGACCATAACTATTGCCCCGGCCACCCTCAAAGCTACATTAAATGCTCCTCACCATAAAACGGAAAATGCAGATTTTTATCCAAAAGATCTTTCATCTGGACATTGACTCTGTTCTTTAATGCCAACTCCACAAGCCTCCTCCTCTGAGGACATCACCTCCCTGGCACTCCAGTTTGTATTCCAATCATCATCAGCATTGCCCATTACTCAGCTAACAGTTGAATCTGTGAGTATAATGGCCTTAGTTCCTTGCCATGATTTCCACCTTGTGACTCAGCCTAGCTCAGTGTGCTACTACCATTACTAGTGCCCCTACTATCACAACTTCCAGAGCTAGCAACAAATTTAGTGCTTTGAAACATCTTTTTTATCTCCTCCTGCACAATATCTTCTGATTTGAAGCCTGAATGATCATCTTTTCTAATAAAACAAGTAAAAGATGTTTTGTGGTGAAGTATCTTCTTTAGATTTGAAGAAATGGAAATTCTCCTATGTACAAAATGTGGTATAGTGGTGGAGGATGTAGACTCCACAGAACATTGCTTGAATTTGTATAGTATTAACAGACTGAGATGACGAGTACCATTCTCTATATTCTTCAGCGCTGTAGTAGTACTGTACATTGTGAATAATCTTTTAAATCCCTATATGTTGTGATGAACTGTGTTCTCTGACCTCATACACCTAGGTCGTAAACCATTAAAATATCAGTTGCTTTTCTTGCCTTAATGTTTAAGGCTATGTGCACACAGTGCGTTTTTCGCGGCATTTTTGCGCGTTTTTCGGGTGCGTTTTTGGCCTCAAAACTGCATGACTTTGCTTCCCCAGCAAAGTCTATGAGTTTTCAATTTTGCTGTCCGCACACAACTTTTTTTTTAAGCTGTGTTTTTGAGCTTAAAAAAAAAAAATGGACATGTCAATTCTTTCCTGCGTTTTTCTGCGTTTTCCCCCCATGCAATGCATTGGAAAACCGCAGAAAAACGCAGAGATCAAAAACGCAGCAAAATGCAGCCAAAAATGCACCAAATCGTTTTTTTGACGCGGGTGCGTTTTTCTGCGTTTTAGCGGCCAAAAACGCACAAAAACGCAGCGTCAAAAAAACGCAGTGTGTGAACTTAGCCTTATAGTGCCTCTGCTAGTTCCCCTTGATTGGCTGTGGTAGACCATGTGATATGACCGCTGCAAGCCATTATGGGGAAGCCGCATCTGACGTCTCTGTTCAGGAGTTGAATCACAAATGCTCGAAATTTTCATGACCTGCGAAACTCAACTAAGTCGATTTGCAGTAGATTGATTAAAACATTAAATAAAAGAAACCGAAAAATTGTAAGAATTATAAAATATTACCATTTTGAATACTTACCGTCTTTAAATAGGGTGAGAAACTAAAGAGGTGACTTTTTGCTGTTTTATGTGCCTGCAGCAGATTTGTTCTGAAAATAATCTAGTGTTTATTGTGATAATTATATAGGATTATCACCCCTCTGCTGGACATGTGAATACAGATGGATAAAGAAAACACCTTATGGTAATAGCTGACAATTACTCCTCTGATAAAGTGTTTCCACACGTATAGCCATATATTGGCAGTGTGTGGTCTAAAGCCTTTGAGCTCAATTTATTATACTGGTTCTAGTTTTCTTCTGTGAATTGAAAATATTGATAATATTTATACTATTATTCAATGAATAAGTTATCATTTGGCATTTTATTGAAAATGACCGTAATTTGTGCTGAATTCACACACATATGTTGTAAAAAAAGTCATTTTTTTTGCCACTTATTGCATAAAAACATTTTTTTTTACAATAAGGCATTAACTTTTACGGCATTTATGTGATATCTGTGGGTTTCTTTTACATTGGAGATATAAAGAAATGGTTCTGTAAAACACAGAAGATTGCAGTTGCTGGAGAATCACTGCTCCTTGCACTTAGTGATCTCTGGCGCTCGTAGAAAAGGTGAAGGCTTCACTTCCTCCTGTAGAAGAACAACATAATTTTTTCCAGCTTGCTGTCACAATTAATGAATATTCGTATATACAGTATATATTATATAGAGTCATAGTCGAAAGTGTTGGCACCCTTAAATTGTTGCAGAAATGTAAATATTTCTCCTAGAAAATTATTGCATTTAAACATGTTTTGCCATATACATGTTTATTTCCTTTGTGTGTATTGACCGCATCCTCTCAAAAAAAAACAACAAAAAAAACACAGAGGAAAAGGCAACTTGAACATAATTTCACACAAAACCCCAAAGATGGGCCAGGCATCTTTGTTTCAAGCTGTGGCAAGTAACAGGTATGTAGGCAAGTTGAAAATCACACCTGAAATCAGATAAAAAAGGATGAAGTTGACTCAATCTTTGCATAGACCTCCATATATTATGTACCCCCATAGTCTTCCATATATTACAATGTACCCCTATAGTCCTCCAAGTAGTATAATGCACCCCATGGTCATCCATATCTTATAATTCACCCCCCATAAGCCTCCATATATTATAATGCACCCTCATAGTTTTTTGTATATTATAATGCACACACCAATAGTCCACCATACATTAAAATGCACTCCCCATAGTCCTCCATATATTATGATGCACACACCAATAGTCCACCATACATTAAAATGCACTCCCCATAGTCCTCCATATATTATGATGCACACATCAATAGTCCACCATACATTAAAATGCAGTCCCCATAGTCCTCCATATATTACAATGCATCCTCTTAGTCTTCCATATAATATAATGCACCATCCTTAGTCCTCTATGTATTATAATACACTCCACATAGTCCTCCATATATAATAATGCAACCCAGTAGTCTTCTAAATAGTATAATGCACACCCCATAGTAGTCATCTATATAGTATTATGGCCAATGGCCACCAGTGTACTTACTGATTTAAAAAAAAAAAAAAAGTTACCTCTAAAGCTCTGCACATATTGGCAAAACGGGCATGTTTTAGTGGCATTACCTTGCCCACTGTACTGTGATGTCAGATCTCAGACGCCGAGTGAAAATAATGAAGGAGGAAGTGGAGCGCTTCCTCTTTCATGATTGATTCCAACTGCATTGGCATTGGAGATGCCAATAGAGTTAAAAGTGTGATGACAGGCAGGGTGGAAGCCCAATGTTTGTACTGGCACCAAGTCCCCCGACTCACAGGCCCCATAGCGGCAACGTAGTCTTTCACCGTTGGTGGTACACCCCTGTACCCATGTGCTATGTGTATACATTCTGTATACACATATGAAGACTAAGATGAAGGATTGGGGCTGTGAACAGATGAAAAAGTCTGGCTTAGTCCTATCATAGCAAGACAAAGAAGAGTGTGATACAGACAGAACTATGATAAACTAAGAGAGAGGCACTGTGAACAAATGATGACAGGTACAGTGAAGGGAAAAGGGGATGGACACTGCAAAGACACTGGAAAGTGGGATATAGGGAGGAAGACTACATCTATAGGAACAGAGAACATAATGTATAAAAGTGAGGATTGATGAATAACGAGGTAGATCGTCAGCCACCTTTGTTTATTTGTAAGTAGTAAAGAAGAAAGATGGGACAAGTGGATCTCCCATTATTCAAGAGGATTGGTGGAAGTTTTAGATACTCAAAGACACAGAAAAGGGTGTTGGTCTGTGAGGGAAAAGAAAAATTATGTTTTACGCCAAAACTTCAAATTTGTGCTGTCTTGCCCCCAAAGACTGAGTTCTAAATAAAAGTGCAAAAATGCAGAGGAGGTACATTGCAGGTTTCAAACTCCAGAAAAAAGGGTAAGACTATGATTTTACATATCAATGAAAGTTTTCTTTGGCATAGAGTTACAGTTTAGAATGCTTTTTAATATTTTGGGAGGAAATGTAGGTACATTTAGAATCAGTAATTTTAACAGAGGGGTCAGTTGGTTGGTTGTAATTGTGCCATATTATGTTTATATTGCGCAATATTCTCTTTTATTTTGTTGGTCTCTAGATATTGACAGATGCAAGTTCCACAACTGAAGGAATGATAATTTTCTGTACGATGGAATGATAGTCTTTTGGGTGAAGGTTACATGAGACAGATTGTCCCAAGCACAAGAATATTTCACTTCACGAAAAACTTAACTTTTAGAAAACAATATTGGCTTAAAAACGACCACAACTGGCTGATACTTTGTTATGTATTACACTGGGGAATGGTGCATGGGAAATGTAACCTGCTTTTAGGTCAGTTTTTGTTGCTGATTCTAAATCTGCCTTATTTTTCTTTCATAAGCTCTAGTTAATGAGATGTGATATAACCTATGTATATGCATACAACTGATCAAAACACTAGGACTGCTGTCTACTAAACATTATTATTTTTGGCTTCTTGGTTATTAAAACAAATTCATACATGTAGATTTATTTTATTTATGAACAATTCACATCACAAAATAAGAATTAAACATCCATAAAAAGTTGTCATTGAGACATTGTACATTTACTAAGTTACTTAGCAAAAGTGGCCCTTTAAAGATTTCTTGCAGTGAGTTGCGCCAGGGCAATCACTTTGAAAAGACAAGCAGCAATCTGAAATCATGTGGGTATCCCAGTGTTTTCGGAATCTTTCTTCTACAGTTCTTAAGGTGGCTTTACACACTGCAACATCTCAAACGACATCGCTGTAACGCCACCGGTTTTGTGACGTAATAGCGACCTCCCCAGCGACATTGCAGTGTGTGAAACACATCAGCGACCTGGCCCCTGCTGTGAAGTTGCTGATCGCTACAAATCGTTCAGGACCATTCTTTGGTCCTTTGTTTCCCGTTGTGCAGCAAAGTCTCAGTGTGTAAAGGGGACTTAAAACACTGGAAACGAGTGATGTGTCACAATATCTGTCAATCACTATTCTCTGTCAGTCGGTCTCTCCCTCTCGGTCTCTATTCTCTCTCTGTCGGTCCGTCACTATCTCTGTCCCTCTTTCACAGTCTGTCGGTCATTTTCCCCTCCTCTCTCATACTCACCGATCCCCGATCCCCGGCGCGGCGCTGCACGGCATTCACACTGCTGCATTGGCTTTTCCTCTTTTGAAAAAGCCGGCCGCTCATTAAACAATTTCGTATTCCCTACTTTCCCCGCCCACAGGCGCCTATGATTGGTTGCAGTGAGACACGCCCCCACGCTGAGTGACAGGTGTCTCACTGCACCCAATCACAGCAGCCGGTGGGCGGGTCTATACTGTGCAGTGAAATAAATAATTAAATAATTAAAAAAAACGGCGTGCGGTCCCCCTCAATTTTAATACCAGCCAGATAAAGCCATACGGCTGAAGGCTGGTATTCTCAGGATGGGGAGCTCCACATTATGGGGAGCCCCCACCCTAACAATATCAGTCAGCAGCCGCCCAGAATTGCCGCATACATTATATGTGACAGTTCTGGGACTGTACCCGGCTCTTCCCGATTTGCCCTGGTGCGTTGGCAAATCGGGGTAATAAGGAGTTATTGGCAGCCCATAGCTGCCAATAAGTCATAGATTAATCATGTCAAGCGTCTCCCCGAGATTCCTTCCATGATTAATCTGTAAATTACAGTAAATAAACACACACACCCGAAAAAATCCTTTATTAGAAGTAAAAAACACAAACACATTCCCTCATCACCAATTTAATAAGCCCCAAAAAGCCCTCCTTGTCCGGCGTAATCCACGGACCTCCAGCGTCGCTTCCAGCTGTGCTGCATGCAGGTGACAGGAGCTGCAGACACCGCCGCTCCTGTCACCTCCACGCAGCTAATGAAGACAGCCGCGCGATCGGCTGCTGTCACTGAGGTTACCCGCTGTCACTGGATCCAGCGGTGGATGCAGCGGTGGCCGCGGGTAACCTCAGTGACAGCTCAGCTGATCGCGCTACTCACCGCCGCTCCGGTCAGCTCCACGCAGCAACTGAGGTGAGTAGCGCGATCAGCTGAGCTGTCACTGAGGTTACCCGCGGCCACCGCTGGATCCACCGCTGGATCCAGTGACAGCGGGTAACCTCAGTGACAGCTCAGCCGATCGCGCTATTGCCTTCATTAGCTGCGTGGAGGTGACAGGAGCGGCGGTTTCTTCTGCTGCTCCTGTCACCTCCATGCAGCTGAGCTGGAAGCAACGCTGGAGGTCCGTGGATTACGCCGGACAAGGAGGGCTTTTTGGGGCTGATTAAATTGGTGATGAGGGAATGTGTTTGTGTTTTTTATTTCTAATAAAGGATTTTTTCAGTTGTGTGTGTTTATTTACTGTAATTTACAGATTAATCATGGAAGGTTTCTCCGGGAGACGCCTGACATGATTAATCTAGGACTTATTGGCAGCTATGGGCTGCCAATAACTCCTTATTACCGCGATTTGCCAACGCACCAGGGCAAATCGGGAAGAGCCGGGTACAGTCCCAGAACTGTCGCATATAATGTATGCGGCAATTCTGGGCGGCTGCTGACTGATATTGTTAGGGTGGGGGGCTCCCCATAACGTGGAGCTCCCCATCCTGAGAATACCAGCCTTCAGCCGTATGGCTTTATCTGGCTGGTATTAAAATTGGGGGGACCGCACGCCGGTTTTTTAAATTATTTCATTATTTATTTCACTGCACAGTATAGACACGCCCACCGGCTGCTGTGATTGGGTGCAGTGAGACACCTGTCACTCAGCGTGGGGGCGTGTCTCACTGCAACCAATCATAGGGCGGGGAAACTAGGGAATACGAAATTGTTTAATGAGCAGCCGGCTTTTTCAAAATAGTAAAAGCCGCCGCAGCAGTGTGAATGCCGTGCAGCGCCGCGCCGGGGATCGGGGGAACGGTGAGTATGAGAGAGGAGGGGAAAATGACCGACAGACTGTGAGAGAGGGACAGAGATAGTGACGGACCGACAGAGAGGGAATAGAGACCGAGAGGGAGAGACCGACTGACAGAGAATAGTGATTGACAGATATTGTGACACATCACTCGTTTCCAGTGTTTGACTAGCTAGGTCGTTCTGCAGGTCCGGATCGCTGTTGCGTCGTTGGCCAGGTTTGCCTGTTTGACAGCTCACCAGAGACTCACCAGAGACTTTGTAGCGATCCCGGCCAGGTTGGAATCGCTGGTGGGATCGCTGAAAGTCTCAGTGTGTAAAGGGGCCTTAAAACCATGGTGGAACTATTTACTTTGGTCTTCACTTTAGAAAGGTTTTCTGGGAAATGATCCATGTGACTATGGAGATAATGCACCTTGATACTCATTATACAGCCAAGGTGATGGATCGAAGATAGCATTCTTTCTACTAGTTCAGTGTAATTATCTACTTTAGATTTCCCAAGAAAATTCTGTACAACCATAGTGAAAGGATACCATGCATCTGCCTCAGTATTGTTCAATGTATCTTTGAAGTGTGGATTTTTTATGACTCCTCTGATTTGAGGAATGTCAAATATACCCTCCTTTAGCTTCTCCATGGTGAGCGCTAGAAATTTTCTGCAGGTATAGTCAAAGCATCTTCCCTTTTTGTTTAGCCTTTACAATCTGCTTTATTAAATGTGCAGTGGTTGTAAAATGATCTTATTCCTGCCAACCAATGGTTCTGCCATTACATTCTTTTCTCCTACTACCATGTGTTCTCTCAAAGGCCACTGTTTTCTTAGCCAGTGCTCTTTTTCTTATCTACTATCACAGAGACAGACAAAACAGGGACACTTGGAGTATCTGCTGTCCTAGGACAATATTCACAATTTTTAAACCCATGTAGATTGGCCACTGGTGATCATGGTATGATATTTTCTGTAGGGTCAGAGTAATTGTGTTTTGCTCTTCAGTTATCTTAGTTGAGTGACCTATTGTGGTTGATCCATATTTGTTTCCATTGAGTAAAATCACACATTTTAGGCTCCACTTATAACTGTCATGAACAGCTGCTATTGGGTTGGTCAATTTTATAATATGCCCATTTTCATCTGCAAGCTTTATATATTAATACTTATTTAAATGTGCATTGTATTTAAAAAAAAAATTGTTTAAAAGAACTGAGAGTCCTCAGTGGTTGATACCTTTTAATGGCTAACGGAAAAGATGGTAATAATAGCAAGCTTTCCCGACTACTCAGGTCTCTTCATCAGGCTCAGAATAACACAAAATCTGAAGAGTCACATAATTTTTTTTTATCTCTACTGGCTAACACGGTACAAAGATATATTTTACCTGCATTGCATTTTATATAGTTTCAAGAATTTATCACATACCTTACATACTATTTTTTATTCTAAAATACCGCTGTCGAGGAAAAAAAATCCCAAATATGCTTATATGGGCAACTGTATATTATCTCAAAAAAGAGAGTTGCTATAAAAAAAATGAATGACATATTCTGATTCAGAGGACTGAATATACCTGAAATCAAGCCTAATACCTGAGGGACCAAAACAATTTTTGCATTTGTTCCCCACTGTTATTCTTGCTATGTAATTTTAAGGATGGAGTAATAGCTGTTTTTTCACATGATATTAAATATTGTGGTGTCTAGGATTTTTTGAGATACAATTGGTCTTTGCGAGTAGCAGAAGGCCAAACGTAAACGTAGGAGCACCGAAGTCTGCTAATGGGTCATAAGAGGTCAAACTGCTACTGATGGTGCATGGGATCTTTTTTTTAACAATTTCAAGTTACAGGGACTGGCTACAGTCAGGAAGAGACTGGGTGGACTGAGCATAGTGATCTTGCTACGCAGTGACCCCAAATTGTCAGGTGAAGGAAGAGCGGTCTAATTTTTCCATAGGAGACTATCTAGTAGCGATGACAAGGAAAGAATGTGGGAGAAACCACTAGAGCATAGAATCTATGAGAAATTGTATGAGTAATATGAAGAAGGAAATAAGTGATCCCTCTTCCGCGTGACTTTGAATAAAACCCCAATTTTAATGAAAATTCTTTTAAAAACAAAATCCAAATACAAAGTAGAATGTGATACAGCAGGTCCAATGAATTGTCTGACCACCACCAGACGCGTTTCAAGCGGATAGCTCTTAGACTCACCAAGTCTGTGTCGAACGCTGAGCAGAAGCGGGATCCTGTGCTTCCTACTGCTGACAATTGGAGCGGTCTCTAGGGTGAGCTGGACTTATTTCTATTACAACATGAGTAGCATAACACATGGAGGAACTGAGAGATTGCTATGAGATAAGACGTTGAGGAACAGAAGCCTCAATGAGGTGGGTAAGTAAATTGTCCTGTGTTTTACCAGTTTGGCGTATTCTGCCATGCTCAAGAATTATCATGAGTGTTGACATAACTAAACATGTTGTGCCAGGAGTGATAGTAACAATAAGTGTTTGTATGCCATGGTATCTCCATTTGTGATCAGTAACATTAAATGCCTTGAACTTATTTGGTTTGCAAATGTAGGAGGACCGCTCAAAACATTCAATCTGCAAACATGTATTTAAGAATTGAATGAGCTCAGTAATAGATCTAAAAACTACATGATAAAAAGAACATGGACATTGATGTTAAACAAAAATAAAATGACATAGGTTTTAAAAACATGAGTTAAAAGGTAAAAACATGACTAAAGGAAATCATATATTATTTGTCATAATTTACGTGGAAATATAGGACAAACAAGGATAAAATCGTTTTCTGTTTTGTTTGCTCTGTAAGCATTTGCTTTTCTAAAAGCACAGTGTTTGTTTTTAAGTGATCTTTCACGGTTGAAAAGATACTTCAAACTGAGCTTAAACACAGATTGCAAGCGAATAACATTGGATTAGTAGTGCATGGGTAGACAAAATGATGTTGCATCAAAGAGTCAGTCACAAATATATATAGCAGCAAATATATTAAAGTAAAGCTGGATAATCTGTTATTTAAAAAACAAAATAGAGATATACTCTTCATTTTCATGCTAAATATTAAAGACAGACTGTAATACAATGGTGAGAAGTTTCAATGTTTTTTGGGTTGATGGTTTCTTCTAAGATGAGAAGTGGCCACATTATGTAGCTGCTTCTATATACAATGTGTCTACTTCACCTGCATTATTTCCTTACAATCACAATGAATTATAGCTTTTGTACCATCTTCAAATCGTTACCGACATCAGACCTATTCCGCAGAGTACCGCCATAGCGGCAGACCATGCGGCTGCCATGGGGCAAGTGAGCTGGGGGTGCTTTGTGGCACTGGCACTGTCCTCCTCAACTCCCTTGCCTGTTGTCGCAGTTTTAATGGTATGTGAATCAATAGTATGCAGATGCCGCTGAATAGAGTGGTGCAGGAGGGAGACATCGGCACCCTGTTTCATACCTTTGCATGTGTGTCTGAGTGACTCAGCACAGTAGCCATGATGATGTCATTACATCTCGTCTGCTATGTAGATGGAGCCTTAGTCATCATAGCGCACTGATCGGGTACAGACATTGGGGGAACAGCGGAAGGTGAGTAGTTGCTATTTTTTTTTAAATTATTGTGAAGGAACATAATGCATTATGTGAGGATCTTAGTGTATGTATCTGTGTAGATAGAATAAAGGCTGCGGGCTATCAAACTGTTTGTGGGAGTCCCTATACTGTGTTAGTGCTGTTTAGGACCTTATATTGAATGAAATGCCACATGGGAGATCATATTGTGCGTGGGGCAGCAGGTACTGTGTGGGAGCCCTCAAACCTCATGTTAGGGCTGTAGGGGACATTATATTGTGTGTAAGGCAGCTTGGCCCTCATACTTTGGGGGGGCTGTAGCTGACTGCCTGTGGGATCTGTTGGTGACATTAAATTGTGGTTAGGGGCCCTCATATTTTGTGGAGAGTAGTGGGGACCCTCACACTGGCTATGAGATCTCTTGGGGACATCTAATTGTGTAGGGGGCTGTTGAGACCGTCATACTGTGTATACAGGGCTGTGTTGCCTACATATAATATAGAAGTACTGTGGGGAATCATACTGTGTGGGGGCACTTTAGGGTCATCATGCTGTGGGAGAAATTATACTATGTTGGGTGGTGGCATATAATACTTTGCTGGAGGCACTATAGTGTCATCATAATATGAATGAGGAGGGACTGTGGAAGGAATTCACTGTGGGAGTTTAATGCAGTATAGAAGTTTTTTTTAGGCATTATACTCTATAACGGCCATGAAAAGGTATAGTAATGAGTTGGAACACTATTAGGCTTATTGGCATAATACCTGCTGTAATACGTATCACTCTTGCCTATTTTAACCAAATCACAACATATGACGTTTAGTTAATTAATTTGTTATGTCCTTGACTTTAATGCAGGCCCATATGCTGAGCCTGCATCTTTCCAGACAGCTGTTGGCTGCATTATTCAGTCATCACCAGCCTCTAACAGCCTTACGGTTGTTAACCTGTTAGCTGCCTCTGTCAATTTCAGACAGCAGCATTTAATGCATGCCGGCAGGGGAGCATATCACTTCATGCATCCATCAACACATGATCGTTGGGTGCTGATGGGTTTCCATGAGAGCCAGGGGTCTGCTGAAGACCTAAGCTTGTCATAACAGTTTTTCTGTGAAAGCCAGCATTTAGGTCTTTATAGGAGACAGTGATTCTTGCCATACATAGCAGTGCTGATGCACTGGCCTGTAGACTCATACTAACAAGTTATTTTTACTGTAAAATCAACAGCATAAAAACAACCCCCCCAAAAAAAAAATGTGTATTTGGATTTTTTTTTCACAATTTTTCTGCACTTGTTTCACAAAAAAGCAAACCTTCATTGAGCTATGGGTGGCACGGTGGCTCAGTGGTTAGCACTGCAGTCTTGCAGCGCTGGGGTCCTGGGTTCAAATCCCAACAAGGACACCATCTGCAAGGAGTTTGTATGTTCTCCCTGTGTTTGTGTCGGTTTCCTCCGGGTATTCCGGTTTCCTCCCACAGTCCAAAACATACCAAGAGGGCACTTAGATTGGGAGCCCCAATGGGGACAGTGTTGCCATTGTATGTAAAGTGCTGTGGAATTAATAGCGTTATATAAATGAATACATTTTTTTATTATTATATTGAGCTATAATTTCAGAGAAATTAAAAAAAATAAAAATATATGACTCTTGAAAGGAGGGGCGAAAAAACTTAAAGTGCAAAATATCTGAATAAAACTTCTTTGGCTTTAAGCTTCCAGCAACTAATGTGGGGGGAGGGGCAATATAGTTGAGTTGAGCCTTGTCTCATTACAAGTACTTCTAGCACTTCTTTTCTCCTGCCAGGTCTGTTGTACCCTCCCCATACTTTCTTCCATGAGAATGGAGCTGAAGGACTTTTAGTATTCTCACTAAAGGTACCGTCACACTAAGCAACTTACCAGCGATCCCAACAACGATAGGGATCGCTGGTAAGTTGCTAGGAGGTTGCTGGTGAGATGTCACACTGCGACGCTCCAGCGATCCCACCAGCAACCTGACCTGGCAGGGATCGCTGGAGCGTGGCTACACAAGTTGCTGGTGAGCTGGAAGATGCTGCGCTTGGTAACTAAGGTAAATATCGGTAACCAACCCGATATTTACCTTGGTTACCACTGCACGGAGCTACACGTGCAGAGAGCAGGGAGCAGCGCACACTGAGCACTGGCTCCCTGCTCTCCTACTTACAGCACACATCAGGTTAATTAACCCGATGTGTCCTGCAGCTAGCTACATGTCATGTGCACAGAGCAGGAGCCGGCAGCACAGGCAGTGAGAGCGGGGGAGGCTGGTATCAAAGGTAAATATCGGGTAACCAAGGACAGGGCTTCTTGGTTACCCGATGTTTACATTGGTTACCAGCCTCTGCAGAAGCCGGCTCCTGCTGCCTGCACATTTAGTTGTTGCTGTCTCGCTGTCACACACAGCGATCTGTGCTTCACAGCGGGACAGCAACAACTAAAAAATGGCCCAGGACATTCAGCAACAACCAACGACCTCACAGCAGGGGCCAGGTTGTTGCTGGATGTCACACACAGCAACATCGCTAGCAACGTCACAAAAGTTGTTCGTTAGCAGCGATGTTGCTAGCGATGTTGCTTAGTGTGACAGGGCCTTAACACTCTGCTTTGTAATCACAGACCTCTCTGCAGTAAGATCAGTGAGAACAGACTATCTGTCATTACATGTCTCACATAGGAGAAAGAGAGTTCTTAGTTATTGTGGAGGCAATATCTTTTGTTCCCTGCATGATTCCTTCTGGTTATGATTGGTCAAGGTTATACAGAGGAAAAAGTATACACCCTCACAGGAGAATTTCAAGTTACTCCCCCTTTGACTTATCATGAATTATATTCTCAACTTTACAAGCTATATCTCTGCTACAGAGTGGAAAAATGAGAGAATGAAAGCATTGTTATATTCAGCTCTGCAGCCACTCTTCCATTCTATGGCCATTGTAACATGCTAAAACTGGTAAAAGGGTCCACTTTAAAATTCAGGCATGAAGAAAAATAATTTTCTGCAAAATGGTATGTAAGAATACAAATAGCCTACATTATTGTTCAAATGTAATAAAAATAAAGTAAAACCTCTCAAAAGGCCATTACTTCTTATTCTCCTCAATGATAGAAAACTCTGGCTCCCGGTCTATATGGGTCTCCTTCTGCTTCAACTTTATTCTTCTAAGAAGTATGCCATACACAGCTTAGAGTTACAATTACATTTCTGCTTTATTTTTGTATTTGTTTGTAAAAATGATATAAATATATTTCTCTGTAATTTCTACTAAAAAAATGACAAAAACTCTACCATCAATAATAGTTTGTTTCCTGATTAGCAAGTTGGACGAGTGTTTTGCCAGCCTTTATGAGTAAGAAAATCATTAAATAGGTGGGGGATCACTTGTACAGTATGGTTGATAAGTTTTATCTTTTCATATAATATTTGATGGGGTATTAAGATTTTTAATATTCATGAAATATGGTTATTTATCTACCTTACACTGCACCATATCACTATCACTGATTATGCACAATGATCTGCTTTCATTGAACATAACTATTAAATCACTATTGTTAATTGATGGTCTCATTCTTCTATTTAAAACTATGCTAAAAATATCAGCAGGTGTGCATTATTTATTTTTAGAAATATGACTCTTCTTTATTTTATTTCCTATGTACAGGATATTAATTTATAAATACCTAGCTGAAACATTTAATGTAATTTCTAGATACACTTGCCATGTTTTTCCTTAACACATATGGCAGTGTTCATTGGATTTCTAAAAAATGGCCGCCATGGTGCGCTTGCACACAACATCCTGACACCCTGAGTTATTTTCTACCCTATATTAAGGAGGCATGAGAACACTCTTGCACAGAGTGCAATGCACACGTGTCGCTTAATTGTCACCTGTTAGTAGTATTATTTAAACTGACGTGAGACACAGGGTTTTACATATCTCCTTGAAAAAACGATATGCAAAACACGCGTCGGGGTAGCTTGTATAGAGGACACATTATGGGTAAGCAATACAATTTACATTAATTTTTTGCATTTTAAGGCTAATTACATGGGCATTTATAGGAAACAATGCCATTTAATATGTAATGTAACACATTTCCAATGTAACTACACTATATCATGCTTATTAGAGATGAGCGAACCGGTCCTGGTTCGGCTCGAGGTCGGTTCGCCGAACGGAGCTCCCGTTCGAGTTCGGCTCGTCGAATGTTCGACGAACCGAACTCGAGCCAATAGGAAACAATGGCAGGCAATCACAAACACAGAAAAACACCTAGAAAACACCCTCAAAGTTGTCCAAAAGGTGACAAACAACTCACAACACATGGGAAAGTGACAAGGACATATACTCATGCGAAAACAAAAGAGCTGGACAAGAAAAAAGAGGAGGACACACAGATATATGAGTATATGCAAGGAAACATCGATTACATTAATGTGCAACTTGAGCCCTGCTCATTTTAGGCTTCCAATCTGGATAAATTGCCTGAGCTCGCTACGTACGCCTTGGTGATCTTGTCGTGTCCTGCAGCCAGCGTTCTCTCGGAACCTGTCTTCAGTGCTGCTGGGGGTCTGCTGGCAGATAACCACACGTGTCTGTCCACTGACAATGTGGACATGGCTCTCAGAGGACTTTTCTTCCCCTGGGTCAGCCAGGGGACGGGAAAGGCACGCGTATTTTTGAGAGTGCTTCATGCAAAGCATCTTTTTCTTTTTCAAAAGGGGGCTCAACCGATGCCAGTCAAGTGGCGTGTGTGTGGCCCAGTTAGTGGAAACGAGGGAGACTGTGGTTGGAGTCCCCTCGCTGTGTCTCTAAAAGAACCAAGATGAACAAGTCATGGCTCTCAGAGGACTTTTCTTCCCCTGGGTCAGCCAGGGGACGGGAAAGGCACGCGTATTTTTGAGAGTGCTTCGTGCAAAGCATCTTTTTCTTTTTCAAAAGGGGCATCAACTGATGTCAGTCAAGAGGGGTGTGTGTGGCCCAATTAGTGGCAACGAGGGAGACTGTGGTTGGAGTCCCCTCGCTGTGTTTCTAAAAGAACCAAAATGAAGAAATCATGGCTCTCAGAGGACTTTTCTTCCCCTGGGTCAGCCAGGGGACGGGAAAGGCACGCGTATTTTTGAGAGTGCTTCGTGCAAAGCATCTTTTTCTTTTTCAAAAGGGGCATCAACTGATGTCAGTCAAGAGGGGTGTGTGTGGCCCAGTTAGTGGAAACGAGGGAGACTGTGGTTGGAGTCCCCTCGCTGTGTCTCTAAAAGAACCAAGATGAACAAGTCATGGCTCTCAGAGGACTTTTCTTCCCCTGGGTCAGCCAGGGGACGGGAAAGGCACGCGTATTTTTGAGAGTGCTTCATGCAAAGCATCTTTTTCTTTTTCAAAAGGGGGCTCAACCGATGCCAGTCAAGTGGGGTGTGTGTGGCCCAGTTAGTGGAAACGAGGGAGACTGTGGTTGGAGTCCCCTCGCTGTGTTTTACATGCTTTTAGAAGGGCATGACATGGCTTGGAGGTTGACTTTCATCATATGCAAACTGTTGGCTACCAAAATGCTGCCTTTCCAACAACTGTGGTTATAGGCAATGAGGAACATACTGATGAAGATGAGACGCAGATACCCGATTGGGATGACAACTTAAATATTCGGTCAGGGCAAGAAGAGGCTCGGTCTGAGGGGGAGGGGAGTGCAAACACAACAATTGATGATGAAGTTCTAGATCCCACCTACTGTCAACCCACAGTCAGACACTCGAGGAGGTCAACAGAGGCGGTGGAGGAGGATGCAACCGACGTCGAAGTAACCTTGCGCCTTCCTGGACACAGTCGGAGCACTGGTAGCACGTCTACAACTGCATCCTCAGCCACCACTCTGCCTCTGAGCATTATTCGGGGTGGATCAACAGGTCGCATGGCCTCTAAGCCTTGCCTAGCCTGGTCCTTTTTTGACATAAAAAAAGATCGCCCAAATTATGTGATCTGTAACATTTGGCATGGTTATCTTAGTAGAGGTCAAAACCTCAGCAGTTTGACAACTTCTTCCATGAATCGTCACATGAATAAATATCATATGGCCTGGTGGGAAGCTCACCGTGCTGCAATGCGGCCTAGCGGAGCCAACCATCCACCGCCTGCCCCTTCCAGGGCATCCGCGCGCTCGTCATCTTCTAGGACTGTGGGGACAGCTGTCACACCTGTTTTTCCACCCACAACTTCCACCACTGTAACCGCAACAGGCAGTTTGCTTGGTAGGTCGTCAGTTGTTTTGGAAGGGGAAACAAGTGAGTGTGTACAGCTCTCTCAGACATTGATAGCACCAACTTTGGATGAAGGCAACATCATGTCTCCGCCTGCACTTTCCTCACAAAGCTGCATTTTTCCAGGGACACCCTACTCAACACCGTCTACACACAGCAGCCAGATCTCTGTCCCTCAGATGTGGTCAAATAAAAGGCCACTTCCTGCGACCCATGACAAAGCGAAGAGGTTGACTCTATCCCTCTGTAAGCTGTTGGCTACAGAAATGCTGCCTTTCCGCCTAGTGGACACACAGGATTTTAGAGACCTTATGTCTGTCGCTGTGCCCCAGTACCAGATGCCTAGTCGCCACTACTTCTCTAAGAAAGGTGTGCCCGCGCTACACCAGCATGTCGCACACAACATCACCGCTTCCTTGAGAAACTCTGTGTGTGAACGGGTGCATTTCACCACCGATACTTGGACCAGTAAGCATGGACAGGGACGTTACATGTCGCTGACTGGCCACTGGGTAACTATGGTGATAGATGGTGAAGGGTCTGCTGCACAAGTCTTGCCGTCCCCACGACTTGTGTGTCAATCCTCTGTCTGTCCAAGTTCCGCCACTGCTTCTGCATCCTCCACCTCATCTGGGTCCTCCACCTCCGCCCCAAGCCTGCCTGGTCAGGCCACCAGCGTTCTCACTGCGCAGAAGGAATCACGCACCCCTCATTACTATGCTGGCAGCAGAGCGCAACGGCATCAGGCGGTCTTTAGCTTGACATGTCTTGGAAATAGGAGTCACACAGCGACTGAGTTGTGGGCAGCTCTGGAGACTGATTTTGATAAATGGTTGTCTCTACTCAACCTGCAGCCTGGTAAGGCCGTGTGCGACAATGCTGCAAACCTGGGTGCGGCCCTTCGCCTGGGCAAGGTGACACACGTGCCTTGTATGGCTCACGTGTTGAACCTTGTTGTCCAGCAATTTTTAACACACTATCCCGGCCTAGATGGCCTTCTGACCAGGGCACGGAAACTGTCTGCAGTGCTCACTTCCGCCGTTCAACCGCCGCAGCTGAGCGACTTGCATCGCTCCAGAAGTCTTTCGGCCTGCCGGTTCATCGCCTGAAATGCGATGTGGCGACACGCTGGAATTCAACTCTCCACATGTTACAGCGACTGTGGCAGCACCGGCGAGCCCTGGTGCAATACGTCATGATGTATAGCCTGGGCAAACGAGATGCAGAAGTGGGGCAGATCACCCTGATGGAGTGATCTCAGATCAAGGACCTATGCACCCTTCTGCACAGTTTCGACATGGCGCCGAATATGTTTAGCGCTGACAATGCCATTATCAGCATGACGATTCCAGTCATTTACATGCTGGAGCACACGCTAAACACTATTCGGAGTCAGGGGGTGGGACAACAGGAAGGGGAGGAACTACAGGAGGATTCATATGCGCAAGACACAACAACATCACCAAGGTCCAGACGTTCATCATCACCAACGCGGCAGGCATGGGACCATGGGGGACAGGGATCAACAAGGGCGCATGGTAGCAGGCGAGATGTTGAGGAAGGTGCAGGAGGACATGAAGATATGGAGGACGAACTGTCCATGGACATGGAAGACTCAGCAGATGAGGGGGACCTTGCTCAAATTTCAGTTGAAAGAGGTTGGGGGGAGATGTCAGAGGAAGAAAGAACGGTTAGCACCTCTATGCCACAAACACAGCGTGGACTTGGTCCGCATGGCTGCGCAAGACACATGAGTGCCTTCTTGTTGCACTACCTCCAACATGACCCTCGTATTGTCAAAATTAGAAGTGATGATGACTACTGGCTTGCCACACTATTAGATCCCCGGTACAAGTCCAAATTTTGTGACATAATTCCACCCATAGAAAGGGACGCACGTATGCAGGAGTATCAGCAGAAGCTGTTACTCGATCTTAGCTCGGCTTTTCCACCAAACAACCGTGCAGGTGAAGGGAGTGATTCTCCCAGTTGTAACTTGACAAACATGGGACGGCCTCGTCATCTTCAACAGTCTACCCGTACCAGTAGGACCGTATCTGGTGCTGGTAACAGCAATTTTATGGAATCTTTTCATAATTTTTTTAGACCCTCCTTTGCAAGGCCACCAGAGACAACAAGTCTGACACATAGTCAACGGATGGAGAGGATGATACAGGAGTATCTCCAAATGAACATCGATGCAATGACTTTGCAAATGGAGCCTTGCTCCTTTTGTGCTTCAAATCTAGAAAAATGTCAAGAGCTCTCCAGTTACGCCTTGAAGATTTTGTCGTGTCCAGCTGCCAGCGTTGTCTCTGAACGTGTCTTCAGTGCTGCTGGGTGTGTGCTGACAGATAAGCGCACGCGTCTGTCCAGTGACAATGTGGACAGACTGACGTTCATCAAAATGAACAAGTCATGGATCCAGAAGGAATTTACTACCCCTGTGTCATTCTGGGGAGAGTAAATGCTTGTGGATTTGGAATGTGCTTGATGCAAATCAAAACATCCTGTTTGCAACTAGGGCACAAGTGCTGCCACTGATGGGGTGTTTGTGTGCCCAATTTTTGGAAAAAAGGTAGACTCCGCTTGGAGTAACCCTTGCTTGCTGTGTTTTTTAAAAATGATACAAGATGAACAGATCTGAAGGCAAGATGAAGGCAACATCATGTCTCCGCCTGCACTTTTCTCACAAACCTGCATTTTTCCAGGGACACCCTACTCAACACCGTCTACAGACAGCAGCCAGATCTCTGTCCCTCAGATGTGGTCAAATAAAATGCCACTTACTGCGACCCATGACAAAGCTAAGTGGTTGACTCTATCCCTCTGTAAGCTGTTGGCTACCGAAATGCTGCCTTTACGCGTAGTGGACACACAGGATTTTACAGACCTTATGTCTGTCGCTGTGCCCCAGTACCAGATGCCCAATCACCACTGCTTCTCCAAGAAAAGCATGCCCGCGCTACACCAGCATGTCGCACACAACATCACCACTTCCTTGAGAAAATCTGTGTGCGACAGGGTGCATTTCAACACAGATACTTGGACCAGTAAGCATAGACAGGGTCATTACATGTCACTGACTGGGCACTGGCAAACTATGGTGAGAGATGGAGAAGGGTCTGCTGTACAAGTCTTGCCGTCCCCACGAGTTGTTTCAATCCTTGGCCTGTATGTAGAAGTTAATACACTGCTTCTGCCTCTTCAACCTTGTGTGGGTCCTCCACCTTGGCGCAAACCCTGTGTGGTCAGGCCACCCTTCCTTGCAAATGCGCACAAGGACTACCACACACCTCCTTACTATGCTGGCAGCAGAGCTCAATGCCATCAGGCGGTCAAAGTTTTACTTTGAAATGTATGGGAAATGTGAGTCACACCGCTATTACAGAGAATAGTAGTCAGGCAGGGTCAAAACATTAATTGAGGAACAGGAACAGAATGGGACGGCCAGGACTTAATCAGAAAACAAGCAGAGGTGAAATGCGTATCGGCCAACAAGGTACATAAACAGCAAGCAGGAAAAGTAGTCAGGTAACAAGCACACAAAATCATAAAACTGAACTGGGGGTAAAATTAACCAGAGGTTCATAGCTATGTCTGGCAGTGGTCTGCAGACAGGATGGGCATAAAAAAGGGTGTGGTGTCTTCCCATTGGTTGTAGCTGAATGATGGTATTTCATCTGTGAGATACCCACCAGCTACATTCAGCCAGAGATTCTGCATCTGTCAAGGTAATGCAGCCCAGTGGGTGAGCATAACCTGCGTCCACCTGCGCCGCTGGCATCGACTACTCTCCCATCATCAGCACTATTCATGAAAGGAACACGTTGTCACCTGGCGACCGGAGTACAAATTGACGGAGCGGACTCCGTTGGTGACTTAACAGCCGTGTGCGGCAATGATGCAAACCTGGCTGCGGGCCATCCTCAGGGCAATGTGACACACGTGCCTTTTATGGCTCACGTGTTGAACCGAATTCTCCAGCAATTTTTAAAACATCATCACGGCCTACATGGCCTTGTGCAGCGGGCACGCTCGCTATGTGCTCACTTCCATCGTGCGCACACAGCAGCTCAACAACTTTCATCACTCCAGAAATCTTAGGGTCTGGCAGTTAAACGCCGGAAATGCGATGTTCCGACACGCAGGAATTGGAATCTGCACATGTTGCAGCGTGTGTGGCAGCACCGCAGAGCCCTGCTGAAATACGGTATGACATATAGCCTGGGATAACTTGATCAAGAGGTGGTGCAGATCACGCTGCTGGAGTGGTGTCAGATCAAGGACCTATGCACCCTGCTACACAGTTTTGAAATGTCGACGAAGATGTTTAGCACTGGCAATGTCATTCTCAGCGTGACAATTCTGGTCATCTACATGATGGACCACACTGTAATTATTATTCGGAGTCAGGTGTTGGGACAAGAGGAAGGGGAGGAAGTACAGGAGGAGTCATATGCGGAAGGGATAACAAGATCTACGAGGTCCAGATGGTCAGCGGCACCTATGCGGCAGTCATGGTGAGGGAGAGGGATTAACAAGGGCGCATAGAATCAGCAAAAAGTGTTGATGAAAGTGCAGGAGCCCATGAAGAAATGGAGGACGAACTGGCGATGGGCATGGAAGACTCAGCAGATGAGTGAGAGCTTGCTCACATTTCGGTTGTGCGAGGTTGTGGGTAGAGGGCAGAGGAAGGATGCACGATTCTCACCTCTCTGCCACCAACACACCAAGGACTTGGTCCTCCTGGATGCACAAGACACATGAGCGCCTTCTTGCTGCACTACCTACATGACCCTCGGATTGTATGAATTTGAAGTAATCCTGAATACTGGGTTGCCACACTGTTAGATCCCCGGTACAAGACAAAATTTGGCGAACTAATTCCTGCCATAGAAATAGACGCACGTATACAGGAGTATCTGCAGAATGTGGTACGCAATCTTAGATCTACTTTTCCACTAAACACCAGTGCTGCACAGAGTGAATCTTAACGCTTTGTCATGGATAGGAGGAAATGGTCTTTTACTTGTCCACATCGGAGGGACCGAGGGATGGCTGCTGTGCTGAGATGGCGTTGAGTACGGTGTCCCTGCACAGTTGCACTTTTGGTCATATCCCAAAATGAGTTGAAAAAGGACAGATGCTGTTGGAATGGCGAACAGGTGTGTTGGAAAGGGGAAAAAAGTTTTGGTCCGTGGATTTGGTGGTTAAGCAACTGTAACATTTGCTGAAGAAACAACATCTGTTACAGTGGGACTGGCAGATTTGGATAAAGTGGTATATAATCTGTGACCGCTATATAACGAAAATTAATAAGAAAAGAAAGAGAAAGGTATATATCCCCATCAGCTGTCAGTGTCCACCGTGCTCCCAGTTGGAAAAGGAGAGGTTGGCAACTTGAAGGTTTGGTGGAGGATACAGAGCTGTGTGGCTATGAAACTAATAGTAGCCTGAACCGAGTTAGACGCCATTCGGATCTGGAGACTGTGAGCCCTGTTAGCGTCACAGGGTCCACATGCCCACCCAGCCCAGGAACTCCCTGTTAACAACACAGGGGCCATTGAGTACGCTGACCGTGTGCGTAGGGGCCACACCTGTGGACAGCAGGCGCATCAGCAGCAGCAGGCCTGTTAATGCCACTGGGCTGCACAAGCAGGACTGTTAGGACAGGAGCTGGTCTTAACCGTTCTGCGTTACCAACTGTGGTGGTGGCCTGCATCCACCACCCTATCCCTGCCTACCTCTGGCCTAAAGCCGCAATGGGTTCAACACATGGAGGTGTGCTCTTTCGGAGCATAATAGAAGACTGCGCACCTCCTTGTTGGCTCCAGCCCCTTTTATAACCTGGGTCCGCCCCAAACCAGGGTGAACCACAATGCACCTCCTGGAGACAAAAGTAGAGTGACACGTCATGAGTGGCATAACTAGCGTCCTATTTGGAAACGCAACTTCAATGATGACCTCATGGCTGCCATGACCCAAACACCTCACCAGTCATCGTCTGACCATCAATAATGCGGTGACAAGTCATAGGTGTGGGCCTCTGCAAGCCATTTGGGAGGACACCTGATGCCCTGTGGTCTATATGGGACCCCCACATCAGGGCCAGGGCCAAAGAGTTCATTACCGGACCTAGTCTCTGATGCAGGAAGTGCCTGAGCATGCTCAGTAGCATGAAATACAGTCTCTGAAAAAAGACTATCAGCTTTAGCATGGTGTCTAGGCACAAAACAGGACTTAGACCCGGCACAGAATGCAAGCACCTGTGCAAAGAGGCTTTTCACACTTAGTGTGGGAGCATGCGCTGTATCCCGAAAAGAAGACTTAGCGTCAGGAATAACACAGTCAGGCTGAGCATACTGACTACGCGAAACACTGTAATTATGCTGCAGCTGGGGTACATCGGCACACGCATGCGCACTAGCTGCCTCTCCACACTTAGACGTGGAGGGGAAATTTGTCTTGGAGATGCTGTCTATGAACAGAAGGAAAAGCTAAAGGAAGCCTGACTTTCTATCCCTCCGAATTATGAAATGCAGCAATGAATTCCATGAGTTTGCTATAACATTAGCGTAGCAAAATGTGCAGGAGGGTGTGATGTAGAGGTGCTAGAAATAGCTTGTCACCAGTGGGGCACTAATGGAATACAACAGCCAGTTCTATGATGCCACTAAATGGCAGTATTTTGTGCTATCATTATAGCTTATTAAAAACAGAGCAGGAGGTTGTCATGCAGAGGTGCTGCACATAGATTTGCAGTAGTGTGAATAGACAAAAGTACAATAGCCACGTTTAGGATGCCACTAGGTACACTGAGTGTTTGCTAGTATAATGGCTGAGTTTAAAAAAGTTTGAGTGTGCAATGCAGGCAGACATGGTGCAAATATCGTTACAATAGTGTGAATAGACAAAAGTACAATAGCCACGTTTAGGATGCCACTAGGTACACTGAGTGTTTGCTAGTATAATGGCTGAGTTTAAAAAAGTTTGAGTGTGCAATGCAGGCAGACATGCTGCAAATATGTTTACAATAGTGTGAATAGACAAAAGTACAATAGCCACGTTTAGGATGCCACTAGGTACACTGAGTGTTTGCTAGTATAATGGCTGAGTTTAAAAAAGTTTGAGTGTGCAATGCAGGCAGACGTGCTGCAAATATCGTTACAATAGTGTGAATAGACAAAAGTACAATAGCCACGTTTAGGATGCCACTAGGTACACTGAGTGTTTGCTAGTATAATGGCTGAGTTTAAAAAAGTTTGAGTGTGCAATGCAGGCAGACATGCTGCAAATATCGTTACAATAGTGTGAATAGACAAAAGTACAATAGCCACGTTTAGGATGCCACTAGGTACACTGAGTGTTTGCTAGTATAATGGCTGAGTTTAAAAAAGTTGGAGTGTGCAATGCAGGCAGACATGCTGCAAATATGTTTACAATAGTGTGAATAGACAAAAGTACAATAGCCACGTTTAGGATGCCAATAGGTACACTGAGTGTTTGCTAGTATAATGGCTGAGTTTAAAAAAGTTTGAGTGTGCAATGCAGGCAGACGTGCTGCAAATATGTTTACAATAGTGTGAATAGACAAAAGTCCAATAGCCACGTTTAGGATGCCACTAGGTACACTGAGTGTTTGCTAGTAAAATTGCTTAGTTTAAAAAAGTTGGAGTGTGCAATGCAGGCAGATGCGCTCTGCAAATGTCTTTGCACTAGTGGGACTATAGCAAAGTCCAATAGCCACGTTTAGGATGCCACTACGTACACTGAGTGTTTGCTAGTATAATGGCTTACTTAGAATGAGTTGGAGTGTGCAGAGGACAAGAGGGTACAGTGGCAGGATTGTGGTGCTCTGGGTAGAGGAATGGAAGCCTGCCTTTCTATTCCCTCCTAATGGTGAAATGCAGGGAGGAAATCCCTGACCTTGGCTACACAGACGCTGTGGCTGTTTGCAGGACCTGTCACCTATGGCTCTCTGACCCTGCCGGTTTGAGCCCTTAAAAGGACTGCTATAAAGTGCTCTCCCTAAGCTGTCTAACGCTGTGTATGCAGCGCATACAGCTGTATCGGCGATAGGACTCAGGAGGAGGACGGAGCTGCGACAGTGATGTCTGACACCAAAGACGCAGAAGGCAGATAATGGCGTCCTGGAAGAAAATGTCCGGTTTTATAATGCAGGGACATGTGACATGGACATCCTATCACACATGCCGTTGCTTCTCTGGCTCAAAGTCCACTTAGCTGTGTGTGTGTCTGGGATTGGCTGACATGCTGGCCCGCCCCACAAGACGCGCGCGCTTAGGGAAGGAAGACAAGAAAAAAAAAAAAAAAATGGCGATCGCCATTATAGAAACAGCAGTGATCTGAAGGCGCTGTTCACGCACACTATACACTGAAATGTGATAATAGTTTGATTCACAGAGTGACTTACACTATTACAGCAGAAAACAAGCTATGATTTAGCTGGTTTTTTGCTGCTAGATTCAAATTCAAATTCAAATTCAAATATGCTTTATTGGCAGGACCAAAATGCAGTTAGTGTTGCCAAAGCAAGAGTAATACAGTAAGTAAGGTGGGAGGGGATCAGGGTTATGGGGAGTTGGGAGGCACAATTTGTAAAAAGCTCGAGTTCTAGTTCGATCTAGAACATGCCCCAAAATCACTCGAGCCTAGAACTGGAGAACCACGAACCACGAACCGCGCTCAACTCTAATGCTTATACATTTGAATTTTTATACCCATTTGTGCTAAGGGCTATTGATTTTTCTCCATTACTTTTTTCCTTCTGATAGGATGATTATAATATGTATATAATTTGAATCATGTTTAATTCTAATACATCTTGGTGGCTTTTAATTTCTCTTACAGTCATAAGATAAACCACACTGGACATGCTAGTACTGTAGATTATGTTGACCATGACATGGTAGACAATTTTTCTATAACTAGAACATTATTGACTTTTATATTTCGTTACATTTTTCTCTCTTCCAGTGGTGAAAAAGTGTTTCTTGCTTCAAACAGGAAATAACATCTATCTGGGTTTTAGAATTTCCTAAATGTAAGATCAGCAAATCAATTTGTACTTAATCAAATTCACTTTGAATTTCACTAAAAATTTGATTCGCTCAAATTCAGCAAAATAGTGTCTGGCTAATTTTCCTGATCAAATTTGAGTTGATCTGCTGAATTATAAATTTAAACTTTGGCAGATTTGCTTTTACCTCATATTTAGACTTCTATTGAGAATGTTGTGGTGGTTTGAATGATTGTTACACCTGTCATAGGCTCAAAAAGTCTACCTGGGACAGGCTTGGCGCAATGAAACCACCTATAGTGCCACCTGGTGGAAAACAATGGAGTTAGCATTTTTATATCGAAAACGGAACAAGATAGAGAAATAAAGTGAATTAAAAAATTGTAGGGCATCATCAATTCAATACAAATTGCCACCTTGCATACAGAAATGCTATGATATGAAACCCATGACCCCCATCCTCAAAACATTGAATGCTGGTCACGCATATGGTGCTCATTTAACTTTGATGCTCAAAGTGGCCACCGTCAGCTGCAATGCACATCTGGACTCTGGACAGCATACTGTATCTTGCTGCACTTTGTTCAATATGGTAGGTGACACGTTTGCACAAGCATCTGTGATACTTTATCTTAGGTCCTGCAATGTTGTGGAGGGGTTGAAAGAAGTCCAATGAGGTCAGGTCAGGTGACCGTGGAGGCCACTCCACGCAGCCACCATACTCAATGACTTGTAGGAAGGTCTCCATGAGGTATCGCTTCACGTCCGCAGCCTTGTGAGTTTTACACATTCTAATCATAGCATTTCTGTATGCAAGGTGTCGATTCGTATTGAATTGATGATGCCCTACAACTTTGTAATTCACTTTTTTCTCTATCTCGTTCCGTTTTCGAGATAAAAATGCTAACTCCTTTGTTTTCCACCAGGTGGTGCTATAGGTGGTTTCATTCTGTAGTGCATGGCTACTTTACTATACCTAGACACTACTTCTATGGCTATAGCTGCCGCCGTGCTCAAGTTAATGGCGGTGGATAGGATATGGGTGGACACACTGTGTAGTCTACTTGGAAAAATCGAAAAAATTCCAAGTGCGGCGAAAATTGTAATTCTACAACTTTTTTTTGTTTTGTACCATGTTCATTGTATGGTAAAACTGACCTGGCACTATGGTTCTCCAGGTCAGTATGAGTATGTAGATACCAAAAATGTACAATTTTATTTTTTATGTAAGTGGTGAAAAGAAAATCATAAATTAAAAAAACTAAATATATATATTGAGAAAAATGATACTTATAATACTTCTTTAATAGGGAAAATGTTGAAAAATCTATTGGGGCTGAATACTTTCGCAAGGCACTCTATATATATATATACAGTGCCTACAAGTAGTATTCAACCCCCTGCAGATTTAGCAGGTTTGATAAGATGCAAAAAAGTTAGAGCCTGCAAACTTCAAACAAGAGCAGGATTTATTGACAGATACATAAATCTTACAAACCAACAAGTTATGTTGCTCAGTTAAATTTTAATAAATTTTCAACATAAAAGTGTGGGTCAATTATTCTTCAACCCCTAGGTTTATTATTTTGTGGAATAACCCTTGTTTGCAATTACAGCTAATAATCGTCTTTTATAAGACCTGATCAGGCCGGCACAGGTCTCTGGAGTTATCTTGGCCCACTCCTCCATGCAGATCTTCTCCAAGTTATCTAGGTTCTTTGGGTATCTCATGTGGACTTTAATCTTGAGCTCCTTCCACAAGTTTTCAATTGGGTTAAGGTCAGGAGACTGACTAGGCCACTGCAACACCTTGATTTTTTCCCTCTTGAACCAGGCCTTGGTTTTCTTGGCTGTGTGCTTTGGGTCGTTGTCTTGTTGGAAGATGAAATGACGACCCATCTTAAGATCCTTGATGGAGGAGCGGAGGTTCTTGGCCAAAATCTCCAGGTAGGCCGTGCTATCCATCTCCCCATGGATGCGGACCAGATGGCCAGGCCCCTTGGCTGAGAAACAGCCCCACAGCATGATGTTGCCACCACCATGCTTGACTGTAGGGATGGTATTCTTGGGGTCGTATGCAGTGCCATCCAGTCTCCAAACGTCACGTGTGTGGTTGGCACCAAAAATCTCGATCTTGGTCTCATCAGACCAGAGAACCTTGAACCAGTCTGTCTCAGAGTCCTCCAAGTGATCATGAGCAAACTGTAGACGAGCCTTGACATGACGCTTTGAAAGTAAAGGTACCTTACGGGCTCGTCTGGAACGGAGACCATTGCGGTGGAGTACGTTACTTATGGTATTAACTGAAACCAATGTCCCCACTGCCATGAGATCTTCCCGGAGCTCCTTCCTTGTTGTCCTTGGGTTAGCCTTGACTCTTCGGACAAGCCTGGCCTCGGCACGGAAGGAAACTTTCAAAGGCTGTCCAGGCCATGGAAGGCTAACAGTAGTTCCATAAGCCTTCCACTTCCGGATGATGCTCCCAACAGTGGAGACAGGTAGGCCCAACTCCTTGGAAAGGGTTTTTTACCCCTTGCCAGCCTTGTGACCCTCCACGATCTTGTCTCTGATGGCCTTGGAATGCTCCTTTGTCTTTCCCATGTTGACCATGTATGAGTGCTGTTCACAAGTTTGGGGAGGGTCTTAATTAGTCAGAAAAGGCTGGAAAAAGAGATAATTAATCCAAACATGTGAAGCTCATTGTTCTTTGTGCCTGAAATACTTCTTAATACTTTAGGGGAACCAAACAGAATTCTGGTGGTTTGAGGGGTTGAATAATAAATGACCCTCTGAATAAACTTTTCTCAATTTAAAAAAAAAAATAAAAAAGAAATAACATTCTTTTTTGCTGCAGTGCATTTTACACTTCCAGGCTGATCTACAGTCCAAATGTCACAATTCCAAGTTAATTCCGAATGTGTAAACCTGCTAAATCTGCAGGGGGTTGAATACTACTTGTAGGCACTGTATATATATATATATATATATATATATATATATATATATATATATATATATATATAAAACTATATATACAGTTAGGTCCAGAAATATTTGGACAGTGACACAATTTTCGCGAGTTGGGCTCTGCATGCCACCACATTGGATTTGAAATGAAACCTCTACAACAGAATTCAAGTGCAGATTGTAACGTTTAATTTGAAGGTTTGAACAAAAATATCTGATAGAAATTGTAGGAATTGTACACATTTCTTTACAAGCACTCCACATTTTAGGAGGTCAAAAGTAATTGGACAAATAAACCAAACCCAAACAAAATATTTTTATTTTCAATATTTTGTTGCGAATCCTTTGGAGGCAATCACTGCCTTAAGTCTGGAACCCATGGACATCACCAAACGCTGGGTTTCCTCCTTCTTAATGCTTTTCCAGGCCTTTACAACCGCAGCCTTCAGGTCTTGCTTGTTTGTGGGTCTTTCTGTCTTAAGTCTGGATTTGAGCAAGTGAAATGCATGCTTGATTGGGTTAAGATCTGGTGATTGACTTGGCCATTGCAGAATGTTCCACTTTTTTGCACTCATGAACTCCTGGGTAGCTTTGGCTGTATGCTTGGGGTCATTGTCCATCTGTACTATGAAGCGCCGTCCGATCAACTTTGCGGCATTTGGCTGAATCTGGGCTGAAAGTATATCCCGGTACACTTCAGAATTCATCCGGCTACTCTTGTCTGCTGTTATGTCATCAATAAACACAAGTGACCCAGTGCCATTGAAAGCCATGCATGCCCATGCCATCACGTTGCCTCCACCATGTTTTACAGAGGATGTGGTGTGCCTTGGATCATGTGCCGTTCCCTTTCTTCTCCAAACTTTTTTCTTCCCATCATTCTGGTACAGGTTGGTCTTTGTCTCATCTGTCCATAGAATACTTTTCCAGAACTGAGCTGGCTTCATGAGGTGTTTTTCAGCAAATTTAACTCTGGCCTGTCTATTTTTGGAATTGATGAATGGTTTGCATCTAGATGTGAACCCTTTGTATTTACTTTCATGGAGTCTTCTCTTTACTGTTGACTTAGAGACAGATACACCTACTTCACTGAGAGTGCTCTGGACTTCAGTTGATGTTGTGAATGGGTTATTCTTCACCAAAGAAAGTATGCGGCGATCATCCA
The DNA here is from genome assembly GCF_048569485.1 of Anomaloglossus baeobatrachus. NCBI lineage: Eukaryota > Metazoa > Chordata > Amphibia > Anura > Aromobatidae > Anomaloglossus > Anomaloglossus baeobatrachus. The sequence continues at coordinate 330,262,633 of NC_134353.1, forward strand.
CCACTGTTGTCATCCGTAGAGGCCTAGGCCTTTTTGAGTTCCCAAGCTCACCAGTCAATTCCTTTTTTCTCAGAATGTACCCGACTGTTGATTTTGCTACTCCAAGCATGTCTGCTATCTCTCTGATGGATTTTTTCTTTTTTTTCAGCCTCAGGATGTTCTGCTTCACCTCAATTGAGAGTTCCTTAAACCGCATGTTGTCTGGTCACAGCAACAGCTTTCAAATGCAAAACCACACACCTGTAATCAACCCCAGACCTTTTAACTACTTCATTGATTACAGGTTAACGAGGGAGACGCCTTCAGAGTTAATTGCAGCCCTTAGAGTCCCTTGTCCAATTACTTTTGGTCCCTTGAAAAAGAGGAGGCTATGCATTACAGAGCTATGATTCCTAAACCCTTTCTCCGATTTGGATGTGAAAACTCTCATATTGCAGCTGGGAGTGTGCACTTTCAGCCCATATTATATATATAATTGTATTTCTGAACATGTTTTTGTAAACAGCTAAAATAACAAAACTTGTGTCACTGTCCAAATATTTCTGGACCTAACTGTATATATATATATATAAAATATATATATATATATATAATAATTTTATTCATTTATATAGCGCTATTAAATCCACAGCGCTTTACGTACATTGGCAACACTGTCCCCATTGGGGCTCACAATCTAAAATCACTATCTGTATGTCTTTGGAGTGTGGGAGGAAACCAGAGAACCCGGAGGAAACCCACGCAAACACGGGGAGAACATACAAACTCCTTTGCAGATAGTTTCCTTGGTGGGATTTGAACTCAGGACCCCAGCACTGCAGTGCTAACCACTGAGCCACCGTGCCACCTGGTATAGATATATAGATATATATATATACAGTGCCTACAAGTAGTATTCAACCCCCTGCAGATTTAGCAGGTTTACACATTCGGAATTAACTTGGCATTGTGACATTTGGACTGTAGATCAGCCTGGAAGTGTGAAATGCACTGCAGCAAAAAAGAATATTTCTTTTTTTATTTTTTTTTTTTAAATTATGAAAAGTTTATTCAGAGGGTCATTTATTATTCAACCCATCAAACCACAAGAATTCTGTTTGGTTCCCCTAAAGTATTAAGAAGTATTTCAGGCACAAAGAACAATGAGCTTCACATGTTTGGATTAATTATCTCTTTTTTCAGCCTTTTCTGACTAATTAAGACCCTCCCCAAACTTGTGAACAGCACTCATACTTGGTCAACATGGGAAAGACAAAGGAGCATTCCAAGGCCATCAGAGACAAGATCGTGGAGGGTCACAAGGCTGGCAAGGGGTACAAAACCCTTTCCAAGGAGTTGGGCCTACCTGTCTCCACTGTTGGGAGCATCATCCAGAAGTGGAAGGCTTATGGAACTACTGTTAGCCTTCCACGGCCTGGACAGCCTTTGAAAGTTTCCACCCGTGCCGAGGCCAGGCTTGTCCGAAGAGTCAAGGGCAGGCTAACCCAAGGACAACAAGGAAGGAGCTCCGGGAAGATCTCATGGCAGTGGGGACATTGGTTTCAGTCAATACGATAAATAACGTACTCCACCGCAATGGTCTCTGTTCCAGACGAACCCGTAAGGTACCTTTACTTTCAAAGCGTCATGTCAAGGCTCGTCTACAGTTTGCTCATGATCACTTGGAGGACTCTGAGACAGACTGGTTCAAGGTTATCTGGTCTGATGAGACCAAGATCGAGCTTTTGGTGCCAACCACACACGTGACGTTTGGAGACTGGATGGCACTGCATACGACCCCAAGAATACCATCCCTACAGTCAAGCATGGTTATGGCAGCAAAATGCTGTGGGGCTGTTTCTCAGCCAAGGGGCCTGGCCATCGGGTCCGCATCCATGGGAAGATGGATAGCACGGCCTACCTGGAGATTTTCGGCAAGAACCTCCGCTCCTCCATCAAGGATCTTAAGATGGGTCATTATTTCATCTTCCAACAAGACAACGATCCAAAGCACACAGCCAAGAAAACCAAGGCCTGGCTCAAGAGGGAAAAAATCAAGGTGTTGCAGTGGCCTAGTCAATCTCCTGACCTTAACCCAATTGAAAACTTGTGGAAGGAGCTCAAGATTAAAGTCCACATGAGACACCCAAAGAACCTAGATAACTTGGAGAAGATCTGCATGGAGGAGTGGGCCAAGATAACTCCAGAGACCTGTGCCGGCCTGATCAGGTCTTATAAAAGACAATTATTAGCTGTAATTGCAAACAAGGGTTATTCCACAAAATATTAAACCTAGGGGTTGAATAATAATTGACCCACACTTTTATGTTGAAAATTTATTAAAATTTAACTGAGCAACATAACTTGTTGGTTTGTAAGATTTATGCATCTGTTAATAAATCCTGCTCTTGTTTGAAGTTTGCAGGCTCTAACTTATTTGCATCTTATCAAACCTGCTAAATCTGCAGGGGGTTGAAGACTACGTGTAGGCACTGTAGATATATATATATATATATATATATATAGATATACACATATATAAACAGTATATATATATATATATATATATATATATATATATATATATACATACATACAGTGCCTTGCGAAAGTATTCGGCCCCTATGATTTTTCCAACCTTTTCCCACAATCCAGGCTTCACACATATAGATGAAAATGTTAATATAATGGTGAAGAATCAACAACAAATGGGACATAGTTGTGAAGTTGAACGAAATGTATTGCTTATTTTGAACTTTATAAAAAATAATAACCTGAAAATTGGGGCGTGCAATATATTTCAGCCCCTTTAAGTTAATACTTTGTAGCGCCACCTTTTGCTGTGATTACAGCTGCAGGTCGCTTGGGGTATGTCTCTATCAGTTTTGCTCATCGAGAGACTGAAATTCTTGCCCATTCTTCCTTTGCAAATATGCAAGTTGGGGGTGCAGCCCTCCTGATACTGAGGCTGAACAATTACCTGCTTCTCACTTTTTGCTGTGTATTTAATCTGGGACACAGCTGACCACTTTACCATTCATATTGAAGTTTTGGACATGACACAAGTCAGGTACAGAATATGTTTTTAACTTTAGTAGGTTAGGGACTGTCTCAGATGGGTACACCGTGACGAGGTGAGACAGCTTCTTACCTTTTTGCAAAAATGTATATACTAAGTACCCTGTTATTAAGCACTTGCAATTTATTTATTTATAGTCAGGGTATTTTTCCTACAATTTTTCTCTTTGTTTTTTTTCTAGTTCAAGCTGAGTGAGGTTGGATGGAGAGCGTTTGTGAACAGCAGTGTTCAGCTCTTCCCGCAGATTCTCGATTGGATTCAGGTCTGGACTTTGAGTTGGCCATTCTAACATCTGGATATGTTTATTTGTGAACCATTCCATTGTAGATTTTGCTTTATGTTTTGGATCATTGTCTTGTTGAAAGACAAATCTTCATCCCAGACTCAGGTCTTTTGCAGACTTCAACAGGTTTTCTTCAAGAATGATCCTGAATTTGGCTCCATCCATCTTCCCATCAATTTTAGCCATCTTCCCTGTCCCTGCTGAAGAAAAGCAGGCCCAAACCATGATGCTGCCACCACCATGTTTGACAGTGGGGATGGTGTGTTCAGGGTGATGAGTTGTGTTGCTTTTACGCCAAACATATCATTTGGCATTGTGCCCAAATAGTTCAATTTTGGTTTCATCTGACCAGAGCACTTTCTTCCACATGTTTGGTGTATCTCCCAGGTGGCTTGTGGCAAACTTTCAATGACACTTTTTATGGATATCTTTGAGAAATGGCTTTCTTCGTGCCACTCTTCCATAAAGGCAGATTTGTGCAGTGTACGACTGATTGTTATCCTATGGACAGACTCTCCCACCTCAGCTGTAGATCTCTGCAGTTCATCCAGAGTGATCATCGGCCTCTTGGCTGTATCTCTGATCAGTCTTCTCCTTGTTTGAGATGAAATGTTTGAGGGATGACCGGGTCTTGGTAGATTTGCAGTGGTATGATACTCCTTCCATTTCAATATGATCGCTTGCACAGTGCTCCTTGGGATGTTTCAAGTTTTGGAAATCTTTTTGTAACCAAATCCGACTTTAAACATCTCCACAACAGTATCACAGACCTGCCTGTTGTGTTCCTTGGTCTTCATGATGCTATCTGTGCTTTCAACAGAACACTGAGACTATCACAGAGCAGGTGCATTTATACGGAGACTTGATTACACATAGGTGGCTTATATTTATCATCATCAGTCATTTAGGACAACATTGTATCATTCAGAGATCCTCAATGAACTTCTGGAGTGGGTTTGCTGCACTGAATGTAAAGGGGACGAATAATATTGCACGCCCCAATGTTCAGTTTATTCTTTTTCACAAAAGTTTAAAATAAGCAATACATTTCGTTCACCTTCACAATTGTGTCCCACTTGTTGATTGTTCACCATAAAATTAAATTTTTTATCTTTATGTTTGAATCCTGAAATGTGGGAAAAGGTTGAAAAATTCCAGGGGGCCGAATACTTTTGCAAGGCACTGTATTACCATCTTTTTTGTTAGCCACTAAAATGTATCAACCACTGAGGACTCTCAGTTTTTTAAACAATTTTTTTTCTATCTACTGGCTAACATGGTAAAAAAAAAATATTTTACCTGTATCTGCTCTGAAGGAACTCTAGTCAAACATTGACACCTGAAGGGCATCAGTGCATGACTTGTGTCTGTGTCATCCCTTTATCATGCCCCACCCATGAATACTAAAGCATGTTTATATGTATATTCACATAAAGGTAAAAACACCCACACATATATAAAATACGCACATGGTAATAAATGTCACGCACATTTACACATTACAGACATATATATATATATATATATATATATATGTATATATATATATGTACAGTTAGGTCCAGAAATATTTGGACAGTGACACAAGTTTTGTTATTTTAGCTGTTTACAAAAACATGTTCAGAAATACAATAATATATAATATGGGCTGAAAGTGCACACTCCCAGCTGCAATATGAGAGTTTTCACATCCAAATCGGAGAAAGGGTTTAGGAATCATAGCTCTGTAATGCATAGCCTCCTCTTTTTAAAGAGACCAAAAGTAATTGGACAAGGGACTCTAAGGGCTGCAAGTAACTCTGAAGGCATCTCCCTCGTTAACCTGTAATCAATGAAGTAGTTAAAAGGTCTGGGGTTGATTACAGGTGTGTGGTTTTGCATTTGGAAGCTGTTGGTGTGACCAGACAATATGCGGTCTAAGGAACTCTCAATTGAGGTGAAGCAGAACATCCTGAGTAGAGTTGAGCGCGGTTCGCGGTTCGAGGTTCTCCAGTTCTAAGCTCGAGTGATTTTTGGGGCTGTTCGAGATCGAACTAGAACTCGAGCTTTTTGCAAAAGCTCGATAGTTCTAGATACGTTCGAGAACGGTTCTAGCAGCAAAAAGCAGGGCTTTTTACAGCTACAGTGAGCAGGAGCCATCGCTGGCAGCCTGCCAGAAGTTGGTAACCAAGATAAACATCGGGTATCCAAGCAAAGCGCTTTGGTTAGTAACCCGATGTTTATCTTAGTTACGTGCAGGAAGCCCACACTTCCCCGCTCAGCTCTCTCCTCCCCCTCCTGCCCGCGGCATGTACACATACATACACATACACACACACACACACACACACACACATACACATACACCCCCCCCCCGCTTGGCTTACCTGCGGTGATGAAGTCCCGCCATCCCGACCTCAGCGCTGTCACTGTCCTCCATGGCCGCCGCTTGTCACATCACCTCTCGCTTCCGACCCGAGACTGACTAGCGGTGACGTCACGGTCCACTCGCGATACTTGATGTGAAGGCGCCGGTCATTGACCTCGGTGACAGGGGCTGTCGGCAGTACTGGAGATCAGCGCAGGTAATGTACCTCGCTGACAGCAGCACTTGTCATCCCCTGCAGTGACCTGGGCTGACCCATTGATGTTAGCTCAGGTCACTGCACTGCTCTCCCAGCCAATGGGGAACATCCTGCTCTTCATTGACTGGGACAGTGTGGATCGTCATGGCAACCCCTTGGATTACACCAGACCTGGATTTGTTTTTCATTCTAATAAATTGGTTAAAGAGGGAATGTTTTGGGGAGTGTTTTTTCAAATAAAAATGTGGTTGTCGTCTATTTTTTTTTATTACTGACTGGGTTGGTGATGTCGGGTATCTGATAGACGCCTGACCTCACCAACCCCAGGGCTTGATGCCAGGTGACATTACACATCTGGTATTAACCCCATATATTACCCCGTTTGCCACCGCACCAGGGCGCGGGATGAGCTGGGGCGAAGCACCAGGATTGGCGCATCTAATGGATGCGCCACTTCTGGGGCGGCTGCGGCCTGCTATTTTTAGGCTGGGGAGAGTCCAATAACCATGGACCTCCCTAGTCTGAGAATATCAGGCCCCAGCTGTCTGCTTTACCTTGGCTGGTGATCCAATTTTGGGGGACCCCTACGTGTTTTTTTTTTTTAATTATTTATTTAATTTAAAATAACAGCGTGGGGTGCCCTCAGGTTTGGATTACCAGCCAAGGTGAGGTTGCCAGCTGCGGTCTGCAGGCTGCAGCCGTCTGCTTTACCCTAGCTGGCTACAAAACTAGGGGGAACCCTACGTCATTTTTTTTTCATTTTTTGGCTAAATACAAAGCTAAGCACCCCTTAGTGCCACATGAAAGGCACCAAAGGGTGCTCCACTTTTTCTCCATTTTTTCTCCACTTTTTCTCCATTTTTTTCTCCACTTTTTCTACATTTTTTTCTCCACTTATTCTCCACTTTTTCTCCATTTTTTTCTCCACTTTTTCTACATTTTTTTCTCCACTTATTCTCCACTTATTCTCCACTTTTTCTCCATTTTTTTCTCCACTTTTTCTCCATTTTTTTCTCCACTTTTTCTACATTTTTTTCTCCACTTATTCTCCACTTATTCTCCACTTTTTCTCCATTTTTTTCTCCACTTTTTCTCCATTTTTTTCTCCACTTTTTCTCCACTTATTCTCCACTTTTTCTCCACTTATTCTCCACTTTTTCTCCACTTTTTCTCCACTTTTTCTCCACTTTTTCTCCACTTTTTCTCCACTTTTTTCTCCACTTTTTCTCCACTTTTTCTCCATTTTTTTCTCCACTTTTTCTCCACTTTTTCTCCACTTATTCTCCACTTTTTCTCCACTTTTTCTCCACTTTTTCTCCACTTTTTCTCCACTTTTTTCTCCACTTTTTCTCCACTTTTTCTCCATTTTTTTCTCCACTTATTCTCCACTTTTTCTCCACTTTTTCTCCACTTTTTCTCCACTTATTCTCCACTTATTCTCCACTTATTCTCCACTTTTTTCTCCACTTATTCTCCACTTTTTCTCCATTTTTTTCTCCATTTTTTCTCCACTTTTTCTCCACTTTTTCTCCACTTATTCTCCACTTTTTCTCCACTTTTTCTCCACTTTTTCTCCATTTTTTTCTCCTTTTTTTCTCCACTTTTTCTCCATTTTTTTCTCCACTTTTTCTCCACTTTTTCTCCACTTTTTTCTCCACTTTTTCTCCACTTTTTCTCCATTTTTTTCTCCACTTTTTCTCCACTTATTCTCCACTTATTCTCCACTTTTTCTCCACTTTTTCTCCACTTTTTTCTCCACTTATTCTTCACTTTTTCTCCACTTTTTTCTTCACTTTTTCTCCACTTTTTTTCCATTTTTTTCTCCACTTTTTCTCCACTTTTTCTCCACTTATTCTCCACTTTTTCTCCACTTTTTCTCCACTTTTTCCTCCACTTTTTCTCCACTTTTTCTCCACTTTTTCTCCACTTTTTCTCAACTTTTTTCTCCACTTTTTCTCCATTTTTTTCTCCACTTTTTCTCCACTTATTCTCCACTTTTTCTCCACTTTTTCTCCACTTTTTCTCCACTTTTTCTCCATTTTTTTCTCCACTTTTTCTCCACTTTTTCTCCACTTATTCTCCACTTTTTCTCCACTTATTCTCCACTTTTTCTCCACTTTTTCTCCACTTTTTCTCCACTTTTTCTCCACTTTTTTCTCCAGTTTTTCTCCACTTTTTCTCCATTTTTTTCTCCACTTTTTCTCCACTTTTTCTCCACTTATTCTCCACTTTTTCTCCACTTTTTCTCCACTTTTTCTCCACTTTTTCTCCACTTATTCTCCACTTTTTCTCCACTTTTTCTCCACTTTTTTCTCCACTTTTTCTCCACTTTTTCTCCACTTTTTCTCCACTTTTTCTCCACTTTTTCTCCACTTTTTTCTCCACTTTTTCTCCATTTTTTTCTCCACTTTTTCTCCACTTTTTCTCCGTTCTTTTTCTATGGTCGGTCTACCCATTAGCTCTGCCATGCATACTGTAGCTCTACACCTACTGCACATGTTACTTTATGATTGACATCTCTTTCGTACCAGAGCTGTCTAAGTCTACTCTGACCCCATATTTGTCATTACTATATTGTCCTTGTACTGTATTATGACATTTGTATCATGTGTTTCATTTCTTGCTGTGTTGCAATTTTTTTGCTGCATCCCAATTGTACCTCTACATTGTTCGAGTTTATGTTATTGTTCTCTCACTCTTATGTGATACTGATTATTGTCATTTTTCATGATTACATGAAGATAAGTCCAATCTGACGAAGGCTCAGGCCGAAACGTCATTTGTAACTTGTTTTGGACAAAAACATATATGCTTATGAAAAAAAATTTTTTCTTAATACGGACCAATAAAGAGTGATTTTGCATTACTATCCGTTGTGACTTACTGACTTAGTCTGGGAGATTTAGAGTGCCGAGGTTACTTACTAATTTTATCTATTATTACCTCTGAGCACCTATATACCAGTGAGCAGAGCTTCCTCTACAGTAGTTCTCCTGATTAGGCATGCCCTTACCTCATGAGCAGGGCATTGCAGCTTTGGTAGCAACCATTACGACATGGACTCTGCTGCTGTGGACCCGGGGAGAGTGAGTGCAGATTCATTGCACCCACACTCCTCACATGAAGGGTCCGCACTCCTAGAAAATGGGGGATACGTTCCCTGAGTGTCTCCCCCCCATATTCTAGACGGTCCAGAGTCGTCGTGGGACCCCTTTATTTTTTTTCTTACAATAAATTGGTGAAAGAGGAAATGTTTTGGGGACTGTTTTTTCAAATAAATTTCTTTTGTCGATTTTTTGTTTTTGTTAGTACTGACAGTTTATGATGTTGGGTATCTAATAGACGCCATGACATCACAAACTGCTGGGCTTGATCTCAGGTGACTTTACAGCTAGTATCAACCCGATTTATTACCCCGTTTGCCACTGCACCAGGGCACGGGATGAGCTGGGGTGAAGCGCAAGGATTGGCGCATCTAGTGGATGCGCCACGTCTGGGGTGCCTGTGGCCTGCTATTTTTAGGCTGTGAAGGCCCAATAACTATGGACCTTTCCACCCTGAGAATACCAGACCACAGCTGTCCGCTTTACCTTGGCTGGTGATCCAATTTGGGGGAGACCCAACTTTTATTGTGTAATTATTAATATTTATAAAATAATTATAAAAAAGAGCCTCAGGGGACCTCCACATTGGATCCCCAACCACGGTAAAGCTGCCAGCTGTGGTTTTCAGGCTACAGCCGTCTGCTTTACCCTAGCTGGCTATCAAAAATGGGGGGACCCAACGTCATTTTTTTTTTAACTATTTTTTAAATAGTAATATAGCTTGGTAATCCACCAATTAATAATTACGCCTAAAATATAACTTTTAATAATAAATATAGTAAAAGGTAAAGGACCAAAACAAACATATATAGCGCAAATGCGCCTAAAAATTGTCACCAGCTGTGATATCCTATGTCTCTGGTATTAGGATTGTACTGTCACAGACAACAATAAATAGTAGGCAGTAGAATAGTCGGCAATATGTAACCCTCATCAGGTATCATATGATAGGGAAATAAAAGGCAACAATCTCACCCGTCTTCAATTCAATTCATCAGGGGTGTGTGTTCCTTAGCCGCAGTAAGTGTAAACAAACGGAGTTGCCACATAGTATCGAGGTCCTATGGCTTCCACATATAATCCACGGATTCCCTCATAGACAACTCCGATGTCATATCAACGAAAACTTGTAATTCTCAACGCGTTTCAATTAATCATCAGGAGAATTAGAGAAAAATTATGATGTCTTCCAGTAAACCGGCATATCCGCCGCAGAGTTCAGACACCCATCCACATCCAAAGCCACAATTAATGTGTCCCTCATGGGACCGGCACATCAGCCACTATATGGGTCCAAAAGGTTAAAGTCAGTCATCAAGACAAAAATAGCCAGTCTCACATATATCAGACAGCCTCAGTTCAGAGGGCCAAATGTGAATTACGTACTCACCAGGGTCCCGACACGTGGCACTAACTGGTACTACGCCACCGTGCCGAGCGCCGGCATACAGTTTAAATAACAGAGCATTGCCGCTCTGAAGGCAGTCGTGTGACGTCACATCCGTCCCACGGGTGCCCGCCCACTTCCTGCGGGTCATCCCGTGTTGAGACGCATGCGACCCAGGATAGAGTCCTGGAACGCAGGACGCTCCGCGCATGCGCAGATGTATGGCCGCTGCATCTTACAGTGCAGCCGGCGCATCCGCCTGCTGTCATCATGTACAGGAATATTGACATAGTAAATATTCCACGGCATCATGCCCTGGGACACACTATCCCAGACACAGATGATCCAGGTTAAATATGACTGTGCCATCATGGTAAAGCGGACAACTTAAACAACACTTCATACGTTATGGTACAGATAGGCTAGGGAGAGGGAGGGGGAGGGATGAGGGAGGGGAAGGGGCCGAGGGGCGGGGAGAAGGGACCCGAAGGTTATATTGACCACTTTAAGGGGAAATCCGGTCAGGAACAGTTAAGAAAGTACCTGGGCCAAAACGGATGGGAATAGGAAAAGACCCATCACCATAATAATATGGCCCTAAAGACTGATCTTACACCTGCCTATCATGTGGGGGTCGGCACCCTAAAGAAACGGTGGATGGTGCCCCCACTCGGCCGTCGTATAACCCTACCAGAAACCTCACCCTGTTACTGGGTTACACAAAGGGTGCAAAGGATAGCATCTCGTTTAGGCCCAGGGGACTCACTGTCCTGAGCCAGAAAATCCATCTCGTCTCCTGCTTTAGGATAAGATTGTCCCAGTCTCCCCCTCTCAAAGGTTGTGGTACCAGATCGATTCCCTGGAAATGGACGGAGTTGGGGTCACCATTGTGTTTTTCGGCAATATGCCTTGCCAATGGGGTGTCACTTTTGTTACGAATGTCCCTTAGATGTTCCCCCACTCTACGTCTAAATTCTCTTTTAGTTTTTCCCACATACTCCTTTGGGCATGTGCAGGTAGCTTTATAAACAACGCCTTTTGATCTACAATTGATAAAATGCTTAATGGTGTAATCCCTGCCGGTCACAACAGAATGGAATTTTTTCCCCACCTTTATGGAGCCACATGCCACGCAGCCACTACATTTGTAGCAGCCTTTTAACTCACTTCGGATCCATGAAGAATTTTTGGGGATGAGATGGCTGTGCACCAATCTGTCACCTAAAGAACGTGCCTTTTTAAAGGTAATGGTGGGAGACGATGTTAGGGCGGGTGCAATGTCATTGTCCATCCCAAGGATTGACCAGTGTTTATTGAGGATTTTACGAAAATCCTCAGCCCCATTATTGTAGGTAGTTATGAAGCGTACCACCTCATCTTTCGGGCTGTTCCGTGGGGCCGGATTTAGCAAGGATGTCCTGTTTCTAACACTCGCTTCAGAAAAAGCTTGGTCAATGACCCCCTCTGGGTATCCTCTCTGTTTTAGTCTCTTATTCAGGTCTGCCGCCTGTTCCAAAAAAAGGGGAGTCTCCGAGCAGTTTCTTCTGAGTCTCAAAAACTGACCCTTTGGAATCCCCTTCTTTTGGCTCTTGGGGTGGCCACTCTCCCACCTCAAAAGAGAGTTTGTTGCTGTTGGTTTTCGGTATGTACTGGTCCTGATTTGGCCATCCATACCTCTCTCAATCAGCACATCGAGAAACGGAAGTCTGTCCTTGTTCCATTCGAAAGTGAATTTTAGGCCAAGTGTATTGATATTGAGCATTCCAACCATATCTGAGAGTTCAGACTCATCACCCCTCCACAATAGGAACACATCGTCTATAAAACGACACCAGAGGAGTATCTTGTCAGTTGGGATGGGTGAGTCCTCTCCAAAAACAATAGTCTCCTCCCACCAGCCCAGGGTCAGGTTAGCATACGACGGGGCACTAGGGCTCCCCATCGCTGTACCCCTGAGCTGGTGGAAGAAAGAGCCCCCGAAGGTAAAGGTGTTACATCTGAGACCAAAGTCTAGTAATTCCAAAATGAAACCATTGTGACCATCATATTGTCTGCCTCTACTACTGAGGAAGTATTCAACTGCCCTCAAACCATCTTGATGTTTTATGGATGAATATAGTGCTTCAACATCTATACTCACAAGTAGAGTCTCATCATCCAACACCACGCCCTCCAATTTTTTTAAAAGATCAGTGGTGTCACGCAGGTATGACCCAAGGGCCAACACAAAGGGTCTCAAAACCTTGTCTACATAGATCCCCACATTCTGGGTCACACTGCCGATTCCGGAGACTATAGGTCTCCCACGTAGGGGATCAAGCCCCTTATGAATTTTTGGGAGACAATAGAAAGTTGGAATGATTGGGGTGGTTGGCAGCAAAAACTCAAACTCGGACTTGACTATGAGATTACTCTCCAATGCTCTATCGAGAATTACTCGTAGTCGCTTTATGTAGCCAGTGGTGGGGTTGCCATTAAGTTTTTCATAATTGTCTGTATCCTTAAGGATATCTAGACATAGGGTCTTGTACTTACACGTGTCCATCAGTACAACGTTTCCCCCCTTGTCAGATTCCTTAATGACTATATCATCATCCCCTTCCAAATCCATCAGGGAGTCCATTTCAGGTTTAGTTAAATTAAACTTTCTCCTATGTTTACTCATGAGGGATTCAAGATCCCTAGTCACTAAGTTACAAAAAATGTCAATAGGATTGACATCACTGGTGATAGGTGGCATCTTTTTGCTTTTCAATTTAAGGTCAGTAAACGGACCTTTTCCTACCGAATTTGGATCCAGGTCAGCCAGGTTAAATAGGAACCTCACGTCCTCAAGGATGTCCTCAGGTATCCCCATTTCCCTAGAGACTTTTTTGTTTTCAAGAGAAAAATGTTTTTTCCATTTTAATTTTCTAATAAATAGATTCAAATCTTTGACCGCCTCAAACAAATTAAAGTCCGTCGTAGGAACAAACGAGAGTCCTTTGCTGAGGACCGTCATAGCTGGGGCGGACAAAGTTTTACTAGACAGATTAATTATCTGATTTGATCTGATTGTGGGAACACATTCGGGGGGGTCTTTTTGCTCCGCAAGTAGTGGCCCTGATCTAAAAAATGACCTGGATTATGGCCACCCCTGTTCTGATTTCTCCCTCTACCTCTATTTTTATTTTTACGGTTACGGTTGCCACCCTCTGTATCTGAGGCTTCCGTATCTGTCGAGGTCCCTTCTGTGTCACTCGAATTATTGAATCTATTTATTGGGAAAAAGTATGCTTTATTATCACGGAAATCTTGTTTATCCCTCACATAAAATTTATGCTTTTTTTCTTTTAGATGGTATTGGTGTTTCTCGATAGTATTTTGTAAAGCCGTCTCTTTAGCCGCAAATTCACTTTCGCTTACAAATTTTCTAGTGACCTCCGTTTGCTCCTTCAATTGGGTATCTAGAGTTGCTAAGTTCTTTTTCTCTTCCTCCAATAATAATAACATCAATTTTAGAGAACACTCGGTTATTTCCTTCTGCCACTTTGTAGTCAGTTCTGAATTTTTATAGCGAAAATTAGGGGTTAGGGATATTCTAAGGTTGCGAGGTACAATTCTATCCTTTAAGTAACTTTCAAGAGATTGAACCTCCCACCATGAAGTAATTCTGTTTTTATATACTTTAGTAAGTTCCCTGAAGGCACCGTTTAGGGATGGCGTGTATTTCTTCTGTGTAAAGGTCCCTTCTGAAAAAACCTCCCTAGCTTCTGAGGCCCACACACTTGTGTCCAGTCCTGTAGCCAAGAAGCCAGCCATATCTATATAATGGTATAAATAAAGCAACTGGATATGGATATACCGTATGGACAACGTAGTAATATAGCTTGGTAATCCACCAATTAATAATTACGCCTAAAATATAACTTTTAATAATAAATATAGTAAAAGGTAAAGGACCAAAACAAACATATATAGCGCAAATGCGCCTAAAAATTGTCACCAGCTGTGATATCCTATGTCTCTGGTATTAGGATTGTACTGTCACAGACAACAATAAATAGTAGGCAGTAGAATAGTCGGCAATATGTAACCCTCATCAGGTATCATATGATAGGGAAATAAAAGGCAACAATCTCACCCGTCTTCAATTCAATTCATCAGGGGTGTGTGTTCCTTAGCCGCAGTAAGTGTAAACAAACGGAGTTGCCACATAGTATCGAGGTCCTATGGCTTCCACATATAATCCACGGATTCCCTCATAGACAACTCCGATGTCATATCAACGAAAACTTGTAATTCTCAACGCGTTTCAATTAATCATCAGGAGAATTAGAGAAAAATTATGATGTCTTCCAGTAAACCGGCATATCCGCCGCAGAGTTCAGACACCCATCCACATCCAATGCCACAATTAATGTGTCCCTCATGGGACCGGCACATCAGCCACTATATGGGTCCAAAAGGTTAAAGTCAGTCATCAAGACAAAAATAGCCAGTCTCACATATATCAGACAGCCTCAGTTCAGAGGGCCAAATGTGAATTACGTACTCACCAGGGTCCCGACACGTGGCACTAACTGGTACTACGCCACCGTGCCGAGCGCCGGCATACAGTTTAAATAACAGAGCATTGCCGCTCTGAAAAAATAAAAAAAAAAAAAAAAAAAATTGGAGGGCGTGGTGTTGGATGATGAGACTCTACTTGTGAGTATAGATGTTGAAGCACTATATTCATCCATAAAACATCAAGATGGTTTGAGGGCAGTTGAATACTTCCTCAGTAGTAGAGGCAGACAATATGATGGTCACAATGGTTTCATTTTGGAATTACTAGACTTTGGTCTCAGATGTAACACCTTTACCTTCGGGGGCTCTTTCTTCCACCAGCTCAGGGGTACAGCGATGGGAAGCCCTAGTGCCCCGTCGTATGCTAACCTGACCCTGGGCTGGTGGGAGGAGACTATTGTTTTTGGAGAGGACTCACCCATCCCAACTGACAAGATACTCCTCTGGTGTCGTTTTATAGACGATGTGTTCCTATTGTGGAGGGGTGATGAGTCTGAACTCTCAGATATGGTTGGAATGCTCAATATCAATACACTTGGCCTAAAATTCACTTTCGAATGGAACAAGGACAGACTTCCGTTTCTCGATGTGCTGATTGAGAGAGGTATGGATGGCCAAATCAGGACCAGTACATACCGAAAACCAACAGCAACAAACTCTCTTTTGAGGTGGGAGAGTGGCCACCCCAAGAGCCAAAAGAAGGGGATTCCAAAGGGTCAGTTTTTGAGACTCAGAAGAAACTGCTCGGAGACTCCCCTTTTTTTGGAACAGGCGGCAGACCTGAATAAGAGACTAAAACAGAGAGGATACCCAGAGGGGGTCATTGACCAAGCTTTTTCTGAAGCGAGTGTTAGAAACAGGACATCCTTGCTAAATCCGGCCCCACGGAACAGCCCGAAAGATGAGGTGGTACGCTTCATAACTACCTACAATAATGGGGCTGAGGATTTTCGTAAAATCCTCAATAAACACTGGTCAATCCTTGGGATGGACAATGACATTGCACCCGCCCTAACATCGTCTCCCACCATTACCTTTAAAAAGGCACGTTCTTTAGGTGACAGATTGGTGCACAGCCATCTCATCCCCAAAAATTCTTCATGGATCCGAAGTGAGTTAAAAGGCTGCTACAAATGTAGTGGCTGCGTGGCATGTGGCTCCATAAAGGTGGGGAAAAAATTCCATTCTGTTGTGACCGGCAGGGATTACACCATTAAGCATTTTATCAATTGTAGATCAAAAGGCGTTGTTTATAAAGCTACCTGCACATGCCCAAAGGAGTATGTGGGAAAAACTAAAAGAGAATTTAGACGTAGAGTGGGGGAACATCTAAGGGACATTCGTAACAAAAGTGACACCCCATTGGCAAGGCATATTGCCGAAAAACACAATGGTGACCCCAACTCCGTCCATTTCCAGGGAATCGATCTGGTACCACAACCTTTGAGAGGGGGAGACTGGGACAATCTTATCCTAAAGCAGGAGACGAGATGGATTTTCTGGCTCAGGACAGTGAGTCCCCTGGGCCTAAACGAGATGCTATCCTTTGCACCCTTTGTGTAACCCAGTAACAGGGTGAGGTTTCTGGTAGGGTTATACGACGGCCGAGTGGGGGCACCATCCACCGTTTCTTTAGGGTGCCGACCCCCACATGATAGGCAGGTGTAAGATCAGTCTTTAGGGCCATATTATTATGGTGATGGGTCTTTTCCTATTCCCATCCGTTTTGGCCCAGGTACTTTCTTAACTGTTCCTGACCGGATTTCCCCTTAAAGTGGTCAATATAACCTTCGGGTCCCTTCTCCCCGCCCCTCGGCCCCTTCCCCTCCCTCATCCCTCCCCCTCCCTCTCCCTAGCCTATCTGTACCATAACGTATGAAGTGTTGTTTAAGTTGTCCGCTTTACCATGATGGCACAGTCATATTTAACCTGGATCATCTGTGTCTGGGATAGTGTGTCCCAGGGCATGATGCCGTGGAATATTTACTATGTCAATATTCCTGTACATGATGACAGCAGGCGGATGCGCCGGCTGCACTGTAAGATGCAGCGGCCATACATCTGCGCATGCGCGGAGCGTCCTGCGTTCCAGGACTCTATCCTGGGTCGCATGCGTCTCAACACGGGATGACCCGCAGGAAGTGGGCGGGCACCCGTGGGACGGATGTGACGTCACACGCCTGCCTTCAGAGCGGCAATGCTCTGTTATTTAAACTGTATGCCGGCGCTCGGCACGGTGGCGTAGTACCAGTTAGTGCCACGTGTCGGGACCCTGGTGAGTACGTAATTCACATTTGGCCCTCTGAACTGAGGCTGTCTGATATATGTGAGACTGGCTATTTTTGTCTTGATGACTGACTTTAACCTTTTGGACCCATATAGTGGCTGATGTGCCGGTCCCATGAGGGACACATTAATTGTGGCATTGGATGTGGATGGGTGTCTGAACTCTGCGGCGGATATGCCGGTTTACTGGAAGACATCATAATTTTTCTCTAATTCTCCTGATGATTAATTGAAACGCGTTGAGAATTACAAGTTTTCGTTGATATGACATCGGAGTTGTCTATGAGGGAATCCGTGGATTATATGTGGAAGCCATAGGACCTCGATACTATGTGGCAACTCCGTTTGTTTACACTTACTGCGGCTAAGGAACACACACCCCTGATGAATTGAATTGAAGACGGGTGAGATTGTTGCCTTTTATTTCCCTATCATATGATACCTGATGAGGGTTACATATTGCCGACTATTCTACTGCCTACTATTTATTGTTGTCTGTGACAGTACAATCCTAATACCAGAGACATAGGATATCACAGCTGGTGACAATTTTTAGGCGCATTTGCGCTATATATGTTTGTTTTGGTCCTTTACCTTTTACTATATTTATTATTAAAAGTTATATTTTAGGCGTAATTATTAATTGGTGGATTACCAAGCTATATTACTACGTTGTCCATACGGTATATCCATATCCAGTTGCTTTATTTATATTTTTTAAATAGAAAAAATTAATGGGCTTCCCTGTATTTTGATTGGCAACCAAGGTAACGGCAGGCAGATGGGGGTGGCAACCCATAGCTGTCTGCTTTATCTGCGCTGAGAATCAAAAATACCGCGGAGCGCTACGTCATTTTTTTAAAGATTTATTTTTACAGCACTGTGATGTCCAGCAATCAAAATACAGGGAAGCCCATTTTATTTTTAGTTATTTAAATAAATAATTAAAAAATATATATATGGGCACCCGCTGCATTTTTTGTATTGCTAGCTAAGGGTAATCCATACAGCTACTGGCTGCTAACCCCCACTGCTTGGTGTTACCTTCACTGGCAATGGAAAATCCAGGGAAGCATTTTTTATTTTTTTTGCCAAAAAACTACAAAAAAAAGGACGTGAGCTTCGCCATATTTTTGTATGCTAGCCAGGTACAGCAGGCAGCCACGGGCTGCCTCCAACCCCCAGTTGCCTATTTGTACCCGGCTGGGAACCAAAAATATAGGGAAGCCCGTTTTTTTTTAATTATTTCACTTATTTCATGAAATAATTAAAAAACAAATGACGTGGGCTTCGCCCCATTTTTGTGTCCAGCCGGGTACAACTAGGCAGCTGGGGATTGGAATCCGCAGCACAGGTTAGCCCGAGGTTTCTGGGCGCCTTTGCTGCGGATTTCAGTCCGCAGCCGTCCCAGAAAATGGCGCTCTCATAGAAGCGCCATCATCTGGCGCTGTATCCAACTCTTCCAACAGCCCTGGAGCCGGGTGGCTTGTTGGGTAATCATGAGTTAATACTTGCTTTGTTTTACTAGCCAGTATTAAGCCAGAGATTCTTAATGTCAGGCACGTTTGACCCGGCCATTAAGAATCTCCAATAAAGGGTTAAAAAAAAACACCACACAGAGAAAAAATACTTTAATAGAAATAAATACACAGACACATTAGAGACTCCATCTTTATTACCCCCTGTCAGCCCTCCACGATCCTGCTCTTCTGTCTTCTTTCTTTCTAGTGTAGTAGTAGTGAGGATTGTAGTGAGGATGAGATTCACCAGCTCATCACTTGGGGCTGGGGAACCTCCATCCTCACTACAATCATCACTAGTGTAGTAGTAGTGACGATTGTAGTGAGGAAGGATGAGATTCACCAGCTCATCACTTGGGGCTGGGGAACCTCCATCCTCACTACAATCATCACTAGTGTAGTAGTAGTGACGATTGTAGTGAGGAAGGATGAGATTCACCAGCTCATCACTTGGGGCTGGGGAACCTCCATCCTCACTACAATCATCACTACAATCGGGAAGCAGCGTGCAGCCTTCGCTCCGTGAGTGATCACTGCTGGCTGTCAGCGATAACAGCGGTAACGCTGACAGACGCGTTACCATAGCAACGGTGCTCTCGGAGCCGCGGTTAGCGGTGACATCACCACTAACTGCGTTGCTATGGCAACGGTGATCTCCGTTAATGACCGGCTGTGTCAGCCGGTCCCTAACGGAACGGGGAGTCGACCGTGTGCTAGAGCATGTCGCCGGTACACGGCGATACAAAAATGTGCACCGTGTACCGGAGAGATGCACTCGCAGGTCCTACATAACGTGTCATAGTCATGTGACCAGTCTGTAGCCAATGAGATAATAGCCACGTGACTGGTCACATGGCTATTTTGACGTCACGATAGGTCCTGCATCTCTGCTGGCAGTGCCATCACCGGGAGGATTCAGCGATCATCGGATGGAATAGCGGCAGGAGACAGAGTGCAGAAGGGATCGCGAGAACCGGTAAGTGTTATGGCAATGTTTATTAACTGTTTGTGTACATTTATCATGCATTTTTATGTGTTTGTGATTGCCTCCCATTATAGCCTATACGTTCGAGTTCGGTTCGTCGAACGTTCGACGAGCCGAACTCGAACGGGACCCCCGTTCGGCGAACCGGCCTCGAGCCGAACCGGGACCGGTTCGCTCATCTCTAATCCTGAGGCTGAAAAAAAAGAAAAAATCCATCAGAGAGATAGCAGACATGCTTGGAGTAGCAAAATCAACAGTCGGGTACATTCTGAGAAAAAAGGTATTGACTGGTGAGCTTGGGAACTCAAAAAGGCCTGGGCGTCCACGGATGACAACAGTGGTGGATGATCGCCGCATACTTTCTTTGGTGAAGAAGAACCCGTTCACAACATCAACTGAAGTCCAGAACACTCTCAGTGAAGTAGGTGTATCTGTCTCTAAGTCAACAGTAAAGAGAAGACTCCATGAAAGTAAATACAAAGGGTTCACATCTAGATGCAAACCATTCATCAATTCCAAAAATAGACAGGCCAGAGTTAAATTTGCTGAAAAACACCTCATGAAGCCAGCTCAGTTCTGGAAAAGTATTCTATGGACAGATGAGACAAAGATCAACCTGTACCAGAATGATGGGAAGAAAAAAGTTTGGAGAAGAAAGGGAACGGCACATGATCCAAGGCACACCACATCCTCTGTAAAACATGGTGGAGGCAACGTGATGGCATGGGCATGCATGGCTTTCAATGGCACTGGGTTACTTGTGTTTATTGATGACATAACAGCAGACAAGAGTAGCCGGATGAATTCTGAAGTGAACCGGGATATACTTTCAGCCCAGATTCAGCCAAATGCCGCAAAGTTGATCGGACGGCGCTTCATAGTACAGATGGACAATGACCCCAAGCATACAGCCAAAGCTACCCAGGAGTCCATGAGTGCAAAAAAGTGGAACATTCTGCAATGGCCAAGTCAATCACCAGATCTTAACCCAATTGAGCATGCATTTCACTTGCTCAAATCCAGACTTAAGACGGAAAGACCCACAAACAAGCAAGACTTGAAGGCTGCGGCTGTAAAGGCCTGGCAAAGCATTAAGAAGGAGGAAACCCAGCGTTTGGTGATGTCCATGGGTTCCAGACTTAAGGCAGTGATTGCCTCCAAAGGATTCGCAACAAAATATTGAAAATAAATATATTTTGTTTGGGTTTGGTTTATTTGTCCAATTACTTTTGACCTCCTGAAATGTGGAGTGTTTGTAAAGAAATGTGTCCAAATCCTAAAATTTCTATCAGATATTTTTGTTCAAACCCTCAAATTAAACGTTACAATCTGCACTTGAATTCTGTTGTAGAGGTTTCATTTCAAATCCAATGTGGTGGCATGCAGAGCCCAACTCGCGAAAATTGTGTCACTGTCCAAATATTTCTGGACCTAACTGTATATATACATATATATATGTATATGTATATATATATATATATATATAAATACAGTGTATATATATATATATATATATATATATATATATGTATATATATATGTATATATATATATATATATATATATATATATGTATATATATATATATAGTAAAAAGATGCACACAAGCATATAAAAAGTACACACGTAAATATGCATGTGCACATTGATATTTTTGTGATGCAATTATTATTATTATGGCCCAGCAATTATTTTTTTTCTTTCTAATTTCACATTCGTTGTTTTTACGAGCCATAACATTTTCATTTTTCTGTCCACTTCATTATATAACAGCTTGTTTTCTTACGAGATTAGTTATATTTTTTAGATGCAATTTAGCCATAGACATAGGAAAGCTTACATTTGTATTTTTAGCTTCTTATAGTACTTTTTTATGTTTTATTCTTTAGTTAAAAGAATTAAGCATTTTTTTACAGAAACAGGTATGTAAGTACGCTTTGACACAACATATGTATTTGATAATATAATAAAAAACAAAAGTCATGGTGAATATATATATATATGTATATATATATATATATATATATATATATATATATGTACCGTATTTTTCGGATTCTAAGACGCACTTTTCCTCCCAAAAATGTGGAAGGAAAATGTGAGGTACATCTTAAAATCCGAATATAGCTTAACGACGGGGGGGAGATGCTGTCTGTGCAGCTCTGTGTGCGGGCGACCAGGTGCGTGCGGGCGGCCAGATGTGTGTCGCGGCCTCTATGTCTTCGTTGCCTTTCTGTGCAGGTGGATGGCCTGCTGGCTGCCACTCTGTGCAGACTGCTCTGGCTGTGCGGCGAGTGTCCCAGTCTGTCCGCGTTCTTGGTTTCAAATGATGGCACCGGTAGTCAGCACGTGCACAGCTGGAGCTTTTGGATGAGAGCTCCTTCTGCGCAAGCGCCACTTTGGGAGTCAGCACGTGCACAGATCGAGCTCTTGGATGAGACCTCGTTCTGCGCAAGCGCCGCTCCGGGTGCCATCATTTGAACCAGGACTGAGGACAGACTGGTACACTCACCACACCAGCCTGCTCCACCACTAACCCGCCACTGCCACTGTCACTGACCTGATGCTGCTGCCGCTGTCACTAACCCGCTACTGTTGCCGCTGTCACTGATCCGCCGCTGCCACCACCGACCCGCCGCTGCCGCTCTCGCTGTCACTGACCCACTGCTGATACCACTGACCCACCGCTAACACCACTGACCCACCGCTGCTGCTGTCACTGACCTGCTGCTGACACCACTGACCCACTGCTGACACCACTGACCCACTGCCGCCAACACGACCCCGCTGCCGCTGCTAACACAGCCTTTGCCTTATGTGACCCCGCTCCACCACCACCGCCGCCCCCTCTGGTAAGGCAACACCGGAGTATAAGATGGACCCCATTTTTATTTTTTTTACCTTTTTTTATCGCTAAATTTTGGGGTGCGTTTTATAAAACAAAAAATAGGGTGTATATATATATATATTATATATATATATATACATATATATATACACATATACTATGACTTTTGTTTTTTATTGTATTATTAAATACATATGTTGTGTTAAAGCATAGTTACATACCTGTTTCTGTAAAAACAGCTACACTCTTATAACTGCAAAATAAAAAATAACACATTGCAGGTATGTAATAGAGACTTGAACTTTTAAAAACTGTAATTATTTCACCTGGTTACAAAGTAAGATCAATAAAGATGATTGTTGATATTTCATGTACAATATTCCTGAACTATTAGTATGATTATCTAATCATCTAAGAGGGTACTATTTTTAAGTGAGAAATCACTTCACTTATTTTCTAAATTCATCTTTAAACAGGGAGACTTGCCAAAAATGTGGTGTTAATCCAATCCGTGGACATATGTTAAGCATGATGTGATAATACATAGCAGAATGTGATGGGACCACAATTAGCCTTTACCTTTCTTTAAAAAAAATCACAACCCTATGACTCTCTAGCAGTCTGATCTCATACTGTGACTCCAAATATACTAATTCAGCACTGAAAGGTCTTTGATGTTGGTTTACAGACGGATACACTGTACTTTTTCTTTGCTTCTATAAACAAACTAAGGCAAGACTTTCAATTTTTGTCCTAGCAGTTTGGACATTTTTATACACTTTCTAAATCATAGTTTAGCATAGCATTGAAGCCTTGTTGGATTTCACTTATACAGCCATGCCAAAAAATACCTTTCACTTTTACATTTTATTTAACCATTTTTGTTTCATACCAGATTTTTTTGTGCAGTCTCTTTAGTTTATTTTCCTCCAATCTTTATCATATTTTGTTAAATAAAATTAGATCCTTTGCAGAATCAACTGTGAACTAACTTAATGTGACAACTAATTTATTTGTAATTGTGTTACAATATTAAAGATTAATAATTTTATCGTAGTTTGTTGTCATACATAACAACAGTGTAGCTTAAAGAGATTGATCGTTACTTAATGGAATTGTGCCAAAAGTCAAGGTGTGTTGCCCATAAAAAAGGGAACAGTGTACCCAAGAAGAGTACGCCAATATTTATTATGATATGATGGAAAAGTAAATATAGGACTCCTAAAAATGATATTAAGATGAAAGAACATTAACATTTTGTTCAGTTTTTATTCTTTTTAAATAACACACTTACCCATCCCCTGCTAAAACAAAAGATCACTGCATTTAATCCTCAATTGCTTACTATCCAAAAATTCATTCTAAACTTGTATATATATATATATTTATTTAGTATATACAGGGTGGTCCAAAAGTAGGTGGAGAGAAAATAATAACATTTATTAGAAGCTCGCGAAATTCCCAATTCTAAAGACCTGAATTAAACACATTTTTTTATCTCTACTGGCTAACACGGTACAAAGATATATTTTACTTGTATCAATTCTAAAGAGACTCTTCTGGTGGACTTTTTTGGACTCTGAACAAATGTTTCAGCAATAAGTTGTTTTTGTATTTTCTGTACCGGCTATTTGGGGTCGACCAGTTTTTGGAGCATTAAGGATTCAGCCAGTGTCATCGAATTTGTCATGAATGCGGTAAATGATTTGTCTCTTTGGGGCTTGAGTACCAAATGTTTCAACCCAATTTGCTCTAACAGTTTCAGCATTTTGAGATTTCCAATATTCTTTTAAAATCCATTTTCTTTGATCTGTATTTAAATTATTTGGCATTATGGGTTATCTGAATTATCTGAAAAGAAAACAGATTTGGGGGAGATTTATCTGTGAAAACTGGATCTGTGAAACTGACTGTGAAGAATGAAAAGTGGAGTCTGATTGGTTTCTAAGGGAAACTGAGTCAGTTTCACTTTACACCATGTTTGATAAATCTCCCCCTTCATAATCCTATTACACATACTGTCCACCTACTTTTGGACCACCCTGTATATATAATCACATTTTTAATGCTAATTTTTTAATAGAAATTAGAAAAATGTAAAAATGTCATTACTGTGAATATGTATCCCTTTTACTACCCTTTGGGACCATTTTTTCTACTTTTTGAATATTATTGGAATTCAATGTAAATATTAAGAAATGATGAGCAGACTGGAATGGAAGCCATCTAACAAGGCAGACGTTGTGTGTGAACTCAAATTTCACCCCCATAACAATCCATTCATTTTGCCAGGAACCCAATGACTTCTTCAAAATATGGTTTCATACCTTTCCTATGGTTTCCTATACCTTTCATATCCTGCATTATCCTGCATTTGAAAACTGAGCTATAGACTGGTGGAAAAGGAAGACAATGTGACCCAATGATCATCCAACAAATATCTAAATAATTGTAGGTGTCAAAGATACTTTTAGAGATGAGAGAAGCAATTTAATGAGAATCGAGTAAGTGTTGATTTTTTGGAACTTCGCTAGAACCAGCAAAATTGTATATTTGAATAATTTCCAATTCAATTCCCTCAAATCACCAAAAATGAATCTCACTAGTTTATACAATGCAGAAGATGGCATTAGCCAGGGTAGGCTCACATGAGCGGGCAAGCTTTCCAATAATGCCTTGAAGTTATCATGTCATATAATAAAGCACAACCATCATGTAATAATCTAGCACAGTACATAGTATAGTGAAGCATATAATTAGCTGTAAACAACTGAGGCAGACAATACAGTACAGCCACCACTTTGGGGTGAATCTGTTAAGTGAGATGATGTCACAGCTCACAGATTAGCAATAGAAATGGGGAGAAAAATCCCCCAAACTCTTAATGAACTGTACAGATAGTTTGTGTTATGAAACAGCAGTGAAGAACAGTTACCACCTATTTACACATAGCCATATGGGGGTCATTTAGTAATTTGTCTACACAGGCAGACCAGAGAAGGGATCTCATAGATCGCTTTGTGTGCACTGTTACTTTTGTTCTCGGTAGTACAAG
Organism: Anomaloglossus baeobatrachus; assembly: GCF_048569485.1. NCBI lineage: Eukaryota > Metazoa > Chordata > Amphibia > Anura > Aromobatidae > Anomaloglossus > Anomaloglossus baeobatrachus. The sequence goes on from NC_134353.1 coordinate 330,288,274, forward strand.
TTCTGTTTAAACCGGACGATGCTTTGAGGAAAAATATAATCTTCTGTACCGGTTAACAGATAATTTTACAGAGCATTTTGCTTGTTCATCGGGTGATCGGCAGCCTGATTATACAGAAAGATAATCGTGAAATGAGCTTAATTAACAAAACTTGTTCATAATTATCTTTCAGTGTGAATAAACTTTGGAGCTTATTTGCATTAAAGATCTTAAGGGAAGCTGGATAAGACTTCAGAATGTTATACTTTTCTTTTTTGGGCAATTGGAGCACCTGCAACAAGCAGCAAATTTATTTGCCATGAATCATACTTTGGGGAGAAAATTCAGCATAGCTGACTAATTCACATTTTAAGAAATTTAATCACATCTGGTGGCTTTCTCTTAAAAAAAGTCTTATAAATAAATGCTCTATTTCTACATCAAATGAGTCATTCTCACTACAAATGTCCTTCACATGCCCTTTTACTTCTGTCCATACTGATCAGCACTCACACTCTTTAAGATACACCCATGGTGAACTAAAGTAAACTCGTATCAATAGATCGCTAAGCGCAGTTGTACAAAAATATGCTGTTTCCATCATAGATGTATTCAAATGATGCTTAGAACATAGGTTTAGGGTTTCTTCTTCTATATAAAAAGACACAAGTATTATAAACAGTACACTGTAGATGGGTATGCTGTTACAAATTTTATATTAGATCCCATGAGCTTTAAGTGGGTATTCCCAATCTCTACTTATAAGGCCTCTGTCACACGTTCGTACCTCCGATATGTGTTTGCCAGTTTTTCTCGTACCGGAGGCACGTACACACGTGGACATATGATTTCATAAGGGTTTGGACACACGTAAGTATTTTGGAACGGAACGTGTATCCGTTGCGTACTTACGTGTGTCCGTGTGTTCCTCACGCCGACATGTCCACGTTTTCTCCGGCAGCACGGGTGTCACACAGCCCGCACCCGTACCACACGGATGTAGTGTGGATGCGGTCCCATGTGACATGTGCCGGAGAAACACGTGTCATTTTTTAAAATAAAAAAAACACATACTCACCTCCACCAGCCATGCAGAATCTTCCACTCCAAACAGTTGCTTCTGTCCGCCGCTCATTATGAGCGTGTAAAGGAGGCGGGTGTGCTGTCACGGGCTCTAATCTCCGCCCCTCCGCTCGGCCGTAAGCAGCATCAGCGGAGAGTGGGCGGGGCTGGAGCCGAATATCAGAACCCAGGACAGCAGCATCTACCACGTGAGTATGTAAATTACCGGTTCTCCGTGTGTTATCGCGGATAGCACACGGAGAAAACATGTGGACCGCACGTACCGGAGACACGTACTTACTGCATGCAACACGCTGGGAAAATACGTGTCTCTTGGCACGTGCGTGATTTTCACGTGAGTGTAGCAGAGGCCTTATATAGTATAGTTCTCTGGATATAGTCATGTCTCTTACCTCATCCTCATATGCAGGACATTACAGTAGCTTAGGTATCTGAGGTTACGACCACTCATATAGTGACAGTTAGTTTGTTAGTTGCTCATGGTCATAACTATGGATACCTAAGCTGTAATGCCCTGCACATGAGGTAAGTGACATAGCAAGACAACTATACTACATTTATACTTAGAGGTATTTGCTAATATTATTATTACACCTACTTCATATTGGGATAGGGTCTTGGAGATGGGAATACCTCTTTAAGTTATGCTTTTTCACACCCTTTTATATATTTATAATTAGAGATAAGAGGTTCACTTCAGAGAAACTTGGTCTCTGGTCCATGTCAGTATTCTCTGGCCATGGACAGGAGATCCACAAATTTCTTGAACCTCAGAAATCCCAGGCTTAGTTTTTGATTAAGTAGGATAGTGAGACGTCACCAGTGCACCATAGGCCTCCTGGTAACATCTTGCCAGGGGGTGCAGAATCAAAGTATTCGCCAAGAAACCCAAAAGCCTAAGAAATTTGCGCAGATTTATTGCACAGCCCAAGAGCACTGACCTATACCGTAGACTGGGTTGTGCTAAGTGATCTGTCCATCTCTATTTATAAGACTTCCATTAAACAGAAAATACCAAAAAAGTGTCTATGATGGAAAACCAAGCATTGACAAATTTATTGCGCAAAAAGCTTATTTTGTACATAGATTTGTTTTGGCAAGCAATCCTGTGTCAACTATTTATGTCATTTAATACATTTGTTTAATACTCCTCTATTCTATTGAGAATATTCTATCTATAGTATTGTTTAAACTGTGACATCTTAATTAAGCCAAAGTGATTCTTCTTTTTCGGCTGGCCTTTGTTTGGCTCTAATATCTGATGGAAAACAGATTTCAGTACTGAAAGTGAATGTAAAGGCTGAAAGGGAGGTATTGCAGAATATTTATTACATGTTATTAATGATTGTCACAAATCAAAGAATGTAATAATTTCTACGTTCAGATGTTTTTTTTAGATAAATAGATATTTTGTAGATTTCTTTCCACGAACAGACTTTCATGTTAAATCCAGCGGAGCCCAAACTTTCAGTTTTGCAGTGAAGAAAAAGAAGGAAAAATGTCACACTTCATAGTTTATATCGTAGTCAGTCACGGTTACAAATATTTATTTGGTTCTTTAAAATAAGGATATTTTTAATTATTATGGTACATATATAACTGTAAGATTACTGGGACTAAAAAGTAAAATGTGCAAACAAAGTATTTATTTGAATTATGTTTATCCAGTAAATAAGGTTTATCTAAGTGTTACCCTATTGTTCATGTAGTTGGTGAAGTGTATCAAGAACTTAGCCAGTGTGTTCTCTTATAATGCCATACATTGCCTTAATAAATAGTGAACATATTGCCCAGATGGTGAAAATTGCCATTTATTGCATAAAGCGAGGATATATTGCATACAGTGGCCTGTTCGTGTCATACATCTTCAAAATAATACTCATGAGATTACATTTTACCCAAATATGGTATCCACAGTAATCTAAACAATACTGACATCATGTCATACTCACCCATATGCAGTAGGCCTTAAAGGGACCTGTCACCAGGTTTTTCACATATAAACTGCGGCCACCACCTGTAAGCCCTTATATAGAGTATTCTAGATATAAGATCCGAACCAATCTTTATAACATAACCTGTTATCATATTCATCTGCAGCGCAGTCCAGTACGATGGGCGTTGCTGATTTTGATCCGGCGCCTCCACTCTGCTTGCGATCGCCAACCTCCTGCCCTGCCTCATGTGGATGATGCATGCTATGTAATCCACAAAGTATCCCCCACTGTGTTCCTGCAAACGTGCACTTCTCTCTGCCTGCCGAGGGCAGAGCAAAATACTGTAACACTCAGGTGTGGGAAAGGTCAAAGAACGTCCGTGTATATGCATTACAGTAATTTGTTTAATTCACAGGTAGAGAGAAGTGCACATGTGCAGTAGCATAATGGAGAACATTGTGTGGATGACGTCTTCCATGCAGAGCAGCGAAGGAGGAGGGACAACACAAGCATAGAGGAGGTGCCGGATCAAGTGCAGTGACGCCCATTGGGCCAGACCCGCAGATGAGTATAATAAATGATATTTTTTATGTCATACAGAGGGGCTTCGGGACTTATATCCAGCATTCTGGAATGGTGGTGGCTGTAGTTAATATTGTAAAAACCTGGTGACAGTTTCCCTTTAACCCCTTAACAACCGCGGGCAGTAATATTACACCTCTGGAAACATAGTGTTAATCCCTACCAGCTGCCAGAGGGGATCCGCGCACATGTCAGCTTATTTGTACAGCTGACATGTGTGCCTTGCAGGCATGAGTGGAATCACTATCCACCCGTACTTGTTAAACCCCTTAAATGGTGCTGTCAAAATGTGAAAGCATCATTTTAATGGTTATCGCGGTAAATCTGTACTCACTGGCCTCCACCGGAAGTCACGTGACATGATCACGTGGATCCGATAGTTGTCATGGTAGTACAGGGTCCTGTGATTACTCCTGTAGCTCACATGACTCAGGTCCTGTAACAAGCAGCTGAAAACTGCAGGTTAGAAGAGATGAGCATTTCTCCCAATCTGAGTGGTGCTGCTCTGATCGGGAGAAAAGAATGAGCGATCAGACTGCAGTGCTAATCCTTAAAGCACCCTAGGGGAACTAATAAAATAAAAAAAATAAAATAAAGTTTTAAAAAATAAAAAAAACTAAAAGTTCAAACCACCCCCTTTCATCCCATTGAGAATTAAAGGGTTAAAAAAATGAAAAAATATACACACATTTGGTATTGCCGAGTTCAGAAATTCCCAATCATTCAAAATATAAACCAATTAATTTGATCATTAGAAAGCATTGGCGCCAAATAATTCCAAACACCAATATTACGTTTTTTGGTCGCCACATATTTTGCGCAAAATGCAATAACAGACGATCAAAACGTAGCATCTGTGCAAAAATGGTACCATTAAAAATCTCAGCTTGAGATGCAAAAAATAAGCCATCATTGAGTCATAGATCCCAAAAAATGAGAACACTACGGGTTGCAGAATATGGCGCAAAATGTGCGCCTTTTTTTGGACAAACTTCTGATTTTTTGTTTAACTCCATAGACTAAAGTAAACTTATACATGTTTGGTGTCTACAAACTCGTACCAACCTGAGGCATTGCACTGACATATCAGTTTTACCATATAGTGAACACAGTGAATAAAATATCTCAAAAACAATCATGCAATCGCACTTTTTTTGCAATTTTTCCGCACTTGGAATTTTTTTTACTGTTTTCCAGAACCCTTACATGGCAAGATAGACAGAAAAATAAAAAAATTACAGCTCTTGAAGAAGGAGAGCAAAGAAAAACAAAAACAAAATTGGCCAGTGGTGAAGGGGTTAAGATTACATAGAGAGGGCCATACTTTATGTATACAATTTTGTGTGTGTATATATATATATATATATATATATATATATATATATATATATGTATATTGCTCAAAAAAAATAAAGGGTACACTTAAAGAATGATTTTGTGTTTTGGTGTTCCCTTTATTTTTTTGATCAGTATATATATATATATATATATATATATACACACACACACACACACACACACACACATATACACACACACACACACACCACATTTTAACTCATGAAGCCAATCCTACACTGAGTCCACTGGGCAAAATGATGCTTAGACAGTGATATGATTTGGTAATATAATGCTGCTTTGATCAAAATCCCCACCTATGCAGCTTCGCGGAGCAAGAATCATCTATAACAATAGTCGCGCTGCTTGTAGTCCAACACCATTTTTATGTTACTCACTAAGGATGTTGCTTTGTGCATTCTGTTTTTTCCTGATGTAGATACAGACATTGGGGTGAAGAGGCAAGTATCATTTTGTGCTCAGTCTTTTATATGGTTAATTTTTTAAAAGCTTGGATTCCATCAAGAAACTCACAACCTTTAGCATGGCATCCTGAAGCTTTAACTATTATGATTAAAGGGCGCTTTACACGCAGCGACATCGCTAGCAATGTTGCTACCAAAAGCACCCGCCACCATCGTTTGTGCGTCACGGGCAAATCACTGCCCATGGTGAACAATATCGATAGGACGTGTCACACATACTTACCTTCCTAGCGACGTCGGTGTGGGCGGAGAACAACCTCTTTTTGAAGGGGGAGCTTCGCCGCCATCCCAGCGACGTCACGCAGCAGCCCGCCAATAGAAGCTGAGGGGCGGAGACCAGCCGCATTAACGACACACCCACCTCGTTGCCAGCAGGACGAAGGTACGTTGTTGTTCGTCGTTCCTGGGGTGTCACACGTAGTGATGTGTGCTGCCTCAGGAACATCGAACAACCTGCGTCCAGCACAAGCAACGATATTTGGGAAATGAACGACGTGTCAACGATCAACAATTAGGTGAGTATTTTTGATCGTTAGCCGTCGCTCGTAGGTGTCACAAGCAACGACGTCACTAACGAGGCCGGATGTGTGTCACGAATTCCGTGACCCCAACGATATCTCGTTAACGATGCCGTTGCGTGTGAAGTGGCCTTAAGACTTTGTTTAAGTCAAAACGCATCAACAGACAACTATTGCCCTGGGATGATAATTTTTTAAATTAAAATGAAATAAAGAATTATTTTAATGGAGATAGCAGCTGTTTTTTGTCTCATTTGAATTTGTCTCATACGTTGCTGACGGTTAGGTTGGATACACATATGCGGAGGTAAACAATATTTCTTGGTGAGCAGATAATACTCCTTGTTTGACTTCTGAAGCTTTAACAGTGAGCCAGACAATGCATTTCTGAGTACAGATGAATTTCCCCTACCTAAATATCTAAATGGTGTTCTTTTTCTGTACAGACATATTGTACTGGTACACAGGGATACTTATCTACATACTAGCACATTACGGGCAAAATAAAAGTCAGATTTTTTTTCATAAAGTTATCAGTAAACCAGTGAATAGCATGAACATAATGGATATTCTTGTAATTGTAAGAACTTGTACAACAAAGTCAACATTTATTTATAGTGATCTGTAAACTGTCTAAAAAATGATAAAAAAAAGTGTTTTATTATTTTCTCCATTTAGCCCAAAAATAAACATTAATACAAATGTAAGCTTTCATACGTTTATGGCTAAATGGCATCTAACAAAATACAAGTCATCTCATAAGAAAACAAGCTGTTGTATAGTGAAGCTTACCGAAAAATGAAAATGTTATGGCTCTTAAAAACAACGAATGTCAAATTAGAAAGCAAAACATAATTGATGGGTCATAATAATAATAATAAATGCATCACAAAAATGTCATTGTGCACATGAATATTTATGTGTGTATTTTTATATGCTTGTGTGCATGTTTTTTTACTATATTTATGCATGTGTAGTGTATAAGGCTATGTGCCCACGTTGCGTCGAGGTAGTTGCAGTTCTAAACGCACCCTTTGGCAGAAATGGTATTTGCCAAAGTTGCTTTTGACCACAAAAATGCTACAAATACGCTTGCGTTTTTACCGTGTTTTGGCCGTGTTTTTACCGTGATTTAAATGCTTTTTATTTGCTTAAAGTCAGATGTGTTTTGATGACAAATACACTGCTCAATAAAGTTTTAACATTCAAATACTTTGAAAAAATGGAAAAAAAATAACAAATATCAAGATTAAAATCATAAAAAATAGCTGATTTTATTAAAATGATAAATGTTTGTTAATATTATATTAATTGTCAGACTATGTGTGTGTGTAAAGGGACATATCATGCCTTTAATATAATGTCAAAAACGCAGGCAATTAAATTGTCAAAAACGCTTTTCTGCATCCAAAAACCATGTAAAACGCTAGGATTTTGATGTAGAATGCGTTTTGCATCTTCTCATTGACTATAATGTTATCAAAACGCAGCCCAAATGGCACAATTGACATGCTGCTTTTTTAACGCTTATTTTTTTCCCAAAATTCTGCAACTGAAACACTGCGTTTTTAACAACAAATTCCTATTTCCCATAGACTTTGCTTGTAAATCCAAACGCATGCATTTTGGCATTAAAATGCTGCAGTTGAAAATGCTGCGGAAACGCATGCAAAAACGCAACGTGGGCACATAGCTTAAATGCGCATGACATATATTACCAAGTGCGCATTTTATATATGTGTGGGTGTTTCTTTGTGCCTTTATGTGAATATACATATAAACATGCTCTAGTATACATGGGTGGGGCATGACAAAGGGATAACACGAACACAAGTCATGTACTGAGGCCCTTCAGGTATCAATGTTTGACTAGAGTTCCCACAGAGCAGATACAAGTAAAATATATTTTTTACCGTGTTAACCAGTAGATAAAAAAAAAAGTCCTCAGTGGTTGATACTTAGCGGCTAACTGAAAACATGGTAATAAACAGCAGCTTTCAAGACTCTTCAGGTCTCTTCCTCAGGCCTGAAACACACGTCCTTGAAAACCACATGCGTGTAATATGGGTCGTTTTTCGGGTCCGTTTTCCATTTTTTAGGTCCGTTTTTATGGTATGTGTGGCCTGCGTGTGCATCCCGTATGCTAGCCGTATGTGCGTGTGAAATGTTCGTGTGTGCGTGTGAAACTTAACTGACATGTGTTTGTGTTTTGCATGAGAAATGTTGTGTGTGTGATGCAAAATGTCGTTACTACATGTCGGCTGACAGCAGACAGAGTTGCGCAATGAGAATGAACTCGGGTGAACTTCACCCGAATTCATTGTCATGCTGCTGCTCTGTCTGTGTGCCGCGTAATGATTAGCGGTCACCCGTGAAGGATTCACCGGTGACCGCTAATTCCCCGAGTGACGGAAGTGAGCAGCCCTCTCTCATACTCACTGATCCCCGATCACCGGTGCGGCGCTGCACGGCATTCACACTGCTCTGGTGGCTTTTATTATTTTGAAAAAGCTGGCCGCTCATTAAACAATCTCGTATTCCCTGCTTTCTCCGCCCACCGGCAAATATGATTGATTGCAGTCTGACACACCCACACGATGAGTGACAGCTGTCTCACTGCAACCAATCACAGCCGCCGGTGGGCGTGTCACTATGGAGCATAGAAATAAATAAATAAATTAATAAAAAAAACGGCGTGCGGTCCCCCCCAAATTTAATACCAGCCAGATAAAGCCATACGTCTGAAGGCTGGTATTCTCAGGATGGAGAGCTCCACGTTATGGGGACCCCTCAGCCTAACAATATCAGTCATCAGCCGACCAGAATTGCCGCATACATTAGATGCGACAGTTCTGGGACTGTACCCGGCTCTTCCCGTTTTGCCCTGGTGCGTTGACAATAGGGGTAATAAGGAGTTAATGGCAACGCATAGCTGCCACTAAATCCTAGATTAATCATGTCAGGCGTCTCCCCGAGATACCTTCCATGAGTAATCTGTAAGTTACAGTAAATAAACACACACACCTGAAAAAATCCTTTATTTGCAAAAACACTAACAAATACCCTCATTCACCACTTTATTAAGCCCAAAAAAGCCCTCCATGTCCGGCATAATCCACGGAGTTCCAGCGTCGCTTCCAGCTCTGCTACATGGAGGTGACAGGAGCTGCAGAAGACACCGCCACTCCTGACAGCTCCATGCAGCAACTGAAGAGAGTCGCGCGATCATCGATAACGTCAGTCATGTAACTCGCGGCCACTGCTGGATCATACAACTGGGACAGCAACTCACCTGTGACTTCATCGCTGTCACTCGGGCGACTTGCTGTCACAGTTGTATGATCCAGCGGTGGCCGCGAGTAACCTCAGTGACATCATCGCTGATCGCGCGGCTGTCTTCAGTTGCTGCATGGAGCTGTGTGGAGCGGCGGTGTCTTCTGCAGCTCCTGTCACCTCCATGTAGAAGAGCTGGAAGCAACGCTGGAACTCCGTGGATTACGCCGGACATGGAGGGCTTTTTCAGGCTTAATAAAGTGGTGAATGGGGGTATTTGTTAGTGGTTTTTATTGCAAATAAAGGATTTTTTCAGGTGTGTGTGTGTTTATTTACTGTAACTTACAGGTTAATCACGGAAGGTATCTCGGGGAGACGCCTGACATGATTAATCTAGGATTTAGTAGCAGCTATGGGCTGCCATTAACTCCTTATTACCCCGATTGCCAACGCACCAGGGCAAATCAGGAAAAGCCGGGTACAGTCCCAGAACTGTCGCAGCAAATGGGTGTGGCATTTCTGGGCGGCTGCTGGCTGATATTGTTAAGCTGGGGGGCTCCCCATAACGTGGAGCTCTCCATCATGAGAATACCAGCCTTCAGCTGTATGGCTTTATCTGGCTGGTATTAAAATTGGGGGGGGCCGCAAGCTGTTTTTTTTAATTATTTATTTATTTATTTGTCTGCTCCATAGGGACACGCCCACCTGCGGCTGTGATTGGTTGCAGTTAGACAGCTGTCACTCATCGCGTGGGCGTGTCTCACTGCAACCAATCATATTTCCCGGTGGGCGGGGAAAGCAGGGAATACGAGATTGTTTAATGAGCGGTCGGCTTTTTCAAAATAGTAACAGCCGCTGGAGCTTTTATAACAGCAGTGCAGCGCCGCGCCGGAGATCAGGGAACGGTAAGTATGAGAGAAGGGGGGAACTGACCGACAGACAGCGAGAGGGACAGATAAGACAGAGAGACCGACCGACAGACATAGAGAGAGACCGACGGACCGACGGGCTGAGGGAGAGAACGACACAGAAAAAAAACAAAAAAACAACATCACATGAAAAAAGCACAAAACGTAAACGGAGCATACAGAGATGCGTCCGTTTCACTTAGGCGTGCGCACAGACCCATTGACTTTCATTGGGTCCGTGTGTGCGTGTTCTGTGATGAAAATGTACATGCTTCCGTGCAAAACGGAGACACAAACGTAGCATGCACACGGACCCACGGACCTTAATGAAAAACGCACTTGTGTCCTCAAACATTAAATAACATTGGTGCACGTTTGCCCGTGTCTCCGGTATACACGGAAACGGACCAAACACGCACGTATTTCACGGATGTGTGTTGGAGGCCTCAGGCATAGTAGAATACCTTGCCTGATGAGGAGGCCTGAGTAGCCTCAAAAGCTGCTATTTATTACCATCTTTTTAGTCAGCCATTAAAAGATATGGACGACTGAGATCGCTCAATTTTCATAAACAATTTTTTTCTACTAAGCAGAGTACACTGAATCGTTTGCTAGAGTTGAGCGCGGTTCGTGGTTCTCCAGTTCGAGGCTCGAGTGATTTTAAGGGCTGTTCTAGATCGAACTAGAACTCGAGCTTTTTGGAAAAGCTCGATAGTTCTAGATACGTTCGAGAACGGTTCTAGCAGCAAAAAAACCAGCTCATTCCTAGCTGGCTTTCCGCTGTAACAGTGTAAGTCACTCTGTGACTCACACTATTATGACATTTCAGTGTATAGTGTGCGGGAACAGCGCATTCAGATCACTGCTGTTTTTTTCCTTGTCTTCCTTCTCTAAGCGCGCGCGTCTTGTGGGGAGGGCCAGCATGTCAGCCAATCCCAGAACCACACACAGCTAAGTGGACTTTTAGCCAGAGAAGCAACGGCATGTGTGATAGGATGTCCATGTCACATGTCCCTGCATTATAAAAACGGACATTTTCCTCCAGCACGCCATTATCTGCCTTCTGCGTCCTTGGTGTCAGACATCACTGGCGCAGCTTGTATCGCCGATACTGCTGTATACGCTCCATACACAGCGCTGTACAGCATAGGGATAGCACTTTCTATCAGTCCTTTTAAGAACTCATACCGGCAGGGTCAGAGCCATAGGTGACAGGTCCTGAAAACAGAGTTTAACAGCTACACAAGATGACAGCGTCTGTGTAGCTAAGGTCAGGGATTTCCTAGCTGCATTTCCCCATTAGGAGGGATAGAAAGGCAGGCTTCCTTTACTCTACCCAGAGACCCACAAACCTGCCACTGTACCCTCCTGCCCTTTGCACACTCCAACTCATTGTTACTAAGCCATTATACTAGCAAACACTGAGTGAACTTAGTGGCATCCTAAACGTGGCTATTGGACTTCTGTATAGTCCCAGTAGTGCAAAGATGTTTGCAGCACGCCTGCCTGCATTGCACACTCAAACTCATTGTTACTAAGCCATTATACTAGCAAACACTGAGTGAACTAAGTGGCATCCTTAACGTGGCTGTTGGACTGCTGTATTGCCCCATTAGTGCAAAGATATTTGCAGCACGTCTGCCTGCATTGCACACTCAAACTCATTGTAGCTAAGCCATTATACTAGCAAACACTGAGTGAACCTAGTGGCATCCTAAACGTGGCTATTGGACTTCTGTATAGTCCCACTAGTGCAAAGATATTTGCAGCACCTCTGCCTGTATTGCACACTCAAACTCATTGTTACTAAACCATTACACTAGCAAACACTGATTGAACCTAGTGGCATCCTAAACGTGGCTATTGGACTTCTGTATAGTCCCACTAGTGCAAAGATATTTGCAGCACGTCTGCCTGCATTGCACACTCAAACTCATTGTTACTAAGCCATTACACTAGCAAACACTGATTGAACCTAGTGGCATCCTAAACGTGGCTATTGGACTTCTGTATAGTCCCACTAGTGCAAAGATATTTGCAGCATGTCTGCCTGCATTGCACACTCAAACTCATTGTTATTAAGCCATTATACTAGCAAACACTGAGTGAACCTAGTGGCATCCTAAACGTGGCTATTGGACTTCTGTATAGTCCCACTAGTGCAAAGATATTTGCAGCACCTCTGCCTGTATTGCACACTCAAACTCATTGTTACTAAGCCATTACACTAGCAAACACTGAGTGAACTTAGTGGCATCCTTAACGTGGCTGTTGGACTGCTGTATTGCCCCATTAGTGCAAAGATATTTGCAGCACGTCTGCCTGCATTGCACACTCAAAATCATTGTAGCTAAGCCATTATACTAGCAAACACTGAGTGAACCTAGTGGCATCCTAAACGTGGCTATTGACTTCTGTATAGTCCCACTAGTGCAAAGATATTTGCAGCACCTCTGCCTGCATTGCACACTCAAACTCATTGTTACTAAGCCATTATAAAAGCAAACACTGATTGAACCTAGTGGCATCCTAAACGTGGCTACTGAACTTCTGTATAGTCCCACTAGTGCAAAGATATTTGCAGCACCTCTGCCTGCATTGCACACTCAAACTCAATGTTAGAAAGCCATTATACTAGCAAACACTGATTGAACCAAGTGGCATCCTAATTGTGGCTATTGGACTTCTGTATAGTCCCACTAGTGCAAAGATATTTGCAGCACCTCTGCCTGCATTGCACACTCAAACTCATTGTTACTAAGCCATTATACTAGCAAACACTGATTGAACCTAGTGGCATCCTAAACATGGCTATTGGACTTCTGTATAGTCCCACTGGTGCAAAGATATTTGCAGCACCTCTGCCTGTATTGCACACTCAAACTCATTGTTACTAAGCCATTATACTAGCAAACACTGAGTGAACTTAGTGGCATCCTTAACGTGGCTGTTAGACTGCTGTATTGCCCCATTAGAGCAAAGATATTTGCAGCACGTCTGCCTGCATTGCACACTCAAAATCATTGTTACTAAGCCATTATACTAGCAAACACTGATTGAACCTAGTGGCATCCTAAACGTGGCTATTGGACTTCTGTATAGTCCCACTGGTGCAAAGATATTTGCAGCACCTCTGCCTGTATTGCACACTCAAACTCATTGTTACAAAGCCATTATACTAGCAAACACTGAGTGAACTTAGTGGCATCCTTAACGTGGCTGTTGGACTGCTGTATTGCCCCATTAGTGCAAAGATATTTGCAGCACGTCTGCCTCCATTGCACAATCAAAATCATTGTAGCTAAGCCATTATACTAGCAAACACTAAGTGAACCTAGTGGCATCCTAAACGTGGCTATTGGACTTCTGTATAGTCCCACTAGTGCAAAGATATTTGCAGCACCTCTGCCTGCATTGCACACTCAAACTCATTGTTACTAAGCCATTATACTAGCAAACACTGATTGAACCTAGTGGCATCCTATACGTGGCTATTGGACTTCTGTATAGTCCCACTAGTGCAAAGATATTTGCAGCACCTCTGCCTGCATTGCACACTCAAACTCATTGTTACTAAGCCATTATACTAGCAAACACTGATTGAACCTAGTGGCATCCTAAACGTGGCTATTGGACTTCTGTATAGTCCCACTAGTGCAAAGATATTTGCAGCACCTCTGCCTGCATTGCACACTCAAACTCATTGCTACTTAGCCATTATACTAGCAAACACTGATTGAACCTAGTGGCATCCTAAACGTGGCTATTGGACTTCTGTAAAGTCCCACTAGTGCAAAGATATTTGCAGCACCTCTGCGTGCATTGCACACTCAAACTCATTGTTACTAAGCCATTATACTAGCAAACACTGATTGAACCTAGTGGCATCCTAAACGTGGCTATTGGACTTCTGTAAAGTCCCACTAGTGCAAAGATACTTTCAGCACCTCTGCCTGCATTGCACACTCAAACTCATTGTTACTAAGCCATTATACTAGCAAACACTGAGTGAACTTAGTGGCATCCTAAACGTGGCTATTGGACTTTTGTATAGTCCCACTAGTGCAAAGATATTTGCAGCACCTCTGCCTGCATTGCACACTCAAACTCATTGTTACTAAGCCATTATACTAGCAAACACTGAGTGAACTTAGTGGCATCCTTAACGTGGCTGTTGGACTGCTGTATTGCCTCATTAGTGCAAAGATATTTGCAGCACGTCTGCCTGCATTGCACACTCAAACTCATTGTAGCTAAGCCATTATACTAGCAAACACTGATTGAACCTATTGGCATCCTCAACGTGGCTATTGGACTTCTGTATAGTCCCACTAGTGCAAAGGTATTTGCAGCACCTCTGCCTGCATTGCACACACAAACTCATTGTTACTAAGCCATTATACTAGCAAACACTGATTGAACCTAGTGGCATTTTAAACGTGGCTATTGGACTTCTGTAAACTCCCACTACTGCAAAGATATTTGCAGCACCTCTACGCGCATTGCACACTCAAACTCATTGTTACTAAACCATTATACTAGCAAACACTGATTGAACCTAGTGGTATCCTAAACGTGGCTATTGGACTTCTGTATAGTCCCACTAGTGCAAAGATACTTTCAGTCTCTCTGCCTGCATTGAACACTCAAACTCATTGTTACTAAGCCATTATACTAGCAAACACTGAATGAACTTAGTGGCATCCTAAACGTGGCTATTGGACTTCTGTATAGTCCCACTAGTGCAAAGATATTTGCAGCACCTCTGCCTGCATTGCACACTCAAACTCATTGTTACTAAGCCATTATACTAGCAAACACTGAGTGAACTTAGTGGCATCCTTAACGTGGCTGTTGGACTGCTGTATTGCCCCATTAGTGCAAAGATATTTGCAGAACGTCTGCCTGCATTGCACACTCAAACTCATGGTAGCTAAGCCATTATACTAGCAAACACTGATTGAACCTATTGGCATCCTAAACGTGGCTATTGGACTTCTGTATAGTCCCACTAGTGCAAAGATATTTGCAGCACCTCTGCCTGCATTGCACACACAAACTCATTGTTACTAAGCCATTATACTAGCAAACACTGATTGAACCTAGTGGCATCCTAAACGTGGCTATTGGACTTCTGTATAGTCCCACTAGTGCAAAGATATTTGCAGCACCTCTGCCTGCATTGCACACTCAAACTCATTGTTACTAAACCATTATACTAGCAAACACTGAATGAACTTAGTGGCATCCTTAACGTGGCTGTTGGACTGCTGTATTGCCCCATTAGTGCAAAGATATTTGCAGCACCTCTGCCTGCATTGCACACTCAAACGCATTGTTACTAAGCCATTATGCTAGCAAACACTGAGTGAACCTAGTGGCATCCTAAATGTGGCTATTGGACTTCTGTATAGTCCCACTAGTGCAAAGATATTTGCAGCACCTCTGCCTGCATTGCACACTCAAACTCATTGTTACTAAGCCATTATACTAGCAAACACTGAGTGAACTTAGTGGCATCCTAAACGTGGCTTTTGGACTTCTGTATAGTCCCACTAGTGCAAAGATACTTTCAGCACCTCTGCCTGCATTGCACACTCAATCTCATTGTTACTAAGCCATTATACTAGCAAACACTGAGTTAACTTAGTGGCATCCTAAACGTGGCTATTGGACTTCTGTATAGTCCCACTAGTGCAAAGATATTTGCAGCACCTCTGCCTGCATTGCACACTCAAACTCATTGTTACTAATCCATTATACTAGCAAACACTGAGTGAACTTAGTGGCATCCTTAACGTGGCTGTTGGACTGCTGTATTGCCCCATTAGTGCAAAGATATTTGCAGCACGTCTGCCTGCATTGCACACTCAAAATCATTTTAGCTAAGCCATTATACTAGCAAACACTGAGTGAACTTAGTGGCATCCTTAACGTGGCTATTGGATTTCTGTATAGTCCCACTAGTGCAAAGATATTTGCAGCACCTCTGCCTGCATTGCACACTCAAACTCATTGTTACTAAGCCATTATACTAGCAAACACTGATTGAACCTAGTGGCATCCTAAATGTGGCTATTGGACTTCTGTATAGTCCCACTAGTGCAAAGATATTTGCAGCACCTCTGCCTGCGTTGCACACTCAAACTCATTGTTACTAAGCCATTATACTAGCAAACACTGAGTGAACTTAGTGGCATCCTTAACGTGGCTGTTGGACTGCTGTATTGCCCCATTAGTGCAAAGATATTTGCAGCACCTCTGCCTGCATTGCACACTCAAACTCATTGTAGCTAAGCCATTATACAAGCAAACACTGAGTGAACCTAGTGGCATCCTAAACGTGGCTATTGGACTTCTGCATAGTCCCACTAGTGCAAAGATATTTGCAGCACCTCTGCCTGCGTTGCACACTCAAACTCATTGTTACTAAGCCATTATACTAGCAAACACTGAGTGAACTTAGTGGCATCCTTAACGTGGCTGTTGAACTGCTGTATTGCCCCATTAGTGCAAAGATATTTGCAGCACGTCTGCCTGCATTGCACACTCAAACTCATTGTAGCTAAGCCATTATACTAGCAAACACTGAGAGATCCTAGTGGCATCCTAAACGTGGCTATTGGACTTCTGTATAGTCCCACTAGTGCAAAGATATTTGCAGCACCTCTGCCTGCATTGCAAACTAAAACTCATTGTTACTAAGCCATTATACTAGCAAACACTGTTTGAACCTAGTGGCATCCTAAACGTGGCTATTGGACTTCTGTATAGTCCCACTAGTGCAAAGATATTTGCAGCACCTCTGCCTGCATTGCACACTAAAACTCATTGTTACTAAGCCATTATACTAGCAAACACTCTTTGAACCTAGTGGCATCCTAAACGTGGCTATTGGACTTCTGTATAGTCCCACTAGTGCAAAGATATTTGCAGCACCTCTGCCTGCATTGCACACTCAAACTCATTGTTACTAAGCCATTATACTAGCAAACACTGAGTGAACTTAGTGGCATCCTTAACGTGGCTGTTGGACTGCTGTATTGCCCCATTAGTGCAAAGATATTTGCAGAACGTCTGCCTGCATTGCACACACAAACTCATTGTAGCTAAGCCATTATACTAGCAAACACTGAGTGAACCTAGTGGCATCCTAAACGTGGCTATTGGACTTCTGTATAGTCCCACTAGTGCAAAGATATTTGCAGCACCTCATCCTGCATTGCACACTCAAACTCATTGTTACTAAGCCATTATACTAGCAAACACTGATTGAACCTAGTGGCATCCTAAACGTGGTTATTGGACTTCTGTATAGTCCCACTAGTGCAAAGATATTTGCAGCACGTCTGCCTGCATGGCACACTCAAACTCATTGTTACTAAGCCATTATACTAGCAAACACTGATTGAACCTAGCGGCATCCTAAACGTGGCTATTGGACTTCTGTATAGTCCCACTAGTGCAAAGATATTTGCAGCACCTCTGCTGCATTGCACACTCAAACTCATTGTTACTAAGCCATTATACTAGCAAACACTGATTGAACCTAGTGGCATCCTAAACGTGGCTATTAGACTTCTGTATAGTCCCACTAGTGCAAAGATATTTGCAGCACCTCTGCCTGCATTGCACACTCAAACTCATTGTTACTAAGCCATTATACTAGCAAACACTGAGTGAACTTAGTGGCATCCTTAACGTGGCTGTTGGACTGCTGTATTGCCCCATTAGTGCAAAGATATTTGCAGCACCTCTGCCTGCATTGCACACTCAAACTCATTGTTACTAAGCCATTATACTAGCAAACACTGATAGAACCTAGTGGCATCCTAAACGTGGCTATTGGACTTCTGTATAGTCCCACTAGTGCAAAGATATTTGCAGCACCTCTGCCTGCATTGCACACTCAAACTCAATGTTACTAAGCCATTATACTAGCAAACACTGAGTGAACTTAGTGGCATCCTTAACGTGGCTGTAGGACTGCTGTATTGCCCCATTAGTGCAAAGATATTTGCAGCACCTCTGCCTGCATTGCACACTCAAACTCATTGTAGCTAAGCCATTATACTAGCAAACACTGAGTGAACCTAGTGGCATCCTAAACGTGGCTATTGGACTTCTGTATAGTCCCACTAGTGCAAAAATATTTGCAGCACGTCTGCCTGCATTGCACACTCAAACTCATTGTTACTAAGCCATAATACTAGCAAACACTGAGTGAACCTAGTGGCATCCTAAACGTGGCTATTGGACTTCTGTATAGTCCCACTAGTGCAAAGATATTTGCAGAACCTCTGCCTGTATTGCACACTCAAACTCATTGTTACTAAGCCATTATACTAGCAAATACTGAGTGAACTTAGTGGCATCCTTAACGTGGCTGTTGGACTGCTGTATTGCCCCATTAGTGCAAAGATATTTGCAGCACGTCTGCCTGCATTGCACACTCAAAATCATTGTAGCTAAGCCATTATACTAGCAAACACTGAGTGAACCTAGTGGCATCCTAAACGTGGCTATTGGACTTCTGTATAGTCCCACTAGTGCAAAGATATTTGCAGCACCTCTGCCTGCATTGCACACTCAAACTCATTGTTACTAAGCCATTATACAAGCAAACACTGATTGAACCTAGTGGCATCCTAAACGTGGCTATTGAACTTCTGTATAGTCCCACTAGTGCAGAGATATTTGCAGCACCTCTGCGTGCATTGCACACTCAAACTCATTGTTACTAAGCCATTATACTAGCAAACACTGATTGAACCTAGTGGCATCCTAAACGTAGCTATTGGACTTCTGTATAGTCCCACTGGTGCAAAGATATTTGCAGCACCTCTGCCTGTATTGCACACTCAAACTTATTGTTACAAAGCCATTATACTAGCAAACACTGAGTGAACTTAGTGGCATCCTTAACGTGGCTGTTGGACTGCTGTATTGCCCATTAGTGCAAAGATATTTGCAGCACCTCTGCCTGCATTGCACACTCAAACTCATTGTTACTAAGCCATTATACTAGCAAACACTGAGTGAACTTAGTGGCATCCTTAACGTGGCTGTTGGACTGCTGTATTGCCCCATTAGTGCAAAGATATTTGCAGCACGTCTGCCTGCATTGCACACTCAAAATCATTGTAGCTAAGCCATTATACTAGCAAACACTGAGTGAACCTATTGGCATCCTCAACGTGGCTTTTGGACTTCTGTATAGTCCCATTAGTGCAAAGATATTTGCAGCACCTCTGCCTGCATTGCACACACAAACTCATTGTTACTAAGCCATTATACTAGCAAACACTGATTGAACCTAGTGGCATCCTAAACGTAGCTATTGGACTTCTGTAAAGTCCCACTAGTGCAAAGATATTTGCAGCACCTCTGCGTGCATTGCACACTCAAACTCATTGTTACTAAGCCATTATACTAGCAAACACTGATTGAACCTAGTGGCATCCTAAACGTGGCTATTGGACTTCTGTATAGTCCCACTAGTGCAAAGATACTTTCAGCACCTCTGCCTGCATTGCACACTCAAACTCATTGTTACTAAGCCATTATACTAGCAAACACTGAGTGAACTTAGTGGCATCCTTAACGTGGCTGTTGGACTGCTGTATTGCCCCATTAGTGCAAAGATATTTGCAGAACGTCTGCCTGCATTGCACACTCAAACTCATTGTAGCTAAGCCATGATACTAGCAAACACTGATTGAACCTATTGGCATCCTAAACGTGGCTATTGGACTTCTGTATAGTCCCACTAGTGCAAAGATATTTGCAGCACCTCTGCCTGCATTGCACACACAAACTCATTGTTACTAAGCCATTATACTAGCAAACACTGATTGAACCTAGTGGCATCCTAAACGTGGCTATTGGACTTCTGTATAGTCCCACTAGTGCAAAGATATTTGCAGCACCTCTGCCTGCATTGCACACTCAAACTCATTGTTACTAAGCCATTATACTAGCAAACACTGAATGAACTTAGTGGCATCCTTAACGTGGCTGTTGGACTGCTGTATTGCCCCATTAGTGCAAAGATATTTGCAGCACCTCTGCCTGCATTGCACACTCAAACTCATTGTTACTAAGCCATTATACTAGCAAACACTGAGTGAACCTATTGGCATCCTAAACGTGGCTATTGGACTTCTGTATAGTCCCACTAGTGCAAAGATATTTGCAGCACCTCTGCCTGCATTGCACACTCAAACTCATTGTTACTAAGCCCTTATACTAGCAAACACTGAGTGAACTTAGTGGCATCCTAAACGTGGCTTTTGGACTTCTGTATAGTCCCACTAGTGCAAAGATACTTTCAGCACCTCTGCCTGCATTGCACACTCAAACTCATTGTTACTAAGCCATTATACTAGCAAACACTGAGTGAACTTAGTGGCATCCTAAACGTGGCTATTGGACTTCTGTATAGTCCCACTAGTGCAAAGATATTTGCAGCACCTCTGCCTGCATTGCACACTCAAACTCATTGTTACTAAGCCATTATACTAGCAAACACTGAGTGAACTTAGTGGCATCCTTAACGTGGCTGTTGGACTGCTGTATTGCCCCATTAGTGCAAAGATATTTGCAGCACGTCTGCCTGCGTTGCACACTCAAAATCATTGTAGCTAAGCCATTATACTAGCAAACACTGAGTGAACCTAGTGGCATCCTAAACGTGGCTATTGGACTTCTGTATAGTCCCTCTAGTGCAAAGATATTTGCAGCACCTCTGCCTGCATTGCACACTCAAACTCATTGTTACTAAGCCATTATACTAGCAAACACTGATTGAACCTAGTGGCATCCTATACGTGGCTATTGGACTTCTGTATAGTCCCACTAGTGCAAAGATATTTGCAGCACCTCTGCCTGCATTGCACACTCAAACTCATTGTTACTAAGCCATTATACTAGCAAACACTGATTGAACCTAGTGGCATCCTAAACGTGGCTATTGGACTTCTGTATAGTCCCACTAGTGCAAAGATATTTGCAGCACCTCTGCCTGCATTGCACACTCAAACTCATTGTTACTAAGCCATTATACTAGCAAACACTGAGTGAACTTAGTGGCATCCTAAACGTGGCTATTGGACTTCTGTATAGTCCCACTAGTGCATAGATATTTGCAGCACCTCTGCCTGCATTGCACACTCAAACTCATTGTTACTAAGCCATTATACTAGCAAACACTGAGTGAACTTAGTGGCATCCTTAACGTGGCTGTTGGACTGCTGTATTGCCCCATTAGTGCAAACATATTTGCAGCACGTCTGCCTGCATTGCACACTCAAACTCATTGTAGCTAAGCCATTATACTAGCAAACACTGAATGAACCTATTGGCATCCTAAACGTGGCTATTGGACTTCTGTAAAGTCCCACTAGTGCAAAGATATTTGCAGCACCTCTGCCTGCATTGCACACACAAACTCATTGTTACTAAGCCATTATACTAGCAAACACTGATTGAACCTAGTGGCATCCTAAACGTGGCTATTGGACTTCTGTATAGTCCCACTAGTGCAAAGATATTTGCAGCACCTCTGCCTGCGTTGCACACTCAAACTCATTGTTACTAAGCCATTATACTAGCAAACACTGAGTGAACTTAGTGGCATCCTTAACGTGGCTGTTGGACTGCTGTATTGCCCCATTAGTGCAAAGATATTTGCAGCACCTCTGCCTGCATTGCACACTCAAACTCATTGTAGCTAAGCCATTATACAAGCAAACACTGAGTGAACCTAGTGGCATCCTAAACGTGGCTATTGGACTTCTGCATAGTCCCACTAGTGCAAAGATATTTGCAGCACCTCTGCCTGCGTTGCACACTCAAACTCATTGTTACTAAGCCATTATACTAGCAAACACTGAGTGAACTTAGTGGCATCCTTAACGTGGCTGTTGAACTGCTGTATTGCCCCATTAGTGCAAAGATATTTGCAGCACGTCTGCCTGCATTGCACACTCAAACTCATTGTAGCTAAGCCATTATACTAGCAAACACTGAGAGATCCTAGTGGCATCCTAAACGTGGCTATTGGACTTCTGTATAGTCCCACTAGTGCAAAGATATTTGCAGCACCTCTGCCTGCATTGCAAACTAAAACTCATTGTTACTAAGCCATTATACTAGCAAACACTGTTTGAACCTAGTGGCATCCTAAACGTGGCTATTGGACTTCTGTATAGTCCCACTAGTGCAAAGATATTTGCAGCACCTCTGCCTGCATTGCACACTAAAACTCATTGTTACTAAGCCATTATACTAGCAAACACTCTTTGAACCTAGTGGCATCCTAAACGTGGCTATTGGACTTCTGTATAGTCCCACTAGTGCAAAGATATTTGCAGCACCTCTGCCTGCATTGCACACTCAAACTCATTGTTACTAAGCCATTATACTAGCAAACACTGAGTGAACTTAGTGGCATCCTTAACGTGGCTGTTGGACTGCTGTATTGCCCCATTAGTGCAAAGATATTTGCAGAACGTCTGCCTGCATTGCACACACAAACTCATTGTAGCTAAGCCATTATACTAGCAAACACTGAGTGAACCTAGTGGCATCCTAAACGTGGCTATTGGACTTCTGTATAGTCCCACTAGTGCAAAGATATTTGCAGCACCTCATCCTGCATTGCACACTCAAACTCATTGTTACTAAGCCATTATACTAGCAAACACTGATTGAACCTAGTGGCATCCTAAACGTGGTTATTGGACTTCTGTATAGTCCCACTAGTGCAAAGATATTTGCAGCACGTCTGCCTGCATGGCACACTCAAACTCATTGTTACTAAGCCATTATACTAGCAAACACTGATTGAACCTAGCGGCATCCTAAACGTGGCTATTGGACTTCTGTATAGTCCCACTAGTGCAAAGATATTTGCAGCACCTCTGCCTGCATTGCACACTCAAACTCATTGTTACTAAGCCATTATACTAGCAAACACTGATTGAACCTAGTGGCATCCTAAACGTGGCTATTAGACTTCTGTATAGTCCCACTAGTGCAAAGATATTTGCAGCACCTCTGCCTGCATTGCACACTCAAACTCATTGTTACTAAGCCATTATACTAGCAAACACTGAGTGAACTTAGTGGCATCCTTAACGTGGCTGTTGGACTGCTGTATTGCCCCATTAGTGCAAAGATATTTGCAGCACCTCTGCCTGCATTGCACACTCAAACTCATTGTTACTAAGCCATTATACTAGCAAACACTGATAGAACCTAGTGGCATCCTAAACGTGGCTATTGGACTTCTGTATAGTCCCACTAGTGCAAAGATATTTGCAGCACCTCTGCCTGCATTGCACACTCAAACTCAATGTTACTAAGCCATTATACTAGCAAACACTGAGTGAACTTAGTGGCATCCTTAACGTGGCTGTAGGACTGCTGTATTGCCCCATTAGTGCAAAGATATTTGCAGCACCTCTGCCTGCATTGCACACTCAAACTCATTGTAGCTAAGCCATTATACTAGCAAACACTGAGTGAACCTAGTGGCATCCTAAACGTGGCTATTGGACTTCTGTATAGTCCCACTAGTGCAAAAATATTTGCAGCACGTCTGCCTGCATTGCACACTCAAACTCATTGTTACTAAGCCATAATACTAGCAAACACTGAGTGAACCTAGTGGCATCCTAAACGTGGCTATTGGACTTCTGTATAGTCCCACTAGTGCAAAGATATTTGCAGAACCTCTGCCTGTATTGCACACTCAAACTCATTGTTACTAAGCCATTATACTAGCAAATACTGAGTGAACTTAGTGGCATCCTTAACGTGGCTGTTGGACTGCTGTATTGCCCCATTAGTGCAAAGATATTTGCAGCACGTCTGCCTGCATTGCACACTCAAAATCATTGTAGCTAAGCCATTATACTAGCAAACACTGAGTGAACCTAGTGGCATCCTAAACGTGGCTATTGGACTTCTGTATAGTCCCACTAGTGCAAAGATATTTGCAGCACCTCTGCCTGCATTGCACACTCAAACTCATTGTTACTAAGCCATTATACAAGCAAACACTGATTGAACCTAGTGGCATCCTAAACGTGGCTATTGAACTTCTGTATAGTCCCACTAGTGCAAAGATATTTGCAGCACCTCTGCGTGCATTGCACACTCAAACTCATTGTTACTAAGCCATTATACTAGCAAACACTGATTGAACCTAGTGGCATCCTAAACGTAGCTATTGGACTTCTGTATAGTCCCACTGGTGCAAAGATATTTGCAGCACCTCTGCCTGTATTGCACACTCAAACTTATTGTTACAAAGCCATTATACTAGCAAACACTGAGTGAACTTAGTGGCATCCTTAACGTGGCTGTTGGACTGCTGTATTGCCCATTAGTGCAAAGATATTTGCAGCACCTCTGCCTGCATTGCACACTCAAACTCATTGTTACTAAGCCATTATACTAGCAAACACTGAGTGAACTTAGTGGCATCCTTAACGTGGCTGTTGGACTGCTGTATTGCCCCATTAGTGCAAAGATATTTGCAGCACGTCTGCCTGCATTGCACACTCAAAATCATTGTAGCTAAGCCATTATACTAGCAAACACTGAGTGAACCTATTGGCATCCTCAACGTGGCTTTTGGACTTCTGTATAGTCCCATTAGTGCAAAGATATTTGCAGCACCTCTGCCTGCATTGCACACACAAACTCATTGTTACTAAGCCATTATACTAGCAAACACTGATTGAACCTAGTGGCATCCTAAACGTAGCTATTGGACTTCTGTAAAGTCCCACTAGTGCAAAGATATTTGCAGCACCTCTGCGTGCATTGCACACTCAAACTCATTGTTACTAAGCCATTATACTAGCAAACACTGATTGAACCTAGTGGCATCCTAAACGTGGCTATTGGACTTCTGTATAGTCCCACTAGTGCAAAGATACTTTCAGCACCTCTGCCTGCATTGCACACTCAAACTCATTGTTACTAAGCCATTATACTAGCAAACACTGAGTGAACTTAGTGGCATCCTTAACGTGGCTGTTGGACTGCTGTATTGCCCCATTAGTGCAAAGATATTTGCAGAACGTCTGCCTGCATTGCACACTCAAACTCATTGTAGCTAAGCCATGATACTAGCAAACACTGATTGAACCTATTGGCATCCTAAACGTGGCTGTTGGACTTCTGTATAGTCCCACTATTGCAAAGATATTTGCAGCACCTCTGCCTGCATTGCACACACAAACTCATTGTTACTAAGCCATTATACTAGCAAACACTGATTGAACCTAGTGGCATCCTAAACATGGCTATTGGACTTCTGTATAGTCCCACTAGTGCAAAGATATTTGCAGCACCTCTGCCTGCATTGCACACTCAAACTCATTGTTACTAAGCCATTATACTAGCAAACACTGAATGAACTTAGTGGCATCCTTAACGTGGCTGTTGGACTGCTGTATTGCCCCATTAGTGCAAAGATATTTGCAGCACCTCTGCCTGCATTGCACACTCAAACTCATTGTTACTAAGCCATTATACTAGCAAACACTGAGTGAACCTATTGGCATCCTAAACGTGGCTATTGGACTTCTGTATAGTCCCACTAGTGCAAAGATATTTGCAGCACCTCTGCCTGCATTGCACACTCAAACTCATTGTTACTAAGCCATTATACTAGCAAACACTGAGTGAACTTAGTGGCATCCTAAACGTGGCTTTTGGACTTCTGTATAGTCCCACTAGTGCAAAGATACTTTGAGCACCTCTGCCTGCATTGCACACTCAAACTCATTGTTACTAAGCCATTATACTAGCAAACACTGAGTGAACTTAGTGGCATCCTAAACGTGGCTATTGGACTTCTGTATAGTCCCACTAGTGCAAAGATATTTGCAGCACCTCTGCCTGCATTGCACACTCAAACTCATTGTTACTAAGCCATTATACTAGCAAACACTGAGTGAACTTAGTGGCATCCTTAACGTGGCTGTTGGACTGCTGTATTGCCCCATTAGTGCAAAGATATTTGCAGCACGTCTGCCTGCGTTGCACACTCAAAATCATTGTAGCTAAGCCATTATACTAGCAAACACTGAGTGAACCTAGTGGCATCCTAAACGTGGCTATTGGACTTCTGTATAGTCCCTCTAGTGCAAAGATATTTGCAGCACCTCTGCCTGCATTGCACACTCAAACTCATTGTTACTAAGCCATTATACTAGCAAACACTGATTGAACCTAGTGGCATCCTATACGTGGCTATTGGACTTCTGTATAGTCCCACTAGTGCAAAGATATTTGCAGCACCTCTGCCTGCATTGCACACTCAAACTCATTGTTACTAAGCCATTATACTAGCAAACACTGATTGAACCTAGTGGCATCCTAAACGTGGCTATTGGACTTCTGTATAGTCCCACTAGTGCAAAGATATTTGCAGCACCTCTGCCTGCATTGCACACTCAAACTCATTGTTACTAAGCCATTATACTAGCAAACACTGAGTGAACTTAGTGGCATCCTAAACGTGGCTATTGGACTTCTGTATAGTCCCACTAGTGCATAGATATTTGCAGCACCTCTGCCTGCATTGCACACTCAAACTCATTGTTACTAAGCCATTATACTAGCAAACACTGAGTGAACTTAGTGGCATCCTTAACGTGGCTGTTGGACTGCTGTATTGCCCCATTAGTGCAAACATATTTGCAGCACGTCTGCCTGCATTGCACACTCAAACTCATTGTAGCTAAGCCATTATACTAGCAAACACTGAATGAACCTATTGGCATCCTAAACGTGGCTATTGGACTTCTGTATAGTCCCACTAGTGCAAAGATATTTGCAGCACCTCTGCCTGCATTGCACACACAAACTCATTGTTACTAAGCCATTATACTAGCAAACACTGATTGAACCTAGTGGCATCCTAAACGTGGCTATTGGACTTCTGTATAGTCCCACTAGTGCAAAGATATTTGCAGCACCTCTGCCTGCATTGCACACTCAAACTCATTGTTACTAAGCCATTATACTAGCAAACACTGAATGAACTTAGTGGCATCCTTAACGTGGCTGTTGGACTGCTGTATTGCCCCATTAGTGCAAAGATATTTGCAGCACCTTTGCCTGCATTGCACACTCAAACTCATTGTTACTAAGCCATTATACTAGCAAACACTGAGTGAACCTAGTGGCATCCTAAACGTGGCTATTGGACTTCTGTATAGTCCCACTAGTGCAAAGATATTTGCAGCACCTCTGCCTGCATTGCACACTCAAACTCATTGTTACTAAGCCATTATACTAGCAAACACTGAGTGAACTTAGTGGCATCCTAAACGTGGCTATTGGACTTCTGTATAGTCCAACTAGTGCAAAGATACTTTCAGCACCTCTGCCTGCATTGCACACTCAAACTCATTGTTACTAAGCCATTATACTAGCAAACACTGAGTGAACTTAGTGGCATCCTAAACGTGGCTATTGGACTTCTGTATAGTCCCACTAGTGCAAAGATATTTGCAGCACCTCTGCCTGCATTGCACACTCAAACTCATTGTTACTAAGCCATTATACTAGCAATCACTGAATGAACTTTGTGGCATCCTTAACGTGGCTGTTGGACTGCTGTATTGCCCCATTAGTGCAAAGATATTTGCAGCACCTCTGCCTGCATTGCACACTCAAACTCATTGTTACTAAGCCATTATACTAGCAAACACTGAGTGAACTTAGTGGCATCCTAAACGTGGCTATTGGACTTCTGTATAGTCCCACTAGTGCAAAGATACTTTCAGCACCTCTGCCTGCATTGCACACTCAAACTCATTGTTACTAAGCCATTATACTAGCAAACACTGAATGAACTTAGTGGCATCCTTAACGTGGCTGTTGGACTGTTGTATTGCCCCATTAGTGCAAAGATATTTGCAGCACCTCTGCCTGCATTGCACACTCAAACTCATTGTTACTAAGCCATTATACTAGCAAACACTGAGTGAACCTAGTGGCATCCTAAACGTGGCTATTGGACTTCTGTATAGTCCCACTAGTGCAAAGATATTTGCAGCACCTCTGCCTGCATTGCACACTCAAACTCATTGTTACTATTCATTATACTAGCAAACACTGAGTGAACTTAGTGGCATCCTAAACGTGGCTATTGGACGTCTGTACAGTCCCACTAGTACAAAGATATTTGCAGCACCTCTGCCTGCATTGCACACTCAAACTCATTGTTACTAAGCCATTATACTAGCAAACACTGAGTGAACCTAGTGGCATCCTAAACGTGGCTATTGGACTTCTGTATAGTCCCACTAGTGCAAAGATATTTGCAGCACCTCTGCCTGTATTGCACACTCAAACTCATTGTTACTAAGCCATTATACTAGCAATCACTGATTGAACCTAGTGGCATCCTAAACGTGGCTATTGGACTTCTGTATAGTCCCACTAGTGCAAAGATATTTGCAGCACGTCTGCCTGCATTGCACACTCAAACTCATTGTTACTAAGCCATTATACTAGCAAACACTGATTGAACCTAGTGGCATCATAAACGTGGCTATTGGACTTCTGTATAGTCCCACTAGGGCAAAGATATTTGCAGCACCTCTGCCTGCATTGCACACTCAAACTCATTGTTACTAAGCCATTATACTAGCAAACACTGATTGAACCTAGTGGCATCCTAAACGTGGCTATTGGACTTCTGTATAGTCCCACTAGTGCAAAGATATTTTCAGCTCCTCTGCCTGCATTGCACACTCAAACTCATTGTTACTAAGCCATTATACTAGCAAACACTGAGTGAACTTAGTGGCATCCTTAACGTGGCTGTTGGACTGCTGTATTGCCCCATTAGTCCAAAGATATTTGCAGCACGTCTGCCTGCATTGCACACTCAAACTCATTGTTACTAAGCCATTATACTAGCAAACACTGATTGAACCTAGTGGCATCCTAAACGTGGCTATTGGACTTCTGTATAGTCCCACTAGTGCAAAGATACTTTCAGCACCTCTGCCTGCATTGCACACTCAAACTCATTGTTACTAAGCCATTATACTAGCAATCACTGAGTGAACTTAGTGGCATCCTTAACGTGGCTGTTGGACTGCTGTATTGCCCCATTAGTGCAAAGATATTTGCAGCACGTCTGCCTGCATTGCACACTCAAACTCATTGTAGATAAGCCATTATACTAGCAAACACTGAGTGAACTTAGTGGCATCCTAAACGTGGCTATTGGACTTCTGTATAGTCCCACTAGTGCAAAGATATTTGCAGCACCTCTGCCTGCATTGCACACTCAAACTCATTGTTACTAAGCCATTATACTAGCAATCACTGAGTGAACTTAGTGGCATCCTTAACGTGGCTGTTGGACTGCTGTATTGCCCCATTAGTGCAAAGATATTTGCAGCACGTCTGCCTGCATTGCACACTCAAACTCATTGTAGCTAAGCCATTATACTAGCAAACACTGATTGAACCTATTGGCATCCTAAATGTGGCTATTGGACTTCTGTATAGTCCCACTAGTGCAAAGATATTTGCAGCACCTCTGCCTGCATTGCACACTCAAACTCATTGTTACTAAGCCATTATACTAGCAAACACTGAATGAACTTTGTGGCATCCTTAACGTGGCTGTTGGACTGCTGTATTGCCCCTTTAGTGCAAAGATATTTGCAGCACCTCTGCCTGCATTGCACACTCAAACTCATTGTTACTAAGCCATTATACTAGCAAACACTGAGTGAACCTAGTGGCATCCTAAACGTGGCTATTGGACTTCTGTATAGTCCCACTAGTGCAAAGATATTTGCAGCACCTCTGCCTGCATTGCACAATCAAACTCATTGTTACTAAGCCATTATACTAGCAAACACTGAGTGAACTTAGTGGCATCCTAAACGTGGCTATTGGACTTCTGTACAGTCCCACTAGTGCAAAGACATTTGCAGCACCTCTGCCTGCATTGCACACTCAAACTCATTGTTACTAAGCCATTATACTAGCAAACACTGAGTGAACCTAGTGGCATCCTAAACGTGGTCAATGGACTTCTGTATAGTCCCACTAGTGCAAAGATATTTGCAGCACCTCTGCCTGCATTGCACACTCAAACTCATTGTTACTAAGCCATTATACTAGCAAACACTGATTGAACCTAGTGGCATCCTAAACGTGGCTATTGGACTTCTGTATAGTCCCACTAGTGCAAAGATATTTGCAGCACGTCTGCCTGCATTGCACACCCAAACTCATTGTTACTAAGCCATTATACTAACAAACACTGATTGAACCTAGTGGCATCCTAAACGTGGCTATTGGACTTCTGTATAGTCCCACTAGTGCAAAGATATTTGCAGCACCTCTGCCTGCATTGCACACTCAAACTCATTGTTACTAAGCCATTATACTAGCAAACACTGAGTGAACCTAGTGGCATCCTAAACGTGGCTAATGGACTTCTGTATAGTCCCACTAGTGCAAAGATATTTGCAGCACCTCTGCCTGCATTGCACACTCAAACTCATTGTTACTAAGCCATTATACTAGCAAACACTGATTGAACCTAGTGGCATCCTAAACGTGGCTATTGGACTTCTGTATAGTCCCACTAGTGCAAAGATATTTGCAGCACGTCTGCCTGCATTACACACTCAAACTCATTGTTACTAAGCCATTATACTAGCAAACACTGATTGAACCTAGTGGCATCCTAAACGTGGCTATTGGACTTCTGTATAGTCCCACTAGTGCAAAGATATTTGCAGCACCTCTGCCTGCATTGCACACTCAAACTCATTGTTACTTAGCCATTATACTAGCAAACACTGATTGAACCTAGTGGCATCCTAAACGGGGCTATTGGACTTCTGTATAGTCCCACTAGTGCAAAGATATTTTCAGCACCTCTGCCTGCATTGCACACTCAAACTCATTGTTACTAAGCCATTATACTAGCAAACACTGAGTGAACTTAGTGGCATCCTTAACGTGGCTGTTGGACTGCTGTATTGCCCCATTAGTGCAAAGATATTTGCAGCACGTCTGCCTGCATTGCACACTCAAACTCATTGTTACTAAGCCATTATACTAGCAAACACTGATTGAACCTAGTGGCATCCTAAATGTGGCTATTGGACTTCTGTATAGTCCCACTAGTGCAAAGATATTTGCAGAACCTCTGCCTGCATTGCACACTCAAACTCATTGTTACTAAGCCATTATACTAGCAAACACTGATTGAACCTAGTGGCATCCTAAACGTGGCTATTGGACTTCTGTATAGTCCCACTAGTGCAAAGATATTTGCAGCACCTCTGCCTGCATTGCACACTCAAACTCATTGTTACTTAGCCATTATACTAGCAAACACTGATTGAACCTAGTGGCATCCTAAACGTGGCTATTGGACTTCTGTAAAATCCCACTAGTGGCAAGATATTTGCAGCACCTCTGCGTGCATTGCACACTCAAACTCATTGTTACTAAGCCATTATACTAGCAAACACTGATTGAACCTAGTGGCATCCTAAACGTGGCTATTGGACTTCTGTATAGTCCCACTAGTGCAAAGATACTTTCAGCACCTCTGCCTGCATTGCACACTTAAACTCATTGTTACTAAGCCATTATACTAGCAAACACTGAGTGAACTTAGTGGCATCATAAACGTGGCTATTGGACTTCTGTATTGCCCCATTAGTGCAAAGATATTTGCAGCACGTCTGCCTGCATTGCACACTCAAACTCATTGTAGCTAAGCCATTATACTAGCAAACACTGATTGAACCTATTGGCATCCTAAACGTGGCTATTGGACTTCTGTGTAGTCCCACTAGTGCAAAGATATTTGCAGCACCTCTGCCTGCATTGCACACACAAACTCATTGTTACTAAGCCATTATACTAGCAAACACTGATTGAACCTATTGGCATCCTAAACGTGGCTATTGGACTTCTGTATAGTCCCACTAGTGCAAAGATATTTGCAGCACCTCTGCCTGCATTGCACACTCAAACTCATTGTTACTAAGCCATTATACTAGCAAACACTGAGTGAACCTAGTGGCATCCTAAACGTGGCTATTGGACTTCTGTATAGTCCCACTAGTGCAAAGATTTTTGCAGCACCTCTGCCTGCATTGCACACTCAAACTCATTGTTACTAAGCCATTATACTAGCAAACACTGAGTGAACTTAGTGGCATCCTAAACGTGGCTATTGGACTTCTGTATAGTCCCACTAGTGCAAAGACATTTGCAGCACCTCTGCCTGCATTGCACACTCAAACTCATTGTTGCTAAGCCATTATACTAGCAAACACTGAGTGAACCTAGTGGCATCCTAAACGTGGCTATTGGACTTCTGTATAGTCCCACTAGTGCAAAGATATTTGCAGCACCTCTGCCTGCATTGCACACTCAAACTCATTGTTACTAAGCCATTATACTAGCAAACACTGATTGAACCTAGTGGCATCCTAAACGTGGCTATTGGACTTCTGTATAGTCCCACTAGTGCAAAGATACTTTCAGCACCTCTGCCTGCATTGCACACTCAAACTCATTGTTACTAAGCCATTATACTAGCAAACACTGAGTGAACTTAGTGGCATCATAAACGTGGCTATTGGACTTCTGTATTGCCCCATTAGTGCAAAGATATTTGCAGCACATCTGCCTGC
The DNA here is from genome assembly GCF_048569485.1 of Anomaloglossus baeobatrachus. Classification (NCBI taxonomy): domain Eukaryota; kingdom Metazoa; phylum Chordata; class Amphibia; order Anura; family Aromobatidae; genus Anomaloglossus; species Anomaloglossus baeobatrachus. The sequence goes on from NC_134353.1 coordinate 330,321,098, forward strand.
ATTGCACACTCAAACTCATTGTAGCTAAGCCATTATACTAGCAAACACTGATTGAACCTAGTGGCATCCTAAACGTGGCTATTGGACTTCTGTATAGTCCCACTAGTGCAAAGATATTTGCAGCACCTCTGCCTGCATTGCACACTCAAACTCATTGTTACTAAGCCATTATACTAGCAAACACTGATTGAACCTTTTGGCATCCTAAACGTGGCTATTGGACTTCTGTATAGTCCCACTAGTGCAAAGATATTTTCAGCTCCTCTGCCTGCATTGCACACTCAAACTCATTGTTACTAAGCCATTATACTAGCAAACACTGAGTGAACTTAGTGGCATCCTTAACGTGGCTGTTGGACTGCTGTATTGCCCCATTAGTCCAAAGATATTTGCAGCACGTCTGCCTGCATTGCACACTCAAACTCATTGTTACTAAGCCATTATACTAGCAAACACTGATTGAACCTAGTGGCATCCTAAACGTGGCTATTGGACTTCTGTATAGTCCCACTAGTGCAAAGATACTTTCAGCACCTCTGCCTGCATTGCACACTCAAACTCATTGTTACTAAGCCATTATACTAGCAATCACTGAGTGAACTTAGTGGCATCCTTAACGTGGCTGTTGGACTGCTGTATTGCCCCATTAGTGCAAAGATATTTGCAGCACGTCTGCCTGCATTGCACACTCAAACTCATTGTAGATAAGCCATTATACTAGCAAACACTGAGTGAACTTAGTGGCATCCTAAACGTGGCTATTGGACTTCTGTATAGTCCCACTAGTGCAAAGATATTTGCAGCACCTCTGCCTGCATTGCACACTCAAACTCATTGTTACTAAGCCATTATACTAGCAATCACTGAGTGAACTTAGTGGCATCCTTAACGTGGCTGTTGGACTGCTGTATTGCCCCATTAGTGCAAAGATATTTGCAGCACGTCTGCCTGCATTGCACACTCAAACTCATTGTAGCTAAGCCATTATACTAGCAAACACTGATTGAACCTATTGGCATCCTAAATGTGGCTATTGGACTTCTGTATAGTCCCACTAGTGCAAAGATATTTGCAGCACCTCTGCCTGCATTGCACACTCAAACTCATTGTTACTAAGCCATTATACTAGCAAACACTGAATGAACTTTGTGGCATCCTTAACGTGGCTGTTGGACTGCTGTATTGCCCCTTTAGTGCAAAGATATTTGCAGCACCTCTGCCTGCATTGCACACTCAAACTCATTGTTACTAAGCCATTATACTAGCAAACACTGAGTGAACCTAGTGGCATCCTAAACGTGGCTATTGGACTTCTGTATAGTCCCACTAGTGCAAAGATATTTGCAGCACCTCTGCCTGCATTGCACAATCAAACTCATTGTTACTAAGCCATTATACTAGCAAACACTGAGTGAACTTAGTGGCATCCTAAACGTGGCTATTGGACTTCTGTACAGTCCCACTAGTGCAAAGACATTTGCAGCACCTCTGCCTGCATTGCACACTCAAACTCATTGTTACTAAGCCATTATACTAGCAAACACTGAGTGAACCTAGTGGCATCCTAAACGTGGTCAATGGACTTCTGTATAGTCCCACTAGTGCAAAGATATTTGCAGCACCTCTGCCTGCATTGCACACTCAAACTCATTGTTACTAAGCCATTATACTAGCAAACACTGATTGAACCTAGTGGCATCCTAAACGTGGCTATTGGACTTCTGTATAGTCCCACTAGTGCAAAGATATTTGCAGCACGTCTGCCTGCATTGCACACCCAAACTCATTGTTACTAAGCCATTATACTAGCAAACACTGATTGAACCTAGTGGCATCCTAAACGTGGCTATTGGACTTCTGTATAGTCCCACTAGTGCAAAGATATTTGCAGCACCTCTGCCTGCATTGCACACTCAAACTCATTGTTACTAAGCCATTATACTAGCAAACACTGAGTGAACCTAGTGGCATCCTAAACGTGGCTAATGGACTTCTGTATAGTCCCACTAGTGCAAAGATATTTGCAGCACCTCTGCCTGCATTGCACACTCAAACTCATTGTTACTAAGCCATTATACTAGCAAACACTGATTGAACCTAGTGGCATCCTAAACGTGGCTATTGGACTTCTGTATAGTCCCACTAGTGCAAAGATATTTGCAGCACGTCTGCCTGCATTACACACTCAAACTCATTGTTACTAAGCCATTATACTAGCAAACACTGATTGAACCTAGTGGCATCCTAAACGTGGCTATTGGACTTCTGTATAGTCCCACTAGTGCAAAGATATTTGCAGCACCTCTGCCTGCATTGCACACTCAAACTCATTATTACTTAGCCATTATACTAGCAAACACTGATTGAACCTAGTGGCATCCTAAACGGGGCTATTGGACTTCTGTATAGTCCCACTAGTGCAAAGATATTTTCAGCACCTCTGCCTGCATTGCACACTCAAACTCATTGTTACTAAGCCATTATACTAGCAAACACTGAGTGAACTTAGTGGCATCCTTAACGTGGCTGTTGGACTGCTGTATTGCCCCATTAGTGCAAAGATATTTGCAGCACGTCTGCCTGCATTGCACACTCAAACTCATTGTTACTAAGCCATTATACTAGCAAACACTGATTGAACCTAGTGGCATCCTAAATGTGGCTATTGGACTTCTGTATAGTCCCACTAGTGCAAAGATATTTGCAGAACCTCTGCCTGCATTGCACACTCAAACTCATTGTTACTAAGCCATTATACTAGCAAACACTGATTGAACCTAGTGGCATCCTAAACGTGGCTATTGGACTTCTGTATAGTCCCACTAGTGCAAAGATATTTGCAGCACCTCTGCCTGCATTGCACACTCAAACTCATTGTTACTTAGCCATTATACTAGCAAACACTGATTGAACCTAGTGGCATCCTAAACGTGGCTATTGGACTTCTGTAAAATCCCACTAGTGGCAAGATATTTGCAGCACCTCTGCGTGCATTGCACACTCAAACTCATTGTTACTAAGCCATTATACTAGCAAACACTGATTGAACCTAGTGGCATCCTAAACGTGGCTATTGGACTTCTGTATAGTCCCACTAGTGCAAAGATACTTTCAGCACCTCTGCCTGCATTGCACACTTAAACTCATTGTTACTAAGCCATTATACTAGCAAACACTGAGTGAACTTAGTGGCATCATAAACGTGGCTATTGGACTTCTGTATTGCCCCATTAGTGCAAAGATATTTGCAGCACGTCTGCCTGCATTGCACACTCAAACTCATTGTAGCTAAGCCATTATACTAGCAAACACTGATTGAACCTATTGGCATCCTAAACGTGGCTATTGGACTTCTGTGTAGTCCCACTAGTGCAAAGATATTTGCAGCACCTCTGCCTGCATTGCACACACAAACTCATTGTTACTAAGCCATTATACTAGCAAACACTGATTGAACCTATTGGCATCCTAAACGTGGCTATTGGACTTCTGTATAGTCCCACTAGTGCAAAGATATTTGCAGCACCTCTGCCTGCATTGCACACTCAAACTCATTGTTACTAAGCCATTATACTAGCAAACACTGAGTGAACCTAGTGGCATCCTAAACGTGGCTATTGGACTTCTGTATAGTCCCACTAGTGCAAAGATTTTTGCAGCACCTCTGCCTGCATTGCACACTCAAACTCATTGTTACTAAGCCATTATACTAGCAAACACTGAGTGAACTTAGTGGCATCCTAAACGTGGCTATTGGACTTCTGTATAGTCCCACTAGTGCAAAGACATTTGCAGCACCTCTGCCTGCATTGCACACTCAAACTCATTGTTGCTAAGCCATTATACTAGCAAACACTGAGTGAACCTAGTGGCATCCTAAACGTGGCTATTGGACTTCTGTATAGTCCCACTAGTGCAAAGATATTTGCAGCACCTCTGCCTGCATTGCACACTCAAACTCATTGTTACTAAGCCATTATACTAGCAAACACTGATTGAACCTAGTGGCATCCTAAACGTGGCTATTGGACTTCTGTATAGTCCCACTAGTGCAAAGATACTTTCAGCACCTCTGCCTGCATTGCACACTCAAACTCATTGTTACTAAGCCATTATACTAGCAAACACTGAGTGAACTTAGTGGCATCATAAACGTGGCTATTGGACTTCTGTATTGCCCCATTAGTGCAAAGATATTTGCAGCACATCTGCCTGCATTGCACACTCAAACTCATTGTAGCTAAGCCATTATACTAGCAAACACTGATTGAACCTAGTGGCATCCTAAACGTGGCTATTGGACTTCTGTATAGTCCCACTAGTGCAAAGATATTTGCAGCACCTCTGCCTGCATTGCACACTCAAACTCATTGTTACTAAGCCATTATACTAGCAAACACTGATTGAACCTTTTGGCATCCTAAACGTGGCTATTGGACTTCTGTATAGTCCCACTAGTGCAAAGATATTTGCAGCACCTCTGCCTGCATTGCACACACAAACTCATTGTTACTAAGCCATTATACTAGCAAACACTGATTTACCTAGTGGCATCCTAAACGTGGCTATTGGACTTCTGTATAGTCCCACTAGTGCAAAGATATTTGCAGCACCTCTGCCTGCATTGCACACTCAAACTCATTGTTACTAAGCCATTATACTAGCAAACACTGAGTGAACTTAGTGGCATCCTAAACGTGGCTATTGGACTTCTGTATAGTCCCACTAGTGCAAAGATACTTTCAGCACCTCTGCCTGCATTGCACACTCAAACTCATTGTTACTAAGCCATTATACTAGCAAACACTGAGTGAACTTAGTGGCATCATAAACGTGGCTATTGGACTTCTGTATTGCCCCATTAGTGCAAAGATATTTGCAGCACGTCTGCCTGCATTGCACACTCAAACTCATTGTAGCTAAGCCATTATACTAGCAAACACTGATTGAACCTATTGGCATCCTAAACGTGGCTATTGGACTTCTGTATAGTCCCACTAGTGCAAAGATATTTGCAGCACCTCTTCCTGCATTGCACACACAAACTCATTGTTACTAAGCCATTATACTAGCAAACACTGATTGAACCTATTGGCATCCTAAACGTGGCTATTGGACTTCTGTATAGTCCCACTAGTGCAAAGATATTTGCAGCACCTCTGCCTGCATTGCACACTCAAACTCATTGTTACTAAGCCATTATACTAGCAAACACTGAGTGAACCTAGTGGCATCCTAAACGTGGCTATTGGACTTCTGTATAGTCCCACTAGTGCAAAGATATTTGCAGCACCTCTGCCTGCATTGCACACTCAAACTCATTGTTACTAAGCCATTATACTAACAAACACTGAGTGAACTTAGTGGCATCCTAAACGTGGCTATTGGACTTCTGTATAGTCCCACTAGTGCAAAGATATTTGCAGCACCTCTGCCTGCATTGCACACTCAAACTCATTGTTACTAAGCCATTATACTAGCAAACACTGAGTGAACCTAGTGGCATCCTAAACGTGGCTATTGGACTTCTGTATAGTCCCACTAGTGCAAAGATTTTTGCAGCACCTCTGCCTGCATTGCACACTCAAACTCATTGTTACTAAGCCATTATACTAGCAAACACTGAGTGAACTTAATGGCATCCTAAACGTGGCTATTGGACTTCTGTATAGTCCCACTAGTGCAAAGACATTTGCAGCACCTCTGCCTGCATTGCACACTCAAACTCATTGTTGCTAAGCCATTATACTAGCAAACACTGAGTGAACCTAGTGGCATCCTAAACGTGGCTATTGGACTTCTGTATAGTCCCACTAGTGCAAAGATATTTGCAGCACCTCTGCCTGCATTGCACACTCAAACTCATTGTTACTAAGCCATTATACTAGCAAACACTGATTGAACCTAGTGGCATCCTAAACGTGGCTATTGGACTTCTGTAAAGTCCCACTAGTGGCAAGATATTTGCAGCACCTCTGCGTGCATTGCACACTCAAACTCATTGTTACTAAGCCATTATACTAGCAAACACTGATTGAACCTAGTGGCATCCTAAACGTGGCTATTGGACTTCTGTATAGTCCCACTAGTGCAAAGATACTTTCAGCACCTCTGCCTGCATTGCACACTCAAACTCATTGTTACTAAGCCATTATACTAGCAAACACTGAGTGAACTTAGTGGCATCATAAACGTGGCTATTGGACTTCTGTATTGCCCCATTAGTGCAAAGATATTTGCAGCACATCTGCCTGCATTGCACACTCAAACTCATTGTAGCTAAGCCATTATACTAGCAAACACTGATTGAACCTTTTGGCATCCTAAACGTGGCTATTGGACTTCTGTATAGTCCCACTAGTGCAAAGATATTTGCAGCACCTCTGCCTGCATTGCACACACAAACTCATTGTTACTAAGCCATTATACTAGCAAACACTGATTGAACCTAGTGGCATCCTAAACGTGGCTATTGGACTTCTGTATAGTCCCACTAGTGCAAAGATATTTGCAGCACCTCTGCCTGCATTGCACACTCAAACTCATTGTTACTAAGCCATTATACTAGCAAACACTGAGTGAACTTAGTGGCATCCTAAACGTGGCTATTGGACTTCTGTATAGTCCCACTAGTGCAAAGACATTTGCAGCACCTCTGCCTGCATTGCACACTCAAACTCATTGTTACTAAGCCATTATACTAGCAAACACTGATTGAACCTAGTGGCATCCTAAACGTGGCTATTGGACTTCTGTATAGTCCCACTAGTGCAAAGATACTTTCAGCACCTCTGCCTGCATTGCACACTCAAACTCATTGTTACTAAGCCATTATACTAGCAAACACTGAGTGAACTTAGTGGCATCATAAACGTGGCTATTGGACTTCTGTATTGCCCCATTAGTGCAAAGATATTTGCAGCACATCTGCCTGCATTGCACACTCAAACTCATTGTTACTAAGCCATTATACTAGCAAACACTGAGTGAACTTAGTGGCATCCTAAACGTGGCTATTGGACTTCTGTATAGTCCCACTAGTGCAAAGACATTTGCAGCACCTCTGCCTGCATTGCACACTCAAACTCATTGTTACTAAGCCATTATACTAGCAAACACTGAGTGAACCTAGTGGCATCCTAAACGTGGCTATTGGACTTCTGTATAGTCCCACTAGTGCAAAGATATTTGCAGCACCTCTGCCTGCATTGCACACTCAAACTCATTGTTACTAAGCCATTATACTAGCAAACACTGATTGAACCTAGTGGCATCCTAAACGTGGCTATTGGACTTCTGTAAAGTCCCACTAGTGGCAAGATATTTGCAGCACCTCTGCGTGCATTGCACACTCAAACTCATTGTTACTAAGCCATTATACTAGCAAACACTGATTGAACCTAGTGGCATCCTAAACGTGGCTATTGGACTTCTGTATAGTCCCACTAGTGCAAAGATACTTTCAGCACCTCTGCCTGCATTGCACACTCAAACTCATTGTTACTAAGCCATTATACTAGCAAACACTGAGTGAACTTAGTGGCATCATAAACGTGGCTATTGGACTTCTGTATTGCCCCATTAGTGCAAAGATATTTGCAGCACGTCTGCCTGCATTGCACACTCAAACTCATTGTAGCTAAGCCATTATACTAGCAAACACTGATTGAACCTATTGGCATCCTAAACGTGGCTATTGGACTTCTGTATAGTCCCACTAGTGCAAAGATATTTGCAGCACCTCTGCCTGCATTGCACACTCAAACTCATTGTTACTAAGCCATTATACTAGCAAACAATGAGTGAACCTAGTGGCATCCTAAACGTGGCTATTGGACTTCTGTATAGTCCCACTAGTGCAAAGATATTTGCAGCACCTCTGCCTGCATTGCACACTCAAACTCATTGTTACTAAGCCATTATACTAGCAAACACTGAGTGAACTTAGTGGCATCCTAAACGTGGCTATTGGACTTCTGTATAGTCCCACTAGTGCAAAGACATTTGCAGCACCTCTGCCTGCATTGCACACTCAAACTCATTGTTACTAAGCCATTATACTAGCAAACACTGAGTGAACCTAGTGGCATCCTAAACGTGGCTATTGGACTTCTGTATAGTCCCACTAGTGCAAAGATATTTGCAGCACCTCTGCCTGCATTGCACACTCAAACTCATTGTTACTAAGCCATTATACTAGCAAACACTGATTGAACCTAGTGGCATCCTAAACGTGGCTTTTGGACTTCTGTAAAGTCCCACTAGTGGCAAGATATTTGCAGCACCTCTGCGTGCATTGCACACTCAAACTCATTGTTACTAAGCCATTATACTAGCAAACACTGATTGAACCTAGTGGCATCCTAAACGTGGCTATTGGACTTCCGTATAGTCCCACTAGTGCAAAGATACTTTCAGCACCTCTGCCTGCATTGCACACTCAAACTCATTGTTACTAAGCCATTATACTAGCAAACACTGATTGAACCTAGTGGCATCCTAAACGTGGCTATTGGACTTCTGTATAGTCCCACTAGTGCAAAGATATTTGCAGCACCTCTGCCTGCATTGCACACTCAAACTCATTGTTACTAAGCCATTATACTAGCAAACACTGATTGAACCTAGTGGCATCCTAAACGTGGCTATTGGACTTCTGTATAGTCCCACTAGTGCAAAGATATTTGCAGCACCTCTGCCTTCATTGCACACACAAACTCATTGTTACTTAGTCATTATACTAGCAAACACTGATTGAACCTAGTGGCATCCTAAACGTGGCTATTGGACTTCTGTAAAGTCCCACTAGTGAAAGATATTTGCAGCACCTCTGCGTGCATTGCACACTCAAACTCATTGTTACTAAGCCATTATACTAGCAAACACTGATTGAACCTAGTGGCATCCTAAACGTGGCTATTGGACTTCTGTATAGTCCCACTAGTGCAAAGATATTTTCAGCACCTCTGCCTGCATTGCACACTCAAACTCATTGTTACTAAGCCATTATACTAGCAAACACTGATTGAACCTAGTGGCATCCTAAACGTGGCTATTGGACTTCTGTATAGTCCCACTAGTGCAAAGATATTTGCAGCACCTCTGCCTGCATTGCACACTCAAACTCATTGTTACTTAGCTATTATACTAGCAAACACTGATTGAACCTTGTGGCATCCTAAACGTGGCTATTGGACTTCTGTAAAGTCCCACTAGTGCAAAGATATTTGCAGCACCTCTGCGTGCATTGCACAATCAAACTCATTGTTACTAAGCCATTATACTAGCAAACACTGATTGAACCTAGTGGCATCCTAAACGTGGCTATTGGACTTCTGTATAGTCCCACTAGTGCAAAGATATTTTCAGCACCTCTGCCTGCATTGCACACTAAAACTCATTGTTACTAAGCCATTATACTAGAAAACACTGAGTGAACTTAGTGGCATCCTAAACGTGGCTATTGGACTTCTGTATAGTCCCACTAGTGCAAAGATATTTGCAGTACCTCTGTCTGCATTGCACACTCAAACTCATTGTTACTAAGCCATTATACTAGCAAACACTGAGTGAACTTAGTGGCATCCTTAACGTGGCTTTTGGACTGCTGTATTGCCCCATAAGTGCAAAGATATTTGCAGCACGTCTGCCTGCATTGCACACTCAAACTCATTGTAGCTAAGCCATTATACTAGCAAACACTGATTGAACCTAGTGGCATCCTAAACGTGGCTATTGGACTTCTGTATAGTCCCACTAGTGCAAAGATATTTGCAGCACCTCTGCCTGCATTGCACACTGAAACTCATTGTTACTTAGCCATTATACTAGCAAACACTGATTGAACCTAGTGGCATCCTAAACGTGGCTATTGGACTTCTGTAAAGTCCCACTAGTGCAAAGATATTTGCAGCACCTCTGCGTGCATTGCACACTCAAACTCATTGTTACTAAGCCATTATACTATCAAACACTGATTGAACCTAGTGGCATCCTAAACGTGGCTATTGGACTTCTGTATAGTCCCACTAGTGCAAAGATATTTGCAGCACCTCTGCCTGCATTGCACACTCAAACTCATTGTTACTAAGCCATTATACTAGCAAACACTGAGTGAACTTAGTGGCATCCTTAACGTGGCTGTTGGACTGCTGTATTGCCCCATTAGTGCAAAGATATTTGCAGCACCTCTGCCTGCATTGCACACTCAAACTCATTGTTACTAAGCCATTATACTAGCAAACACTGATAGAACCTAGTGGCATCCTAAACGTGGCTATTGGACTTCTGTATAGTCCCACTAGTGCAAAGATATTTGCAGCACCTCTGCCTGCATTGCACACTCAAACTCATTGTTACTAAGCCATTATACTAGCAAACACTGAGTGAACTTAGTGGCATCCTTAACGTGGCTGTTGGACTTCTGTATTGCCCCATTAGTGCAAAGATATTTGCAGCACCTCTGCCTGCATTGCACACTCAAACTCATTGTAGCTAAGCCATTATACTAGCAAACACTGAGTGAACCTAGTGGCATCCTAAACGTGACTATTGGACTTCTGTATAGTCCCACTAGTGCAAAGATATTTGCAGCACCTCTGCCTGCATTGCACACTCAAACTCATTGTTACTAAGCCATTATACTAGCAAACACTGAATGAACTTAGTGGCATCCTTATCGTGGCTGTTGGACTGCTGTATTGCCCCATTAGTGCAAAGATATTTGCAGCACGTCTGCCTGCATTGCACACCCAAACTCATTGTTACTATGCCATTATACTAGCAAACACTGAGTGAACTTAGTGGCATCCTTAACGTGGCTGTTGGACTGCTGTATTGCCCCATTAGTGCAAAGATATTTGCAGCACCTCTGCCTGCATTGCACACTCAAACTCATTGTAGCTAAGCCATTATACTAGCAAACACTGAGTGAACCTATTGGCATCCTAAACGTGGCTATTGGACTTCTGTATAGTCCCACTAGTGCAAAGATATTTGCAGCACATCTGCCTGCATTGCACACTCAAACTCATTGTTACTAAGCCATTTTAATAGCAAACACTGAGTGAACTTAGTGGCATCCTTAACGTGGCTGTTGGACTGCTGTATTGCCCCATTAGTGCAAAGATATTTGCAGCACCTCTGCCTGCATTGCACACTCAAACTTATTGTTACTAAGCCATTATACTAGCAAACACTGATTGAACCTAGTGGCATCCTAAACGTGGCTATTGGACTTCTGTATAGTCCCAATAGTGCAAAGATATTTGCAGCACCTCTGCCTGCATTGCACACTCAAACTCATTGTTACTAAGCCATTATACTAGCAAACACTGAGTGAACTTAGTGGCATCCTTAACGTGGCTGTTGGACTGCTGTATTGCCCCATTAGTGCAAAGATATTTGCAGCACCTCTGCCTGCATTGCACATTCAAACTTATTGTAGCTAAGCCATTATACTAGCAAACACTGAGTGAACCTAGTGGCATCCTAAACGTGGCTATTGGACTTCTGTATAGTCCCACTAGTGCAAAGATATTTGCAGCACCTCTGCCTGCATTGCACACTCAAACTCATTGTTACTAAGCCATTTTAATAGCAAACACTGAGTGAACTTAGTGGCATCCTTAACGTGGCTGTTGGACTGCTGTATTGCCCCATTAGTGCAAAGATATTTGCAGCACCTCTGCCTGCATTGCACACTCAAACTTATTGTTACTAAGCCATTATACTAGCAAACACTGATTGAACCTAGTGGCATCCTAAACGTGGCTATTGGACTTCTGTATAGTCCCACTAGTGCAAAGATATTTGCAGCACCTCTGCCTGCATTGCACACTCAAACTCATTGTTACTAAGCCATTATACTAGCAAACACTGAGTGAACTTAGTGGCATCCTTAACGTGGCTGTTGGACTGCTGTATTGCCCCATTAGTGCAAAGATATTTGCAGCACCTCTGCCTGCATTGCACACTCAAACTCATTGTAGCTAAGCCATTATACTAGCAAACACTGAGTGAACCTAGTGGCATCCTAAACGTGGCTATTGGACTTCTGTATAGTCCCACTAGTGCAAAGATATTTGCAGCACCTCTGCCTGCATTGCACACTCAAACTCATTGTTACTAAGCCATTATACTAGCAAACACTGAGTGAACTTAGTGGCATCCTTAACGTGGCTGTTGGACTGCTGTATTGCCCCATTAGTGCAAAGATATTTGCAGCACCTCTGCCTGCATTGCACACTCAAACTCATTGTAGCTAAGCCATTATACTAGCAAACACTGAGTGAACCTATTGGCATCCTAAACTTGGCTATTGGACTTCTGTATAGTCCCACTAGTGCAAAGATATTTGCAGCACCTCTGCCTGCATTGCACACTCAAACTCATTGTTACTAAGCCATTTTAATAGCAAACACTGATTGAACCTAGTGGCATCCTAAACGTGGCTGTTGGACTGCTGTATTGCCCCATTAGTGCAAAGATATTTGCAGCACCTCTGCCTGCATTGCACACTCAGACTCATTGTAGCTAAGCCATTATACTAGCAAACACTGAGTGAACTTAGTGGCATCCTTAACGTGGCTGTTGGACTGCTGTATTGCCCCATTAGTGCAAAGATATTTGCAGCACCTCTGCCTGCATTGCACACTCAAACTCATTGTAGCTAAGCCATTATACTAGCAAACACTGAGTGAACCTAGTGGCATCCTAAACGTGACTATTGGACTTCTGTATAGTCCCACTAGTGCAAAGATATTTGCAGCACCTCTGCCTGCATTGCACACTCAAACTCATTGTTACTAAGCCATTATACTAGCAAACACTGAATGAACTTAGTGGCATCCTTATCGTGGCTGTTGGACTGCTGTATTGCCCCATTAGTGCAATGATATTTGCAGCACGTCTGCCTGCATTGCACACTCAAACTCATTGTAACTAAGCCATTATACTAGCAAACACTGAGTGAACCTAGTTGCATCCTAAACGTGGCTATTGGACTTCTGTATAGTCCCACTAGTGCAAAGATATTTGCAGCACCTCTGCCTGCATTGCACACTCAAACTCATTGTAGCTAAGCCATTATACTAGCAAACACTGAGTGAACCTATTGGCATCCTAAACGTGGCTATTGGACTTCTGTATAGTCCCACTAGTGCAAAGATATTTGCAGCACCTCTGCCTGCATTGCACACTCAAACTCATTGTTACTAAGCCATTATACTAGCAAACACTGAGTGAACTTAGTGGCATCCTTAACGTGGCTGTTGGACTGCTGTATTTCCCCATTAGTGCAAAGATATTTGCAGCACCTCTGCCTGCATTGCACACTCAAACTTATTGTTACTAAGCCATTATACTAGCAAACACTGATTGAACCTAGTGGCATCCTAAACGTGGCTATTGGACTTCTGTATAGTCCCACTAGTGCAAAGATATTTGCAGCACCTCTGCCTGCATTGCACACTCAAACTCATTGTTACTATGCCATTATACTAGCAAACACTGAGTGAACTTAGTGGCATCCTTAACGTGGCTGTTGGACTGCTGTATTGCCCCATTAGTGCAAAGATATTTGCAGCACCTCTGCCTGCATTGCACACTCAAACTCATTGTAGCTAAGCCATTATACTAGCAAACACTGAGTGAACCTATTGGCATCCTAAACGTGGCTATTGGACTTCTGTATAGTCCCACTAGTGCAAAGATATTTGCAGCACCTCTGCCTGCATTGCACACTCAAACTCATTGTTACTAAGCCATTATACTAGCAAACACTGAGTGAACTTAGTGGCATCCTTAACGTGGCTGTTGGACTGCTGTATTGCCCCATTAGTGCAAAGATATTTGCAGCACCTCTGCCTGCATTGCACACTCAAACTCATTGTAGCTAAGCCATTATACTAGCAAACACTGAGTGAACCTATTGGCATCCTAAACTTGGCTATTGGACTTCTGTATAGTCCCACTAGTGCAAAGATATTTGCAGCACGTCTGCCTGCATTGCACACTCAAACTCATTGTTACTAAGCCATTATACTAGCAAACACTGATTGAACCTAGTGGCATCCTAAACGTGGCTATTGGACTTCTGTATAGTCCCACTAGTGCAAAGATATTTGCAGCACGTCTGCCTGCATTGCACACTCAAACTCATTGTTACTATGCCATTATACTAGCAAACACTGAGTGAACCTAGTGGCATCCTAAACATGGCTATTGGACTTCTGTATAGTCCCACTAGTGCAAAGATATTTGCAGCACCTCTGCCTGCATTGCACACTCAAACTCATTGTTACTAAGACATTATACTAGCAAACACTGAGTGAACTTAGTGGCATCCTTAACGTGGCTGTTGCACTGCTGTATTGCCCCATTAGTGCAAAGATATTTGCAGCACCTCTGCCTGCATCGCACACTCAAACTCATTGTTACTAAGCCATTATACTAGCAAACACTGAGTGAACTTAGTGGCATCCTTAACGTGGCTGTTGGACTGCTGTATTGCCCCATTAGTGCAAAGATATTTGCAGCACCTCTGCCTGCATTGCACACTCAAACTCATTGTAGCTAAGCCATTATACTAGCAAACACTGAGTGAACCTAGTGGCATCCTAAACGTGGCTATTGGACTTCTGTATAGTCCCACTAGTGCAAAGATATTTGCAGCACCTCTGCCTGCATTGCACACTCAAACTCATTGTTACTAAGCCATTATACTAGCAAACACTGATTGAACCTAGTGGCATCCTAAACGTGGCTATTGGACTTCTGTATAGTCCCACTAGTGCAAAGATATTTGCAGCACGTCTGCCTGCATTGCACACCCAAACTCATTGTTACTATGCCATTATACTAGCAAACACTGAGTGAACTTAGTGGCATCCTAAACATGGCTATTGGACTTCTGTATAGTCCCACTAGTGCAAAGATATTTGCAGCACCTCTGCCTGCATTGCACACTCAAACTCATTGTTACTAAGACATTATACTAGCAAACACTGAGTGAACTTAGTGGCATCCTTAACGTGGCTGTTGGACTGCTGTATTGCCCCATTAGTGCAAAGATATTTGCAGCACCTCTGCCTGCATTGCACACTCAAACTCATTGTTACTAAGCCATTATACTAGCAAACACTGATTGAACCTAGTGGCATCCTAAACGTGGCTATTGGACTTCTGTATAGTCCCACTAGTGCAAAGATATTTGCAGCACCTCTGCCTGCATTGCACACTCAAACTCATTGTTACTAAGCCATTATACTAGCAAACACTGAGTGAACTTAGTGGCATCCTTAACGTGGCTGTTGGACTGCTGTATTGCCCCATTAGTGCAAAGATATTTGCAGCACCTCTGCCTGCATTGCACACTCAAACTCATTGTTACTAAGCCATAATACTAGCAAACACTGATAGAACCTAGTGGCATCCTAAACGTGGCTATTGGACTTCTGTATAGTCCCACTAGTGCAAAGATATTTGCAGCACCTCTGCCTGCATTGCACACTCAAACTCATTGTTACTAAGCCATTATACTAGCAAACACTGAGTGAACTTAGTGGCATCCTTAACGTGGCTGTTGGACTGCTGTATTGCCCCATTAGTGCAAAGATATTTGCAGCACCTCTGCCTGCATTGCACACTCAAACTCATTGTAGCTAAGCCATTATACTAGCAAACACTGAGTGAACCTAGTGGCATCCTAAACGTGACTATTGGACTTCTGTATAGTCCCACTAGTGCAA
This sequence comes from Anomaloglossus baeobatrachus, assembly GCF_048569485.1. Taxonomy (NCBI): domain Eukaryota; kingdom Metazoa; phylum Chordata; class Amphibia; order Anura; family Aromobatidae; genus Anomaloglossus; species Anomaloglossus baeobatrachus. The sequence continues at coordinate 330,336,847 of NC_134353.1, forward strand.
AGATATTTGCAGCACCTCTGCCTGCATTGCACACTCAAACTCATTGTTACTAAGCCATAATACTAGCAAACACTGAATGAACTTAGTGGCATCCTTATCGTGGCTGTTGGACTGCTGTATTGCCCCATTAGTGCAAAGATACTTGCAGCACGTCTGCCTGCATTGCACACTCAAACTCATTGTAGCTAAGCCATTATACTAGCAAACACTGAGTGAACCTAGTTGCATCCTAAACGTGGCTATTGGACTTCTGTATAGTCCCACTAGTGCAAAGATATTTGCAGCACCTCTGCCTGCATTGCACACTCAAACTCATTGTTACTAAGCCATTATACTAGCAAACACTGAGTGAACTTAGTGGCATCCTTAACGTGGCTGTTGGACTGCTGTATTGCCCCATTAGTGCAAAGATATTTGCAGCACGTCTGCCTGCATTGCACACTCAAACTCATTGTAGCTAAGCCATTATACTAGCAAACACTGAGTGATCCTAGTGGCATCCTAAACGTGGCTATTGGACTTCTGTATAGTCCCACTAGTGCAAAGATATTTGCAGCACCTCTGCCTGCATTGCACACTAAAACTCATTGTTACTAAGCCATTATACTAGCAAACACTGATTGAACCTAGTGGCATCCTAAACGTGGCTATTGGACTTCTGTATAGTCCATCTAGTGCAAAGATATTTGCAGCACCTCTGCCTGCATTGCACACTCAAACTCATTGTTACTAAGCCATTATACTAGCAAACACTGAGTGAACTTAGTGGCATCCTTAACGTGGCTGTTGGACTGCTGTATTGCCCCATTAGTGCAAAGATATTTGCAGCACGTCTGCCTGCATTGCACACTCAAACTCATTGTAGCTAAGCCATTATACTATCAAACACTGAGTGAACCTAGTGGCATCCTAAATGTGGCTATTGGACTTCTGTATAGTCCCACTAGTGCAAAGATATTTGCAGCACCTCTGCCTGCATTGCACACTCAAACTCATTGTAGCTAAGCCATTATACTAGCAAACACTGAGTGAACCTATTGGCATCCTAAACGTGGCTATTGGACTTCTGTATAGTCCCACTAGTGCAAAGATATTTGCAGCACCTCTGCCTGCATTGCACACTCAAACTCATTGTTACTAATCCATTATACTAGCAAACACTGAGTGAAATTAGTGGCATCCTTAACGTGGCTGTTGGACTGCTGTATTGCCCCATTAGTGCAAAGATATTTGCAGCACCTCTGCCTGCATTGCACACTCAAACTTATTGTTACTAAGCCATTATACTAGCAAACACTGATTGAACCTAGTGGCATCCTAAACGTACGTGGCTATTGGACTTCTGTATAGTCCCACTAGTGCAAAGATATTTGCAGCACCTCTGCCTGCATTGCACACTCAAACTCATTGTTACTATGCCATTATACTAGCAAACACTGAGTGAACTTAGTGGCATCCTTAACGTGGCTGTTGGACTGCTGTATTGCCCCATTAGTGCAAAGATATTTGCAGCACCTCTGCCTGCATTGCACACTCAAACTCATTGTAGCTAAGCCATTATACTAGCAAACACTGAGTGAACCTATTGGCATCCTAAACGTGGCTATTGGACTTCTGTATAGTCCCACTAGTGCAAAGATATTTGCAGCACCTCTGCCTGCATTGCACACTCAAACTCATTGTTACTAAGCCATTTTAATAGCAAACACTGAGTGAACTTAGTGGTATCCTTAACGTGGCTGTTGGACTGCTGTATTGCCCCATTAGTGCAAAGATATTTGCAGCACCTCTGCCTGCATTGCACACTCAAATTCATTGTTACTAAGCCATTATACTAGCAAACACTGATTGAACCTAGTGGCATCCTAAACGTGGCAATTGGACTTCTGTATAGTCCCACTAGTGCAAAGATATTTGCAGCACCTCTGCCTGCATTGCACACTCAAACTCATTGTTACTAAGCCATTATACTAGCAAACACTGAGTGAACTTAGTGGCATCCTTAACGTGGCTGTTGGACTGCTGTATTGCCCCATTAGTGCAAAGATATTTGCAGCACCTCTGCCTGCATTGCACACTCAAACTCATTGTGGCTAAGCCATTATACTAGCAAACACTGAGTGAACCTATTGGCATCCTAAACTTGGCTATTGGACTTCTGTATAGTCCCACTAGTGCAAAGATATTTGCAGCACCTCTGCCTGCATTACACACTCAAACTCATTGTTACTAAGCCATTTTAATAGCAAACACTGATTGAACCTAGTGGCATCCTAAACGTGGCTGTTGGACTGCTGTATTGCCCCATTAGTGCAAAGATATTTGCAGCACCTCTGCCTGCATTGCACACTCAAACTCATTGTTACTAAGCCATTATACTAGCAAACACTGTTTGAACCTAGTGGCATTCTAAACGTGGCTATTGGACTTCTGTATAGTCCCACTAGTGCAAAGATATTTGCAGCACCTCTTCCTGCATTGCACACTCAAACTCATTGTAGCTAAGCCATTATACTAGCAAACACTGAGTGAACCTATTGGCATCCTAAACGTGGCTATTGGACTTCTGTATAGTCCCACTAGTGCAAAGATATTTGCAGCACCTCTGCCTGCATTGCACACTCAAACTCATTGTTACTAAGCCATTTTATTAGCAAACACTGAGTGAACTTAGTGGCATCCTTAACGTGGCTGTTGGACTGCTGTATTGCCCCATTAGTGCAAAGATATTTGCAGCACCTCTGCCTGCATTGCACACTCAAACTCATTGTTACTAAGCCATTATACTAGCAAACACTGATTGAACCTAGTGGCATCCTAAACGTGGCTATTGGACTTCTGTATAGTCCCACTAGTGCAAAGATATTTGCAGCACCTCTGCCTGCATTGCACACTCAAACTCATTGTTACTAAGCCATTATACTAGCAAACACTGAGTGAACTTAGTGGCATCCTTAACGTGGCTGTTGGACTGCTGTATTGCCCCATTAGTGCAAAGATATTTGCAGCACCTCTGCCTGCATTGCACACTCAAACTCATTGTAGCTAAGCCATTATACTAGCAAACACTGAGTGAACCTAGTGGCATCCTAAACGTGGCTATTGGACTTCTGTATAGTCCCTCTAGTGCAAAGATATTTGCAGCACCTCTGCCTGCATTGCACACTCAAACTCATTGTTACTAAGCCATTATACTAGCAAACACTGAGTGAACTTAGTGGCATCCTTAACGTGGCTGTTGGACTGCTGTATTGCCCCATTAGTGCAAAGATATTTGCAGCACCTCTGCCTGCATTGCACACTCAAACTCATTGTGGCTAAGCCATTATACTAGCAAACACTGAGTGAACCTATTGGCATCCTAAACTTGGCTATTGGACTTCTGTATAGTCCCACTAGTGCAAAGATATTTGCAGCACCTCTGCCTGCATTACACACTCAAACTCATTGTTACTAAGCCATTTTAATAGCAAACACTGATTGAACCTAGTGGCATCCTAAACGTGGCTGTTGGACTGCTGTATTGCCCCATTAGTGCAAAGATATTTGCAGCACCTCTGCCTGCATTGCACACTCAAACTCATTGTTACTAAGCCATTATACTAGCAAACACTGTTTGAACCTAGTGGCATCCTAAACGTGGCTATTGGACTTCTGTATAGTCCCACTAGTGCAAAGATATTTGCAGCACCTCTTCCTGCATTGCACACTCAAACTCATTGTTACTAAGCCATTATACTAGCAAACACTGATTGAACCTAGTGGCATCCTAAACGTGGCTATTGGACTTCTGTATAGTCCCACTAGTGCAAAGATATTTGCAGCACGTCTGCCTGCATTGCACACTCAAACTCATTGTTACTATGCCATTATACTAGCAAACACTGAGTGAACCTAGTGGCATCCTAAACATGGCTATTGGACTTCTGTATAGTCCCACTAGTGCAAAGATATTTGCAGCACCTCTGCCTGCATTGCACACTCAAACTCATTGTTACTAAGACATTATACTAGCAAACACTGAGTGAACTTAGTGGCATCCTTAACGTGGCTGTTGGACTGCTGTATTGCCCCATTAGTGCAAAGATATTTGCAGCACCTCTGCCTGCATCGCACACTCAAACTCATTGTTACTAAGCCATTATACTAGCAAACACTGAGTGAACTTAGTGGCATCCTTAACGTGGCTGTTGGACTGCTGTATTGCCCCATTAGTGCAAAGATATTTGCAGCACCTCTGCCTGCATTGCACACTCAAACTCATTGTAGTCAAGCCATTATACTAGCAAACACTGAGTGAACCTAGTGGCATCCTAAACGTGGCTATTGGACTTCTGTATAGTCCCACTAGTGCAAAGATATTTGCAGCACCTCTGCCTGCATTGCACACTCAAACTCATTGTTACTAAGCCATTATACTAGCAAACACTGATTGAACCTAGTGGCATCCTAAACGTGGCTATTGGACTTCTGTATAGTCCCACTAGTGCAAAGATATTTGCAGCACCTCTGCCTGCATCGCACACTCAAACTCATTGTTACTAAGCCATTATACTAGCAAACACTGAGTGAACTTAGTGGCATCCTTAACGTGGCTGTTGGACTGCTGTATTGCCCCATTAGTGCAAAGATATTTGCAGCACCTCTGCCTGCATTGCACACTCAAACTCATTGTAGCTAAGCCATTACACTAGCAAACACTGAGTGAACCTAGTGGCATCCTAAACGTGGCTATTGGACTTCTGTATAGTCCCTCTAGTGCAAAGATATTTGCAGCACCTCTGCCTGCATTGCACACTCAAACTCATTGTTACTAAGCCATTATTCTAGCAAACACTGATTGAACCTAGTGGCATCCTAAACGTTGCTATTGGACTTCTGTATAGTCCCACTAGTGCAAAGATATTTGCAGCACCTCTGCCTGCATTGCACACTCAAACTCATTGTTACTAAGCCATTATACTAGCAAACACTGATTGAACCTAGTGGCATCCTAAACGTGGCTATTGGACTTCTGTATAGTCCCATTAGTGCAAAGATATTTGCAGCACCTCTGCCTGCATTGCACACTCAAAATCATTGTTACTATGCCATTATACTAGCAAACACTGAGTGAACTTAGTGGCATCCTTAACGTGTCTGTTGGACTGCTGTATTGCCCCATTAGTGCAAAGATATTTGCAGCACCTCTGCCTGCATTGCACACTCAAACTCATTGTTACTAAGCCATTATACTAGCAAACACTGAGTGAACTTTGTGGCATCCTTAACGTGGCTGTTGGACTGCTGTATTGCCCCATTAGTGCAAAGATATTTGCAGCACCTCTGCCTGCATTGCACACTCAAACTCATTGTAGCTAAGCCATTATACTAGCAAACACTGAGTGAACCTAGTGGCATCCTAAACGTGGCTATTGGACTTCTGTATAGTCCCACTAGTGCAAAGATATTTGCAGCACTTCTGCCTGCATTGCACACTCAAACTCATTGTTACTAAGCCATTATACTAGCAAACACTGAGTGAACTTAGTGGCATCCTTAACGTGGCTGTTGGACTGCTGTATTGCCCCATTAGTGCAAAGATATTTGCAGCACCTCTGCCTGCATTGCACATTCAAACTCATTGTTACTAAGCCATTATACTAGCAAACACTGATTGAACCTAGTGGCATCCTAAACATGGCTATTGGACTTCTGTATAGTCCCACTAGTGCAAAGATATTTGCAGCACCTCTGCCTGCATTGCACACTCAAACTCATTGTTACTAAGCCATTATACTAGCAAACACTGAGTGAACTTAGTGGCATCCTTAACGTGGCTGTTGGATTGCTGTATTGCCCCATTAGTGCAAAGATATCTCCCAGCACCTCTGCCTGCATTGCACACTCAAACTCATTGTTACTAAGCCATTATACTAGCAAACACTGATTGAACCTAGTGGCATCCTAAATGTGGCTATTGGACTTCTGTATAGTCCCACTAGTGCAAAGATATTTGCAGCACCTCTGCCTGCATCGCACACTCAAACTCATTGTTACTAAGCCATTATACTAGCAAACACTGAGTGAACTTAGTGGCATCCTTAACGTGGCTGTTGGACTGCTGTATTGCCCCATTAGTGCAACGATATTTGCAGCACCTCTGCCTGCATTGCACACTCAAACTCATTGTAGCTAAGCCATTACACTAGCAAACACTGAGTGAACCTAGTGGCATCCTAAACGTGGCTATTGGACTTCTGTATAGTCCCTCTAGTGCAAAGATATTTGCAGCACCTCTGCCTGCATTGCACACTCAAACTCATTGTAGCTAAGCCATTATACTAGCAAACACTGAGTGAACCTAGTGGCATCCTAAACGTGGCTATTGGACGTCTGTATAGTCCCACTAGTGCAAAGATATTTGCAGCACCTCTGCCTGCATTGCACACTCAAACTCATTGTTACTAAGCCATTATACCAGCAAACACTGATTGAACCTAGTGGCATCCTAAACGTGGCTATTGGACTTCTGTATAGTCACACTAGTGCAAAGATATTTGCAGCACCTCTGCCTGCATTGCACACTCAAACTCATTGTTACTAAGCCATTATACTAGCAAACACTGAGTGAACTTAGTGGCATCCTTAACGTGGCTGTTGGATTGCTGTATTGCCCCATTAGTGCAAAGATATCTCCCAGCACCTCTGCCTGCATTGCACACTCAAACTCATTGTTACTAAGCCATTATACTAGCAAACACTGATTGAACCTAGTGGCATCCTAAATGTGGCTATTGGACGTCTGTATAGTCCCACTAGTGCAAAGATATTTGCAGCACCTCTGCCTGCATCGCACACTCAAACTCATTGTTACTAAGCCATTATACTAGCAAACACTGAGTGAACTTAGTGGCATCCTTAACGTGGCTGTTGGACTGCTGTATTGCCCCATTAGTGCAACGATATTTGCAGCACCTCTGCCTGCATTGCACACTCAAACTCATTGTAGCTAAGCCATTACACTAGCAAACACTGAGTGAACCTAGTGGCATCCTAAACGTGGCTATTGGACTTCTGTATAGTCCCTCTAGTGCAAAGATATTTGCAGCACCTCTGCCTGCATTGCACACTCAAACTCATTGTTACTAAGCCATTATTCTAGCAAACACTGATTGAACCTAGTGGCATCCTAAACGTTGCTATTGGACTTCTGTATAGTCCCACTAGTGCAAAGATATTTGCAGCACCTCTGCCTGCATTGCACACTCAAACTCATTGTTACTAAGCCATTATACTAGCAAACACTGATTGAACCTAGTGGCATCCTAAACGTGGCTATTGGACTTCTGTATAGTCCCATTAGTGCAAAGATATTTGCAGCACCTCTGCCTGCATTGCACACTCAAAATCATTGTTACTATGCCATTATACTAGCAAACACTGAGTGAACTTAGTGGCATCCTTAACGTGGCTGTTGGACTGCTGTATTGCCCCATTAGTGCAAAGATATTTGCATCACCTCTGCCTGCATTGCACACTCAAACTCATTGTTACTAAGCCATTATACTAGCAAACACTGATTGAACCTAGTGGCATCCTAAACGTCGCTATTGGATTTCTGTATAGTCCCACTAGTGCAAAGATATTTGCAGCACCTCTGCCTGCATTGCACACTCAAACTCATTGTTACTAAGCCATTATACTAGCAAACACTGATTGAACCTAGTGGCATCCTAAACGTGGCTATTGGACTTCTGTATAGTCCCACTAGTGCAAAGATATTTGCAGCACCTCTGCCTGCATTGCACACTCAAACTCATTGTTACTATGCCATTATACTAGCAAACACTGAGTGAACTTAGTGGCATCCTTAACGTGGCTGTTGGACTGCTGTATTGCCCCATTCGTGCAAAGATATTTGCAGCACCTCTGCCTGCATTGCACACTCAAACTCATTGTTACTAAGCCATTATACTAGCAAACACTGATTGAACCTAGTGGCATCCTAAACGTGGCTATTGGACTTCTGTATAGTCCCACTAGTGCAAAGATATTTGCAGCACCTCTGCCTGCATTGCACACTCAAACTCATTGTTACTAAGCCATTATACTAGCAAACACTGAGTGAACCTAGTGGCATCCTAAACGTGGCTATTGGACTTCTGTATAGTCCCACTAGTGCAAAGATATTTGCAGCACCTCTGCCTGCATTGCACACTCAAACTCATTGTTACTAAGCCATTATACTAGCAAACACTGAGTGAACCTAGTGGCATCCTAAACGTGGCTATTGGACTTCTGTATAGTCCCACTAGTGCAAAGATATTTGCAGCACCTCTGCCTGCATTGCACACTCAAACTCATTGTTACTAAGCCATTATACTAGCAAACACTGAGTGAACTTAGTGGCATCCTTAACTTGGCTGTTGGACTGCTGTTTTGCCCCATTAGTGCAAAGATATTTGCAGCACCTCTGCCTGCATTGCACACTCAAACTCATTGTTACTAAGCCATTATACTAGCAAACACTGAGTGAACTTAGTGGCATCCTAAACGTGGCTATTGGACTTCTGTATAGTCCCACTAGTGCAAAGATATTTGCAGCACCTCTGCCTGCATTGCACACTCAAACTTATTGTTACTAAGCCATTATACTAGCAAACACTGATTGAACCTAGTGGCATCCTAAACGTGGCTATTGGACTTCTGTATAGTCCCACTAGTGCAAAGATATTTGCAGCACCTCTGCCTGCATTGCACACTCAAACTCATTGTTACTATGCCATTATACTAGCAAACACTGAGTGAACTTAGTGGCATCCTTAACGTGGCTGTTGGACTGCTGTATTGCCCCATTAGTGCAAAGATATTTGCAGCACCTCTGCCTGCATTGCACACTCAAACTCATTGTAGCTAAGCCATTATACTAGCAAACACTGAGTGAACCTAGTGGCATCCTAAACGTGGCTATTGGACTTCTGTATGGTCCCACTAGTGCAAAGATATTTGCAGCACCTCTGCCTGTATTGCACACTCAAACCCATTGTTACTAAGCCATTATACTAGCAAACACTGAGTGAACTTAGTGGCATCCTTAACTTGGCTGTTGGACTGCTGTATTGCCCCATTAGTGCAAAGATATTTGCAGCACCTCTGCCTGCATTGCACACTCAAACTCATTGTTACTAAGCCATTATACTAGCAAACACTGATTGAACCTAGTGGCATCCTAAACGTGGCTATTGGACTTCTGTATAGTCCCACTAGTGCAAAGATATTTGCAGCACCTCTGCCTGCATTGCACACTCAAACTCATTGTTACTAAGCCATTATACTAGCAAACACTGATTGAACCTAGTGGCATCCTAAACGTGGCTATTGGACTTCTGTATAGTCCCACTAGTGCAAAGATTTTTGCAGCACCTCTGCCTGCATTGCACACTCAAACTCATTGTTACTAAGCCATTATACTAGCAAACACTGAGTGAACCTAGTGGCATCCTAAACGTGGCTATTGGACTTCTGTATAGTCCCACTAGTGCAAAGATATTTGCAGCACCTCTGCCTGGATTGCACACTCAAACTCTTTGTTACTAAGCCATTATACTAGCAAACACTGAGTGAACTTAGTGGCATCCTTAATTTGGCTGTTGGACTGCTGTATTGCCCCATTAGTGCAAAGATATTTGCAGCACCTCTGCCTGCATTGCACACTCAAACTCATTGTTACTAAGCCATTATACTAGCAAACACTGATTGAACCTAGTGGCATCCTTAACGTGGCTGTTGGACTGCTGTATTGCCCCATTAGTGCAAAGATATTTGCAGCACCTCTGCCTGCATTGCACACTCAAACTCATTGTAGCTAATCCATTATACTAGCAAACACTGAGTGAACCTAGTGGCATCCTAAACGTGGCTATTGGACTTCTGTATAGTCCCACTAGTGCAAAGATATTTGCAGCACCTCTGCCTGCATTGCACACTCAAACTCATTGTTACTAAGCCATTATACTAGCAAACACTGAGTGAACTTAGTGGCATCCTTAACTTGGCTGTTGGACTGCTGTATTGCCCCATTAGTGCAAAGATATTTGCAGCACCTCTGCCTGCATTGCACACTCAAACTCATTGTTACTAAGCCATTATACTAGCAAACACTGAGTGAACTTAGTGGCATCCTTAACGTGGCTGTTGGACTGCTGTATTGCCCCATTAGTGCAAAGATATTTGCAGCACCTCTGCCTGCATTGCACACTCAAACTCATTGTAGCTAAGCCATTATACTAGCAAACACTGAGTGAACCTAGTGGCATCCTAAACGTGGCTATTGGACTTATGTATAGTCCCACTAGTGGAAAGATATTTGCAGCACCTCTGCCTGCATTGCACACTCAAACTCATTGTTACTTACTAAGACGTTATAATACCAAAAATTGAGTAATCTTAGTGGCATACAAGAAGTGGCTGTTGTACTCCATTTGTGCCCCACTGGTGCCAAGCTATTTCTAGCACCTGTGCAGGACACCCTCCTGCTCTGTTTTTAATAAGCTATAATGATAGCAAAAATTAGTGCCATTTAGTGGCATCATAGAACTGGCTGTTGTATTCCATTAGTGCCCCACTGGTGCCAAGCTATTTCTAGCACCTGTGCAGGACACCCTCCTGCTCTGTTTTTAATAAGCTATAATGATAGCAAAAAATACTGCCATTTAGTGGCATCATAGAACTGGCTGTTGTATTCCATTAGTGCCCCACTGGTGCCAAGCTATTTCTAGCACCTGTGCAGGACACCCTCCTGCTCTGTTTTTAATAAGCTATAATGATAGCAAAAAATACTGCCATTTAGTGGCATACAAAAAGTGGCTGTTGGACTCCTTTATTGTGCCACTTGTGCCAAGCAATCTCAAGCACCTCTGCATTCTACCCTCATGCACATTTAGCTATGCTAATTTTATAGCAAACTCAGGGAATTCCTTGCTGCATTTGATCATTAGGAGGGATAGAAAGTGAGGCTTCTTTTACTGTCCTGGTACCCACCGAACGCGGCCACTGTACCCATCTGTCCACTTTTGCCACGCTATTTAATTTGCCCAAAGAACTGACTCTTTTTCTGCTATCCTAAAATTGTCTGGAATACTAAGTTAGTGTTCCTTTGCTGCCAAGCAAGGTAAAACACATGTGCATTCTACACTCCTTTCCATTTCTGGAATGCAATTATTAACTGCAGGTAGTCCAGCCAATCTGTGACGAAGGTGCAGGCGTGGATATAATGTAGCCTGCATCCAAAGATGGTTCTCTCGATGTCTGACAGCTCAACAATACCTTCTGTTTCCACTTCCAAAACAAGTGATGACCTGCCAATCACACTCCCTGTTGCGGGTAAAGGAGTGGAAGTTCAGTGTGAAAAACCATGTGTGACTGCTGTCCCCACAGTCACAGAGGATGAAGAGCACGCAGATGCACTTGATGGGGCAGGTGGTGGTTGCACAGGCACGCTAGGCCGCATTGTAGCACAGTGAAATTCACATTGCGACTTATGCTTCATTTTAAGTTGTGTACAGGGTGGGCTACCCAGTATGCAGCAAAACCAGGCAACAGGAAAAGGACTCTAGGCAGATGGGTTGAAAAATGATTGTTTAACTTTACCAAAACAAACAATAAGAACCATGCATACAATTTAAAGAATTGAACAATCTATTCTGTTGCCTACTACCTGCTAATCCCTCTGTGTAGCAGTAATTGTGTGTTTGTGCGTGTGTGTGCGTGTGTGTGTGTGTTTGAACACGACTTACCAGTGGCGCATCACAAGAGCTTCCAAGTTACCTACCTAAACATAGACAAAACACATTACCCCCCCTGAATACCCTTGTTAGCTGAAGCCTCACAGATAATGCAGATGATAACAGTGTGAATGCAAACCACACAGCTCTGCAACACAGTCATGGAAATCTTGAAAAGCAACAGTCAATGCAAACATGTGTTGCTGTTCCTCTGTGATTTAAACTGTACGTGACAATTTGACAGTGCAGAGGCAGCAAGTCTTATTGTCTATATAGTTGGCCTACCCAGAACAGATATGTGTTTTGCTAATAAAACAAAGTGTTGCGTGCCCGCATTATTGTTTGGGCACAGCCTACCGTACCCGGGTACTCTGATGTCCAGTTGCCAGAAATACAGACTTTACGCTCCTCTCACGGTAAACAGTATAGACAGCACTGTAAGAATGTTGGTCTGTGGCACAGGATGCTGCTCACTGGCATTACGGGGCTCATCATCAAAGTACAACATGACTCCCCTCACAATTGAACGAAGTGTTTCCGCGGTGGCCCCTTGCTGTAACACACACCTTTAGCTTTTCCTTCTGTTCATAGACAGCATCTCCAAGTCCACATCCGAAGAGCAATTTGATATTGCTATAGTGACCAAACAAAGGCAGATCCAAAAAAACAGCAGCCCCTTGTGTGTAGTCTGCAACAATGCATGCAATGGCAAGTAAGCATGTTGCATTGACAGTGGCTAAAGCTGAGCAATACACCTTCACGCTATCAATTCATATCCATGTGACACTTCATGGAGGAACTACTCAAAGGTATGAGTTTTTGCCTTCTACTTACAGATTGTTGACAAATCTTACAGATTCCATGACTTGGGTGATCCTTTGCGATGTCCAAAATTTCACAAGCTAGGCAAAGCTTACAGCCCATGCGACCTGCATAGCCAACACGACTTCTGCTCAGAGTCAAAGTTGTGGTCCAGGATTCAGTTGTTGACGTGCTTCCAGTACTTTGTCTCTGGCCAGGAAGACGCAACGTAACCTCGTCGTCAGTAGCATCCTCCTCCACCTCCTCTGCTGACCTCATCGACTGGCTGACTTTGGTTTGACAGTAAGTGTGGTCTCCAACCTCATCAATAACCCTGTGTGTTTTCATTCCCCTCATCCTGAGTCCTCCGAGACAACCTCTTCCTGCCCGTACCGAATAGTAAAGTTGTCATTCCAATCAGGTATCTGTGCTCCTCATCATGTTCCCCATTGTCTCCACCAGGATAATTTACTTTTTGGAAATGAGGGTGTAGATTAGGCTCAGCACCTTCTTCATCGGGTCCTGGATCCCACTCACAAAGCTTCTGGCCATCTGCGCAGATCATTTCCCCTGTCTCATGGAACTCGCTACCTCAACACGTCAGATTATCTGCTACACCCGCAAGCTTCAAACTGAATCTGAAAACTCATCTGTTCAGAAATGACTATAACCTTCAATGACACCACCACCATACGTACTTGACGCTCAACCTACACCACTCCTACTGTCTCCTCCCAAAAATCCTTTAGATTGTAATCCAGCAAGGGCAGGCCCCTCTTCCCTCTGTACCAGTCTGTCTATAGTTACTTGTATATGTATTCTGTATGTAACCCCCTTCTCATGTACAGCACCATGGAATCAATGGTGCTCTATAAATCAATAATAATAAAAATAATAATAACTTCCTTGTCTGTACTCATTGCAGCTTTGGAGCAGACCTCTGATTCCCAGGCTATAGTGCGACTGAACAGCTATGCAAACTCAACCATCTCTGTTATCCCATACTCAGCAGGGCTGGTGGAAACTTGAGAGCTGTTAGGAAGCAAGTGCGATTGGATTGACACCACAGAGGAATGTAGTATTTGGGATCTTGAAATTGGGGTGGAGGAGAGGCCACTTTATGGAGCACTTCAGATCTATTGAAGCAGCTGCTGTTTTGGCCTCATCTACATTTGTTAGCGATGGTTGTGTCCGTGAAAAAAAGGATCATATCAGATTATCCATGGGAAGAAGTACACCTGTTCTTTTGGATGGTATTTGTTGTTACAAAACCTGTAACCTGAAGCCTGCTGCGGTTTCATTTGCGCCCAGGCATCAGCTGCCATTTAGGGCTGTGCCTTGGGTTGTCCAGCTGGCTGCTTTCTCCTCCACGTCTAAGTGTGGAGAGGCAGCTAGTGCACATGCGTGTGCCGATTTACCCCAGCCGCAGCCTAACTACAGTGTTTCGCCTAGTGAGTATGCTCAGCTTGACTGTGCCATTGCTGAGGCTAAGTCTTCATTTCGGGATACAGCGCATGCTCCCACACTTAGTGCGAAAAGCCTCTTTGCACAGGTACTTGCATTCCGTGCCGGGTCTAGGTCCTGTGTTGTGCCTAGACACCATAAAGCTGATAGTCTTTTTTCAGACACTGTATTTCATGCTACTGAGCATGCTCAGGCACTTACTGCATCAGAGACTATGTCCGGTAATGAACTCTTTGGCCCTGCCCCTGATGTGGGGGTCCCATATAGACCACAGGGCATCAGGTGTCCTGACGATGTGGCCAGGCCACTCCTAAATGGCTTGCAGAGGCCCGCCCCTATGACTTGTCACCGCATTATTGATGGTCAGATGATGACTGGTGAGGTGTTTGGGTCATGGCAGCCATGAGGTCATCATTGAAGTTGCGGTTCCAAATAGGACGCTAGTTATGCCACTCATGACGTGTCACTCTACTTTTGTCTCCAGGAGGTGCATTGTGGTTCACCCTGGTTTGGGGCGGACCCAGGTTATAAAAGGGGCTGGAGCCAACAAGGAGGTGCGCAGTCTTCTATTATGCTCCGAAAGAGCACACCTCCATGTGTTGAACCCATTGCGGCTTTAGGCCAGAGGTAGGCAGGGATAGGGTGTCGATGCAGGCCACCACCACAGTCGGTAACGCAGAATGGTTAAGACCAGCTCCTGTCCTACCAGTCCTGCTTGTGCAGCCCAGTGGCATTAACAGGCCTGCTGCTGCTGATGCGCCTGCTGTCCACAGGTGTGGCCCCTACGCACACGGTCAGCGTACTCAATGGCCCCTGTGTTGTTAACAGGGAGTTCCTGGGCTGGGTGGGCATGTGGACCCTGTGACGCTAACAGGGCTCCCAGTCTCCAGATCCGAATGGCGTCTAACTCGGTTCAGGCTACTATTAGTTTCATAGCCACACTGTATCCTCCACCAAACCTTCCAGTTGCCCACCTCTCCTTTTCCATCTGGGAGCACGGTGGACACTGACTGCTGATGGGGATATATACCTTTCTCTTTCTTTTCTCATTAATTTTCGTTATATAGCGGTAACATAGTATATACCACCTTATCCAAATCTGCCAGTCCCACTGTAACAGATGGTGTTTCTTCAGCAAATGTTACTGTTGCTTAACCACCAAATCCACGGACAAAAACTTTTTTCCCCTTTCCAACACACCTGTTCCCCTTTCTACCAGCATCTGTCCTTTTTCAACTCATTTTGGTATATGACCAAAAGTGCAACTCTGCAGGGACACCGTACTCAACGCCATCTCAGCACAGCAGCCAGACCTCGGTCCCTCAGATGTGGACAAGTAAAAGACCATTTTCTCCTATCCATGACAAAGCTTTGAGATTCACTCTGTGCAGCACTGGTGTTTAGTGGAAAAGCAGATCTAAGATTGCGTACCACCTTCTGCAGATACTCCTGTATACGTGCGTCCATTTCTATGGCAGGAATTATTTTGCCAAATTTAGTCTTGTACTGGGGATCTAACAGTGTGGCAACCCAGTAGTCAGGATTACTTTGAATTCGTACAATCCGAGGGTCAAGTTGTAGGTAGTGCAGCAAGAAGGCGCTCATGTGTCTTGTGCATCCAGGAGGACCAAGTCCTTGGTGTCTTGGTGGCAGAGAGGTGAGAATCGTGCCTCCTTCCTCTGCCCTCTCCCCACAACCTCGCACAACCGAAATGTGAGCAAGCTCTCACTCATCTGCTGAGTGTTCCATGCCCATCGCCAGTTCGTCCTCCATTTCTTCATGGGCTCCTGCACCTTCCTCAACACTTTTTGCTGATACTATGCGCCCTTGTTAATCCCTCTCCCTCACCATGACTGCCGCCTAGGTGCCGCTGACCATCTGGACCTCGTAGATCTTCGTATCCCTTCCGCATATGACTCCTCCTGTTCTTCCTCCCCTTCCTCTTGTCCCATCACCTGACTCCGAATAATAATTACAGTGTGCTCCATCATGTAGATGACCAGAATTGTCACGCTGGGAATGGCATCGCCAGTGCTAAACATCTTCATCGACATTTGTAAACTGTGTAGAAGGGTGCATAGGTCCTTGATCTGACACCACTCCAGCAGCGTGATCTGCACCACCTCTGGATCAAGTTATCCCAGGCTATATGTCATAACGTATTGCAGCAGGGTTCGGCGGTGCTGCCACAAATGCTGCAACATGTGCAGATTCAAATTCCTGCGTGTCGGCACATCGCATTTCAGACGTTTAACCACCAGACCTAAAAACTTCTGTAGCGACGAAAGTTGTTGAGCTGCTGTGTGCGCACGATGGAAGTGAGCACATAGCGAGCGTGCCCACTGCACAAGGCCATGTAGGCCGGGATGGTGTTTTAAAAATTGCTGGAGAATTAGGTTCAACACGTGAGCCATACAAGGCACGTGTGTCACATTGCCCTGACGATGGCCCGCAGCCAGGTTTGCATCATTGCCGCACACGGCTGTTAAGTCACCAACGGAGTCCGCTCCGTCAATTTGTATTCCGGTCGCCAGGTGACAACGTGTTCCTTTCATGCATAGTGCTGATGATGGGAGAGGAGTCGATGCCAGCGGCGCAGGTGGACGCAGGTTATGCTCACCCACTGGGCTGCATTACCTTGACAGATGCAGAATCTCTGGCTGAATGTAGCTGGTGGGTATCTCACAGATGAAGTACCATCATTCAGCTACAACCAATGGGAAGACACCACACCCTTTTTTATGCCCATCCTGTCTGCAGACCACTGCCAGACATAGCTATGAACCTCTGGTTACTTTTACCCCCAGTTCAGTTTTATGATTTTGTGTGCTTGTTACCTGACTACTTTTCCTGCTTGCTGTTTATGTACCTTGTTGGCCGATCCGCATTTCACCTCTGCTTGTTTTCTGATTAAGTCCTGGCCGTCCCATTCTGTTCCTGTTCCTCAATTAACGTTTTGACCCTGCCTGACTATATTCTCTCGAACTGCAGCCTTCCACAGGTATTGATCACCTTGGGCCCTGTGTAATTTCTAATCCCTGTATAGGGGTTAAAGGGTTTCAGGGTTCTAGGGGTCCTGCTTGGTGAGTGGCTTCCCTCTAGCCTATCATTTACAGCCCATCTGAGTGTGTGGATCAAGGAAGGCATTACACCGTGCTCTCTGCAGAAGGCCATGTGGGCCAGGATAGTGCTTTAAAAATTGCTGGACAACCTGGTTCAACACGTGAGCCACACAAGGCACGTGTGTCACATTGTCACAGCGAAGGGCCGCACCCATGTTTGCATCATTGTCGCACCCGGCCTTCCCTGGCTGCTGGTTGAGTGGAGACAACCATTGATGAAACTCGGTCTCCAGAGCTAACCGTCCACAACTTCTCAGCGGTGTGACTCACATTTCCCATACATTTCAAAATAAACCTTTGACCGCCTGATGGCATTGAGCTCTGCTGCCAGCATAGTAAGGAGGTGTGTGGTATTCCTTGTGCGCAGTTACAAGGAAGGGTGGCCTGACAAAATGAATACTTAGGCTAAGAACGCACTTTGCGTTTCCACCTGCGTTTCCACTGCTTTTTTGGTCCGTTTTGAGAAGCACCTTTTTTTTGCCTAAATGCATCCGTTTTGATTTTCCAGCAAAGTCAATGGAAACTGTTGATTTTCAGACCGATCTTTGCGTTTTAAAATGATGCGTTTAATTTGCATATTTTTTTGCAAAAACCATGCGTTCAAAATAGGAGCATGTCAATTGCTTTTGCCATTTTAGATCAGTTTTGCTAACATTGAAGTCAATGAGAAATGGCAAAAACCAAGATTCCTTCAAATTCCTGCGTTTTACCTGCTTTTTCAGTGCAGAAAACATGCGTTTTTGACTACCAAAACGTATGCTTTTTGGACTTCAAAATAATGATTTCATATGTCCCTTTACACACACACATAATCCGACAATTAAATTTGAGAAAAATATGCATTTATTGCTATATTAGCAATAAAATGTATATTACCGCTATAATTTTATGAAATATATCTATTTTCATTATTTTTTCCATGAATATAGATTTTATCCTTTTTTTTCTCTTTTTTCATTCTGTATGACTGATTAAACTTTATTTTGCAGTGTCTTGTTGTTCAAAACGCATCTTTCAAAACGCAGGTGAAAAAGCATGCAAAAAGCGATAAAAACGCATCTAAAAATTGGAAGATACGCATGCATTTTCAGTGCTAAAGTTCTGAAAAAGGCAACTTTGGGCAAATCAATTAAACCCAAAACGTGCGTTTAGAATTGCAAGTAGGAGAACGCAAAGTGCGTGCTTGCCCTTAATGTACCATTTCACTTTCTTTGGATGTGGATATGGGCTCCCTTATTCTCTTGGGCCTCTGTTTGACAGCACATTTTGCACCAATGATATGTCTACTCCTGTCCCGATTTCTCTCTTTGACAAACATGATTGTGTGACTTTCCGATAAAACAATTTGTGTCAATCTGAAACACACCAGTGCATGGTACATACTGTATTTGTTTCTATCTTCTGATATACCTGTAATGCCAACTGAGGAAATAAGGTAATCTACACTATAAGGACGAGTTTCGTGGACTTACCTTTCTGTTTTGGATCTCACGATCGTGTAACCGGCCTCTCGTTCGACATTCAACAAAGGAAGAGATTTTAATACTTCTGTTCCGGGGCTTAGAAAATTTCAGACAAAAGAAAAATCATGCTCAGTAGACTTTTCCTCCAAAGTTTCCAAATTGCTCATTTCCATGTCCCCGAAAAAGGAATTTCATATCCCACAACTTTACTTTCTAATGAAATATGTGAAAATAAAGCACAGAGAAAAAAAAAAATTGGAAGGGAGAAAAGAAAATCTGGGTTTTGGAAACTATAAACATATAGGAATTCTGAGTAAAAATTACGCATGTCGTGTCCATGATTAATAGATTAGTCAAATTAATAAAGTGAATAATATAAATATTAAATTATGTGTAATTAGATGTCATCCTGAGATGATGAGAAATAAATGATCCTAATGTATTTCTAATTAAACAAAATCTTTTAATGAAAGTTAATTTACTGCCGAAGTCTATATTATAATTATTGTAATGTCAGACATATGACTGTAAAGAATTAAAAGCGAATGTGGCTGACCCCCCACTGTGCTCCGGAGGTGTAAGGTTATCAGTGCCCCCAAACATATAGCATGTTCATATTGAGCATGTTTATAATATGTGCGGGAGAAGGAACCCCATCTGGTAGAAGATGTTTGTGGAGGGCTAGGAACAAATGAAAGGCCTCGAGTAACACCTTTACTGTTGTTAATATGTTACTTTTTCAGGGCCGGTTCACTAGTAATGTAAATGTCTGCAGAGCCGTGCTTTGATGTACCATGTGTGCACAGGCTTCCACACCTGCAGAGAAGTGTAAGAAACTTATTGTTTTATATTTTGCACCTACACAACATTACTCACTATTGTTTGGGTAAAGAGATGACAAATCTTTTTTTCCTCTGTTTGAACATGTGTCGTGTTCTGTAGGTTAAGTCATTATTTTCTCTTAATGATCTAAGTGCTTAGGATTGCTGTACAATTGGATATCATTTTAATGTCTAACGGTTCTGAGATGTATGTATTCCAGCTATAACTAGTTTTATAAAAAGAATGAGACTTTACGATATGTCATTCCAACCAGGGCCTTCAACCTACACTTGGATGCAGAAAGACTGGCTGAATCTGAAATCAGACTGCCTTTTATAAGAGTATTATGTACTTTATACTACTATTATCCCATATTTTCACTTTTTAGCAGAGTTATATAGTAAGTACACTCTAGCAATTAATTCCTTGTTTTACTCCTTTGTATATAACATAAAAAAATTAATGGCGTAAGGAGGGAGAAACAGCGCAATGGGTTTTATCAAAGAAAAAGGGGAAAGTAGATAATCATGTGTGCTCACCACAGTTGTTGAAATAAGGCATGTAAATGACCGCCGCTACAGATCCACAAGCTCAAATAGCCAACAAGTAGGAGAGAAGGACGATTAGAAAGAGAGGACTGATCGATGATTAATAATTTTTACGTAGGGCAGTTACTATGATGATTCCTATATTGGGGTAAGGATCTGTATACACAAATTGGTAGATATCAAGATCATTTGTAATATTGCTTAATTTTTTTATGAAAGAAGAATGATTAGTGGTTGTTCCGCGCTACTGGTCAATAATGGTGCTGTGCTTTATTCCACAAACATGGTCTACTAACTCAACGCATTTTGAAGCTGCCTTGCTTGTTCATCAGGAAAAAGAAAACCAACAAAACAATGCCAACAAGCTAATACATTTTTGACATTTGCATTTGAGAGCTTTTTTACGCTCTTAAATTCAAACATCAAATCTTTATTAGCTTTTAGGTATTGTATTGCTATTTAGTGGTTTTCAACGCTTTGAACTGCGTTGAATTAATACACCATGTTTTTTGGAATAACGCACAACATCATCATTGACCGGCAGTGCAGGACAGCCACTAATCATTCTTCTTTCATAAAAAGCATTAAACAATTTTAAAAATAACCTTGATCTCTACAGATCTATGTATGCATTGCAGATCCTCAGCAGATATAGGAAACATCATAGTAACTGTCCTGTGTAAGAATTATTAATCATGCATTATTTTAATTCATCGGTTGTCTTTCTAAAGGGACAACTTTAAGAAACAGTGTCGTCCCTGACCATTAGTTATCTTTAATATTGCAACTCAGCCCCATAGAATTCAATAGAACTGAGCTGCAATACCATGCAGAATCACATGCATGATGTCACGAGTGTGGCGATCTGGGACCAAAAGGTTCCAGCACTCAAGGTTTGTAGATGAAGTGAAAGAATTTTTTTTAATAGTCGTGATATTTTGTGTGACAATCAAACAACGTTTCAGTCACAGATGACCTTCTTCAGATCAGTTCACACAAGCTGCCTGTATTTGTAAGACGCTCCTGTGGTAGGTGCTGTTAATATTCTGCCTCAAAGGTCCTCTGTAGAATTTGCTGTCACAAAACGTTATTTGTTTAATTGTCACACAATTTATCGTGCCTGTTAAAATAAAAAATTATTTCATTTCATCTGTAATGCTTAAGTGCTGGATTCTCTTCTTAATTGATTACGGGGTTGCACCCTTTCCAAGCACCAACTATAAGGACTCCACTCCACAAAAATAATGGGACCTAAAGGTCACAGCATATATTGTGGATCGCAGAGCCGCTATAGTGCCCCTTTTACCCTGAGTTGGACCTTATTTAATTCCATCCGGCACTGAAGAAGTTAAAGTTCATTTTTGTCCTGTACAGCTCTAACAGGTAGTTGTAACCTTTGTTGCAGCTACTCTTTTCTACTCTAAATATCCGTTCCTCACTCCACTCCACGTCAGCTATAGCTCATTTCTATTGCTGTCCACTTGGAAGGAAGCAGTTTCTAGAACAAGCTGAGGTGTTGACTCTGTTGCAGCTGAGAAGATCCTGCCAGAGATTTTGTTGTTGTGTCTTTCTCCCCTGTTTGTCTTTCCTACTTCTTGTTCTTTAATTGTAGTGGAAATATTAGCGTCTCACTGGCCCTCACTAGTCAGGGTGAGTTAAGGGTCAGCGAGGGCCTAGGCACATGATCAGTGAAAGGAGAAAATACCCTTAGAGGCATGTTAGGGAGTACAGGGATCAGCTTCAGGTGAGCATTAGGAGGTGACCCGGCTCCCTTCTCCCTAGCGCCAAAACCCACCATTATATCATGTTCCCGATGTATTCTGTGTGTTGCAGCATACGCTGGGAGTTCCCTGGCAGGAACCTGTTATTTCCTGCATGACACATGGTCAGATGTGGCACTATATTTAAAAGAAGGCAACCATGCTTTTCTAATCCAGTACAAACGCTTAACTTTACTGTAAGTGATTAAGATTAGAAGACAGAAGGAAAAGCCTACATACAGACTATACTCAGGGTTTTCACATAAAAGAGGATACATATGATAAAAAAATATGGCTTTTATGCATGCAAGCAATACAAAATATTGCAAAAGTGCACTTACCTTAAGAAAAATATCATTCATGAGTCCTATAATCTTGACATTCTGAAGAAGATTTTAAATGCTCTGAAAAGGGTATGTCACCCATCAGTAGTACAGTGCATTTTGAAAAATGTAAGGTTTTCCATGCTGTGGAGGATAACCTGGTCTGCTTGAGAATGAGAAAGTCACCAATCATGCTGAATCCCCTGTTAAAATAAACTGGAAGCTAGATATGACAGTGCGCCCATAGTAAACTGGACCATACCTTTTTTTTAACACTGGTTCAATATGCAGACCCAGGGCTCATGCGCACGGAACTGCATAAAATTCTGCAGCGATTTGACAGCACATGTGCGCTTCAAATCGCTGCAGAAACACTACATAATGAATGCAGTATTTTTGTTAAAAAAAGCCTATTTCATGCACTCGGGATGCTGCCCCCACCATAGACAGAGTGGGGGCTACATCCAGAACGCACAAATAATTGACATGCTGCTTTGATGAACGCATGGATTTGGGTCAAAATTTTAGCACCCAAATTGCTGCGTTCAAAAAAGCAACGTGTGCACGTCTCATGCACAATCTACATAGATTGTGCAGGGGACGCAGGACACATATTTGACTCCCTGGCCTATCAGGTCGTCACGTGGTATTGTGCAATCTGCCTTTCTGTACAGTATCCATCTCCTCCTTGGTTAAGGGTCTCTAACCTTTGGCGTTGCCAAGAACAAGCTAATCAAAATCCTAGGAACACTCTGCACCACACCCACCACACCAGTGGACGGCCTGAGTGGAATAGGGTCGCCCACCTGGGGGGTTGGTTAAGGGGGGTCAGGAGTGTGAGGAGCAGGACAGAGTAGTGTTGGAGGTGAAAGTGAGAGGAGGTCAGGAGCTGGACTCCCTGGAACTACTAGGTGTCAGACGTTGGTCTGAGCCTGGTAGGAGCTGGACCCCGATCGCAGGGGATTGTGACAAGGGACACAGACTTTTGAGGAGGACAGCCAGCGGCCTTGAACCATCACCGGGAAGGGGCCAGGGTACATGAACCTCTTGGTCAGAGAGTAGCTTCAGACGTCCTGACAATTTATCCAACAAGGAGGAAGCCTTCAAGATCTGTTCTCCACCCGCTCCAAAATCAGGGTAGCAGCATAATGAGGGGATAGGACTATCCACACTTATGATCCAGAAAATCCCAAGCGTAAACCCTAAGAGCGAACTCACCCAGTTAGCCATACAAGGGAGTGGGACCTGATTAGTTTCACATTAAACGGACCAACTAGAAGACAAGGTGCCAAGGCAAAGGTCACAGACTAACAGGCAACACCAACGGGCACGGGATCCAGGCGTGCTCCCTCCCAGCGGCAGCGGTGTCCAAAACTTTGGTTTACCACAGTTGTCGGTGTCAGCGTTATTGGACTGAGTGAGTGCACAAGTGACCCTTACCGTCCCAACGGCACAACCCTGTCCCTCATCGCCGAGTCCCAGGGCATTCCCCCTACCCGTGTAGGGGTTAAACACCTGGCTGGTCACACCATCGCCACCGGGTACTCCCAACTGCAGCGGTGGTACTCCACCTTGCCACGCACCATGGGTGGCGTCATGAACTTTCCACACCATCCTCTGTAAATCCCCCCCTTTATTCGAGTGGCCGCACGACCCCCGGGTCCGGAGACCCCTCGAGCCACCGCGGATCTGGATCCGAGCAACCCAGCTGCTGGCATGGGGGCGGCACACCTCAAAAACCTTGGTGTCATGAACAGGATCCGAGCAGGACCCACTCACCTGGGTGATGTACGCCTTGAAGAGTGAAAACCGCGAGTCAAGATCCCTTTTCCCGCCAATTCCGCCATCTTCCGCCATCTTTTCGCACCAAAACGCCATCTTCCCCGCGAAAGCGCGCAATGCACAAGCCCCGCCCTTCATCTTGAGTGTGAGGCTGGAACCGGAAGTTCCCAGAGGGCCACAGCGCGTGAAGAAGTGCTGAGTGAAAATCGAGGGGGCGTGCCAGAATGTAACAACAGCGGAAGTGAAGCAGGGACTCCAGGACTCTGCCATAAAGTTCCTGGACAGCGCAGAGTCAAGATGGCAGAAAGGAGCGGCTGTTCAGCAGAAGCTCCCAGAGCGGCTCCGTGGAAGGAGACACTGAGGATGGTAGTGGTGGTGCAAGCCCGTGAGAATGAAACCCCAAGCGAGGAGCGGGTAAGCGGTCACCCAGTCCCAGTTGATTTCCCAAATCCGGCCGATGCGGCTGTGGGATCCGGGCCGCCCCCACTCACGGTAGGCACTCATTCACCGTCACCTTCACCTCCTGCCAGGGCTGATCCTGTGGTGCTGCAAGTAACACCAGCAGCGGATCCCTCAAATCCTGATGGAAATGACCAGTTAGTGGCTTCTGACCAAATTGACCCGGTTACCATGGATTCGGAACCAAAGGCGATGGAGGAAGGTGATTCAGGTTCCAGTACCCCAGAAGCTGCATGGGTGCTACGGTATGGAGGAAACGGCCGTAAGATGATACTGTCATCACGGGTACAGATGGCATTGGAGATCATGGAAATGGAGGCAGAGTCCACTTCAGATGAGGAGATCTCAGTTGATACCATGGAAGTAGTGCCTATTTGCCGTCGCTGTGGTTTACCAGGGCACTTTGCAAGAGTGTGTCCAGGAGGTGCCCAATGCTAAAGAGACCGGAACCTGCATTTTTTTAAGTTGATTATGGACTGTCACCTTTATTGAACCTTCTCCAGTGTTCAGTGGAGGTGGCTGTCAGGAACCGGCTGAAGGGTTCATTAAGGAAGGTGACAGATATGTTTCCTACAAGTAGACTGCGCCCTCTTTGTTGAACCTTTTTTCACTCTTTGTTCTAGGGAAAGGGCCATCAGGGCCTTGGATGGTGCAGTGCTGGTAGATGGCACCAGGAGGCCCCGGTGGGGGTCGGTGCAAGGGGCAACGGCTACCAGGTTGCTCAGGACTTCTACAGAGTCGTCTAACATAACGCCCGGGACCTTAACCTGGTCACGGACCCACCATAGGTATGCAGCGGGTCAGGTTGTTTGGGTGGCGGGTTAACGGGATCTGGGACATTGGGACTGGACTGTCATGGGAAGAGGCTGCAATGGAGCAGGTTGAGTCTCCGCTACCACTGAAACTGGTAGTGTCCCATCGTTGAGGAGATGAACTCTTAAAAATGTTGCATAACGTTTAAGTGACAAGCATCCCTGATGAGGGATGTAACTGTGAATAAAAATGTTAACTTTTCTTACTTTTTTCTACAGTTTAAAAAAAATAAATAATAAACCTCTGATGTCCTGTAGCTTGGGGACGAGCTACATTTAACCAAGGGGGAATGTGACACCCTGGCCTATCATGTCGTCACAGGGTATTGTGCAATCTGCCTTTCTGTACAGTATCCATCTCTTCCTTGCTTAAGGGTCCCTAAGCTGTGGTGTTGCCAAGAACAAGCTAATCAAAATCCTAGGAACACTCTGCACCACACCCACCAGACACACCAGTGGATGGCCTGAGTGGAATAGGGTCGCCCACCTGGGGGGTTGGTTAAGGGGGGTCATGAGTGTCAGGAGCAGGGCAGAGTAGTGTTGGAGGTGAAAGTGAGAGGAGGTCAGGAACTAGGCTCCCTGGAACTACTAGGTGTCAGACATTGGTCTGGGCCTGGTAGGAGCTGGACCCCGATCGCAGGGAATCGTGACAAGGGGCACGGACTGTCGAGGAGGACAGTTTGTGGCCTTGTACCATCACCGGGCAGGGGCCAGGGCACGAGGGGGTACGTGGACCCTAGGTCAGAGAGTAGCTTCAGGCGTCCTGGCAATTTACCCGACGAGGACGGAGCCTTCAAGATCCGTTCTCCATCTGCTCCAAAATTGGGGTACTAGTGCAACGAGGGGGATAGGACTTGCCACACATACGGTCCAGAAAATCCTAAGCGTGAACTCTGAGAGCAAGCTCACCCAGTTAGCCATACTGGGGAGCGGGACCCGATTAGTTTCACACTAAAGGGACCAACTAGAATACAAGGTGCCAAGGCAAAGGTCACAGACTAACAGGCAACACCATCGGGCACGGGACCCAGGCATGCTCCCTCCCAGCGGCAGCGGTGTCCAGAACTTTGGTTTACCACAGTTGTCGGTGTCAGTGTTATTGGACTGAGTGAGTACACAAGTGACCCTTACTGTCCCAATGGCACAACCCTGTCCCTCATCGCCGAGTCCTGGGGCATTCCGCCTACCTGTGTAGGGGTTAAACACTTGGCTGCCCACATCATCGCCACCGGGTACTCCCAACTGCAGTGATGGTACTCCACCTTACCACGCACCACGGGTGGTGTCACAAACTTTCCACACCATCCCCTGTAAATCCCCCCCCCTTTATTTGAGTGGCTACACGACCCCCGTGTCTGGAGACCCCTCGAGCCACCGCGGATCCGGATCCAAGCAGCCCGGCTGCTGGCATGGGGGCGGCAAACATGCATTTACGCTACAGTGCAATACGCATTGTAAATGCATGTCAGTACGCAACATGCGCATGAGCCCTTACATGGGATCTGGACTCAAGGTATTTACGTGGGAAAGGATACAGTCCACATATGATCACCTGCCTGTTCAGCTGCTCTATCTCTGCTTATTGAAGTGCATTTGATTGGTGCTGCAGAAGTTAAAATATCTGGTCTATCATATAATTTATTTGCTGCTACTGCCTCACGTACTTGTTCTAGCCCCAGTGCAGAAACAGGCAGGCAAAACTTGACTCTTTGGGAAGTAAAGAGTAATTTCCGGTTCAGCTGCGCATTTGTAAGATGTCAATTCTGTTGAAGATTTGATGAGCAAATTATCCTGATAATTCTCCAATTTGAACTCCCTTTTTAAAGCTGGAAAAAACTAATTTAGCTGTTATAGCAGGAGTCTAAAAGCATGGCTATCCAATAATCATTAATTTGCTTGATGGTAACAATACTTCTGCCATTCGACAAACATTCTTGAAATGCTTGCCCCAGCTCTCATGGTTTACGTTCTGTACCCTGCTGTGCTGCTTGATCATCTCGACTAGCATCGTTGTTGTCATTTTCACTCTGTCAGCCTCATGCCCTGACTGTTCCAGAGATAACGCAATCTCCCCCTCTACATCTATGTGCTGCTACTTCTCCTTTCCTTCCTCCATATCCTACAGTATATAACATAAACCTTCAATGTCTTCAACAGCCCTTAGGTGGCAGTGAACATGTACAGTATATTTAACTGTTCTTCCTCCATTTCTTGTTGCACCCTGGCAAGTTCTGTTTCCAAAATAAATATTTGGGGGACAACATTGTTGCTGCCACATTTCTCTCTACTGACAAATGTGGTAGCGCTAATGAGAGGTTTGGTCCCTGCAGAGTGGGCTTTTAGTCTAAATGCTCTTAACATCATGACACTGTATGATGAGACAGATCCTTACCCTGTTCAGTGGTAAACTGCCGAAAAATCCCAGCTGCAGTGTTGAAACGATTACCCATGGAGATTCTCCCCATTATCCTGTCTCTTACATTTCTCTTTCGAGGGCGACTAGCCTTCTTGGGGGACTTAAAAGAGTTTGTGATGTTGTAAAGCTACAATATTCTCAAAATCACAGACTTGGAACAACCAAATTCTCATGCTATGGCTGATAGGGTCACTCCTTTGGCCTTCATCTGGACAACCTGCTGCTGAAGGGTTTCAGTCACATTGGAACCGCACACCATTTTTGCAAAGTCAGTGCAAACTGGAAAGTTAGGCTGCCGGTTAAGTAGGATTTGTCAGATAATTAAGGAAATTAGCACCAGGTGCCAGATTAACACCAATAAGTTGCAAGTATCTGAAAGTGTTGTCTTATTTTGATCAGTTTTCTTTTTCATTTATCTCATTTACATTTTTATTAGTGCTTTTTAAAAAATTCAATTTATGAAATAAGCTTAAAATACTGCTAGTTTACTCATGTTAGGATATAATCCCATAGGACTACACAATGACCTTAACATTTAGGAAATTGTGTGTTCTCTAATTTTGAGCTCCAGTATATACATAATGTTTAGTTACTCCTTAAAAGTACTTGATCTATGTCACCACATTCTGAAAGCCATCATTTTTTTTTTTTTAATTTATTGACAGAGCTCGGTGAAAGGTTGTTTCTTGTAGAGTAAGTGCTATTATTTAATGGCACAATTTATTATGCATATAATGTAATGAGCTTAAACAGAAATAAATATTTGTGAAAGCGAAAGGAAAATAAATGAAATTTCACAGGTGGTTTTTAAGTTCTTCTTTTTTGACATTTATAGTGTGGCAAAATGACATATTAACTTTTTTTTTCTGCGGGGGAAAAAAGTACATCTGTAGCTTTGCAAAAATCATAAAGTTTTTTTTATGCTTTACTGCTTCTTAAAAAAACTATGCCATGCATAAAAAGTTATGAACCTGTGCAAATCTCTTTATTAGATTCTTCTTTATTACTGTTTAAAAAAACAAAGGAAAGTAGGTGGCTACCAAACCGATGCCCTTACCCAGTCCACTAACCTCCCCATTCAGCTCCATTGATATCCAAACTTCATTTGAAGTTAAGGTGGTGGTAGTAAAATCATTATGTTTCCTCTGCTGAGTATTGTGTTTATCAGAACAATGACCTGCAGCAGAATTAGCCCCAAAGTTAAGGTACCTTCACACTAAGGGTACCTTCACACTTTAGCGATGCAGCAGCGATCCGACCAGCGATCTGACCTGGTCAGGATCGCTGCTGCATCGCTACATGGTCGCTGGTGAGGTGTCAAACAGGCAGATCTCACCAGCGACCAGTGACCAGCCCCCAGCCAGCAGCGACGTGCAAGCGACGCTGCGCTTGCACGGAGCCGGCGTCTGGAAGCTGCGGACACTGGTAACTAAGGTAAACATCGGGTATGGTTACCCGATGTTTATATTAGTTACCAGCGCACACCGCTTAGCTTAGTATGTGCAGGGAGCAGGAGCTGGCACTGGCAGCGTGAGAGCTGCGGAGGCTGGTAACGAAGGTAAATATCGGGTAACCACCTTGGTTACCCGATGTTTAACTTGGTTACAGCTTACCGCAGGCTGTCAGACGCCGGCTCCTCCTCCCTGCACATTCAGGATTGTTGCTCTCTCGCTGTCACACACAGCGATGTGTGCTTATCAGCGGGAGAGCAAGAATAAAAAAACGAACCAGGGCTGTGTGTAACGAGCAGCGATCTCACAGCAGGGGCCAGATCGCTGCTCAGTGTCACACACAGCGAGATCGCTAATGAGGTCACAAAAACCGTGACTCAGCAGCGATCTCAGTAGCGATCTCGCTGTGTGTGAAGCACCCCTAAGCAACATCGCTAGCAACATCGCTGCTGAGGCACAACTTGCTAGCGATGTTGCTGTGTGTGACATCCAGCAACAACCTGGCCCCTGCTGTGAAGTCGCTGGTTGTTGCTGAATGTCCTGGACCATTTCTTAGTTGTTGCTCTCCCACTGTGAAGCACATATCGCTGTTTGTGAAAGCGACAGAGCAACAACTAAATGTGCAGTGAGCAGGGAGCCGGCCTCTGCGGACGCTGGTAACCAATGTAAATATCGGGTAACCAAGAAGCCCTTTCCTTGGTTACACGATATTTACCTTCATTACCAGCATCCACCGCTCTCAGCTGTCAGTGCCAGCTCCCTGCTCCCTGCACACGTAGCTGGAGTACACATCGGGTAATTAACCCGATGTGTACTGTGGCTAGGAGTGCAGGGAACAGGGAGCCGGCACTGGCAGTGTGAGAGCGGGGGGCGCTGGTAACGAAGGAAAATATTGGGTAACCAAGGGAAGGGCTTCTTGGTTACCCGATGTTTACCGTGGTTACCAGCGTCCGCAGAAGCCGGCTCCTGCTGCCTGCACACGTAGCAGAGTACACATCAGGTAATTAACCTGATGTGTACTGTGGCTAGGTGTGCAGGGAGCCAGCGCTAAGCGGTGTGCGCTGGTAACCAAGGTAAATATCGGGTTGGTTACCCGATATTTACCTTAGATACCAAGCGCGGCATGCTTCCACGTGTAGCGACGCTACAGCAATCCCTGCCAGGTCAGGTTGCTGGTAGGATCTCTGGAGTGTCGCTTAGTGTGACATCTCACTAGCGACCTCCTAGCAACTTACCAGCGATCCCTATCAGGTTGTATCGTTGTTGGGATCGCTGGTAAGTTGTTTAGTGTGACTGGGCCTTTAGTGAGACGCAGGTGCTGAACTGAATCTTTCACTGCCATCATCTGTACACCAAGTGAGTACATTCTGATATCAATGCATCCAAAGCAGGCAAATAGATTGAGGAAAAGCAGGGGTTTGGAAGCCACTTATATGCAATTTTTTTTCAGGGATGAAGAAAAATGCCCACATGAAGTGAATTAGTAAGTTTCTTAACTCTCCATGTTGGACAAAATTATTAAAAAAAAATGTTGTGTTACTCTTCAAACAAAAGTGTTCCGTCACCATATTCTGAGAGCTTATCTTTATTCTAATTTGTTTATCAAAGGAGCTGTGTGGGGGCTTGTTTCTTGTGGGGTGAGCTCTAGTGTTAATCTTTTTTTGCATACATTAGACTTTTTGATCACATTTTTTTCTAATGTTTTAGTTATGTAAGTAACCAAAAACACCAATTCTGCATTTTATTTTCATTATTTAACATATGCAAAACAATCCCTGTTGACATGTTATGAACATACAGGTGTGGACAAAATAATGGAAACACGTCATAATCTTCGAACATGTTATACACATGCAAACCGTGACAAATGTTAATGTTTTGTAGTTGATTATTTGTGTTATGTGATATGTGTATGTAAATGAACTATTTGTTTTGCAGAATTGTAAGAACATTGATGAGAACCTGATACCAATGGCAGACCTCTCAGATTTTCAGAGGCCAAATTGTTGGTGCTCGTATGACGGGCGCTAGTGTAACAGAAAGTGCCCGAATGCTTGGTGTGTCAAGAGGTACTGTCTCCAAAGTAATGACTACGTTTGAAAGAGAAGGAAAAACACTACAGCAAAGCACAGGTCCGGCTGAAAGTCGAAGTTGACTGAGAGAGACCGTCGGACTCTAAAGCAAATTGTGAGAGACCATCGCAAGACTACGGCCCCGAAAATCACTGCTGAGCTCAATGAACACCTACAGAACCCAGTTTCCACAAAAACTGTTTGTCGGGAGCTGCACAAATCTGGATTACACAAAAGAGCTGCAATTAGAAAACCGCTGCTCTCAATGACAAATGTGTCCAAGCGTTTAGAGTGGTGTAGAAGCCTCCAGAATTGGTCCCTTGAGCAGTGGAAACATGTGATATTCTCAGACGAATCATCGTTTACCCTATTTCCGACCTACCGTGTACGTTTGGAAACAGCTGAAAGAAGCATTTCATCCAGATTGCCTTCTCCCAACCGTAAAACATGGCGGAGGTTCTGTGATGATCTGGGGTGCTATTTCGTGGAGATCCGCTGGGCCAATGATATCCCTTCATGGAAGAATTGACAGCTGAGATTATTTAGGCACTTTGGGCGACCAAGTGCATCCCATGGTTCAAGCATTGTTCCCGGAGGGGAACGTCATCTTTCAGAATGATAATGCACCAATTCATGCAGCTAGAATCGTTAAAGCATGCCACGAGGAACATTATAATGAAGTTGAGCATCTCATCTGGCCCCCACAATCCCCAGACCTCAACATTATTGAGCATTTATGGTCGATTCTAGAGATTCATGTTAGACGTTAATTTCCGCTACCATCGTCGCTCAACGTACTGGAAGGTGTTTTAACTGCATAATGGGCTAAAATTCCTTTGGAAACAATTCACACCTTGTATGAATCCATACCTCGGAGAATTGAGGCTGTAATCGCCGCAAAAGGTGGACCTACACCATATTAAACTAACTTTTATTGATGTTTCCAGGTGTTTCCATTATTTTGTCCAACCCCTGTATATGTCTTACACCCCTCCAATCTATCGTAAACTCTGCCACCCGTTAACCCTTTCCCTCCCGGGCCATTTTTTTTATTTTTCGATTTTGTTTTTGCTCCCCTTCTTCCGAGAGCCATAACTTTTTTATTTTTTTCCTTCAAACTTACCATATGAGGGCTTATTTTTGCGGGACGAGTTTTATTTTTAAATGAAACCATGAGTATATAGTGTACTGGAAAACGGCAAAAAAATTCCAAGTGAGGAAAAATTGCAAAAAACTGTAATGGGACGATTGTTTCAGGGATATTTTATTCACTGTGTTCTCTGTATGGAAAAAAAACGCTGTATCAGTGTGATGCCTCAGGTCGGTACAAGTTCGTAGATATCAAACATCTATAGGTTTACTTTTATTTAAGGAGTTAAAAAAACTTCAAAAGTTTGTCCAAAAAAGTGGCGCACATTTTGCGCCATTTTCCATGAGCCATAGCGTTCTCATTTTTTGGGATATAGGGCTCAGCTCAGTGAAGGCCTATTTTTCAAATCAGCAGACATGTGTGGGGATCAATGCCGGCTCACCGCAACAACCAGTGATGATCACCACTTTATGATTTAGGACATACTGGTATGTCCTCGATTGTGAAGGGGGTAATCCAGTTCTCCTTTCGCTATTCCCTGGCCTCGCCACTCTGCAATCTCTTCACACTCCAGTTTAAAGCCCTAACCATGACATACAAAGCCATTCACAACCTGTCTCCTTCCTACATCTGTGACTTAGTTTCCAGGTACTTACCTGAAAGCAACCTCCGATCCTCACATGATCTCCTTTTCTCCTGCCCCATTATCTTCACTTCCCACAATCGGATACAAAATTTCTCCCATGCCTCCTCTTTACTTTGGATCTCTCTACCAAAATGTATCCGACTCTCAACTACCATGTAAACCTTCAAAACGATCCTGAAGATCTCAACAAGCCTACAACCTGCAGTAATCTTCAGTCCACTATACTGCTACATGACCAGCTCTATCATCACTTACTGTATCCTCCCCCATCCATTGTAGACTGTGAGCCCTCACTGGCAATGTCCTCTGTCCTCCTCTACCAGCCTGTGCCCTGTAATGCTCATGATTATTGTACTTGTTTTTATTATGTGTACCACTTTTCACTTGTAAAGTGCCATAGAATAAATGGTGCTATAATAATAATAAATAATAATAATAATAATAATAATAATAATGTCACATGTTGGTAAGGAGTGAACGAAGAACTGACAAAAATTAAATGTTCTATATCAAAGTCCTTTCAAGTTGTTAAAAATGTAAAAACATTATTTTAGTATCCTATTCCTTATCAAAAAATGAAATTTCATTGTTTACCATTTCTAGTATGTTGAATATTCCAAAACCAGAAAAAGACAGGACAAGATTTGAGCAGCTTGACTTATTTGTATTGTACTCTTTTATGGCTATTTTGTAATCTAGAATATTTAACAATCCAGCTCTAATATAGACAGATATAGATAATAGTTGATAGATGATGTAAAGATAGAAGGATGACAGATTACATAACATTGCAGAGTGCTTTAACTTCCGTTAACGCTTTCAGTGTCGAACTTAAGGACAGTGTATTATCTTTGGACAATTAAAATATGAATTATAAAAAATCATATTCTCTCTGCATTAATTCTATATTTACTGAATGCATATTGCAAAATTGTCACCCAGCACTTTATTCAAATAGACACTCTTATGGATTTTGACATCAAATATAGCATTTTGTACAAAATTATGTTAGAGGCTAAAAATCTGGCCAAGCATAACCTTATACTGGAGTGAATAGTTGAGAAATAGCAGATTTACTAACCTTAAACCTTAACCCTTAAATGGAATTTGTTAGCAGGTTTTTGCTACCTTATTTGAAAGTAGTATAATGTAGGAAAAGAGACCCTGATTCCAAAAATGTTTCACTTTGTTTACTGGATGCAGCAGTTTTGATACAGTCAGAGTTTATAGGTGTAGCATGTAGTAATGCTCAGAAAGCTAACCCTACTCACAGTACTGCTCTCCATGCTGCTTATCAGATGAGAGGGTGGGGTCAGAAAAGGGCTTATGTACCATCTAGTCCATGCAGTTATAATCTTATAATGATAACACATTCATTGTATGGAAACAACAGCACACAGCCTAATACCTGACTCATCCATGAAATCCGGGTTTCAGTCCCTATCTCCTGCTTTTTTCAGATTACAGAGAAAAAAACCTGCTGATATATTCCAGATAAGTAGTAAAGGAATGATGGCTTCATAAGGCATCTGCCATATTTTAATTCACTAAGAGTTAGGGGTACTTTGCATGCTGCGACATCGCTAGCCGATGATAGCGATGCCGAGCGCGATAGTACCCACCCCCGTCGCACATGCGATATCTTGTGATAGCTGCCGTAGCGAACATTATCACTACGGCAGCTTCACACGCACTTATCTGCCCTGCGACGTCGCTCTTACCGGCGACCCCCCTCCTTCCTAAGGGGGCGGGTCGTGCGATGTCACAGCAACATCACACGGCAGGCAGCCAATAGAAGCGGAGGAGCGGAGATGAGCGGGACGTAAACATCCCGCCCACCTTCTTCCTTCCGCATTGGCGGTGGAGGCAGGTAAGGAGATGTTCCTCGCTCCTGCGGCTTCATACACAGTGATGTGTGCTGCTGCAGGAACGAGGAACAACATCGTATCTCCTATTGGTGCGACATTATGAAAATGTCCGAAGCTACACAGATCACAGATTTATAACGCTTTTGCGATCATTTATCGGCGCATCTAGGCTTTACACGTTGCGATGTCGTTACCGGCGCCGGATGTGCGTCACTTTCGATTTGACCCCGATGATATCGCAGTAGCGATGTCGCAATGTGCAAAGTACCCCTTAGATAGAATGGAAGAGGCCAATTCTATTTAGAAAGCTGGTGCTTGACTTATAATTTATTACGTTTTCATTTTACATTCGAAAGCTTGATTATTGATTTGCTCTTTAATATATTATTTTTGCTTTATCTCCTTCATGATCAATTATATATATTTGCATCATCGGCTGTGTCCCTGACTTTGATGCAGGCTCACATGCTGAGTCCCCATCTTTCCTAGCCCAAGACGCCATCAAGTGCTTCTATCAGCCGCGGGTGAATCAGAGATCCAATCGCCACTGTTAACCAGTTAAATTACTCTGTCAATCATTGATAGCGGTAGTTAGCACGTGCGTAAGGAAGTTCAAAGTAAAAAAGAAAAGTTTAAAATATTTTTAAAAAATTAAAAAAACACAAAAGTTCAATTCACTCCTTTTTTACCCCATTAAAACTAAAACAAAAACACAATATTTGGTATCACCGTTTTCAGAAATGTCCGATCTATCAAAATATATGATAAATTAATCTGATATGGAAATTGTATAATGAGGGAAAAAAAATTAAAACCCCAAAATTACTGTTTTTGGGTCGCTACAACATTGCAATAAAATGCAATAAAAGGCGATGAAAACATTGCATCTACCCCAAATTGGTATCAGTAAAAACGTCAGCTCAGGGTGCAAAAGATAAGCCTTCATACACCCCCAGATGCCGATAATTAAGAACGTTACGGATCTTAGAATGACTTTTTTCACCACTTACATAATTAAAAATAAACTATATTTTTGGTATCTGCATGCTTTTACTAACCTGGGTAATCATACTGCTAGGTCAGTTTTACCATATAGTGAAAGCATGGTAAATAAAAATAAATAAAAAAATATATATTTTTTTTAAATTTCACCACAGTTGGAATATTTTTTCCTTTTTCTAGTACACTGTGTGGCCGAATGAATGGTGTCATTCAAATGTACAACTCGTCCTGCAATAAACAAGCCGTCATACAGCTAAATGGCTGGAAAGAGAAAAAAAGTTCTGGCTCTTTGAAGAAGGGGAGGAAAAAATGAAAACGAAGGATGGAAAATCTCCCAGGGGCGAAGAGGTTAAATGGGCTGTCCATAATTTCTAACAGGTGACGTGGAAAGAAGATAAAATAAAAAAAATATCTTATTCTAACTAGGTAAATCTACAATTGGCTGGCCTCATTCTGAGGTGTCCTGCTGTGATGACGTTCTGACTGTGAATACTGCAACCAATCACAGGCCTTATTGGTAATGACCACAAAGTCAGTGATTTCTATTAATACAGGACAGCTGGAAAGAATGGCAAGAGCAATCGAGTGGCAGCTCTTAATGGCTTTATCACAGTATCTTCTTCCCATTCAATTTTTAAAAATCTTGTCAATTCCTTTAATATGGCAAGTATAATCTAAGGGGCACTTTGCACACTACGACATCGCAGGTGCGATGTCGGTGGGGTCAAATTGAAAGTGACGCACATCCAGCATCGCAGGCGATATCGTAGTGTGTAAAGCCTTTTTGATACGATTAACGAGCGCAAAATCGTCATAATCGTATCATCGGTGTAGCGTCGGTCATTTCCATAATTTGGAAATGACCGATGTTACGATATTGTTCCTCGTTCCTGCGGCAGCACACATCGCTGTGTGTGAAGCCGCAGGAGCGAGGAACATCTCCTACCTGCATCCTGCGGCTCACGCCAGCTATGCGGAAGGAAGGCGGTGGGCGGGATGTTTACGTCCCGCTCATCTCCGCCCCTCCACTTCTATTGGCCGCTGCCGTGTGACGTCGCTATGATGCCGCATGACCCGCCCCCTTAATAAGGAGGCGGGTTGCCGGCCAGAACGACGTCGCAGGGCAGGTGAGTGCATGTGAAGCTGGCATAGCGATAATGCTGCGCCAGCTATCACCATGATATCGCAGCTGCGACAGGGGCGGGGACTATCGCGCTCGGCATCGCAAGCATCGGCTTGCGATGTTGTAGTGTGCAAAGTGCCCCTAAGTCTGAAAAAACTATTTTTCCTTAAATAATTTCTATTTTGTACAGGATTGCTTGCTGATGCAAAAAAAAAGCAAACGTTCTGCAAATATACCACAATGAGCCATGAAATAGCCACAGTCATCACATCAGATTCAACCAAATGGAGTTTTCTTTTTTATTACTCGTACCTTCATTTTGATTGTTTACCATGTTTTTAATACCTATTTAGTGTTTTTAAAATCTACATCTATTTATCTATTACATTATCTATCTATCTATCTATTATCTATCTATCATCTATCAATCTATCTATTTGTATATCTATCTTTCATGTATATATTAATACTAGCTGTAGTACCCGCGCGTTGCCTGGGATAGTAACTGTCTCTCTGTCTCTCTTCAAGTTTCTGTCTGACTCTGTCTGTCTGTCTCTGTGTGTCTGTCTCTGTGTGTCTGTCTCTGTCTGTCTGTATCAGTCTCTCTGTCTCTATCTCTGTTTCTCTCTCTCTATTTCTGTGTCTGTCTGTGTTTGTCTGTCTCTATCTCTATCTGTCTCTCAGTCTCTTTCCCCGTCTGTCTCGTTCCAGGTCTGTCTCGTTCCAGGTCTGTCTCTTTCCCATCTGTCTCTTTCCCCATCTGTCTCTTTCCCCGTCTGTCTCTTTCCTTGTCTCTGTCTCTTTCCTTGTCTCTTTCCTTGTCTCTGTCTCTTTCCCTGTCTGGCTGTCTCTTTCCCTTTCTGTCTCTGTTTGTCTCTCTGCCTATCTCTTTCCCTGTCTGCCTGTCTTTTTGTCTGTCTGGCTGTCTCTTTCGCTGTCTGTCTCTTTCCCTGTCTGCCTGAGTCTTTCCATGTCTGTCTGTGTCTGTCTGCCTCTGTCTGTCTCTTTGACTGTCTGTCGCTCTCAGTCTCTTTCTGTCTCTCTCTATCCATCTCCCCACCGACATCTTATTACCTCACACATAAGCTTCTTATACCAACAATTTATTTTGTTCCTATAGCAACCAATCACAGCTCCTATTCATAACCTAATAGCTCACAGCTCCTTTGACTTTAATGGAGGCAGGTTTTTTGGAGAGTAACTGTAAAGCACGGGGTTAAATTTTCCCGTACAAACATAGTCTATCACATTCCCTGAGTCACATGGCGTGTCCGTGCAAAATTTTGTGATTGTAAATGCGACGGTGCGGATTCCTTTAGCGGACTTACATACATACATACATACACACATACACACATACACTCAGCTTTATATATTAGATATCTATTCCTCTGTCTATTATCTATCTATTATATATCTCTCTATCATCTATCTATCCATGTATCTATCTATTTATCACATTATCTATCTATCATCACACTATCTATCTATCTCTCTATCTCTCTATCTATCCCTCTATATATCTATCTTTCTATCTATCTATCCATCTATCTATCTATAATCGATCCATCTATCTAGCTATCTATCTATCACATTATCTATCTATCTATCTATCTATCTATCTATCTATCTATCTATCTGTCTGTCTGTCTATATCTATCTATCTATCTATCTACCTATCACATTATCTATTATCTATCCCTCTATTTATTATCTATCTATCTCTCTATCTATCTATCTATCTGTCTGTCTGTCTGTCTGTCTCTCTGTCTATCTATACTTCCTTCCATCCATTCATACAATATATTACTAAACTCACCAACAATGAGGAAAAATAAATGCACCAATGCCTTGTAACCTGCTAGATGTTAGATTAGATTACCCAGGTTATTGCATTGTACCATAATAGCACATAAGGAGACTGATTTTCTGCTTACGTTGAACAGAAATCCCTAAGTAGAATGTAACTCAAATTCTGCTACAATCACTATGGCCTCGATTCAGCAATTTAGACAAAATTCTGGCTTAAACCACTTTGAAAAGTTGAAAATGTTAAAAATTTTGGCTTTTTTATGCCAGTTTTTCCCGGTTTTGAATACATAAGTGGAAATGAGATGGGAAGGGGCATGGCAGGGTCATGATGCTACAGCTCAGCTAATTCATGACTAGCTATGGAGATTCTTACGCCAGAAATCTTACTCCAGTCTGGGACTGCAGCAAGGCCACTTGTCATGCGCTCCTCATTTATTAGACCTCTTAATGAATCAGGAGCGTCTGACTCTACATAAGCACGACAGGAAAATCCTCAATCTTGATGAATTTAACTTCATAGACTAGAATCCAATTTACTGATCGCTGGAGGTCCAACTGCTGGGACCTCCAGCGATTCTGAGAAAAGGGCTCTAGATTGCCTGAGAACAATATCCTATTTGATCTAATATATAGGCTATACCTACCAATTTTTAAAATACACCTTTATCTAATTCATTTATCAATGAAATAATTGTTTTCACCTGTTAGGGCTGTTTCTCAAGTCTGGTCAATTTGGTCCAATTTCATATCACATTTCCTGGACTGAGCATGGCTCTCCTGACCTGATCCTGACAGATTATAGTAATATATGAAGCTGTCACATTCCGGTCGGGAGAGCCACGGCCAGTTTGTGCTTTGCGATTTGACATCAGACCGAATTCACAGATATATTAAAGAGCTCTTAGGGTACACATACATGCAACCATTGTGTCATAATAATGACCGTGAGGCTGCAGACTATAAAAGCAAAAAAAATATACATGGTGTATTGCTAATTGTCACATTTTTATGGCAAGCATAGATGACACACAAAGGTTCTGATTCGTCAAAGTCTTTATGCCAAGAATTTGCAGCAAAACGCTTAAAAAAGTTGCAAAATTTTTATGCAATGCGAGGTTGTGCAAATATTTTTTGACTTTTGCTGTTTTCACACTAGGTTCAGCCAGAATAGCCAAAATCTACCTTATCTAATTCATGACGAGCTGTGGCATATATTACACCACAAATCTTACTCTAGTCCCTAACTAGAGTAAGGTCTATGCTGAGATACATAGAGACGTGCAGCACTTTTAAGACGTTCCTCATTCAATATAAGACATGATTTAGGCATCTCTGACTCCAATATGCTCCCTCATCAAGACTGGTGTGAATAACGTCATTCTTGATGAATTGGGGGATATACTTTTTATGTTTCACTTCTATTTATCTTTAATCTGTGGCATTTATGTTTAAACTATGTATGGTTTTCCAGCCTAGCTGTTACCATAGTACACTTTCGACAATTACAAGCCTGCCTATCAGTTTCTTCTATGTCCAGTGTTGTTTGTGCTTTGGACCTGAACATGCAATCACAAATTCTGCCTCCATATGTGGAAGGTTGAAAGTATACAAATAAAGCACTTAGTTCCCCAATTATCATTCACTGATGTGTGTATGTATCTTTGAGTATGTATGTGTGTGTGTGTGACTGCATCTGCAAATATGAATATTCCTCGGGACGTAGTCTCACTAGAATCCTGAGATGTGCTGGAAAAGTGCTGTGCTGACCCCCTGTGGTTATGAATGAAATGTATAAATGTGGGTTATTTTATACAGCAAGTTACCTTTGGTAAATAATATTTCTTGGGAACTTACATTTTAATTTCTCCTTTATTAC
Organism: Anomaloglossus baeobatrachus; assembly: GCF_048569485.1. Lineage (NCBI taxonomy): Eukaryota > Metazoa > Chordata > Amphibia > Anura > Aromobatidae > Anomaloglossus > Anomaloglossus baeobatrachus. Next base: position 330,377,324 of record NC_134353.1, read on the forward strand.
TTTATTAGTACATTATTACAATATTGAACTATTTGTTTGCTATACCAATTTATAATATAAAGTATTTTTACCTATCACTTTCTATATAGTATGTCACTGAACTTTCTTTATACTGTAGTTTAAAAGAATTTTTATTTATTAGGCACATTTTAATTTAAACATGTATAATATTAACTTATATTTAGTAAAATTATTATTCAACAATCTCAAAGGATAGGAAAACATTGCAGTAAAGTAGCAATTATGTATAAAATGTAATTATACTTGAATCAGTAACCCTCAGTCTGATACAGCGCCGCACAATCAGCTCTACCCTCACCTACTGTATCCTCACCTATCCCTTGTAGACTGTGAGCCCTCGCAGGAAGGGACCTCTATCATCCTGTACCAGTCTGTGTCTTGTATTGTTTATGATTATTGTACTTGTCCCTATAATGCACACCACTTTCACATGTAAAGCGCTATGGAATTGATGGCGCTATAATAATAAATAATAATAATAATCACAGGTGTAACTTAATAGATGTGGATATTAGGAAATATAAAATTTACAAAAAATATATAATAATGTAATTACTGGCCTGTCTAAATTAAATTTAACATAAGAACCATACTTTCCTTAAAGATTACTAAAACTGCAGAACAAATTAGTTTATAGGGAAACTGTCATTACATTCATGCTGGCATGGATAGCATGAATCAGAGCTAGACAGCGTAAATGCAGGTAGGTATGTTTTACTCTAAAATGTTGTGTTTCAGAGTTAAAAAGAACCTGATATCTTATACATTCTGCTCAATCATTGGGCAATAATGTATCAGCCATGGCTGTATGATTTCAGTCATATACTGTATGTTTAACTATAGAATGCTGTTGCGTTTAAGAGAAAAGCAGTTAAATAGTTCCTGGGGATTAAGCCACATGGGAAACAATACAAACCAGTGGGTCTCCAGCGGCTTCTGCCCACCTGATCCCCTAGATTGTCAGGTTTCTCCCTAAATATGTACAAAAAGTGAGACCTGTCAGTCACTTTAAGAGGGCAGGGAGAAGCTAAACTGTCTGACTAGTCTATGGAGTAGAGACAAGCAGACCCTTGAAACTTTAGTTTGGCAGGTGCAGCAGGACTTTATATAAAGTTCTGTTATGGACTCATCCCATCCACTCCCTACCTAGGGCCCAGATCAGAGTCAGCATAAGATCTGATATCCAGGTCAGCGCATATGTGTGAAACCTACCTAGCGCGGTCCCAGCGGTAAGCTTGGTCAGGGGTCACCATTTCCCCCTTCCCTAGACACAGTGTTTCCCTTCCCTTTTCTTTCACCATTTGCTTGGAAGATCCCTGTACCTAGCATGAAATTATCACCAGCCGCATATAAAAAAAAAACTGACACGCAGGGTTTTTTTCACTTTGGTTGTTTTTGTTTTTTTTTCTCTTCCCATGGACCCTTTCACTGTTCTGCTCAGTGGTTTCAGAGTCGGTCCCTGGACATGGCAGACTTTAAGCTAGCTGTGGAGCAGCAGTGGTCGCAGGCTCCTATTGTTGGGGATTCTGCAGGTGGGAAGGTCCAGCTGGAGCCCAAAATTGCTGTCCCCGACAGGCTTGCAGGAGGTAGAGACAATTTTTTGTATTTAAAGAAGCCTGTAAACTGTACTTTAGGTTTCAGCCTTACTCCTCTGGAAATGAAGAACAGTGAGTGAGGATTGTGATCTCATTGTCATAAGGGGATACACAATCCTGGGTTTTCTCTTTGCCACATGGCTCCGGTTGCCTCTGGTCTGTGATTGAATTTTTTGAGGCCTTGGGTCTCATCTATGAAGATCTTGATCGAGTCTACTTGCCTGAGTCCAGGCTGCGTCACCTCCAGTAGAAGGTTTATTGTTCAGAATTTCGTAGATGGGCAACCGACACCAAATGGAATAACCTGGCTCTCAGAAGCCAATTCTGTCAGGGCCTTTCAGAGAGGTTGAAAGATGCGTTGATGATTTATGAAACTCCCAATTTCTTGGAGGCTGCCATGACCTTTGCTATACGTGTGGACAGACGCCTCCGAGATAGACTGGTAAGAACACTATCCCCGGAGACTCGTTTTGGGGCCATACCCCATTGCCGGAGGGGAAATCTGGGGGTGTACCATCACTCATGGATTTTGAGGAGCCCATTTAACTAGGGGGAGCCACTACTTTGCATGTTTCCATGGATTTTAACATGCAAAGTAGTGGCTCCCCCTTGTTAAATGGGCTCCTCAAAATCCATGAGTGATGGATTAGGAGGGTTTGTTTTTTGAGAAAAGAAGATCATTTTATTGGATTTTGCCCCTCAGTATATTGAATGTCTCTCGCGGTTGAGAAATGTGTGAAGGTTCTGTGATCTGAGTTTCACTCATTATTGAGTGGTTCAGAATATTAAACATATTTACTTTTGGTTGGCACTTCAGGAGTTAATGTCAGTTTTTCCTACTAGCAGCTCCTAGCTAATCACCTTATGTGCAGCTGGTGTGTACCACCCCAGGGCCAGCAGCCGGGCTGCTGCTCGGATCCGGATCCGCGGTGGCTCGAGGGACCTCCGGACCCAGAAGGGACCGCGCGGACACCAAAAATAAAAGGGGGGTATTTACAAGGGATTTTGTTATTAGAATTCGTGACACCACCCACGGTACATGGTAAGGTGTGGTACCACCGCTGCTGTGGAGAGTGCCCGGTGGCGATGGTATGGCAGCTAGGTGTTTAACCCCTCCGTGGGTAGGGACTGAGTGCCCTGGGGCTTGGTGGTGGTGAGAGGGGAGAGCCATTGGGAAGGAAAGGGTCACTGCGTACTCACTCAGTCCAATAACGCTGACACCGACAACTTGTAAAGCAGAATTCTTAGCACCTCTGTAGCAGGGAGGGAGCACGCTGGGATCCTGTGCCCGATGGTGTTGCTTGTTAGCCTATGACCTTTTCCTTGGCACTTTCTTTACTGGTTGGCCTCTGTAGTGTGAAACTAGTCGGGTCCCGCTCACCCGTGTGGCTAATGGAGTGAGCTTGCTCTTAGGGTTCACGCTTGGGATTTTCTGGACTGTGTATTGGGAAAGTCCTATCCCCCTCATTGCGTTAGTACCCCGATTTTGGAGCGGGTGGAGGATGAATCATGAGGTCTTTGCCCTCGTCGGGTAACTTACCAGGATGCTTGAAGCTACTTCCCGGCCTAGGGTCCACGTACCCTGCCGTGCCCTGGCTCCTGCCCGGAGATGGCTCAAGGCCGCCGGCTGCCCTCCTCGGCAGTTCCATGCCCCCTGACACGATCCCCTGCGACCAAGGTTCCATCTCCTACCAGGCCCAGACCAACGTCTGCCACCTAGTAACTGAGGAGCCCAGCTCCTAACCTCCTCCAATGACTTGTGACCTCTCCTCTCGAGAGTCACCACTTGACTGACTACTCCTGACACTCCTGACCCTCCCAACCAACCCACCCAATTGGGCGGCTCTATTCCCTGCAGGCTACCCATTGGTGTGTCTGGTGGGTGTGGTGCAGCGTGTTTCTAGGATTTTTGATTGGCTCGTTCTTAGCAACACCAAAGGCCAGGGACCCGTAACCAAGGAGGAGATGGACACCATGCAGAAGGGCAGATTGCACAATATCCTGTGACGACCTGATAGACCAGGGCGTCACAGGTGTGTGAACCCTCCCATCTCTTTTAAGTAGTCTCCCCATCTTTCAGCTTCTGCTGGAAACAGAATCTTCTGTTCCTGACCACCTAGGTGACTGCATGTCTTGAGGAGCTGCTGGATTTCTGCTGTTTATCCAGTTGTTGGAGCTGTGTTGTTGCAGCCATCAAGTTTGAGTTGTGTCGTATTCCCCTGACTGTCCACCTTTCCCTGCCTGTCGATTAGTACAGCGGTGGGACTAGTATCTCTCGCTGGCAATCTCACTAGCCAGGGTATTTGCAGGACTAGTGAGGGATTAGGTATTGGGTAAGCAATGGGTTGAAACACCCCTTATAAGGACGCTAGGGAGCTCAGGTAACAGCTTGATGTGAGTCCAAGAGGTGTTTTCTCACTCCTCTCCCTAGTTTCAGGGCCCATCATTGTAAAAGTGCCCCCAGTGTCCACCTTGTTCGTTGTGTGTTGTGTAATGCTCTAGACGTCCATGGGTCTGAGTGCAACTGTCACGCAGTGTATTTGGACACTTACTACTCCAAGCGTGACACTCAGTTCATAAGCAAAAAGGTATACCTAAACTTGGCTTACCCTTGGTGGTGTGGAGATGGACAATCATGGTGTATTTGTCTTCCACATGTAATTCTCGCTTTGTCCTGACAGAAGAGGTGGTGCTAGAGAGCCCGACTAAGAAAATTTCTGTTTCTGGACAGTGGTGCAGGAGTCAGCATGGTGGATACTCTGTAAGAACTCATGGGCTTACCTGCAGTATGTTAAATAAACCCATCTCTATCTATACCATAGATTCAGCGCCACTTGCTCAGAGATGTCTGAGCAATATGGTACATGATATAAAACTGAGGATAAGACCCCTGCATTATGAAGTAATATCCTGCTATGTCCTCGAAGGCCTTCCCACTCCCATTGTACTGGGTCTTCCCTGGTTAGTGAAACATAATCCTGTGGTGGATTGGCAAACCAGGGAAATTGTGGAGTGGGGAAACTACTGTTTTGATAATTGTTTGAACATTTCTCTCTCTGCGATCTCTATGGAGACTTTACATGCATTTTTGTCTGGGTTTGAGCATGTATTTTTGGAGACTGGGTTTCAGGATTTGCCTCCCTATCGTGTATATGACTGTCCCATTAATCTGCTTCCTGGAGCAAAATTTTCCAAGTACAAACTGTATAATCTTTCTGTTCCAGAGAGACAGACCATGAAAGACTACATTGCTGAGAGTCTGAAGAAGGGACATATCAGACCCTCCTCTTCGCCTATGGCGGCAGGATTCTTCTTTGTTGAGAAGATAGATGGGGATTTTCGCAATTGTTTGGATTTTCAGGAATTGAATCAGATTACCATCTGAGACCCTTATCCTCTCCCTCTCATTTTGGATCTATTCAACCAGATTGTGAGAGCTAAATGGTTCTCCAAGTTGTACTTAAGGTAGGCTTACAATCTGGTTAGAATTAGAGAAGGTGATGAATGGAAAATGGCTTTAAATACACCTGAAGATCACTTTGAAAACTTGTTCATGTCATTTAGTCTCACTAATTCCCCTGACATTTTCCAGCATTTTGTGAATTATATTTTTCACCATTTAGTGGGCAGGTTTGTGGTGGTTTATTTGGACAATATCTTGTTCTACTTACCCAATATGGATGCATATTGGGTGCATATTAAACTGATATTACAGATCTTGATAGATAACAAACTGTGTGCCAAACTGGAGAAGTGTGTTTTTGCTGTCCAAGAAGTGCAGTTTTTGGGATACCTGTTGCCTGCTTCAGGTTTTTGGATCTAGAGAAGATCCATGCGGTACTTGAGTGGGGATCATCCAGAAAACCTGAAAGCATTACAACACTTTTTTGGGTTTACCAATTTTTACCAAAAATGTATTCTGAACTATTCGGTAATTGTAAAGCCTCTCCCGGACTTGACAAACAATAGGTCAGATTTCTTTAAATGGTCGGACTCCACCCAACAGGCTAATTCCTTCTAAAAAGATGTTTCTCCACAGCACTCAGTCAACCTGATATTTTGCATCCTTTGATCGAGAAGGTCGATGCTTCTGAGGTGGGGGTTGAGGCTGTGTTGTCACAAAGTCCGTCTCCTAGTAAATTCCATCCATGTGCTTTCTTTTCCAAGAAATTGTCCTTGGCAGAGATAAAATATGATGTTGCCAATAGAGAGCTCTTGGCAGTTAAGTTAGCTTTTGAGAAACTGAACCATTGGCTAAAGGGGGCAGTTCATTCCATTACGGTAATCACAGACCATAAAAAACTGTTATATCTCGAGTCTGTCAAACATCTCAATCCCAGGTAGCCTAGATGGTCTTTGTTTTTTTACCAGGTTCAATTTTACTGTCACTTATCGTCCAGGGTTAAAAACAACAAAGTAGATGCATTATCCCGGAGCTTCCCTGGTGGTAGTGATCAAGTGAATCCAGTACCCATTTTTCAAAAGGGGTGGTCATCACGGCCTAGTGCCAAGACCTGGAAGGGGAAGTGTTGGGGGCTGAGGGGATTACCCCAGCCTCTTGCCCTTCAGGAAGGTTATTCGTATCACCCTATATGCACCCTAAAGTAATTGGGGAACATCAAAATTCTGTACTTGCGGATCATCCATGTAGTTAATTAACATCAGACCTCCTTTTTCTTCATTTTTGGTGGCCAAGATTGCATCAGAATGTGGATATCTATGTGTCTGCTTGCAGTATTTGTGCAGTATTCGTGCACGTGCCAAGGTAACGCATTTCGTCCATCGAAATTTCTTCTGCCATTGGCTATCCCAAATAGACCATGGAAGCATTTATCCATGGATTTCATTACTGACCAACCTTTGTCTTCGGGAAAGACTGTGGTTTTGGTGGTTGTGGATAGGTTTAGTAAGATGATGCATTTCATCGCGTTGCCAGCAGGTCCGAATGCCTAAGCTCTGGCTCAGGTGTTCATCAATGAGATTGTGAAGCTTCACAAGGTTCCTTCCGATGTGGTCTCCAATCGGGGAATACAGTTGGTTTCCAAATTTTGCAAAGCATTTTGTGCTCGATTGGGGTACAATTGTCCTTCTCTTCTGCCTTCCATTTTCAGCTGAATGGGCAGACAAAGCGCATGAATAAAAATTTGGAAACTTTCCTTAGGTGCTTTGCATCTGATAAGCAGAAGTATTGGGCATCCTATTTACCATTGGCCGAATTTGCTTTAAATAATCATCACCAGGAGCCTACTGGCAAGTCACCATTCTTTGGTGCATAGGGTTTTCATCTGGTATTTGGTGCCTCTAGTGGTAGGGGTGATTCAAGAGTTCCTTAGGAGGAGGGCTTTGTCTCATTGCTCTCTTCTGTATGGCAAGGGGTTCAGAGTAATTTGAAGCTGATGGAAGACAGATACAAACGTATGGCTGACAAAAACGCTTGCCGGGTCCAGACCTAAGTGTGAATTACTATTTGGGGTTGTCTACTAGGAACATAAAGCTGAAGATTCCTTCCTGGAAGCTAGGACTTAGGTTTATTGGTCCGTATAAAATATTTGCAGTCATTAACCCAGTAGCATTTCATCTGTAGTTACCTCAGGCCCTTAGGATCCACAATGTGTTCGACAGGGCACTGCTCAAAAATTATGTTGTACTTTTGGAGCTATCCCCCTTGCCTCCGGCCCAATCATGGTTGATGGCAACTTAACGTTTAAAATAGCTAAGATTGTTGATTCCTGTTTTCTACATCATTCGAATCAATACTTGGTGCACTGGAGGGGTTACAGACTGAAAGAGAGGATGTGGGTCACAGCATCGATGTGAATGCCACAAGGTTGGTTCATTGATTTGTTGCTGCAGATCTGGATAAGCTGGGTCCTGAGTGTCCGGACTTCGCTCGTAGAAGGGGAGAGACTTTCACGGGTGTGACACGGTTGACAGACAGTCCTCTGGTGTCCGACTATAGAAGATCACAGTGTTTGGCTGCACAATATTCTTCCTATCCTTCTATCATTCCTGCTTGGTTTTTATCCTTCTCCAATTAAGATCCTGGGGTGTTGTTCAGTCTGTCAGCTGCTGTTCATCAGTGCTTTCCTTGTCTATATGAACCTTCACTTCCTAATACTTGGTGCTGGTGATATTTGATACATTTTTATCTTTCTTTTTCACGTTTTAGTTAAATTTTAAACAAAATAGAGTACCACACAAATGCACATTACACATTGGGCCTGTTAAACTAGGCCAAGCTTCAAAACAGTAAAAGATAACAGTCAACAACACATTTGTTGATATTATAAGTATAGAGCATTAACCTCTTCATGACACATGACATGCTGGGTACGTCATGTATTGTGTCACTGTAATCCCCACGTGCTGCCATGGGAAGCCCGCGGCTATCCGCACACATGTCAGCTGATTTGAACAGCTGACATGTGTGCCTGCCAGGCACGAGTGGATGCGCGTTCCAACCGCACCTATTAACCGCTTACACCTCACTGTCAAAATCTGACAGCAGGATGTAACAGCGCGCCGCGGTAAGCATTCACTATCCCGGCGCCATCGGAAGTCAAGCGACGTGATCACGTGACTTCTGATGCTTGCCATGGTAGCACAGGGTCATGTGATGACTCCTGTAGCTATCCATAAGTCATATTCTCTCACTGCCAGCAGAGGGCCGTGTGTGAGGGGAGAACTGCTTTTGTGCAGAACCGCGCAATGATGCTCTGATCTATAGAAAGGAACAAACAATCAGACTAATGATCCATATAGTTCCCTAGGGGACCTAGTAAAGTAAAAATAAAAGTTAAAAAAAGTTTCAAAAAATAAAAAAACTAAAAGTTCAAATCACCCTTCATTCACCCCTTTGAAAAGTAAAGGGTAAAAAAAAATGAAAAATATACACACATTTGATATCGCTGCATTCAGAAACGCCCAATTTATCAAAATATAAAATTAATTAACCTGATCGGTAAACAATGTAGCGGCAAAAAAATTCCAAATGCCAAAATTATGGTTTTTGGTCGCCACAAATTTTGCGCAAAATGCAATAACAGGTGATCAAAATGTATCATCTGTGCTTTTTACAGATTAAAAACCTCAGCTCGAGACACAAAAAATAAGCCATCATTGAGCCATAGATCCCAAAAATGAGAACACTAGGGGTTTCGAAAAAAAATGGCTCAAAAAGTGCGCACTTTTTTTTTAAAAGCTTGTGAATTTTTTTTAACGCCTTAGATAAAAATAAAGCTATTCATGTTTGGTGTTTACAAACTCATACTGACCAGAAGCATCCCACCAACACATCAGTTTTAACATATAGTGAACATGGTGAATAAAATATTCCAAAAACTATTGTGCCATCGTACTTTTTTTGCAGTTTTTCCACACTTTTTTAATCTTTTTTTGTTTCTATGGTAACGAATGTTACATCACATAAAAGCCTTATGTGTCTAATATATGTTTTCAAACTTTTGTGTTTGTTGCTTATGGCAACAGTTTTCACCGCAAGCGGTAAAACAAAATGGCGGAGTCTAATGCGATATTCACAGCAAGTAAGAGCAGAGAAGTGATAAAATTTTTGTTTCTGCAAGGAAACTCCACGAAGGATATTCATGGTGATATGTCGCAGACATTGGGGGAGCAATGCGTTTTATATTCCACAGTTAAGAACTGGGTTACCAAATTTTGCCACTTCAGCACCAATGATGAGGAATGTCTTGGACGACTGAGAGTGGTTGTTGTTTCAGAGATTGTCAATGCTGTGCACAACCTTATACTAGAGAATTGACGAATTTCAGCTAAAGCAATAGCAGACATCATGGGGATTCCCTGTAAATGTGTTTGTCTTAATATCAATGAACATTTGGACATGAGGAAGCTATCTGCAAAGTGGGTCCCCAAATGTTTGACAACAGATCAGAGAAGCATGCGAGTGAAAACTTCCTGGTCCATTTATCAGCATTTCTGGACTGATAAGAACTTCCTGGATTGAAGGGTCACTATGGATGAGACCTGGAATTATTAGTATGACCCTGAAAACAAGGAGCAGTCAAAAGAGTGGAGGCACAGTGGTTCGCCTCATCCAAAGAAGTTCAGGGTGCAAAAATCAAATACTAAGTTGATGGCGTCTGTGTTTTGGGATAAGGAGGGCGTGCTGCTAGTGGACTACCTTCAAAAGGGTTCCACCATCAATGCAAGGTATTACATTGAACTTTTGGACCAATCGAAGGCAGCTCAGAAGTCCAAAAAGGCGCTGCAAGCTGTCCAAAGGAATCTTGTTCCTGCAAGATAATGCCTCTGCTCACACTGCACAAACGACCACGGCAAAACTGGCAGAGCTTGGCTTCCAGCTGGTTGACCACCTACCTTATTCTTCAGATCTAGCTCCTTACAACTATCATCTGTTATTAAACCTGAAGAAACACCTCAGGGGGACCAAATTTCACGCCATTTGTGATGCCATGGCTGTTATGGATGCCTGGTTTGAGGCACAACCAAAATCCTTCTTTTTGCTAGGCTTACAGAACTTGGAATACTGATGTAGAAGGGTGTTGACATCAGTGGAGAGTATGTAGAATAAATGTAAAGTTTCACCATCCTATCTTGTTTCTTTCTGAGTAAAGCCAAAGACTTATCAGCAGTTCCTTGTATACGGTAAAATTTATGGTTTCATTTAAAAGTATAACTCGTCACACAAAAAACAAGCACTCATATAGCGAGACTGATGGGAAAAATAAAAAATGTATGGCTCTCGGAAGAAGGGGAGTAAAAAAAACGAAAAACGGAATATCGTCCAGGGGTGAAGGAGTTAAGAGAAGGAGTGGAGCACATGACTATCCAAATGGAGGATATTGATCATTGTTTGTACTTGAAAACAGTATAACAATTCTGAAGAAGATTCAAATGATAGGGTATTAAACAGAAGAGGGAGGGGCCTGTGAAGGGAGGGTTGCAGGGTTGTAGGTTCGGATTTTACTCACAAACTGCATGTAACACTGTTACACACATAGTAGGTTATACACTTCATCCTACACACATACACTCCATGATACATTACGCGCACACTTCATTCTATGCACACATAATGTGTTACACACACTTTTTGCAACACATACTGTATTTTACACATACTACATGCTACACAAACACACACACACTGTATGTCACATGCACACCCCATGTTAAATGCACACTGTATGTTATAGACACATGCTGTATATTACATACGCTACCTATTAAACACACACTCTATGTTATACAGAAACACACTGCATGTTGCACACACTGCAGGATACACATCCTGAATGTTATTTACATACTGTATTCACACACTACATGTTACACACACTGCATGTTGCACACAAATTGCATGTGTGGCACCCCTGCGGCTTCAGGCGCCACAGGGTACTGCACCTCACCCGAGGTGCAGTATTCATCTCGGATACGGAGGAGTTCATCATCGGTAAACTACCACAACTCACCACCATACACAGTTAGTTGCCCTCTCACTGTGACTGGGCTGGGGTAGAGACATTGGAGAGTGGCCATCACTAATGTAGTGGACCCTTTGCTCACTTGTCAGAAACCCAGGGGGGAGGGGCTGGACACAGGGAGTAATGTGACACACACACAGCCAGTGAGCAGTTTCTCGCAGGACACAGGAAGTGACAGTCTGAGGAGAGAGAAGGTAGAAGGAAAGTTGCAGGAGACTGGTCCTGGGGATGAGCGGCTGGTGGAATTTGTCCAGGACCAGAAGAGGGAGAGCGAGACACTGACATGCAGAACAGCAAAGGACAGGAGACTAGAGATGAGTGAGATTCAAGGTTCGCCAATTTTATTTTCGAGTGATTTTAGGGGGTGTTACGTAGGGGATGATACGTTGCGTATCTGCATGCGTCCTGCACCACCAGAACAATCCCTCTCTCTTTCCTACTCATCGATCACGGGCGTCTCACTGCACAGCTGTCACAAATCTCCAGTGGCATTTCCTCTTTTGAAAATGGCTTCTGCTTCATTATTCAATTAGTTATGCTGTGCTTTCCCTGCCCACCGGCGCCCATGATTGGTTGCAGTCAGACACGCCCCCACGATGAGTGACAGCTGTCTCACTGCAACCAAACACAGCCGCCGACGGGCGGGTCTATATCGTGCAGTAAAATAAATAAATAAATAATAAAAAAAAAAATGCGGTTCCCCCCCATATTTGATACCAGCCAGGATAAAGCCACACGGCCGGAGGATGGTAATGTCAGGATGGGGAGCACCACATTATGGGGAGCCCACCACCCTAACAATATCAGCAGGCAGCCGCCTGGAATTGCCACATCCATTAGATGCGGCAGTCCCGGGACTCTACCCAGCTCATCCCGAATTGCCCTGGTGCAGTGGCAATCGGGGTAATAAGGAGTTAATCATGGCAAGCGTCTCCCCGAGATACCTTCCATGATTAAACTGTAAGTGAAAGTAAAGAAACACACACAGCGAAAAATCCTTTATTTGGAATAAAAGACAAAAACACTCCTCATTTACCTCTTTATTAATCCCTAAATACCCCTCCAGGTCCGAAGTAATCCGCACAACACTGTCAGCTCTGCTACAAGAAGATGACAGGGAGCGATCTGTGTCCTCTCCACGTAGCACTTGAAGTGAGCCGCGCTGTCACCAGACTTCATTCTGCAATGCAGACATCAAGATTACCAAATCTTCCTATGTTTCTCATTAGAGCCAGTGGCTCAATGGTTAGAGCTCTCGCCTAAAAAGCATTAGTTCACGGATTCAAGTCCCGGCCGTCCTAATAATAAATGTCTTTTATTTTAAATTATAATTATTATTTATTTATAATTATAATTTAATTTAATTATGCACTGAGGGGAGGAGCTGGACATCAGCTGTGAGCCGCAGGACAAACCTCTAAAATCGGAGCAGTTCACGGAATGAGGCTACATTGCTCTTTCCTCTCTCTCTTCTCTCTCTCTCTGTCTCTCCCTCTCTCTCTCTCTCCTCTCTCTCTCTCTCTTTCTCTCTCTTTTTCTCTCCTCTTGCTCTCTCTTTCTCACTCTTTTTCTCTCTTTCTCTCTGTCTCTTTTTCTCTCTCTCTTTTTCTCAGTCTCTCTCTTTTTCTCAGTCTCTCTCTTTCTCTCTCTTTTTCTCTCTCCCTTTCTCTCTCTTCCTCTCTCTCTCTCTCCCTCTCTCTCTGCACTGATGGGAGGAGCCGGACATCAGCTGTGAGCCGTGGGACACACCTCTAAAATCTCAGCAGTTCACGGAATGAGGCTGCATTGCTCTATCCTCTCTTTCTTCTCTCTCTCTCTCTCCCTCACTCTCTCTCCTCTCTCTCTTTCTCTCTCTTTTTCTCTCTTTCTCCCTTTCTCTCTCTCTCTTTCTCTCTCTCTCCCTCATACTCTCTCTCCTCTCTCTCTATTTTTCTTTCTTTCTCTCTCTCTTTTTGTCAGTCTCTTTTTCTCTCTCTTCTCTCTCTCTTTCTCTCTCTCTTTCTCTCTCTCTTTCTCTCTTTCCCTCTCCCTCATTCTCTCTCTCCTCTCTCTCTATTTTTCTCTCTTTCGCTCTCTCTTTTTCTCTATTTTTTTTTCTCTCTCTTTTTCTCAGTCTCTCTTTTTCTCTTTTTCCCTCTCTCTCTTCTCTCTCTTCTCTTTCCCTCTCTCTCTCTTTCTCTCCCTCCCCTCTGTCTCTCTCTTTTTCTCTCTTTCTCTCTCTCTTTTTTTTCCTCTCTCTCTTTTTCTCTCTCTCTTTTTCTCAGTCTCTCTTTTTCTCGTTTTCCTCTCTCTTCTCTCTCTCTCCCTCTCTCTTTTTCTCTCTCTATCTCTCTTTTTCTCTATCTTTCTCTCTCTCTTTCTTTCTCTCTTTTTCTTTCTCTCTCTCTCTCTCTCCCCTCTCTCTCTTTTTCTCTCTCTCTTTTCTCTCTCTCCCTCTCTCCCTTTCTCTCTCTCTCTTCCTCTTCTCTCTTTCTCTCTCTTTTTCTCACTCTCTCCCTTTCTCTCTTTTTCTCTCTTTCTCTCTCTTTCTCTCTTTTTCTCTTTCTCTTTCTCTATCTCTTTCTCTCTCTCTTTTTCTCTCTCTTTTTCTCAGTCTCTTTTTCCCTCTCTCTCTCTCCTCTCTCTTCTCTCTCTTTTTTCTCTCTCTCTTCTCTCTCTCTCTTTTCTCTATCTTCTTTCTCTCTCTTTTTTCTCTCTCTCTCAGACCTGGCAATGATCAGCTGATGCGGTCACTTGACGGAATCAGCTGACACTACAAGTCGAGCGGTGAGGCCGTCTTTTTACCGCCCGGCCGGCTAAACTATCAGCTGATGCTGTCGGACAGGAGTCTGCACAGAAGTGTGTAGTTTTTTGGGGTTTTTTTTGCACTGATGCATCAGCTGATTATATAAAAGCCGTTTATACAATCAGCTGCTGTGTCATGTGATTCAGGCCCCTGAACCTGATACATCATCTGATCGCTTTGCCTTCCAGCAAACTGATCAGATGATATTGGATCCGGATTGGACGCCGCGGGACCCTTGACCCAGGATTACTGTGGAGAGGGGTTCTTTATTTCAATAAAGATGGAATCACTAATTATGTTGTGTTTTATTTCTAATAAAAATATTTTTCTGTGTTGTGTTTTTTTTATCTGTACTAGAAATTCATGGTGGCCATGTCTAATATTGGTGTGACACCATGAATTTCGGACTTAGCTGCCTGCTGTACCTGGCTAGCATACAAAAACATGGCGAAGCCCACATAATTTTTTGGGGGGGGGCAAAAAACTCCTGCATACAGTCCTGGATGGAGTATGCTGAGCCTTGTAGTTCTGCAGCTGCTGTCTGCTGTCTGTCTGTATGGAGGAGAGCAGACATCAGCTGCAGAACTACAAAACTCAGCATGCTCCTTTGACTAGTGTATACAGGAGAGCAGACAGCAGCTGCAGAACTACAAGGCTCAGCATACTCCATCCAGGACTGTATGCAGGAGTTTTTTACCCCCCAAAAAAATGACGTGGGCTTCTCCATATTTTTGTATGCTAGCCAGGCACAGCAGGCAGGTACAGCTGCCCCCAACCCCCAGCTACCTATTTGTACCCGGCTGGGAACTAAAAATATAGGGAAGCCCTTTTTTTAATTATTTCATGAATTTCATGAAATAATTTAAAAAAAAAATCGACCCATGCTTTGCCCCATTTTTGTGTCCAGCCAGGTACAACTAGGCAGCTGTGGATTGGAATCCGCAGCACAGGTTGGCCCGAGCTTTCTGGGCCCCTCTGCTGCGAATTGCAGTTCGCAGCCGCCTCAGAAAATAGCGCTTTCATAGAAGCACCATCATCTGGCGCTGTATCCAACTCTTCCAGCAGCCCTGAAGCCGGGTGGCTTGCTGGGTAATAATGAGTTAATACTAGCTTTGTTTTACTAGCTAGTATTAAGCCAGAGATTCTTAATGTCAGGCAAGTTTGACCCGGCCATTAAAAATCTCCAATAAAGGCTTAAAAAAAAGACACCACACAGAGAAAAAATACTTTAATAAAAATAAATTCACAGACACACTTAGAGTCTCCCTGTCATCTCTCCACGATCCTGGTCTTCTGTCTTCTTTCTCCTTCAACCCATGCAGCTCTGCTACATCAGACAGCACTGCATGGGAGGAAGAATGCTGCTGCTCTGTGCAGTCTAATCACTCAGTGAGTGAGCAGAGGCTGTGGGCTGTAAGCGGTGACGTCACTGCTGCGACCATTACTGTAGCAATGGCAATCTCCGATCACGTGATTCCCGGTGCCGCTATTTACCGGCTGTGACAGCGAGTCCCTGCATGTGGGCTGACTCCGTAAAGAGCGCCCACATGCAGGAACGGAGAAGCCGACCATGTACCAGAGCATTTCGCCGATATACGAATATGCTGGAACGATCACCACGTACTGGAGAGATGCACTGACAGGACCTAGCATGATGTCTAGCCATGTGACCAGTCTGTAGCCAATGAGATAATATACATGTGGCTGGTCACATGCTTTTTTTGACATCACGGAAGGTCCTATCATCAGTGCTGGTTACCGGGAGGATGCAGCGATTATCGGAAGGAAAAGTGGCGGGAGACAGAGTGCAGGACGCGTCGCGGGGACCTGTAAGTGTTATGGCAGTGTTTATTAATTGTATGTGTACATGTATAATGTGTTTTTATGTGTTTGTGTTTGCCTCCCATTGTTTTCAAAGGGGTTCGAATGGTTCGTCGAACGGTTCGTCGAACGTTCGTCGAACGGAGCCTCCGCTCGACAAACCGTACTCGAACGCTAGGGGGGTGTGTTATGATCCGGAACCATGGAAGATCACAATAGATCATTGGAAAAAAGGTGACACGAGCATTGGCAACTAATCTGGCCGCCATCCCCATACTAATCATCAACACTAGAAGTAGCTGAGGGGTGAACTACCATCCTATGCACCGCAAACCCAGCCGGAGAACTAGCTATCCTAAAGAAAGGAAGGATGAATAGCTCTCTGCCTCAGAAATAGACTGCAAATGTATAGAAATCCCCCCACATTCAAAGACTACTGTGATATAGGAAAACACAATACACAGATGGATGATAGGATTAGCAAAGGTGAGGCCCCATTGACTAAATAGGAAAGGATAGGAAAGGGGCTGATGGTGGCCAGAGAAAATCCCTACAAAAATCCAAATACCTGATACTACAAAAAGTCCTCAGATCGCACAATCTGAACTCCGTCTTATATCAGGCACTCTTGTCAAACCAATGAACAGAAAGCAGGAACAATTACAAATTCAAGAAGCAACAAACACATGGACTTATAGGAGCAATACTCCAAACATAGCTGCAGGGAGCTTCCCAGCTAAGCACAGAGAGGGAAGATTTCTGCATGCAAATGAACTGACAATAACCACAGTAAATGACAAACCCAGATAAGAACAAAAAGAACAAAACAACATAAGAAAGTACAAAGCCCTTATCTGGGGTAAATGTGATCTGGAGCAAGATGAGACGGCTGGTAAACTAAAGAACAAATGACAACCGGCTCAGCCTGCTAGCAGACCAAGGTTTAAATAGGCAGAGAGTTAGCAATGGAAACGCCCATTGCTCCAGCACACCTGGTCTCTGTCCAAACCATTCCTGGCCACAAGAGGGATCCTCACAGCAGCTAAAGCATAACTGACATTCACAACAGGGGTGGCTCATCTCTACAGGAGACATGTGAGACACAGGAGAACATGGTCGCTGAGGAGAGAGCTCATAGCTCCCTCAGGACCAGCAGACACCTCAGGGTGCGGAGCCCTAGGCTGGTGGGCATTTCACGGCCTGCCATCAGAATCTGGAGAGTGCAAGTCTCCCAGCTCACCTAAAATACCCGAGGCAAAGCAGCATATAGAGCCAGAAGTTGTAACCAACGGATGGCACCACTGCCTGCTATACGGGATGGGAATGGAACCATTCCCAGGACTTAGGTCCCAGCAAAGCTTCAGGCTGCAGGGACTCACACAACACAGCGCAGGGAGGAAGGAATCCCAGAGAAATCCACCGGTTCTGACCTCTGAACTATTCGGGATCGGCTGAAGCCCATGACGGCGACGTCTGGCGGTCCAACCCTTGTCTTGTCTAATCCTTCCTCTGCTACAGCTGCATAGCAGCAGGGGGCTATCACTCCCCACATCCTCCCTGGGGCCTAGCTCTACCTGTGGAGAGCTACAACACCCGAGCTGCATCACCATCTGTCCCTGAAGAGAAAGACTTTCCGCAGCGGCAGCTAATACCTGGCTGCACACCACAGGTGGCATAGTCACGAACCTAACATCTTCCATTACACCTTTATTTGATAACACCACCAAGGTCACGGAACCAGGCCTCTCCACTGCGAGGTCCCGTCCCAAACCCCTGAAACCGCGGCCCGGTAACGGGTCACCCCATGACCCCCGGCCCGGGCGTGTCACATGCTACACACACAGTGCATGTGTTCGGGCTTATGCAGATGTGCTTGCAAATGTGACTGATCTTGGACCACAATGCATGGGCAGGCCACAGCTCTTCCAACCTGAGCATCAGAGCCACTTAGAAATATATGAATCTCTTATGCTTTGTCGGCAGAGCCGCAGCCTATCCGTGCATTGCAAAATTGGACTGATTTGCATGACTGCATTAGCCTTTACAGGATACACACACACAGCATGTTACACACAGTACATCTTAAGCACACTGCATGTTACAAACACACTGCATGATACACATATTGTATGTTACAGTACCCATGGCATGTTACATACACATTAAATGTTACTCACACTACATATTACACACTCGCTGGCCACAAGGGCTTACACACTAGAGAAAGAGAGAGGACACCATTGACCATAAGAGCTTACACTCTACAGGGAATAGAGAGGAGACCATTGACCTGATGAGCTTACACTTTACAGAAAAGAGAGATTTACCTAGTGACAATGGAAATTGAATCCAACTCTGCCATATAAACTGTTCTCCACTGTGAACCTCTAAGTTATGATGACCCAGGTACTGTCCAAAACTGTATAAGGTATGATAATCCTTAAGATGTCATAAATGCAGGGCATTTGGTGAAAAGAAACACAAAATTAAGTCAGCCCACTCTTTGATGCTTCAGCAGTGACCGCAGTGTAGGAAATTGTATGGGAAAAGTTTTTTATTTTTGCAAACTGTGAATCGAATCTCAAAATCTTCAAATTCATGTGAAGTTACAAATTTCAAGAAATTCAAATCAAACTTTTCTGCAAGTTGATATGTTCATCTCTAACATCAGCGCCTTTCACAGTTACATAAATCATTGGCTTGTCAATCTCAGAAAAAAATGTAATAAGTTTACTCTGGTAATTGTAGAATCCATGGAAGCACTGAAAAGCTTTCAAGTATTTGAGTTGTATCTAATACTTAAAATCTTGAGTCGAATATCATTAGCCTTTCTCATCAGATGCTTTCACATTGGATGCTATACATTAGTATAGCGCCTCATGGGGCAGGTGTTTTAACCAATATCGTTGCCGGGACGGGGATGCAGATCATCTGCATCATCACGGGGTGGCCTGGCCCGGTTCCGTCGCCCCGAGGCATACAGGAAGGGAGGAAAGTGGTGTACGGGAGGCAGGATGGAGGCTGGGAGTGGTAGTGATGGTTAGGAAAGTCTATTAGATGATCGTGACGCCACCTGTGGTACGCGGCTAGGGATGGGGGCAGTCGCTGCAGGGTCTCTCACTGGGGCAAATGTTCGGTGCAGCCGGGATGGTGTCGCTCCCCACAGGTGAAGTGGGACTACCCCAGGGAGTATAACGGGGGTGATGGTGATCCCCGTTGGTGCCGCAGCGCTGGGCGCCGGCGCCAGTAAAGGAGAGGCAGAGAAAGGGGCTACGATTCTAGGTCTTTTTATTCACAAGTCATTCAAGTGCTGCCCCAGAGCACCGGTCTCCGCCATGATGGGCTCCTGCCGATCCCGGATCCGTGAAAGGTCAAGTCTGGTGTGTGTGTCAGCTTGTGAGCCCTTTCCTCCTTTGATGCGCTAAGTATCGGACCCCCGTAGCGTGAAGCACTTGAGGGTCCCGGTGTCAGTAAAGTGTCCCGTTCTGTATGTTGATAGCGTGGTTCCGTTATGGGGCCGGTCCTCAACCCCGGATTCTATATGCTATTTGCTGCAGACTCGGTGGGACGGGTCCGGTGACTGTTCTAGCCGTTCCCCGCGACCCTTGCAGAGTTGGTAGATAACGTGAAGTATATCTGCCCTAGAATTATGTATCTCGACAGTGCTGCCTGCTTCTCCCCAGCAACCGTGTTGAACGCCTTGGCCCACAGAGATGCTCGCAGCATTTCTGCTCTGCTCTGTGTCTGTAGCTGTTCACACTTGTTGTAGTTGTGTTGTGTGTTCTGAGCTGTTGCCCTCAGCCACTGCCACCGGCTGGTTCACTACTCTCACTAGATCAACCTGCTCTTCCCACTGTGTGCTCCTAACTCCCTCTGGTGGTTGCTTCTCCCTGAATCTGAGTCCCAGGTACCAGTGGATCGGGGAGCCCCTGGTGCAGTGGCATCCTGTAAACCCACCGCTGTAGTCACCCCCTCTTGTGATACATCCCTGGCCCGGTCCCCATTGGGGAGGGCAACCCACTATCTATATGTTTGTGTTACTGGAAACCGGCATCGACCTTCCCTGGACCCAGAATAAGTACTACACCCTATTGGGGGTGCAGTACCCTGTGGCGCCTGAAGCCGCAGGGGTGCCACAATAATATGAGCGCACACAAAGATAGATTTGTTCTGACAACCAGTGTGTAATATCCCACTAGTGCCAGTCATTATTAGGATTGTGTTTATATAGGCAAAGTATGCACAACATCCCTCCTGATGTTTTCAAGAATAAAAAATGAAATAGATTCAAGATCATCATAAGCAGTGAAAACTTGCTAGTGATGTATTCTATCACACCTTGGGTGAGATGTGTGTTATCAATATTAGTGACTTTTATAGGACCTGAAAAATCCAGGGCTGGTCATGTGATGAAAATTGACCTGGTGTGGGTTACAGACCCACGCGTATCGCCACCATGTGGCAGCTTTTTCATAGGCAAGGCATGAGACAATACATAAAATATAGTATGTTTCTTTGTCTTTTATACAATATTTCAGCACTTCGGGCTGTACATTTTTTCTGCCTAGGTCCACACTTTATCTAAAACTGACCTTGAAAACCCAGCCAATTAAAATATACTGACCCCATGAGTAATAGCAATCCTCAAATTAACTGACTAATCTACAGTTAGGTCCAGAAATATTTGGACAGTGACACAATTTTCGCGAGTTGGGCTCTGCATGCCACCACATTGGATTTGAAATGAAACCTCTACAACAGAATTCAAGTGCAGATTGTAACGTTTAATTTGAAGGTTTGAACAAAAATATCTGATAGAAATTGTAGGAATTGTACACATTTCTTTACAAACACTCCACATTTTAGGAGGTCAAAAGTAATTGGACAAATAAACCAAACCCAAACAAAATATTTTTATTTTCAATATTTTGTTGCGAATCCTTTGGAGGCAATCACTGCCTTAAGTCTGGAACCCATGGACATCACCAAACGCTGGGTTTCCTCCTTCTTAATGCTTTGCCAGGCCTTTACAGCCGCAGCCTTCAGGTCTTGCTTGTTTGTGGGTCTTTCCGTCTTAAGTCTGGATTTGAGCAAGTGAAATGCATGCTCAATTGGGTTAAGATCTGGTGATTGACTTGGCCATTGCAGAATGTTCCACTTTTTTGCACTCATGATCATGAACTCCTGGGTAGCTTTGGCTGTATGCTTGGGGTCATTGTCCATCTGTACTATGAAGCGCCGTCCGATCAACTTTGCGGCATTTGGCTGAATCTGGGCTGAAAGTATATCCCTGTACACTTCAGAATTCATCCGGCTACTCTGGTCTGCTGTTATGTCATCAATAAACACAAGTGACCCAGTGCCATTGAAAGCCATGCATGCCCATGCCATCACGTTGCCTCCACCATGTTTTACAGAGGATGTGGTGTGCCTTGGATCATGTGCCGTTCCCTTTCTTCTCCAAACTTTTTTCTTCCCATCATTCTGGTACAGGTTGATCTTTGTCTCATCTGTCCATAGAATACTTTTCCAGAACTGAGCTGGCTTCATGAGGTGTTTTTCAGCAAATTTAACTCTGGCCTGTCTATTTTTGGAATTGATGAATAATAATAATAATAATAATTTTATTCATTTATTGAATGGTTTGCATGTAGATGTGAACCCTTTGTATTTACTTTCATGGAGTCTTCTCTTTACTGTTGACTTAGAGACAGATACACCTACTTCACTGAAAGTGTTCTGGACTTCAGTTGATGTTGTGAACGGGTTCTTCTTCACCAAAGAAAGTATGCGGCGATCATCCACCACTGTTGTTATCCGTGGACGCCCAGGCCTTTTTGAGTTCCCAAGCTCACCAGTCAATTCCTTTTTTCTCAGAATGTACCTGACTGTTGATTTTGCTACTCCAAGCATGTCTGCTATCTCTCTGATAGATTTTTTCTTTTTTTTCAGCCTCAGGATGTTCTGCTTCACTTCAATTGAGAGTTCCTTAGACCGCATGTTGTCTGGTCACAGCAACAGCTTCCAAATGCAAAACCACACACCTGTAATCAACCCCAGACCTTTTAACTACTTCATTGATTACAGGTTAACGAGGGAGACGCCTTCAGAGTTAATTGCAGCCCTTAGAGTCCCTTATCCAATTACTTTTGGTCCCTTTAAAAAGAGGAGGCTATGCATTACAGAGCTATGATTCCTAAACCCTTTCTCCGATTTGGATGTGAAAACTCTCATATTGCAGCTGGGAGTGTGCACTTTCAGCCCATATTATATATATAATTGTATTTCTGAACATGTTTTTGTAAATAGGCTAAAATAACAAAACTTGTGTCACTGTCCAAATATTTCTGGACCTAACTGTATCCTCCTAAATATATTCCCCAAGGGCACCAAAATTAAGTAACAACAGACAAAACTCCCTAAATGAATACGGACCTACTACAAACAGACCATGTTAATAAAGATTCTACCTAGATACCTTTTAATAAAGTCGTCAGGCCAGACCTCGCCTTTAGGCCCCCTTCAGACGTCAGTGATTCTGGTAGGTATGTTGCAGTTTTTATACATACCAGAATCACGGACATATGCAGACCATTAAAATCAATGGGTCTGTGCACACATCAGTGATTTTTCACTGACGTGTTTCCGTATGGTGCACACGCATGTCCGTGTGTTCAGCATGGAGACAAGTCCACTTTTTTTTGGCATCACTGATGTTCCATAGACCAAACTATGGTGTAAAACACGTACCAGAAAAATCACGTACATTTAAAATAAAAAGATTTTTAAACTCAGCCGTCTCTGGCGACGAGGGCCCCAGGAATTCTGGCACGATGACATGTGCGGAACCTGTATAGGGTTGGTGAAGGCAGTAAGGGTAACCTGCAGGTTGTTGTCAGGGGTCACCACTTTTCCCATTTCCCTAGCTATAAGGCATTCCTTTCCCCTTCTTGTGTATGTCCTATAAGGCAGGTGTAGTCTTTCTCCCCTGCCGTGGCAATCTTATGCTAGACCTTACCATTATAAAGATTTAAAATCACACCCCTCATTTGCATAGCAAGTAATAATAATAATAATAATAATTTATTCATTTATATAGCGCTTTGTATTCCACAGCGCTTTACATACATTGGGAACACTGTCCCCATTGGGGCTCACAATCTAAATTCCCTATCTGTATGTCTTTGGACACTAGACTATGCATTATCACTTATCTTTCTACTTTCCTGCACTAATTTCCCTCCATTTGTGGCACACAATTTCCTCTGTGTGTGCAGGAACTGTGAATGGATCTGAATAAGCTGATTTTAGTTTATAAAGGCAGTCTATAGGAAATAAGCATGCTTTTACAAAAGTTAAATAAATCGCAATTTCTTGCAAGCAAGTGGTGAATTGTGTTGTGTAGTTCTAAACTGTTTCTACAATTTTAGCCATTGAAGTTTGATTTAACATTTTAGATTAAAGAGGTTATCCACTATTTTATGGCCTATCCTTAGCATGCTTCATGAATGTCTGTTTAGCTGGGGTCCAACTCCCAGGAACCCTCACTGACCAGTTGCTTTTGGTGCCACCGCCGGCAGCAGCAGCAGCCAGCCGGAAATGCTCGGCTGCCTCATCTTCTGATAGCGGCTTCAGATGGATACTGAACATCTAGCTCCTATTGATTTGAATGGGAGGTGGATGGATAGTACCTGGGCGCAGCCGCTATCAGCTGACGGGTCAGCTCTGGAACTGAGAATTTCCAGTGGCTTCCTAGCTGGTTGGCAGGAGTGTATGATGTCAGACCCCAGCTGATCAGACATTGATAACCTATCCTAAGGATAAGCCATCAATGTGAAAGTAGTGGACAACCTCTTTAATGATAACGTTTCACATTAGAACATGAACTCACCAGTGTTCATAAGAATATTATGTAGGAATTATCACTTGGGCAATACTAAGGAAATCCTGAAAGCATGCATGATCTGTTGGTAGTTCTTGAGGGCTTGCTTTATGGAACACTTAGCTGTCCTTTATCCCAGAGGTACTTTTAATGGTGAAAAGGTCTGGACCGCCAACCTGTCACTGCTCCTGGCCAGCCCTGCTCTAATATCTCCGGGAGGGCCAGAACAGGACTGGTTAAATACACACAGATAGACAAACGGGGAAGCCAAAACTATAATCCCACACAAAGGTATTCGAAATACATGATAAGGAGGAAATAAAGAACAGGGAGGGAATAAAAAGACGACAAAAAAATTCCCACAACACACCAAACAGTAGTCAGTAGTTCACCAGCAAGCAGATCACAAGAGCACATGGACCAGTATCAATTAAAGCTATAATTAGCAAAGCAAGTCAGTTTCCACCATCTTAGAAAGGCAGGGAAAAGCTGTGATAGGTTCCTCATAACATGTGATCCTAAAGGTAACCAGCAGGATAGGAGAGATTTACCCCTACCAGCCGAATCAAACAGCTGGTCGATGCCTGAACCTGCCTGTGTAACTCAAAAGCCCCAGAGAAACTACAATGTGGAGTATCAGAGACTGTGGTGTGAACAGCACCAGATACTCGGTGAGTTTTGAGCCAAGCACCATATCGTATGACAGTGGTGTACCCCAAGGTTCAGTGCTGGGTCTCATATTATTCAACTTATTTATGAATTATATTGAACAAACTATTAATGGAATTGTTTTTATTTTTGCAGATGACACCAAGTTATATAGTATACTGTAGTGTATAGAATATGTCTCCATGTTACAGGCTAAGTTACAGGCTGTCGTGGACAAACTGAGTATTTGGGCATCCATGTGGTTGATGAGGTTCAATGTGGACAGGCATCATACTATAGGCTGCTTTATACGCAGCGACATCGTTAGCGATGTAGCTCGTGAAAGCACCCGCCCCCATCGTTTGTGCGTCACGTGCAAATCGCTGCCCGTGGTGCACAATATCGCTAGGGCCCGTCACATGGACTTACCTTCCTAGCGATGTCGCTATGGCCGGCGAACAGTCTTTTTTCTAAGGGGGTGGTTCGTGCTGCTTCACAGCGACATCACACGGCAGGCGTCCAATAGAAGAGGAGGGGCGGAGAGCAGCCGCATGAAAGACATGCCCACTTAGTTACCGGAGGACGCAGGTACAGTGTGGTTCTTCATTCCTGGGGTGTCACACGTAGCGATGTGTGCTGCCTCAGGAACGACCAACAACCTGCGTCCTGAACCAGCACTGACATTTGAGAAAAGAACGACGTGTCAACGATCAACGATTAGGTGAGTAATTCTGATCGTTAACACTCGCTTGTAGGTTTTACACGCAACAACGTCGCTAACGAGGCCGGATGTGCATCACGAATTCCGTGACCCCAACGACATCTCATTAGAAATGTCGTTGTGTGTAAAGCCCCCTTAAGGCCCCGTTACCAGCAACGACATCGCTAACGAGATGTCGTTGGGGTCACGGAATTCTTGACGCACATCCGGCCTCGTTAGCAACGTTGTTGCGTGTGACACGTACGAGCGACCGCTAACGATCCAAAATGCTCACCACATCGTTGATCGTTGACATGTCGTTCATTTTCAAAATGTCGTTGATCTTCTGGGACGCAGGTTGTTCGTCGTTCCTGAGGCAGCACACATCGCTACGTGTGACACCCCAGGAACAACGAACAACACCGTACCTGCGTCCCCCAGCAACGAGGTGGGTGTGTCTTTCATGCGGCTGCTCTCCGCCCCTCCGCTTCTATTGGACGCCTGCCATGTGACGTCGCTGTGATGCCACATGAACCCCCTTAGAAAAGAATCTTTTCACCGGCCACAGCAACGTCACTAGGAAGGTAAGTACGTGTGACGGCTGCTAGCGATATTGTGCATCACGGGCAGCGGGTGCTTTCACGAGCGACATCTCAGAAGAATCTCAGAGCATGTGTAGGTCACAGAGTAAACAACAGCAATGTCAGTCAACAGTTTCTAAGATCAGCAGTATATTGTCATTTATTGACCTCTAAACCCCTGAGCATGTTTTCACCTTTCTGACCTGTGTCACTTTATGTGGTAATAGCATTACAATTCTGTAATATATTTCAGTGATTTTGAGAATGATTTTTCATGACATGTTGTACTTCATGTTAGTGGGAAAGTTTCATCTATATGATTTAGATTTATTTACCACAATTTTCCAAAATGTGTATGCCCTTAACTGGAGAGTTATATCACACAATACAGCTAATAAATAACATTTAGGGTAAATAAAATACAAGTACTACTGCGCTCACTAGAGTGTGTAAGAAGGGGTTTAAGTGGGGGTGTCGGTCAGAAAAATAATTAAAATAATTAGATATGGGTGAGAATGTGGTAAATGATACGCTATAATACTGGTAATTTAAAAATATATAGGTTTTATTAAATAACTATAAAATTCATTGAGGGTAATGCACTAAGATAAAGGCTCAGAGTGGCACTGAAGAGCCAACTGGGTAGGTGTAAAAAAACCTGTCAAAAGGAGAGACAAACAGGGTAAGTGTATTCGTATTCGGAATGGCAGGTAATATGAAACTTGGGGATAAAGAGATTCATTTTATTACTTGATTGTAGCACTTTTTGTTGACTAAAATTATTTAATTTGAAGAAAAGTTAAGGTTGGGTTCCAAAAAAAAATAAAATGTAAAATCACCTATTGGAAATAATATAATGTGTGAGATTATCTACGTGAGCAGTCTGAGTGCAGATACCTTTATGTGAAACACAGGAGGGCTCACTATCCGTGGCCTATATGGACGGAGTGTTAGAAATAACCTGTAGCAATGAAAATCGTAGGTTATCTATTTATACTTCAATTGTATAATTAATCCTGATAGTAATGGAGGTAGATACCTGATATGTTGTATTCCTCTGAATTTGTTCCGATAGGACCCAATCCTATAAGGAGTTCAGAGGCTAAAAAATATATAAATAAAAAAAATTCAAAGTAAAAAAGTATTAATATATATATATACTGTATATGTATATGTATATTCATATATATATACTGTATATTTATATATAAAAAATCTATATGAAAAATCAACTAAAAATTAGTTTTTATATAAATATAAATGGTGATGAAAAAAGCCGAGGGGCTTCAATCAGAAGAAATATACTGTAGTATAGAGTATAAGCACATAAAAGGCTCAAAAAGAAAGGAGACACCTTGCTAATCACAGTGCATGTGTGCAGGGCTTACCTGCATAAATGCTAAGCTGTTGTTCTTGAGGCAACAGGCGTTGGTCAGCTAGTAAAAGCTGGAGAAGTTTTAAATTAGTCTGCTCCGTAATTGGAGCTGCAAGATTAGACGTCTCTCAGGTAGGGAAGTGAAGTTCCCTGGGACTAAATAGGGCTGTTAGGGACGGAACCTTAAGCGGTCTGCCGGTGCCTGGCTACGGCCGTGAGCACTCTTACCTAATCACTGTTTTCATTGTGAAGGTGGATGGTTCGTCTGATGTCCATTGTCCGTCGGGGGAGCTGTTAGCTCATCAGATGAGCTAGGTTGGTGGGGAAGCCGCGTGGAGCGCGGTGGTTTTGGCTGCAAAAGCAGAAGAGAACTAGAGGCTCCGGACTGAAAACCTCATGTCACAGTCTCGTGTGCTGTCAAAGTCAGTGACGTCACTGGATAGAAGCGGAGCCTTTAGTTCTCTTCCGTTTTTGCAGCAGACACCGCCGCACTCCACGCGGCTTCTCCACCGACCTAGCTCATCTGACAAGCTAACAGTTCCCCCGACGGACAACGGACATTGGACGAACCATCACCTTCAAAATGAAAACAGTGATTAGGTGAGAGTGCTCACGGCTGTAGCCAGGCACCGGCAGACCACCTAAGGTTCCGTCCCTAACAGCCCTATTTAGTCCCAGGGAACTTCACTCCACTACCTGAGAAACGTCTAATCTTGCAGATCCAATTACGGAGCAGACTTATTTTAAATCCCCTAAACTTCTCCAGCTTTTACCAGCTGACCAATGCTTGTTGTCTCAAGAACAACGGCTCAGCATTTATGTAGGTAAACCCTGCACACATGCACTGTGATTAGCAAGGTGTCTCCTTTTTTTTGAGCCTTTTTGTGCTTATACTCGATACCAGTGGTTCCCAAACTCCAGTCCTCATGACGCCCAACAGGTCATGTTTTCAGGATTTCCTTAATATTGTACAAGTGATGCCTTAATTCCATCACCTGTTCAATAGTAAGAAAATCCTGAAAACATGACTTGTTGGGGGCCAGGTGGACTGGAGTTTGGGAAATCCTGCTCTATACTATATTTCTTCTGATTGAAGCCCCTCGGCTTTTTTCATCACCATTTATATTTATATGAAAACTAATTGTTAGCTGATTTTTCATATATATATATATATATATATATATATATATATATATATATATATATAAGTACACACACACACACACACACACACACACACACACACACATATATATATACAGTTAGGTCCAGAAATATTTGGACAGTGACACAATTTTCGCAAGTTGGGCTCTGCATGCCACCACATTGGATTTGAAATGAAACCTCTACAACAGAATTCAAGTGCAGATTGTAACGTTTAATTTGAAGGTTTGAACAAAAATATCTGATAGAAATTGTAGGAATTGTACACATTTCTTTACAAACACTCCACATTTTAGGAGGTCAAAAGTAATTGGACAAATAAACCAAACCCAAACAAAATATTTTTATTTTCAATATTTTGTTGCGAATCCTTTGGAGGCAATCACTGCCTTAAGTCTGGAACCCATGGACATCACCAAACGCTGGGTTTCCTCCTTCTTAATGCTTTGCCAGGCCTTTACAGCCGCAGCCTTCAGGTCTTGCTTGTTTGTGGGTCTTTCCGTCTTAAGTCTGGATTTGAGCAAGTGAAATGCATGCTCAATTGGGTTAAGATCTGGTGATTGACTTGGCCATTGCAGAATGTTCCACTTTTTTTGCACTCATGAACTCCTGGGTAGCTTTGGCTGTATGCTTGGGGTCATTGTCCATCTGTACTATGAAGCGCCGTCCGATCAATTTTGCAGCATTTGGCTGAATCTGGGCTGAAAGTATATCCCGGTACACTTCAGAATTCATCCAGCTACTCTTGTCTGCTGTTATGTCATCAATAAACACAAGTGACCCAGTGCCATTGAAAGCCATGCATGCCCATGCCATCACGTTGCCTCCACCATGTTTTACAGAGGATGTGGTGTGCCTTGGATCATGTGCCGTTCCCTTTCTTCTCCAAACTTTTTTCTTCCCATCATTCTGGTACAGGTTGATCTTTGTCTCATCTGTCCATAGAATACTTTTCCAGAACTGAGCTGGCTTCATGAGGTGTTTTTCAGCAAATTTAACTCTGGCCTGTCTATTTTTGGAATTGATGAATGGTTTGCATCTAGATGTGAACCCTTTGTATTTACTTTCATGGAGTCTTCTCTTTACTGTTGACTTAGAGACAGATACACCTACTTCACTGAGAGTGTTCTGGACTTCAGTTGATGTTGTGAACGGGTTCTTCTTCACCAAAGAAAGTATGCGGTGATCATCCACCACTGTTGTCATCCATGGACGCCCAGGCCTTCTTGAGTTCCCAAGCTCACCAGTCAATTCCTTTTTTCTCAGAATGTACCCGACTGTTGATTTTGCTACTCCAAGCATGTCTGCTATCTCTCTGATGGATTTTTTCTTTTTTTTCAGCCTCAGGATGTTCTGCTTCACCTCAATTGAGAGTTCCTTAGACCGCATGTTGTCTGGTCACAGCAACAGCTTCCAAATGCAAAACCACACACCTGTAATCAACCCCAGACCTTTTAACTACTTCATTGATTACAGGTTAACGAGGGAGATGCCTTCAGAGTTAATTGCAGCCCTTAGAGTCCCTTGTCCAATTACTTTTGGTCCCTTTAAAAAGAGGAGACTATGCATTACAGAGCTATGATTCCTAAACCCTTTCTCCTATTTGGATGTGAAAACTCTCATATTGCAGCTGGGAGTGTGCACTTTCAGCCCATATTATATATATATATAATTGTATTTCTGAACATGTTTTTGTAAACAGCTAAAATAACAAAACTTGTGTCACTGTCCAAATATTTCTGGACCTAACTGTATATATATATATATATATATATATATATATATATTTTTACTTTGAATTTTTTTTATTTATACATTTTTTAGCCTCTGAACTCCTGATAGGATCAGGTCCTGTCGGAACAAATTCAGAGGAATACAACATATCAGGTATCTACCTCCATTACTATAAGGATTAATTATACAATTGAAGTATAAATAGATAACCTGCGATTTTCATTACTACGGGTTATTTTTAACACTCCATCCATATAGGCCACGGATAGTGAGCCCTCCTGTGTTTCACATAAACGTATCTGTACTTAGGCTGCTCACATAGACAATCTCACACATTATATTATTTCCAGTACGGTAGGTGATTTTACATTTTTTCTTTTTTTTTTTTTTTTTAGGAACCTGGCCTTAACTCTACTTTTTCTTTAAATTATCTACCTTTTTCATTACACTTTTTTCTCTATGGTATGAAGACAAAGCATGTTTTTTTGCCACTTTTCTTACGGTGTTCACTGAAGAGGTTAAATAGTGTGACAGTTTTATAGATCGGATCATTCAGGACATGAAAATATGTGTATTTTTTTGCTTATTTTTGTTTTCACATAAATATATGTATTGGTTGGTATGATAGATAGATAGATAGAAAGAAAGAAAGAAAGAAAGAAAGAAAGAAAGAAAGAAAGAAAGAAAGAAAGAAAGAAAAATAAATAGATGATAGATTGTTGCTTATTTTGTGCTATATTTACAATTTTTTTTTTTACTTAGTCTCTATATGGGACTTTAACTTTTATTACTCTGATAACTGTTGTAATGCATTGATACTAACTGAATGCTTTTGAGACCATGTTTCTGGATACTGTAGCCAGAAAATCTGGAGCCTCCTAAATGCTGCACTCACCATTGATCACGGCATTTAGGGGGTTAAACAGCCAGGGGGTCGCAGGACATCACGCCTGCCCATTACAGTCAGAAGTTACGCAGTGCTCCTGTGCCTGCATAATAGCCATGAAGTGCGTATACAACATTGGTAGGAAACCTAAGTCATAGGTACATGACATTTAGGTACATCAAATATCGTGAAGGGGTTAAATAGGTATGGACTTGGGAAATTGGGATGTAATATTACCATTTTACAATGCATTATTGCAACTGTATCTGTAATAAGCAGTTCAGTTCCTGGCATCAGTTCATGCCTTGGAGTTAGAAAAACTACAAATAAGAGTGACAACATTTCTAAGGGCTATAGGGAATCTTTGTTATGAGAAAATATTAAAATAATTAAATTTATTTATTCTTGAGAAGAGATGTCTAAGGGGTGACATGACTAACATGAAATGCATGAATGGCCCATACAAAAAGTATGGTCAATAGCTGTTTCACATAAAACACCCTTAAAATACAAGGGGATAAAAGGTTCAAAATGGTTCAATTTTCAGAGAAGACAAGGCATCATTCTACAACCAGATGTTACTGTATCCAAAATTAATTTAAAGAGGACACCACCATTATTCACAAGTCACAACCACTTTTTAAGACCTCACCCTTAATTTTGAATGTCATTTTTTTTATCATTAATGGCCTTCCTAACCTTAGGTATAAGCCATGTGGGGTTTAATTTTTCTTATCTATACTTGTTACTTATAGAAAAACATTTTGCAGTGTTAGGGGTACTTCTCACATAGCGAGATCGCTAGCGCGATCGCTGCTGAGTCACGGTTTTTGTGACGCACCAGTGACCTCATTAGCTATCTCGCTGTGTGTGACACTGAGCAGCGATCTGGCCCCTGCTGTGAAATCGCTGCTCATTACACACAGTGCTGGTTCATTTTTTGGACGTTGCTCTCCCGCTGTGAAGCACACATCGCTGTGTTTGACAGCGAGAGAGCAACAATGTGAATGAGCAGGGAGCAGGGAGCCGGCGTCTGGCAGCCTGCGGTAAGCTGTAACCAAGGTAAATATCGGGTAACCAAGGAAAGCCCTTTACTTGGTTACCCGATATTTACCTTGGTTACTAGCGTCCGCCGCTCTCACACTGCCAGTGCCGGCTCCCTGCACACGTAGCTGGAGTACAGATCAGATAAATAAGCAAAGCGGTTTGCTTATTAATCCGATGTGTACTCTGGCTAGGAGTGCAGGGAGCCAGCGCTAAGCGGTGTGCGCTGGTAACCAAGGTAAATATCGGGTAACCAAGCGCTTGGTTACCCGATATTTACCTTAGTTACCAAGAGCAGAATCGCTTCCACGCGTCGCTGCTGGCTGAGGGTTGGTCACTGGTCGCTGGTGAGATCTGCCTGATTGACAGCTCACCAGCGACCATGTAGCAACGCACCAGCGATCTTGACCAGGTCAGATCGCTGGTGGGATCGCTGCAAGTGTGACGGTACCCTGACTGACCAATATAGGCTTAAAGCCCTCTCATTTGCCATTTTTATCACTATCACTATTGTGGTGCCCTGGACAAGCCAGGGGCCACAGAGCACAACACCCACACACCCCACACTCCCAGCAGGCACACCAAAGCCAGAACACAAAACCCTTGTTGCCTTCCTCCAGGGGCTGATGATCACACCAGGGGGTGGGCCAGGCGGTTGGTCCCGCCCACAGAGGAGTTCACAGTCCTGGAGGCGGGAAAACCAGGCAGATAGAGCTGAGTAGTGAAAGTGAGCAGAAGGAAGAAGTAGTTGAGCAGCCTGAAGTTGGTCCAGGTGTGTGGCCCGGACAGATCAGCAAGGTTGGCAGATGGTGGTGACCGTCTGCAGGAGTGGCTGATTGGAGTCTACCGTAAGGACTGTGGACGGGCGGTGGCTCAGCGGTACCGGACCGGTACACAAAGAGAAACCAGCACCATCTGGCAGGGGCTTTTCGGACCCCGGCAAAGCTAGGAGTCGCCGTGAATTTGCCGAATCCGTTAGTGAAGGGGACCTCCTGGGTTTCCAAACAGTCAAGTCCCGACAGAAGGCAACAGTCCAACCAACAGAGGGAGACACCGCCACTGCCAAGGCAACCGTTTCTCAGGGCCAGCGCCTGCGGGCAAAAGGGGCTCCTCCGGCCAATATCCCAGCCGGGGAGCGGGTTACCGGTGGGAACCCATTGGAACCGTACAGACATCTTAGGTGCAGGGAAAGGCAGTTGCCAGCCAACCTGCTGGGAGCAGCAACACCGCAGCCGTCTGTGGGACCCGTCCATCCAGCCGTGTGTTTTACCGAGAACTGTGTCTTCATCATTGGGCTGAATGAGTACCACCGTGCCGTGCGGCACAGCGCTGCCCCTGCGACCCTGCACCACGCCAAGTCCCGTAACCTGCCTGCCATCCATCCCTACCCCATCACCGGGCCCCGGGACAACCAACCCCCTACCCACGGAGGGGAGAACTAACAACAAAGCTGCTCCCTGTCACCGCTCCCGGGAGTCCCGTCTAGAGCAGCGGTGGTGTCACCAATATCACCACAACCGTGGGTGGCGTCACGGACAATAACCCAAATCCCCACAACCATCCCCTTTTCACTCACGGGCGAGCGCCGCTCGAGTCCCCGGGATCCGGCCCACTGCTCAGGCCACCACCGAGCAGTAGCAGCAGCCGCAGCGGCAGCCGGACCCGAGCAGTGAGAGAGCGCAGCGTCCCCTCCTCCGCTCGCGACACTATCTGATAGTAGATGCTCTCAGTCATTATCAGGAAGTGCAACCTTCAACCTGGGAAAACTGGTCTTTTTAAAATTTGTAGTTTTTGTCCTCCCTGCCTGAATATGTTTTGTTGGTTCTTCCACAAACGGGCCCATAAAATTATCCTGCAACAAGCTAAGGATTTTTTTTTTCCCTTTCCACTTGAAGCAGAACCAATAACTAGGTGGCTAAAATCTCCCGTAATCATTACTGTACTAATCTGAAGATGAAGAACATACTGCACACCATCAGAACATGCAGTGACCATCCAACTCTCTCATTGATGCTGTGGGGGCATGTAAAGATTGCACAAAAAATATATTTTTTACTGTTATTCCTATGTAATTCGAACCTCAAGATTTCAACTTCCTCACAATCATTTGCCTCTATTGCCTCTGTCACACTCCCTTTCATATCACTCCAAACATATAGACACTCTCCTCCTTTTCTATTTGCCTAGTCTAGAGAGCATGAACTATGAAGATTTACAGCTCAATCACGTAAAGACTGCAACTTTGTCTCAGTAACACCTACTACATCAGTGTGTTCATCACAGAG
This sequence comes from Anomaloglossus baeobatrachus, assembly GCF_048569485.1. NCBI lineage: Eukaryota > Metazoa > Chordata > Amphibia > Anura > Aromobatidae > Anomaloglossus > Anomaloglossus baeobatrachus. Next base: position 330,411,330 of record NC_134353.1, read on the forward strand.
ACAACAAGCTTGCTGATTGATAGTGGGTAATAGATGACACAATTTGCCAACACTTATCATTTTTACTGATATCTTGCTGGCAACTCCCTAATCCTCAGTGCACACTCAGTGACATCAGCTCCCTCTCATAGTTGTTATGCCTTTTTTCTTTAGCAAGTCTCCTTCAATACCTTGGTCTGAACTACTGACAGCTGCTTGTGACTAGTGATGAGTGAGCACTAAAATACTCGAGTGCACATTACTCGAATCAAGCAGCTCGGAAGATCGTTTGGGCTCAACTCAAGCAATGGGTATAATGGAAGTTAATGGGAAACTAAAGCATTTATCTGGTAGATGTTCCAGGACTTCTTTGACTCCTGTGTCACTGCTGGGAACAATATTGTCTGCGTATTACTCCCCTTTTATTGAGTGACAATAAAACATACAAAACCGAAAGTTAAATGGATTTTACAGGAAAAAAGGTAGGAAACATTCTGTCATGTGTAAAGACTTATATATAAGGCAAACTTAAAAAGTGCAAAATTAAACACTTCCTCCACCCCTTAGGCCATGTTCACTTGTAGCATTTTGCTGTGTTTTTGCACCTTTTAATTGCTTTCAATAGTCAAAAAAACATTCACCGGTAAATGTAATTATAACATTTTACTACTTTATCTGGGCATGTGGTGTGTGACATGGTCAGACACATCCTATTTAACTCCTTCACGACCGGCCGATTTTTCGCTTTCCATTTTTTTTTTTCGCCATTCTTTTTCTGAGAGACGTAACTTTTTTATTTTTCAGTCAATATGGTCATGTGAGTGCTCATTTTTTTGCGGAAAGAGCTGTACTTTTAAATGAAACCATCAGTTTTATCATATAGTGTACTAGAAAACGGCAAAAAAATTCCAAATGCAGAAAAATTGCAAAAAAAGTGCGATAGCACTATGGTTTTTGAGATATTTTATTCACTGTGTTCACTATATGGTAAAACTGATGTGTTGCTGTGATGCCTCAGGTCAGTGCGAGTTCGTAGACACCAAGCATGTATAGGTTTACTTTTATATAAGGGGTTAAAAAAAAATCGGAAGTTTGTCCGAAAAAAGTGGCGCACGTTTTACGCCATATTCCGTGACAAGTAGCGTTCTCATTTTTCGGGATCTATGGCTCAATGACGGCTTATTTTTTGCGTCTCGAGCTGACGTTTTTAACGGTACCATTTTTGCGCAGATGCTACGTTTTGATCGCCTCTTATTGAATTTTGCGCAAAAGTTGTGGCGACAAAAAAACATTATTTTGGCGTTTGGAATTTTTTTGCCGCTACGCCGTATACTGATCAGATTAATTGATTTTATATTTTGATAGATCGGGCGTTTCTGAACGCGGTGATACCAAATGTGTGTATATTTTTTATTTTTTTAACCCTTTAATTTTCAATGGGGCGAATGGAGGGTGATTTGAACTTTTAGGTTTTTTTGTTTTTTTTTTAATTTTTTAAAACTTTTTTTTTAACTTTTTTTTTTTATTTTACTAGTCCCCCTAGGGGGCTATTGCGATCAGCATTCCGATTGCTCTGCAGTATCTGCTGATCACAGCTACAAGCTGTAAACAGCAGATACGCTCTCTGTCTCTTTTGCTGTGCCGCTGGCACAGCGAAAGTGAAAGCAAGTCAGGTGTAGTACAGGAGTCATCACATGACCCTGTGCTACCATGACAACTATCGGAAGTCACGTGATCGTGTCACGTGACTTCCGGTATCGGGCGGTACGTAAATGTTTACCGCGATCGCGCTTATAATGGCACTGTCACATATTGACAGCGCCATATAAGGGGTTAAACGGCACAAGCAGATAACGATTCTGCTCGTGCCTAGCAGGCACACATCTCAGTTGTGAAAATTAGCTGAGATGTGTGCCGATCGCAGCATGATGCTGCCGGCAGACCGCGGGCAGTAACATTATGACCGCAAGGACGTAATTTTACGGCCCGCGGTCGTTAAGGGGTTAATTTATAAAATAGGGACTTGGAAACTCACAAAGCCTATGTGAACAATATAAGAACTGCCAAAATTTAGAAGGAAGATTTACCCTCCTACACCCTGAATTAGACCTTTAGAAGGTTTAAATTCTGCTAAAAAATGTTAGGTAGTGTGACTGAAACTAATAAAGCCTATGCACTAAGTGTAAGGGCTGCCAAAATATAAAAGAAGTGACTGCAATACACCCTGAAAGTAACATAAAGGATGGCCTCAGAATATATTTTCTGACAATTTTAAAAACAGTGGAACTCCTACAGTGGTAAAGCCTATGCACTAAGTTCAAGTCCTAGCAAAAATTTAAAGGAGGGATTGCAATACACCTGGGAAGACAAATAGAGGAACTCCTCAGATAATATTAATTCCCATTATTAAGAGTGAGACTCTAGTCTAGTAAGACTATGCACTATAGGGCTGCCAAATATTAGAAGGGGGTTCTCTAATAGAGATGAGCAAACCCATGGAAATTCATTTCCGCGCCAGCAGCCAAATTCTACCTCCACAGATTTGGACATGGCACGAGCTATAATGGAAGTCACTGATTGGCAGTGCGGATCTCCGCCTACATGCAGCCAGCCATAAGCAGATCACTTCCAGGGGAAGATGGGCGGGATCTTTCCATTTCATTTTTTGAGTTACACACTTCATCTGATAATGCTGCTGTTACCCCACTGCAAGCCATTCAAGCACTGCAAGTGGCTCGCACTAGGGAGAGCACTGAGCTACCTGAGTACAGCAATGCTTATGTGAGTGAAGTTCATACATAAAGCACCCACACTCTGAATTCGAACTCTGTTTTTTTTTTTTTTTTTTTATACAAGTCTGTGTTCGGCCGAAAATCGAGCACCGAACCTCAGGTTCGGTCTTCTCTTTTCTCCAATACACCCTGAAAGACAGATAGAGCAATGCCTCAGAATTTTTTTCTCCTATTAGTAAGAGTGGAACTCATAAACTAGTAAAACCTATGGAATATACATGCAAGGGCTGCCACAAATTAGGAGCTACTCTAAAACACCCTGGAAGACACAGAGGAAGGCCTCAGAAAATGTGTATTCCCATTACAAATAGTATGGCTCGTATGCTAGTAAAACCTATGCACTATATGCAAGGGCTGCCAAAAATTAGAAAGAGGTACTCCAATATACCCTGGAAATCACATAGTAGAAGGCCTCAAGGAACATTTTTTTCCCATTATTAATAGTGCGACTCATACACTAGTAAAGCCTATGTACTATATTTATAGGCTACTATATTTATAGGCTACCAAAACTTTGAAGGAGGATCTCTGATACATCCTGGAAGACACCTAGAGGAAAGTCTCAGAAATTTTTTTTACCAGAATTTTTTCCCCCCAGTAACAGGAGTGGGACTTGTACACTAGTAAAGGCTATGTACTATATGCATGCTCTGCCAAAACGTTTAATGAGGCACGCTGATACATACTGGAAGACACATAGAGGAAAGCCTCAGAATTATTTTTCCCATTATTAAGAGTGGGACTCGTATACTAGTAAAGCATATGAACTATATGCAAGATCTGCCAAAGATTAGAAGGAGGTTCCCCAATACACCACGGAAGACACATAGAGGAAGGCATCAGAAAATGTTTATTCCTGTTATTTAGAGTGGGACTTGTACACTAGTAAAGCCTATGCACTATATGCAAGGACTGCCAAAAATTTGAAGGAGGCAGTCTGATGCATCCTGGAAGACACATAGAGGAAAGCCTCAGAAATATTTTATTTCTTTTATTAAGAGTGGGACTTGTATACTAATAAAGCCTATGTACTATATGTAAGGGCAGGCAAAAATTAGAAGGTATTCCAATACACCCTGGAAGAAACATAGAGTAAGGCCTCAGAAAAGTTTTATTCCCATTATTAAGAGTGGGACTTACACACTAGTAAAGCCTGTGCACTATATGCAAGGAATACCAAAAATAAAAGGAGGTACCCCAATACACCCTGGAAGACACGTAAGAAAAGTTTATTCCCATTACTAAGAGTGAGACTTGTACACTAGTAAAGCCTATGCACTATATGCAAGGGCTGCCAAAAATTTGAAGGAGGCACTCTGATGCATCTTGGAAGACACATAGAGGAAATCCCCAGAAATATTTAATTTTTTTTATTAAAAGTGGAACTTGTACACTAGTAAAGCATATGAACTATATGGAATGGCAGCCAAAAATTAGGAGGTATTCCAATACACCCTGGAAGACACATAGAGGAAGGCCTCAGACACTTTTTATTCCCGTTATTAAGAGTGGCACTCATGCACTAGTAAAGCATATGCACCATATGCAGGGAGCATCAAAAATTAGAAAGAGGTACTCTAATACACCCTGGAAGACACAAAGAGGAAGGCCTCAGAAAATTTTTATACCCATTACTAAGAGTAGGACTCATATACTAGTAAAGTATATGAACTATATGCAAGGTTTGCCAAAAATTAAAAGGAGGTTCCCCAATACACTCTGGAAAACACAGAGGAAGGACTCAGAAAATGTTTATTCCTGTCATTAAGAGGGGGACTTGTACACAATTAAAGCCTATGCACTATTTTCAAGGGCTGCCAAAAATTTAAAGGAGACACTCTAATACATCCTGGAAGACATATAGAGGAGAGCCTCAGAAAATGTTTATTCCCATTATTAAGAGTGGGACTCATACACTAGTAAAGCCTATGAACGCTATGCAAGGGCTGCCAAAAATTAGGAGGTACGCCAATACACCCTGCATACATTTAGCTCCTCTGTCACAAACATATTGGACTGGAATTTTTAAAGACTTGTAATAAATAATTAATTTTTTAAACATTTTTTGAGTCTGAGATGTCAAGCGGTTTTGGCTGGATTTTTTCTCTGCTGGCTTTTCCATTAGCGGTAATTAAATGGTTCATTAAATATGCTCCTGTGAACCTGGCCTTAGTCAACAATATTAGATCAGAGCGGAGCCTGATCAGTGGAAGTGTCAGGTCTCACCCCCCACTGATCTGATATTGATGTCCTGTCCTGAAGATAGGTCATTGATATTACAGTAGTAGAAAATCCCTTTCCAATAACTGTGCTCCAAAAGTAACATTGGACCAATATCCTACAGACTTAAGCGGGCTTTTCACGCTACGATATCGTTAATGAATTATCGTCGGGGTCACATTGTTTGTGACGCACATCCGGCATCATTAACGATATCGCAGCGTGTAATACTAATGTGCGACCTTAAATGATCGCAAAAGCGGCCAAAATCGTTTGCCGTGGAGAGGTTGTCCTAAAACAAAAAATCGTTTTCCTCTCATTAGCGATGTTGTTCCTCGTTCCTGAGGCAGCACACAGCGCTGTGTGTGACACCGCAGGAGCGACGAACATCTCCTTACCTGCCTCAATCGGCAATGCAGAAGGAAGGAGGTGGGTGGGATGTTACATCCCGCTCATCTACGCCCCTCCGCTTCTATTGGCCACCTGCCGTGTGACGTCGCTGTGACGCCGCACGAACCAACCCCTTAGAAAGGAGGCGGGTCACCGGCCAGAGCGACGTCGCAGGACAGGTAAGCCCGTGTGACGGGGGTAAGCGAGGTTGTGCGACACGGGCTGCGATATGCCCGTGTCGCACAACCGACGGGGGTGGGTACGATCGCTTGCGATCTCTTTAGCGAGATTGCAGCATGTAAAGCCCGCTTTAGACTTCCCTTCCCTAAATGCAGTTTATTAGTGCAAGTTCTAAAGTATTATTAACTCCAAAGGAAGTGTTGAGGGATTTCAGCTCTGGAGTACAGTAAAAAATGTAGATTAGTATTGGTACAAAATCTTCTTTTAAAATTGCCTGTATACAGTTCATGCCTAGTTTTTAGGATCAATTTTTCTACAATAGAAACATTAGTATCATTCCTTTTGATGCATTCATATGATGATAATCTAACATGTTGACCAGACTATATTGTAGATTATACAATAAATTAACTGTCAATATTGAAAGTAAAAGACTTTCTTAACTTTGTTATATTATATAGTCAAATAATGTTTGACTTAATGGTGTCCAAGAAGTATAATATGAAATGTAGTAATCTCAATGACATCCATTGCCTATAGTATTTTCCAGGAAATCAGGTTTCCCACTTGCAGAATATTGTCCTTTAAAGAATAATGTGTATATTGAAATATTGATGTTCTTAAAGTATATAGAGATAATTATTAGCATTTACATTCTTCGATTAAAAAATTATGAGAAGCAGAGTAAGTTGAGAGAATGGTATCATAAAATCAAATTATCTTGTGTTGATAGAGAAATCAAATGGCAATACATTAAATATTATTTATGATGTAAAATTATTTAATATTATAACTTTGTGGTTAAGGAAGAAAAGAATAAGGATGCAATGGTGTAGGTTATTTTTTTTTTACATTGTTACAACATAATTTAAGCCAAAGAAATATAATTTATATTAAACAAAATCAGATTAATCATACATCTATTAACCCCCTCATAACCAAGGATGTACCTATACGTCCTGAGTAGGAAGGAGTTCCAAACTAAGGACGTATATTTACATCCTGGAGATCGCAGACGCACAGGGGCTATGCACAGCGCGATTGCTGCCTGGGACATTGCTTTCCAGACATTCGAGCCCCAGCAAACACAGCCAGGGACGGTCCCTGGCTTTTTAACCCCCTAAATGTTGTGATCAACATTGTTTGCAGCACTTAGGGGATTAGGAGAGGGATTGCGCTCCCTCTCCCCTTAAATCGGTGCCCCCACGATGTGATCAAAATGGCCCAATCAGTACCATGGTGACCTGAGCTATGGGAAGCCACAGGAATCAAGCCTGCAGCATGATCCATGAAGCTTCTGCCAGTGCAACTCTGACAGATACACTGTACTGCAATAATTGATAATTGCAGTACAGTATAGCTGCGATCAGAGCAGCAAAATGTTATGTCCCATAGAGACTAAGTAAAAAAAAAGTAAAAATATTTTTAAATATTCAGAAAATAAAGAGCAAAAAAAAATATTCCAAAAAAATAGTTATATTTATGAAAAAAAAAGTACACATATTTTGTATCGTCGCATCCGTAAAAACACGATCTATAAAACTGTCACACTAGTTAACCCCTTCAGTCAACACCATAAAAAAACTAGCAAAAAAAAGTGTTGTCATCATACAGCTGACCAAGAAAGTGGAGTAAAATGCATTCAAAAAGTCATATATAAATAAAAACAAGAGAATAAAAATTGAGATTTTTCCATAAATGGAAAATCTCACAAACCAGCGCTGAATGGTAAGATTAATTAATATTTTAATACTAACAGCAAAATTAAATTAGTTTCTACAAGAGACAAAACACAAAGGACAAAATAATAAATGTACAAACACTAATGAACATAATAAAAATATATACTCTCGTGAAGCCCCGGCCGGTGGCAGTCACGATTATTAATAAATATTAATGAGGATGGTTGTCCGACTAAAGGAATTATCTTCCTCAGGAATAAACGGTAATTGCACAAATTACAAAAGGTTTTTCCGAGGGGGTACCACATCCGTGCCAGTCCGTATATATGGGCAATGTTCTTTCTGGCGGGTACTTGTACCAAGATGAATACTTTAATGCTGGTTAGATGACCTTTGTCTTAGGACACTTTTTAACCTATTTATATTAACCCCTTCTAGATAAGCTGCTGACCCATATTTTTATATATATATATATATATATATATATATATATATATATACATTGCATAAATAATTATTTTCTAATTTTTTCTCAAATTTATTTTATTTTATTCTATTTTTCCTGCTCTACATTTACATACCCCTGTGCAAATAACAATGGGGGATTTATGGGAGAACCGTAGAGATAGAATTGTGAAAGTGCAGAGATTTTTTGGATATTCTGAAGTAGCTAATGATAATATTATGAATATTCCGGATATAAAAAAACAATTAAGAGAATTGGAGCAACTACTCTTGAAGGAGATGCGTGATCTGTGGGAGGTGGCCACACTTGAGAGATATTTGGAGGCTGACATTATACCTAAGGGGCTGGTGGTCTTCAAAGCTCTCTCAGGGGACATAGGCGACCGACAGACCCTAACAGAATGGGATGAACTTTTTAAAGAATTTTCTAGGAAAGCTGTTCAATTTATTATAGAAAAAAGAAAAAAACAATTAATATTAAGTAAAAATTGAATCCTTCAGCTTTTTGATGAAATAAAACCTTTTAAAAATAATCCGGATATTTCTAATTTATCTAAAAATATTTTAAAACGTATACAAGAGACAAAACACAAAGGAGAAAATAATAAATGTACAAACACTAATGAACATAATAAAAATATATACTCTCGTGAAGCCCCGGCCGGTGGCAGTCACGATTATTAATAAATATTAATGAGGATGGTTGTCCGACTAAAGGAATTATCTTCCTCAGGAATAAACGGTAATTGCACAAATTACAAAAGGTTTTTCCGAGGGGGTGCCACATCCGTGCCAGTCCGTATATATGGGCAATGTTCTTTCTGGCGGGTACTTGTACCAAGATGAATACTTTAATGCTGGTTAGATGACCTTTGTCTTAGGACACTTTTTAACCTATTTATATTAACCCCTTCTAGATAAGCTGCTGACCCATATTTTTATATATATATATATATATATATATATATATATACATTGCATAAATAATTATTTTCTAATTTTTTCTCAAATTTATTTTATTCTATTTTTCCTGCTCTACATTTACATACCCCTGTGCAAATAACAATGGGGGATTTATGGGAGAACCGTAGAGATAGAATTGTGAAAGTGCAGAGATTTTTTGGATATTCTGAAGTAGCTAATGATAATATTATGAATATTCCGGATATAAAAAAACAATTAAGAGAATTGGAGCAACTACTCTTGAAGGAGATGCGTGATCTGTGGGAGGTGGCCACACTTGAGAGATATTTGGAGGCTGACATTATACTTAAGGGGCTGGTGGTCTTCAAAGCTCTCTCAGGGGACATAGGCGACCGACAGACCCTAACAGAATGGGATGAACTTTTTAAAGAATTTTCTAGGAAAGCTGTTCAATTTATTATAGAAAAAAGAAAAAAACAATTAATATTAAGTAAAAATCGAATCCTTCAGCTTTTTGATGAAATAAAACCTTTTAAAAATAATCCGGATATTTCTAATTTATCTAAAAATATTTTAAAACGTATACAAGAGACAAAACACAAAGGACAAAATAATAAATGTACAAACACTAATGAACATAATAAAAATATATACTCTCGTGAAGCCCCGGCCGGTGGCAGTCACGATTATTAATAAATATTAATGAGGATGGTTGTCCGACTAAAGGAATTATCTTCCTCAGGAATAAACGGTAATTGCACAAATTACAAAAGGTTTTTCCGAGGGGGTACCACGTCCGTGCCAGTCCGTATATATGGGCAATGTTCTTTCTGGTGGGTACTTGTACCAAGATGAATACTTTAATGCTGGTTAGATGAAAACTAGCAACCACGCTGCACTTTTTCACGGTCCCTGATTAAGGTTTAAATATGCCGCGCTCCGACCAAGGAGTTTAGCGGAAAGAGGGATCAGTGCACCGGGGGCTCGTTGCAGGTCCCCGGTGTATGTTACCTGACACCAGCGCTGACAGTGAGGGCTCCGTGGGATGTGGTACTTGCGTGGGATGATTCTCTCTCCTGCCTGGAGAGGGAGGATTAATGCTGGGTCGCAGTTTGCAATAATCCTTAGATCCAAATTGTAAGATGCCGATTGAAAGTTACTATGGCAGGATTGCACTGTCCTGAGATGTGAACTCCTCCGTGCACCTGCTTGGGCGTTCACTTGCCAGTGAACCGGCAAATTCCGTAGTCGATGAAAACAAGCAGACAGTTACGTCCACTTCACAATAATAGACTGAGTAAAATCCGATGCGCGTTTCGGGGGCGTCACCAGTCCCCCTTCCTCAAGGATAGCTCAGTCATTCGATTAGAACCTATTTATAGCAAAAAGAAAAAAGAAAAGGGCTGCGGATTCCCACAGAAAAGTACAAATAAAAACGTATATAAAATTCATGTATAGATCATATTACATAACATATTTAGTGCAGAGATTTTTTAGAGAGAAAAAAATCCTCCAAATAAATTTTTTCAATAATATTTGAGCAAAGAATTCCAAAATTAACTGTTCCCACCCATAGTTCATAAAAACTTTTTTATAAGGTGTATATAGTAGCATATAAAAATTATAAAAATTATATAAAACCGAATATCTTATATAAAACTATAGTATAAAATATAAAATGTAAAAAGAATATATATAACTCTTAAAAAACTCCCTCATTTAATAGGGAAAGTTTTTGCTTGCGTTTTCATTTTTGTAGTCATTTTTATTTTTATTTTTTATTTTTATTTCTATTTTCATTTTTTTATTTTTTTATTTTTTTACATTTATACTATCTTTCCATCTATTCATAAAAAATAATTTAAATGATAAAAGCTACAAAAATATATATAAAAAATACACATATATGTAAGAGAAAATGAAAATGAGCCCCCCAAAAAAAGTCAGGACCCCGCAGACACATACCCATGTCATATACACATACAAAGGTGCACGTGCAAGGGTATGTCCACATAGACAATGGGGAATACATACATATGAAGATATATATCTCTAAATTACTCAGTCAAAGGCAAAGAGCTCAATGTCACTATTCCATTCGGTCTTAGTGTATTTAACTCAAAAATCCATTGGCTCTCAGCCCTTGACGTTTTCCTAATAAAATCACCTCCCCTCCAATCTCTCATTACCTTTTGTATGCCCCAAACTTGAGAACCTCTAAATGAACCCCCATGTTTCAACAAATAATGCTTAGATAATGGGTGTTTAATACATTTATTCTTAATATTTCTAATATGTTCACCCACTCTTCTACATAGGGGTCTGATTGTTCTACCTACATATCTTTTTTGACAAGGGCATTGAATACAGTAAATGACACCTTTGGTATGACAGGTAATCAAATCATTAATAGAAATCTCCTCCTGTCCTTTCAAAAAATTTTTTCGTGTAGTATTTTTTATATTCCTACACACACTACATTTTTTACATGGGAAGTAACCTTTCAAATTACATATACCTCCGTAACCAGAGGATTTTTTCTTTTTTCCTTTCTGTATAGTTGGTGCCACCAAGTTACCCAAGTTTTTGGCCTTTCTAAAAACAAATTTTGGAAAGGGAGGCAACAAATCACCAATTATTTTGTCCTCCTTAAGGAGGTTCCAATATTTTCTGACAATATTTTTTAAAACCTTTGTTTGTGCTGTATATTGTAATATTATTGGTATATTTAACTCGTCTTTTTCCTGGGGCATACATACAATAGGTTTATCCTGGAGTAAATTTTTTCTTTCCATTAATTTAGTTTGTTGGTATGCACCCTCCAAAAACTCCTCCTCATACCCCTTTTCCACAAATTTACTAGTTAATAGAGCAGCTTCCAGTTCAAAATCCTTCAACCTACTGCAATTCCTATAGGCCCTAATGTATTGGCTTTTTGGAACATTAAGAAGCCAACTAGGTAAGTGACAGCTGGTTAGTGAAATATAACTATTAGTATCCGTTGATTTGTGGTAAGTTTTCGTTTCAATCTTATCATTTTTGATAAAAATATTTAAATCTAAAAAGTTTATCATTTTAGTGCTAAATGTGTAAGTACATTTTAAATGAAATTCATTTGTATTCAAACCCTCCAAGAACTCAACAAGGGAATATTCATCACCTGACCAAACAAACAGTATGTCATCAATAAAGCGACGCGAGAGGACCAGGTTCTCCCGAATCACGCCACCCGAAAAAATGGTACGCTCCTCCCATCTACCCATATACAGGTTTGCGTAACTCGGGGCGAACCTGGTCCCCATAGCGGTGCCCCATCGCTGGAGGAAGTATTGGACCCCATTACGAAAATAATTATGGTTTAATATAAAATGGATACAATCCCCCAAGAAGTCAACTTGTTGTTGGGGATACAGGCCCGACCTAGTCAGGAAATATTTCGAAGCTTCACATCCTTTTTGATGTTCAATAACGGTGTACAGTGAAGTAACATCAATAGAACCAAGGATAAAATTACTCTCCCATTTAAGTTCCTGTAATAATTGTAATACTTGTGTATTTAGGGGTATGTAAATGTAGAGTAGGAAAAATAGAATAAAATAAAATAAATTTGAGAAAAAATTAGAAAATAATTATTTATGCAATGTATATATATATATATATATATATATATATATATATATATATATATAAAAATATGGGTCAGCAGCTTATCTAGAAGGGGTTATCACCACTCTGGATTTTTTCAGGGTGGGAAAAAGAAACGCAAGAGGGGATGTAGGGGAGGGGCACTCACCAAAAAGAGAATAAGTAATCAACCAACAGATAACCAACAAAAATTTTTTAACCTTAGCCACTACCAGTTAAAAACTAATGAGACTTCCCTGCTTCAGAAAGGTTTAAAATTTGCGCCTTCTACAGGCTTTAATAAGTTTCAGGCCTTTATTGGCGTTAAACAGTTTATGAGGAAACTAGCCCTAAAAAAATACTTTATGAAAAATCCTGTAGTGAGACAAGCAGAGATGAACTCAGGTGTGCTACCATGACAGTACAAAATACTAATTTAAAGAATAAGTCTAATTTTCACCCACTAAGTGAATATTCTGACTCATTTCTCACCTTTCAGAAATGTGTAGCGAATGATATTAGATGTTTAAAAAAACCTAATAAGTACCAGACTAAGAATAATTTAACGAAAAAAGAGAAACTTGCAATTAAGCATTTGCAAGAGAATGAGGGAATTGTAATACGGCCTGCTGATAAGGGTGGGGGTAAAGTTTTGATGGATTTGACAGACTATGAGAATGAATCAGCTCGACTCTTGAGTGAAAAAACCACATATGAAGTTTTAACCTCTGATCCCACTAGTAAGTTTAAGGAGGAGTTAAACTCCTTAGTAAGGAAAGGTCTTGATAAGGGAATTTTAAATAAAGATGAAGCCCTATATATAGGGAGTCAAACTCCTAGGCTAGCTGTATTTTATCACATACCCAACATTCATAAGTCGCTTGTGAACCCTCCAGGGCGCCCCATTATTTCGGGGATTGGCTGTTTAACAGCCAACCTGTCTAAATATATAGATGTCCATCTTCAAAAATGTGTCCCACTCTTACCTGCCTACTTAAAAGATAGTACACAAGTATTACAATTATTACAGGAACTTAAATGGGAGAGTAATTTTATCCTTGGTTCTATTGATGTTACTTCACTGTACACCGTTATTGAACATCAAAAAGGATGTGAAGCTTCGAAATATTTCCTGACTAGGTCGGGCCTGTATCCCCAACAACAAGTTGACTTCTTGGGGGATTGTATCCATTTTATATTAAACCATAATTATTTTCGTAATGGGGTCCAATACTTCCTCCAGCGATGGGGCACCGCTATGGGGACCAGGTTCGCCCCGAGTTACGCAAACCTGTATATGGGTAGATGGGAGGAGCGTACCATTTTTTCGGGTGGCGTGATTCGGGAGAACCTGGTCCTCTCGCGTCGCTTTATTGATGACATACTGTTTGTTTGGTCAGGTGATGAATATTCCCTTGTTGAGTTCTTGGAGGGTTTGAATACAAATGAATTTCATTTAAAATGTACTTACACATTTAGCACTAAAATGATAAACTTTTTAGATTTAAATATTTTTATCAAAAATGATAAGATTGAAACGAAAACTTACCACAAATCAACGGATACTAATAGTTATATTTCACTAACCAGCTGTCACTTACCTAGTTGGCTTCTTAATGTTCCAAAAAGCCAATACATTAGGGCCTATAGGAATTGCAGTAGGTTGAAGGATTTTGAACTGGAAGCTGCTCTATTAACTAGTAAATTTGTGGAAAAGGGGTATGAGGAGGAGTTTTTGGAGGGTGCATACCAACAAACTAAATTAATGGAAAGAAAAAATTTACTCCAGGATAAACCTATTGTATGTATGCCCCAGGAAAAAGACGAGTTAAATATACCAATAATATTACAATATACAGCACAAACAAAGGTTAAAAAAAAAAATGTCAGAAAATATTGGAACCTCCTTAAGGAGGACAAAATAATTGGTGATTTGTTGCCTCCCTTTCCAAAGTTTGTTTTTAGAAAGGCCAAAAACTTGGGTAACTTGGTGGCACCAACTATACAGAAAGGAAAAAAGAAAAAATCCTCTGGTTACGGAGGTATATGTAATTTGAAAGGTTACTTCCCATGTAAAAAATGTAGTGTGTGTAGGAATATAAAAAATACTACACGAAAAAATTTTTTGAAAGGACAGGAGGAGATTTCTATAAATGATTTGATTACCTGTCAAACCAAAGGTGTCATTTACTGTATTCAATGCCCTTGTCAAAAAAGATATGTAGGTAGAACAATCAGACCCCTATGTAGAAGAGTGGGTGAACATATTAGAAATATTAAGAATAAATGTATTAAACACCCATTATCTAAGCATTATTTGTTGAAACATGGGGGTTCATTTAGAGGTTCTCAAGTTTGGGGCATACAAAAGGTAATTAGAGATTGGAGGGGAGGTGATTTTATTAGGAAAATGTCAAGGGCTGAGAGCCAATGGATTTTTGAGTTAAATACACTAAGACCGAATGGACTCAATAGTGACATTGAGCTCTTTGCCTTTGACTGAGTAATTTAGAGATATATATCTTCATATGTATGTATTCCCCATTGTCTATGTGGACATACCCATGCACGTGCACCTTTGTATGTGTATATGACATGGGTATGTGTCTGGGGGGTCCTGACTTTTTTTGGGGGGCTCATTTTCATTTTCTCTTACATATATGTGTATTTTTTATATATATTTTTGTAGCTTTTATCATTTAAATTATTTTTTAAGAATAGATGGAAAGATAGTATAAATGTAAAAAAATAAAAAATAAAAAAATAAAAAAATGAAAATAGAAATAAAAATAAAAAATAAAAATAAAAATGACTACAAAAATGAAAACGCAAGCAAAAACTTTCCCTATTAAATGAGGGAGTTTTTTAAGAGTTATATATATTCTTTTTACATTTTATATTTTATACTATAGTTTTATATAAGATATTCGGTTTTATATAATTTTTATATGCTACTATATACACCTTATAAAAAAGTTTTTATGAACTATGGGTGGGAACAGTTAATTTTGGAATTCTTTGCTCAAATATTATTGAAAAAATTTATTTGGAGGATTTGTTTCTCTCTAAAAAATCTCTGCACTAAATATGTTATGTAATATGATCTATACATGAATTTTATATACGTTTTTATTTGTACTTTTCTGTGGGAATCCGCAGCCCTTTTCTTTTTTCTTTTTGCTATAAATAGGTTCTAATGGAATGACTGAGCTATCCTTGACACCTATGTTACCTGACACCAGCGCTGACAGTGAGGGCTCCGTGGGATGTGGTACTTGCGTGGGATGATTCTCTCTCCTGCCTGGAGAGGGAGGATTAATGCTGGGTCGCAGTTTGCAATAATCCTTAGATCCAAATTGTAAGATGCCGATTGAAAGTTACTATGGCAGGATTGCACTGTCCTGAGATGTGAACTCCTCCGTGCACCTGCTTGGGCGTTCACTTGCCAGTGAACCGGCAAATTCCGTAGTCGATGAAAACAAGCAGACAGTTACGTCCACTTCACAATAATAGACTGAGGAAAATCCGATGCGCGTTTCGGGGGCGTCACCAGTCCCCCTTCCTCAAGGATAGCTCAGTCATTCCATTAGAACCTATTTATAGCAAAAAGAAAAAAGAAAAGGGCTGCGGATTCCCACAGAAAAGTACAAATAAAAACGTATATAAAATTCATGTATAGATCATATTACATAACATATTTAGTGCAGAGATTTTTTAGAGAGAAAAAAATCCTCCAAATAAATTTTTTCAATAATATTTGAGCAAAGAATTCCAAAATTAACTGTTCCCACCCATAGTTCATAAAAACTTTTTTATAAGGTGTATATAGTAGCATATAAAAATTATAAAAATTATATAAAACCGAATATCTTATATAAAACTATAGTATAAAATATAAAATGTAAAAAGAATATATATAACTCTTAAAAAACTCCCTCATTTAATAGGGAAAGTTTTTGCTTGCGTTTTCATTTTTGTAGTCATTTTTATTTTTATTTTTTATTTTTATTTCTATTTTCATTTTTTTATTTTTTTATTTTTTTACATTTATACTATCTTTCCATCTATTCATAAAAAATAATTTAAATGATAAAAGCTACAAAAATATATATAAAAAATACACATATATGTAAGAGAAAATGAAAATGAGCCCCCCAAAAAAAGTCAGGACCCCGCAGACACATACCCATGTCATATACACATACAAAGGTGCACGTGCAAGGGTATGTCCACATAGACAATGGGGAATACATACATATGAAGATATATATCTCTAAATTACTCAGTCAAAGGCAAAGAGCTCAATGTCACTATTCCATTCGGTCTTAGTGTATTTAACTCAAAAATCCATTGGCTCTCAGCCCTTGACATTTTCCTAATAAAATCACCTCCCCTCCAATCTCTCATTACCTTTTGTATGCCCCAAACTTGAGAACCTCTAAATGAACCCCCATGTTTCAACAAATAATGCTTAGATAATGGGTGTTTAATACATTTATTCTTAATATTTCTAATATGTTCACCCACTCTTCTACATAGGGGTCTGATTGTTCTACCTACATATCTTTTTTGACAAGGGCATTGAATACAGTAAATGACACCTTTGGTATGACAGGTAATCAATTCATTAATAGAAATCTCCTCCTGTCCTTTCAAAAAATTTTTCGTGTAGTATTTTTTATATTCCTACACACACTACATTTTTTACATGGGAAGTAACCTTTCAAATTACATATACCTCCGTAACCAGAGGATTTTTTCTTTTTTCCTTTCTGTATAGTTGGTGCCACCAAGTTACCCAAGTTTTTGGCCTTTCTAAAAACAAACTTTGGAAAGGGAGGCAACAAATCACCAATTATTTTGTCCTCCTTAAGGAGGTTCCAATATTTTCTGACAATATTTTTTAAAACCTTTGTTTGTGCTGTATATTGTAATATTATTGGTATATTTAACTCGTCTTTTTCCTGGGGCATACATACAATAGGTTTATCCTGGAGTAAATTTTTTCTTTCCATTAATTTAGTTTGTTGGTATGCACCCTCCAAAAACTCCTCCTCATACCCCTTTTCCACAAATTTACTAGTTAATAGAGCAGCTTCCAGTTCAAAATCCTTCAACCTACTGCAATTCCTATAGGCCCTAATGTATCGGCTTTTTGGAACATTAAGAAGCCAACTAGGTAAGTGACAGCTGGTTAGTGAAATATAACTATTAGTATCCGTTGATTTGTGGTAAGTTTTCGTTTCAATCTTATCATTTTTGATAAAAATATTTAAATCTAAAAAGTTTATCATTTTAGTGCTAAATGTGTAAGTACATTTTAAATGAAATTCATTTGTATTCAAACCCTCCAAGAACTCAACAAGGGAATATTCATCACCTGACCAAACAAACAGTATGTCATCAATAAAGCGACGCGAGAGGACCAGGTTCTCCCGAATCACGCCACCCGAAAAAATGGTACGCTCCTCCCATCTACCCATATACAGGTTTGCGTAACTCGGGGCGAACCTGGTCCCCATAGCGGTGCCCCATCGCTGGAGGAAGTATTGGACCCCATTACGAAAATAATTATGGTTTAATATAAAATGGATACAATCCCCCAAGAAGTCAACTTGTTGTTGGGGATACAGGCCCGACCTAGTCAGGAAATATTTCGAAGCTTCACATCCTTTTTGATGTTCAATAACGGTGTACAGTGAAGTAACATCAATAGAACCAATGATAAAATTACTCTCCCATTTAAGTTCCTGTAATAATTGTAATACTTGTGTATTTAGGGGTATGTAAATGTAGAGTAGGAAAAATAGAATAAAATAAAATAAATTTGAGAAAAAATTAGAAAATAATTATTTATGCAATGTATATATATATATATATATATATATATATATAAAAATATGGGTCAGCAGCTTATCTAGAAGGGGTTATCACCACTCTGGATTTTTTCAGGGTGGGAAAAAGAAACGCAAGAGGGGATGTAGGGGAGGGGCACTCACCAAAAAGAGAATAAGTAATCAACCAACAGATAACCAACAAAAATTTTTTAACCTTAACCACTACCAGTTAAAAACTAATGAGACTTCCCTGCTTCAGAAAGGTTTAAAATTTGCGCCTTCTACAGGCTTTAATAAGTTTCAGGCCTTTATTGGCGTTAAACAGTTTATGAGGAAACTAGCCCTAAAAAAATACTTTATGAAAAATCCTGTAGTGAGACAAGCAGAGATGAACTCAGGTGTGCTACCATGACAGTACAAAATACTAATTTAAAGAATAAGTCTAATTTTCACCCACTAAGTGAATATTCTGACTCATTTCTCACCTTTCAGAAATGTGTAGCGAATGATATTAGATGTTTAAAAAAACCTAATAAGTACCAGACTAAGAATAATTTAACGAAAAAAGAGAAACTTGCAATTAAGCATTTGCAAGAGAATGAGGGAATTGTAATACGGCCTGCTGATAAGGGTGGGGGTATAGTTTTGATGGATTTGACAGACTATGAGAATGAATCAGCTCGACTCTTGAGTGAAAAAACCACATATGAAGTTTTAACCTCTGATCCCACTAGTAAGTTTAAGGAGGAGTTAAACTCCTTAGTAAGGAAAGGTCTTGATAAGGGAATTTTAAATAAAGATGAAGCCCTATATATAGGGAGTCAAACTCCTAGGCTAGCTGTATTTAATCACATACCCAAAATTCATAAGTCGCTTGTGAACCCTCCAGGGCGCCCCATTATTTCGGGGATTGGCTGTTTAACAGCCAACCTGTCTAAATATATAGATGTCCATCTTCAAAAATGTGTCCCACTCTTACCTGCCTACTTAAAAGATAGTACACAAGTATTACAATTATTACAGGAACTTAAATGGGAGAGTAATTTTATCCTTGGTTCTATTGATGTTACTTCACTGTACACCGTTATTGAACACCAAAAAGGATGTGAAGCTTCGAAATATTTCCTGACTAGGTCGGGCCTGTATCCCCAACAACAAGTTGACTTCTTGGGGGATTGTATCCATTTTATATTAAACCATAATTATTTTCGTAATGGGGTCCAATACTTCCTCCAGCGATGGGGCACCGCTATGGGGACCAGGTTCTCCCCGAGTTACGCAAACCTGTATATGGGTAGATGGGAGGAGCGTACCATTTTTTCGGGTGGCGTGATTCGGGAGAACCTGGTCCTCTCGCGTCGCTTTATTGATGACATACTGTTTGTTTGGTCAGGTGATGAATATTCCCTTGTTGAGTTCTTGGAGGGTTTGAATACAAATGAATTTCATTTAAAATGTACTTACACATTTAGCACTAAAATGATAAACTTTTTAGATTTAAATATTTTTATCAAAAATGATAAGATTGAAACGAAAACTTACCACAAATCAACGGATACTAATAGTTATATTTCACTAACCAGCTGTCACTTACCTAGTTGGCTTCTTAATGTTCCAAAAAGCCAATACATTAGGGCCTATAGGAATTGCAGTAGGTTGAAGGATTTTGAACTGGAAGCTGCTCTATTAACTAGTAAATTTGTGGAAAAGGGGTATGAGGAGGAGTTTTTGGAGGGTGCATACCAACAAACTAAATTAATGGAAAGAAAAAATTTACTCCAGGATAAACCTATTGTATGTATGCCCCAGGAAAAAGACGAGTTAAATATACCAATAATATTACAATATACAGCACAAACAAAGGTTTAAAAAAAAAATGTCAGAAAATATTGGAACCTCCTTAAGGAGGACAAAATAATTGGTGATTTGTTGCCTCCCTTTCCAAAGTTTGTTTTTAGAAAGGCCAAAAACTTGGGTAACTTGGTGGCACCAACTATACAGAAAGGAAAAAAGAAAAAATCCTCTGGTTACGGAGGTATATGTAATTTGAAAGGTTACTTCCCATGTAAAAAATGTAGTGTGTGTAGGAATATAAAAAATACTACACGAAAAAATTTTTTGAAAGGACAGGAGGAGATTTCTATAAATGATTTGATTACCTGTCAAACCAAAGGTGTCATTTACTGTATTCAATGCCCTTGTCAAAAAAGATATGTAGGTAGAACAATCAGACCCCTATGTAGAAGAGTGGGTGAACATATTAGAAATATTAAGAATAAATGTATTAAACACCCATTATCTAAGCATTATTTGTTGAAACATGGGGGTTCATTTAGAGGTTCTCAAGTTTGGGGCATACAAAAGGTAATGAGAGATTGGAGGGGAGGTGATTTTATTAGGAAAATGTCAAGGGCTGAGAGCCAATGGATTTTTGAGTTAAATACACTAAGACCGAATGGACTCAATAGTGACATTGAGCTCTTTGCCTTTGACTGAGTAATTTAGAGATATATATCTTCATATGTATGTATTCCCCATTGTCTATGTGGACATACCCATGCACGTGCACCTTTGTATGTGTATATGACATGGGTATGTGTCTGGGGGTCCTGACTTTTTTTGGGGGGCTCATTTTCATTTTCTCTTACATATATGTGTATTTTTTATATATATTTTTGTAGCTTTTATCATTTAAATTATTTTTTAAGAACAGATGGAAAGATAGTATAAATGTAAAAAAATAAAAAATAAAAAAATAAAAAAATGAAAATAGAAATAAAAATAAAAAATAAAAATAAAAATGACTACAAAAATGAAAACGCAAGCAAAAACTTTCCCTATTAAATGAGGGAGTTTTTTAAGAGTTATATATATTCTTTTTACGTTTTATATTTTATACTATAGTTTTATATAAGATATTCGGTTTTATATAATTGTTATATGCTACTATATACACCTTATAAAAAAGTTTTTATGAACTATGGGTGGGAACAGTTAATTTTGGAATTCTTTGCTCAAATATTATTGAAAAAATTTATTTGGAGGATTTTTTTCTCTCTAAAAAATCTCTGCACTAAATATGTTATGTAATATGATCTATACATGAATTTTATATACGTTTTTATTTGTACTTTTCTGTGGGAATCCGCAGCCCTTTTCTTTTTTCTTTTTGCTATAAATAGGTTCTAATGGAATGACTGAGCTATCCTTGACACCTATGTTACCTGACACCAGCGCTGACAGTGAGGGCTCCGTGGGATGTGGTACTTGCGTGGGATGATTCTCTCTCCTGCCTGGAGAGGGAGGATTAATGCTGGGTCGCAGTTTGCAATAATCCTTAGATCCAAATTGTAAGATGCCGATTGAAAGTTACTATGGCAGGATTGCACTGTCCTGAGATGTGAACTCCTCCGTGCACCTGCTTGGGCGTTCACTTGCCAGTGAACCGGCAAATTCCGTAGTCGATGAAAACAAGCAGACAGTTACGTCCACTTCACAATAATAGACTGAGGAAAATCCGATGCGCGTTTCGGGGGCGTCACCAGTCCCCCTTCCTCAAGGATAGCTCAGTCATTCCATTAGAACCTATTTATAGCAAAAAGAAAAAAGAAAAGGGCTGCGGATTCCCACAGAAAAGTACAAATAAAAACGTATATAAAATTCATGTATAGATCATATTACATAACATATTTAGTGCAGAGATTTTTTAGAGAGAAAAAAATCCTCCAAATAAATTTTTTCAATAATATTTGAGCAAAGAATTCCAAAATTAACTGTTCCCACCCATAGTTCATAAAAACTTTTTTATAAGGTGTATATAGTAGCATATAAAAATTATAAAAATTATATAAAACCGAATATCTTATATAAAACTATAGTATAAAATATAAAATGTAAAAAGAATATATATAACTCTTAAAAAACTCCCTTATTTAATAGGGAAAGTTTTTGCTTGCGTTTTCATTTTTGTAGTCATTTTTATTTTTATTTTTTATTTTTATTTCTATTTTCATTTTTTTATTTTTTTATTTTTTTACATTTATACTATCTTTCCATCTATTCATAAAAAATAATTTAAATGATAAAAGCTACAAAAATATATATAAAAAATACACATATATGTAAGAGAAAATGAAAATGAGCCCCCCAAAAAAAGTCAGGACCCCGCAGACACATACCCATGTCATATACACATACAAAGGTGCACGTGCAAGGGTATGTCCACATAGACAATGGGGAATACATACATATGAAGATATATATCTCTAAATTACTCAGTCAAAGGCAAAGAGCTCAATGTCACTATTCCATTCGGTCTTAGTGTATTTAACTCAAAAATCCATTGGCTCTCAGCCCTTGACATTTTCCTAATAAAATCACCTCCCCTCCAATCTCTCATTACCTTTTGTATGCCCCAAACTTGAGAACCTCTAAATGAACCCCCATGTTTCAACAAATAATGCTTAGATAATGGGTGTTTAATACATTTATTCTTAATATTTCTAATATGTTCACCCACTCTTCTACATAGGGGTCTGATTGTTCTACCTACATATCTTTTTTGACAAGGGCATTGAATACAGTAAATGACACCTTTGGTATGACAGGTAATCAATTCATTAATAGAAATCTCCTCCTGTCCTTTCAAAAAATTTTTTCGTGTAGTATTTTTTATATTCCTACACACACTACATTTTTTACATGGGAAGTAACCTTTCAAATTACATATACCTCCGTAACCAGAGGATTTTTTCTTTTTTCCTTTCTGTATAGTTGGTGCCACCAAGTTACCCAAGTTTTTGGCCTTTCTAAAAACAAACTTTGGAAAGGGAGGCAACAAATCACCAATTATTTTGTCCTCCTTAAGGAGGTTCCAATATTTTCTGACAATATTTTTTAAAACCTTTGTTTGTGCTGTATATTGTAATATTATTGGTATATTTAACTCGTCTTTTTCCTGGGGCATACATACAATAGGTTTATCCTGGAGTAAATTTTTTCTTTCCATTAATTTAGTTTGTTGGTATGCACCCTCCAAAAACTCCTCCTCATACCCCTTTTCCACAAATTTACTAGTTAATAGAGCAGCTTCCAGTTCAAAATCCTTCAACCTACTGCAATTCCTATAGGCCCTAATGTATTGGCTTTTTGGAACATTAAGAAGCCAACTAGGTAAGTGACAGCTGGTTAGTGAAATATAACTATTAGTATCCGTTGATTTGTGGTAAGTTTTCGTTTCAATCTTATCATTTTTGATAAAAATATTTAAATCTAAAAAGTTTATCATTTTAGTGCTAAATGTGTAAGTACATTTTAAATGAAATTCATTTGTATTCAAACCCTCCAAGAACTCAACAAGGGAATATTCATCACCTGACCAAACAAACAGTATGTCATCAATAAAGCGACGCGAGAGGACCAGGTTCTCTCGAATCACGCCACCCGAAAAAATGGTATGCTCCTCCCATCTACCCATATACAGGTTTGCGTAACTCGGGGCGAACCTGGTCCCCATAGCGGTGCCCCATCGCTGGAGGAAGTATTGGACCCCATTACGAAAATAATTATGGTTTAATATAAAATGGATACAATCCCCCAAGAAGTCAACTTGTTGTTGGGGATACAGGCCCGACCTAGTCAGGAAATATTTCGAAGCTTCACATCCTTTTTGATGTTCAATAACGGTGTACAGTGAAGTAACATCAATAGAACCAAGGATAAAATTACTCTCCCATTTAAGTTCCTGTAATAATTGTAATACTTGTGTATTTAGGGGTATGTAAATGTAGAGTAGGAAAAATAGAATAAAATAAAATAAATTTGAGAAAAAATTAGAAAATAATTATTTATGCAATGTATATATATATATATATATATATATAAAAATATGGGTCAGCAGCTTATCTAGAAGGGGTTATCACCACTCTGGATTTTTTCAGGGTGGGAAAAAGAAACGCAAGAGGGGATGTAGGGGAGGGGCACTCACCAAAAAGAGAATAAGTAATCAACCAACAGATAACCAACAAAAAATTTTTAACCTTAGCCACTACCAGTTAAAAACTAATGAGACTTCCCTGCTTCAGAAAGGTTTAAAATTTGCGCCTTCTACAGGCTTTAATAAGTTTCAGGCCTTTATTGGCGTTAAACAGTTTATGAGGAAACTAGCCCTAAAAAAAATACTTTATGAAAAATCCTGTAGTGAGACAAGCAGAGATGAACTCAGGTGTGCTACCATGACAGTACAAAATACTAATTTAAAGAATAAGTCTAATTTTCACCCACTAAGTGAATATTCTGACTCATTTCTCACCTTTCAGAAATGTGTAGCGAATGATATTAGATGTTTAAAAAAAACCTAATAAGTACCAGACTAAGAATAATTTAACGAAAAAAGAGAAACTTGCAATTAAGCATTTGCAAGAGAATGAGGGAATTGTAATACGGCCTGCTGATAAGGGTGGGGGTATAGTTTTGATGGATTTGACAGACTATGAGAATGAATCAGCTCGACTCTTGAGTGAAAAAACCACATATGAAGTTTTAACCTCTGATCCCACTAGTAAGCTTAAGGAGGAGTTAAACTCCTTAGTAAGGAAAGGTCTTGATAAGGGAATTTTAAATAAAGATGAAGCCCTATATATAGGGAGTCAAACTCCTAGGCTAGCTGTATTTTATCACATACCCAAAATTCATAAGTCGCTTGTGAACCCTCCAGGGCGCCCCATTATTTCGGGGATTGGCTGTTTAACAGCCAACCTGTCTAAATATATAGATGTCCATCTTCAAAAATGTGTCCCACTCTTACCTGCCTACTTAAAAGATAGTACACAAGTATTACAATTATTACAGGAACTTAAATGGGAGAGTAATTTTATCCTTGGTTCTATTGATGTTACTTCACTGTACACCGTTATTGAACATCAAAAAGGATGTGAAGCTTCGAAATATTTCCTGACTAGGTCGGGCCTGTATCCCCAACAACAAGTTGACTTCTTGGGGGATTGTATCCATTTTATATTAAACCATAATTATTTTCGTAATGGGGTCCAATACTTCCTCCAGCGATGGGGCACCGCTATGGGGACCAGGTTCGCCCCGAGTTACGCAAACCTGTATATGGGTAGATGGGAGGAGCGTACCATTTTTTCGGGTGGCGTGATTCGGGAGAACCTGGTCCTCTCGCGTCGCTTTATTGATGACATACTGTTTGTTTGGTCAGGTGATGAATATTCCCTTGTTGAGTTCTTGGAGGGTTTGAATACAAATGAATTTCATTTAAAATGTACTTACACATTTAGCACTAAAATGATAAACTTTTTAGATTTAAATATTTTTATCAAAAATGATAAGATTGAAACGAAAACTTACCACAAATCAACGGATACTAATAGTTATATTTCACTAACCAGCTGTCACTTACCTAGTTGGCTTCTTAATGTTCCAAAAAGCCAATACATTAGGGCCTATAGGAATTGCAGTAGGTTGAAGGATTTTGAACTGGAAGCTGCTCTATTAACTAGTAAATTTGTGGAAAAGGGGTATGAGGAGGAGTTTTTGGAGGGTGCATACCAACAAACTAAATTAATGGAAAGAAAAAATTTACTCCAGGATAAACCTATTGTATGTATGCCCCAGGAAAAAGACGAGTTAAATATACCAATAATATTACAATATACAGCACAAACAAAGGTTTAAAAAAAAAATGTCAGAAAATATTGGAACCTCCTTAAGGAGGACAAAATAATTGGTGATTTGTTGCCTCCCTTTCCAAAGTTTGTTTTTAGAAAGGCCAAAAACTTGGGTAACTTGGTGGCACCAACTATACAGAAAGGAAAAAAGAAAAAATCCTCTGGTTACGGAGGTATATGTAATTTGAAAGGTTACTTCCCATGTAAAAAATGTAGTGTGTGTAGGAATATAAAAAATACTACACGAAAAAATTTTTTGAAAGGACAGGAGGAGATTTCTATAAATGATTTGATTACCTGTCAAACCAAAGGTGTCATTTACTGTATTCAATGCCCTTGTCAAAAAAGATATGTAGGTAGAACAATCAGACCCCTATGTAGAAGAGTGGGTGAACATATTAGAAATATTAAGAATAAATGTATTAAACACCCATTATCTAAGCATTATTTGTTGAAACATGGGGGTTCATTTAGAGGTTCTCAAGTTTGGGGCATACAAAAGGTAATGAGAGATTGGAGGGGAGGTGATTTTATTAGGAAAATGTCAAGGGCTGAGAGCCAATGGATTTTTGAGTTAAATACACTAAGACCGAATGGACTCAATAGTGACATTGAGCTCTTTGCCTTTGACTGAGTAATTTAGAGATATATATCTTCATATGTATGTATTCCCCATTGTCTATGTGGACATACCCATGCACGTGCACCTTTGTATGTGTATATGACATGGGTATGTGTCTGGGGAGTCCTGACTTTTTTTGGGGGGCTCATTTTCATTTTCTCTTACATATATGTGTATTTTTTATATATATTTTTGTAGCTTTTATCATTTAAATTATTTTTTAAGAATAGATGGAAAGATAGTATAAATGTAAAAAAATAAAAAATAAAAAAATAAAAAAATGAAAATAGAAATAAAAATAAAAAATAAAAATAAAAATGACTACAAAAATGAAAACGCAAGCAAAAACTTTCCCTATTAAATGAGGGAGTTTTTTAAGAGTTATATATATTCTTTTTACATTTTATATTTTATACTATAGTTTTATATAAGATATTCGGTTTTATATAATTTTTATATGCTACTATATACACCTTATAAAAAAGTTTTTATGAACTATGGGTGGGAACAGTTAATTTTGGAATTCTTTGCTCAAATATTATTGAAAAAATTTATTTGGAGGATTTTTTTCTCTCTAAAAAATCTCTGCACTAAATATGTTATGTAATATGATCTATACATGAATTTTATATACGTTTTTATTTGTACTTTTCTGTGGGAATCCGCAGCCCTTTTCTTTTTTCTTTTTGCTATAAATAGGTTCTAATGGAATGACTGAGCTATCCTTGACACCTATGTTACCTGACACCAGCGCTGACAGTGAGGGCTCCGTGGGATGTGGTACTTGCGTGGGATGATTCTCTCTCCTGCCTGGAGAGGGAGGATTAATGCTGGGTCGCAGTTTGCAATAATCCTTAGATCCAAATTGTAAGATGCCGATTGAAAGTTACTATGGCAGGATTGCACTGTCCTGAGATGTGAACTCCTCCGTGCACCTGCTTGGGCGTTCACTTGCCAGTGAACCGGCAAATTCCGTAGTCGATGAAAACAAGCAGACAGTTACGTCCACTTCACAATAATAGACTGAGGAAAATCCGATGCGCGTTTCGGGGGCGTCACCAGTCCCCCTTCCTCAAGGATAGCTCAGTCATTCCATTAGAACCTATTTATAGCAAAAAGAAAAAAGAAAAGGGCTGCGGATTCCCACAGAAAAGTACAAATAAAAACGTATATAAAATTCATGTATAGATCATATTACATAACATATTTAGTGCAGAGATTTTTTAGAGAGAAAAAAATCCTCCAAATAAATTTTTTCAATAATATTTGAGCTAAAAATTCCAAAATTAACTGTTCCCACCCATAGTTCATAAAAACTTTTTTATAAGGTGTATATAGTAGCATATAAAAATTATAAAAATTATATAAAACCGAATATCTTATATAAAACTATAGTATAAAATATAAAATGTAAAAAGAATATATATAACTCTTAAAAAACTCCCTCATTTAATAGGGAAAGTTTTTGCTTGCGTTTTCATTTTTGTAGTCATTTTTATTTTTATTTTTTATTTTTATTTCTATTTTCATTTTTTTATTTTTTTATTTTTTTACATTTATACTATCTTTCCATCTATTCATAAAAAATAATTTAAATGATAAAAGCTACAAAAATATATATAAAAAATACACATATATGTAAGAGAAAATGAAAATGAGCCCCCCAAAAAAAGTCAGGACCCCGCAAACACATACCCATGTCATATACACATACAAAGGTGCACGTGCAAGGGTATGTCCACATAGACAATGGGGAATACATACATATGAAGATATATATCTCTAAATTACTCAGTCAAAGGCAAAGAGCTCAATGTCACTATTCCATTCGGTCTTAGTGTATTTAACTCAAAAATCCATTGGCTCTCAGCCCTTGACATTTTCCTAATAAAATCACCTCCCCTCCAATCTCTCATTACCTTTTGTATGCCCCAAACTTGAGAACCTCTAAATGAACCCCCATGTTTCAACAAATAATGCTTAGATAATGGGTGTTTAATACATTTATTCTTAATATTTCTAATATGTTCACCCACTCTTCTACATAGGGGTCTGATTGTTCTACCTACATATCTTTTTTGACAAGGGCATTGAATACAGTAAATGACACCTTTGGTATGACAGGTAATCAAATCATTAATAGAAATCTCCTCCTGTCCTTTCAAAAAATTTTTTCGTGTAGTATTTTTTATATTCCTACACACACTACATTTTTTACATGGGAAGTAACCTTTCAAATTACATATACCTCCGTAACCAGAGGATTTTTTCTTTTTTCCTTTCTGTATAGTTGGTGCCACCAAGTTACCCAAGTTTTTGGCCTTTCTAAAAACAAACTTTGGAAAGGGAGGCAACAAATCACCAATTATTTTGTCCTCCTTAAGGAGGTTCCAATATTTTCTGACAATATTTTTTAAAACCTTTGTTTGTGCTGTATATTGTAATATTATTGGTATATTTAACTCGTCTTTTTCCTGATGCATACATACAATAGGTTTATCCTGGAGTAAATTTTTTCTTTCCATTAATTTAGTTTGTTGGTATGCACCCTCCAAAAACTCCTCCTCATACCCCTTTTCCACAAATTTACTAGTTAATAGAGCAGCTTCCAGTTCAAAATCCTTCAACCTACTGCAATTCCTATAGGCCCTAATGTATTGGCTTTTTGGAACATTAAGAAGCCAACTAGGTAAGTGACAGCTGGTTAGTGAAATATAACTATTAGTATCCGTTGATTTGTGGTAAGTTTTCGTTTCAATCTTATCATTTTTGATAAAAATATTTAAATCTAAAAAGTTTATCATTTTAGTGCTAAATGTGTAAGTACATTTTAAATGAAATTCATTTGTATTCAAACCCTCCAAGAACTCAACAAGGGAATATTCATCACCTGACCAAACAAACAGTATGTCATCAATAAAGCGACGCGAGAGGACCAGGTTCTCCCGAATCACGCCACCCGAAAAAATGGTACGCTCCTCCCATCTACCCATATACAGGTTTGCGTAACTCGGGGCGAACCTGGTCCCCATAGCGGTGCCCCATCGCTGGAGGAAGTATTGGACCCCATTACGAAAATAATTATGGTTTAATATAAAATGGATACAATCCCCCAAGAAGTCAACTTGTTGTTGGGGATACAGGCCCGACCTAGTCAGGAAATATTTCGAAGCTTCACATCCTTTTTGATGTTCAATAACGGTGTACAGTGAAGTAACATCAATAGAACCAAGGATAAAATTACTCTCCCATTTAAGTTCCTGTAATAATTGTAATACTTGTGTATTTAGGGGTATGTAAATGTAGAGTAGGAAAAATAGAATAAAATAAAATAAATTTGAGAAAAAATTAGAAAATAATTATTTATGCAATGTATATATATATATATATATATATATATATATATATATATATATATAAAAAATATGGGTCAGCAGCTTATCTAGAAGGGGTTATCACCACTCTGGATTTTTTCAGGGTGGGAAAAAGAAACACAAGAGGGGATGTAGGGGAGGGGCACTCACCAAAAAGAGAATAAGTAATCAACCAACAGATAACCAACAAAAAATTTTTAACCTTAGCCACTACCAGTTAAAAACTAATGAGACTTCCCTGCTTCAGAAAGGTTTAAAATTTGCGCCTTCTACAGGCTTTAATAAGTTTCAGGCCTTTATTGGCGTTAAACAGTTTATGAGGAAACTAGCCCTAAAAAAATACTTTATGAAAAATCCTGTAGTGAGACAAGCAGAGATGAACTCAGGTGTGCTACCATGACAGTACAAAATACTAATTTAAAGAATAAGTCTAATTTTCACCCACTAAGTGAATATTCTGACTCATTTCTCACCTTTCAGAAATGTGTAGCGAATGATATTAGATGTTTAAAAAAACCTAATAAGTACCAGACTAAGAATAATTTAACGAAAAAAGAGAAACTTGCAATTAAGCATTTGCAAGAGAATGAGGGAATTGTAATACGGCCTGCTGATAAGGGTGGGGGTATAGTTTTGATGGATTTGACAGACTATGAGAATGAATCAGCTCGACTCTTGAGTGAAAAAACCACATATGAAGTTTTAACCTCTGATCCCACTAGTAAGCTTAAGGAGGAGTTAAACTCCTTAGTAAGGAAAGGTCTTGATAAGGGAATTTTAAATAAAGATGAAGCCCTATATATAGGGAGTCAAACTCCTAGGCTAGCTGTATTTTATCACATACCCAAAATTCATAAGTCGCTTGTGAACCCTCCAGGGCGCCCCATTATTTCGGGGATTGGCTGTTTAACAGCCAACCTGTCTAAATATATAGATGTCCATCTTCAAAAATGTGTCCCACTCTTACCTGCCTACTTAAAAGATAGTACACAAGTATTACAATTATTACAGGAACTTAAATGGGAGAGTAATTTTATCCTTGGTTCTATTGATGTTACTTCACTGTACACCGTTATTGAACATCAAAAAGGATGTGAAGCTTCGAAATATTTCCTGACTAGGTCGGGCCTGTATCCCCAACAACAAGTTGACTTCTTGGGGGATTGTATCCATTTTATATTAAACCATAATTATTTTCGTAATGGGGTCCAATACTTCCTCCAGCAATGGGGCACCGCTATGGGGACCAGGTTCGCCCCGAGTTACGCAAACCTGTATATGGGTAGATGGGAGGAGCGTACCATTTTTTCGGGTGGCGTGATTCGGGAGAACCTGGTCCTCTCGCGTCGCTTTATTGATGACATACTGTTTGTTTGGTCAGGTGATGAATATTCCCTTGTTGAGTTCTTGGAGGGTTTGAATACAAATGAATTTCATTTAAAATGTACTTACACATTTAGCACTAAAATGATAAACTTTTTAGATTTAAATATTTTTATCAAAAATGATAAGATTGAAACGAAAACTTACCACAAATCAACGGATACTAATAGTTATATTTCACTAACCAGCTGTCACTTACCTAGTTGGCTTCTTAATGTTCCAAAAAGCCAATACATTAGGGCCTATAGGAATTGCAGTAGGTTGAAGGATTTTGAACTGGAAGCTGCTCTATTAACTAGTAAATTTGTGGAAAAGGGGTATGAGGAGGAGTTTTTGGAGGGTGCATACCAACAAACTAAATTAATGGAAAGAAAAAATTTACTCCAGGATAAACCTATTGTATGTATGCCCCAGGAAAAAGACGAGTTAAATATACCAATAATATTACAATATACAGCACAAACAAAGGTTTAAAAAAAAAATGTCAGAAAATATTGGAACCTCCTTAAGGAGGACAAAATAATTGGTGATTTGTTGCCTCCCTTTCCAAAGTTTGTTTTTAGAAAGGCCAAAAACTTGGGTAACTTGGTGGCACCAACTATACAGAAAGGAAAAAAGAAAAAATCCTCTGGTTACGGAGGTATATGTAATTTGAAAGGTTACTTCCCATGTAAAAAATGTAGTGTGTGTAGGAATATAAAAAATACTACACGAAAAATTTTTTTGAAAGGACAGGAGGAGATTTCTATTAATGATTTGATTACCTGTCAAACCAAAGGTGTCATTTACTGTATTCAATGCCCTTGTCAAAAAAGATATGTAGGTAGAACAATCAGACCCCTATGTAGAAGAGTGGGTGAACATATTAGAAATATTAAGAATAAATGTATTAAACACCCATTATCTAAGCATTATTTGTTGAAACATGGGGGTTCATTTAGAGGTTCTCAAGTTTGGGGCATACAAAAGGTAATGAGAGATTGGAGGGGAGGTGATTTTATTAGGAAAATGTCAAGGGCTGAGAGCCAATGGATTTTTGAGTTAAATACACTAAGACCGAATGGACTCAATAGTGACATTGAGCTCTTTGCCTTTGACTGAGTAATTTAGAGATATATATCTTCATATGTATGTATTCCCCATTGTCTATGTGGACATACCCATGCACGTGCACCTTTGTATGTGTATATGACATGGGTATGTGTCTGGGGGGTCCTGACTTTTTTTGGGGGGCTCATTTTCATTTTCTCTTACATATATGTGTATTTTTTATATATATTTTTGTAGCTTTTATCATTTAAATTATTTTTTAAGAATAGATGGAAAGATAGTATAAATGTAAAAAAATAAAAAATAAAAAAATAAAAAAATGAAAATAGAAATAAAAATAAAAAATAAAAATAAAAATGACTACAAAAATGAAAACGCAAGCAAAAACTTTCCCTATTAAATGAGGGAGTTTTTTAAGAGTTATATATATTCTTTTTACATTTTATATTTTATACTATAGTTTTATATAAGATATTCGGTTTTATATAATTTTTATATGCTACTATATACACCTTATAAAAAAGTTTTTATGAACTATGGGTGGGAACAGTTAATTTTGGAATTCTTTGCTCAAATATTATTGAAAAAATTTATTTGGAGGATTTTTTTCTCTCTAAAAAATCTCTGCACTAAATATGTTATGTAATATGATCTATACATGAATTTTATATACGTTTTTATTTGTACTTTTCTGTGGGAATCCGCAGCCCTTTTCTTTTTTCTTTTTGCTATAAATAGGTTCTAATGGAATGACTGAGCTATCCTTGAGGAAAGGGGACTGGTGACGCCCCCGAAACGCGCGTCGGATTTTGCTCAGTCTATTATTGTGAAGTGGACGTAACTGTCTGCTCGTTTTCATCGACTACGGAATTTGCCGGTTCACTGGCAAGTGAACGCCCAAGCAGGTGCACGGAGGAGTTCACATCTCAGGACAGTGCAATCCTGCCATAGTAACTTTCAATCGGCATCTTACAATTTGGATCTAAGGATTATTGCAAACTGCGACCCAGCATTAATCCTCCCTCTCCAGGCAGGAGAGAGAATCATCCCACGCAAGGACCACATCCCACGGAGCCCTCACTGTCAGCGCTGGTGTCAGGTAACATACACCGGGGACCTGCAACGAGCCCCCGGTGCACTGATCCCTCTGTCCGCTAAACTCCTTGGTCGGAGCGCGGCATATTTAAACCTTAATCAGGGACCGTGAAAAAGTGCAGCGTGGTTGCTAGTTTTCATCTAACCAGCATTAAAGTATTCATCTTGGTACAAGTACCCGCCAGAAAGAACATTGCCCATATATACGGACTGGCACGGACGTGGTACCCCCTCGGAAGAACCTTTTGTAATTTGTGCAATTACCGTTTATTCCTGAGGAAGATAATTCCTTTAGTCGGACAACCATCCTCATTAATATTTATTAATAATCGTGACTGCCACCGGCCGGGGCTTCACGAGAGTATATATTTTTATTATGTTCATTAGTGTTTGTACATTTATTATTTTGTCCTTTGTGTTTTGTCTCTTGTAGAAAACTAATTTAATTTTGCTGTTAGTATTAAAATATCAATTAATCTTACCAATCAGCGCTGGTTTGTGAGATTTTCCATTTATGGAAAAATCTCAATTTTTATTCTCTTGATTGTATCCAGGCAATTTTTGGGGTATTTTTTGCCTACAAACCAGCTGCAGGATTTTAAGTAAGTTTTTGGGTCAAGCGCTTACCTTTGTCTTAGGACACTTTTTAACCTATAAATAAAAACAGTAGCGCTTAAAACATCATCTTGTCCCGCAAAATAATAGCTGTTATACAACTCGATGAGCAAAAAATATAAAAATGATATAGCTCTCAGAATACAGCAATGCAAAAACTATATTTTTTCTATAACATCGTTTTTATGATGTAAAATCAGCAAAACACAAAAAACTATATAAGTCTGGAATCACTGTAATCGTACTGGCCTGAAGAATAATTATAGCTTTTACAGCAAGGTGAACGGAGTAAAAAATAAAAAAAAGATTCTTGAATTCCTGTTTCTTCTTAATTCTGCCTCATATAAAGCAGAATAGAAAGTGAACAAAAAATATTATGTTTTTATATATTTTTATTTAAATAAGGTTAACAAAATAACATATCAAATCCACACAATCAACATATTATCATGCGTAGCATACCATTATTTGAATACATGTGGGGATCTATTGTATGAATAAAACTTTTCATCTGGGGGGGAAAGGTATAGGAAAAGAGAAAGGAGAGGGGAGGAGGTAAACAATTACTTTATTGGGGATGAAAAAGGGGAGGAGGGTGAAGGCAAGGAAAAACAAGGTGAAGAGGGAGTGGGTAAAAGGAAGAACAATGAACGTAAACAAATCTCAACCATGTTAACAGGCTTCCATTCTAGGAATATAAGCATATTGTCAAGAAAGCATGACTGAAGGTTTGAATAAAAGGATTAATATTATAAAAAAGGTTTTTAAGTAGCTATAAATATTTATTTATGTAATACCTTGTATAAAACTATTCCAGTGATCCCATCTTCGGTAATAGGAGGCAAAGGCATTGTTAATGGTAGCAAAGTACTTCTCAAAATTGTTGTGAAGAGAAGTAGTCTCTACCACTTCAGAGATAGTGGGCACCGCAGGTTTCTTCCAATTAGAAGCTATAAGATTTCTAGTAACTAGAAATAAATGAGTTAGGATAGGTTTATATATAGGGTCAAATTTTTCCAAATTAAGTGAAAGCAGGGCCATTTGGGGAGTTACCTGAATTGTGGAGTTAGTAATCTGATTAATCAGACTAGAAATATTTTCCCAGAGACTCTTCAATCTGGGACAACTCCAGAAAATGTGGAGTACAGTACCTCTCTCGTCGCAATCCCTCCAACATAAAGGGGATGTCTCTCTATTAAATTTAGCAAGTCTACATGGAGAGAGATACAAACACAAGATCATTTTGAAGTGAGATTGATGGAGAGAGGCTCATGCATTTGAAGAATAGGTTAGTGAAATGGCTTTCTGCCATTCCTCATCCGTAAAGCTCTTACCCAAATCTTTTTCCCATTCTAGCATATATTTGCTTTTGTGGAATGTTAGATCGTTATTGAAGTGGTTATAGATATTTTTACAACACCATAGGGGCATTTTGGTTGGGTTACAGAATAACATGCAGGTTATTTCAGAAAGGGGGTTTGTAAATAATAATTTTGTCTTTAAAATTTCCCTAAATTTGATGAGGGCCTTAAAGTCAGAGTCTGGGAGCTTGTGTTTGATCTTTATATCCAGGAAGTTTATAAAGTATTTTCTGTTAAAGATGTCTCCAACCGTTTTTAGATTTGACTCCTGCCATGTTGAGGGAATTTCTGAATTATCCAGAATCGCCAAAATGTTTAGGGGAGTATTTCTAAGAAGATGATTTTTATTAAGATTAGTCAGAGTTTTGGCCAAAGTTTTCCATGCTCTTATTGTAGCGTATAAATTAGGGGAGTTTGTAGGTGGGATAGAAGGGTTGATTAGGTGAGTTAAAATTAAAGATTTTATGGGTTGGTAATTAACAGAGGACATCTCTAAATCCATCCAAGGAAATAAATTGCTTTCCTCTATTAGCCTCTTACTCTGTTTAATTAAGTTAGAAAGATGATAGTTTTTAATATTGGGGAGCCCTATACCTCCCATTTTTTTCAACAAAAAATATTATGTAGCCAAAAACTCAACTCACAGAAACAAGCCCTCACATGACTCTGTCGGCAGAAAAACAGAAAAGCTAAAGCCTTCACAATTCGGTGATGCAAAAAACCTTTGGTTTGTAAAAAAAGCGTATGTTAGCGTGATAGTAGGCAAGCCTAAAAAAAAACATAAATCTGGTATCGCTGTAATCATACTAACCTGAGTTATAAAGCCGTCTAATCACTTATATTGCATAGTGTATGGTGTAAAAAATAAATAAATAAAACCAAGTCTTCAACTGCTATGTTGAGTGCTTAATCAGTGAATATGTGTCAATCTCTGAGAATCATGATTCAGATATAATCCACAATGAATAATTCACTGTAATGAGACAGACAGAGTCACATTGATATCCCGTTTGGCCTGTGATCAGGCGGTATCCATCTTTTTAAACTAGGCATCTACAAAAGTGTGGTCATGAACAGTTTTGTTCACCTTTGAAAAGACAGACACCATGGAACAGAGGCCAAGCAGAGTTCATAATAACTTTGCTGCCTCATTATAGGGATTGGATCTGTTGAGGGTTTCACCTGAGTCACAAATTTCGGAGATGTAGATGGAAACCAGATGTAAATACTCAGCATAGAGCACAAGATAATTGTGACCTGATCTAAGATATTCTGTACCCCAAATTGTTACCAAATAGCTTTCAAATCAACGCACAAGGACACAAGTGCTTATCTAGGCCCGTCATCTATTGATGGAAATATAGGGGGCTTCCATGTTCTGGTAGCACAGTAGCTCTGGAAAAGCACTATCAATCCTCAAAAATGAAATCCAGCAAAATAAACACTTCCAAATCCTAATCCCCATCTCTTCTGAGCCCCAAAATGTGCCTAAGGCACTGTTCATGTTCAAATGTTTGGTATTGTTGTAGTAAGAAAAGTCCACTTAATTTACAAGTTGTGTGTCTCCAGAAGCACAAGCTGGACACAATATGCAGGCACTACAATGTACTGAGGATGACAAGGGCTTATTTGCAATTTTAAATTCTGCTATTTTCACTGCATTTAACTCCATGGGACTCCAGAGGGTGTAATATCAAAAATTTCCTAAATTTTCTACTTGTGGGGTAGCTTCACTGTTTAGGCACATCAGGGGCTCTCCAAATACGGCATGGTGTCGGCTATCTATTCCAGACAATTTTGCATTCAAAAAGTCAAATGGCACTCCTTCCGGTCTGAACCCTACCATTCGCCCCAACAGTAGATTTTAACTACATATACGATATCAGCATACTCAGGAGAAATTGCACAACAAATTGTGCTGTGCATTTTCCCCTGTTACCCTTATGAAAATTAAAAATGTAGGGATCCAGAAACATTTTTGTGTGAAAAAGTAACATTTTCATTGTTTCTTTCTAAATTGCTTTAGTTTCTGTGAAGAACCTAAAGGGTTAATAAACTTCTTGGTTGTGGAATTGAGCAGTGTGAGGGTGCAGTTTTTAGAATGGTGTAACGTTTGGGTATTTTCTGTCACCTAAGCTTCTCAAAGTCGCTTTAAATGTGATTTGGTGCCTAAAAAATGGTTTTGTACATTTTGTTGGAAAAATTGAAAATTGCTGATAAACTTTGAACCCTTCTAACTTCCTAACAAAAAAGAAATTATATTTCAAAAATTGGGCTGATATAAAGTAGACATGTGGGAAATATTATTTATTAACTATTTTGTGTGACTTTTTAGTGTGGTTTAAAGGCATAAAAATTCTAAATTTGAAAATTGCGAAATTTTCAAAAATTATTGAAAAAATTCCAATATTTTTACAAAAAATGTAAAGAATATCATCATAAATTTACCACCATCATGAAATGCCATATGTCATGAAAAATATAATCTCAGAATAACTGGGATCCATTGAAGTATTCCAAAGTTATTGCATAATAAAGTGACACTGGTCAATATTGGAAAAAAATGGCTTAGTCATGAAGATGTAAACAGGATCGGGGCTGAGAGGGAAGAACTGATAGTTTTTGGACAGTCAATATAGGTTTCAATTCTTCTAAGTATCTTTTTTACTGTACAATCGTTTGCAAATGTATGTCCAGAATATTTTTATATAACAATGTGTTACGTCACCCCTGGAGTCTGCTCCAGCGACTTCTGCTCCGATCACCAGACGACGCAGTGTTCCTGCCGTGGATGGTGCTGGTGATGGGAGAGGAGTCGATGCCAGCAGCACCGGTGGGCGCAGGCTCCGATCATCCACTGGGCTGGGTTATCTTGGGATCTGCAGTACCGCTGGCTGACTGTAGGATGGCGGTTGTCTCCCAGCTGAAGTACCATCATTCAGCTACAGCTAATGGGAAGACACCACACCCTTCTTATTCCCCCTCCTGTTTGCTGGCCTCTGCCAGAGATAGTTCTGATTCTGGCTCATGTGCTGTTTGTTTTGTGATTCCTGTGCGCTGACTTGCTTGTTGTTGACTACCCTTCTGCCTGCTGTTTTGTACCTCGCTGCCCGCCCCGGATCTGACCACTGCTACATTTTCTGTTTACGCCTTTGCCTTCCGATTCTGTCCCTGTTCTGCTGTTTCTGGTTTGACCCTGCCTGACGACTACTCTCATCGAACTGCAGCCTTCCACGGGTAGAGATCTCCAGTTCCCTGTGTAATTCCAAATCCCTGTATAGGGGTTAAAGGGTTTCAGGGTTCTGGGGTCCTGCTTTGTGAGGGGCTTCCCTCTAGTCTGTCCATTACATCCTACCTGAGTCTGTTTATCCAGGCAGGTGTTACACAATGACTTCCAAATTCAAAAAGATTCAAAAAGCATAAAAGCTGAAGCTTTTCATGATTGTCTTAAAAAAAGAATTTCCAACATCGTCTCTAGAGAGGTGGTCCAAAGCCTGGGTAAATTTGAAGCAAAATCCCTATCAGTTTATTGCCCCAATCTAAATTAATTTCTAATATGGCTGTATTAAAAATTTCTACACTATCTACCTGCTATTGATTTTTTTCCCCTACTTCCTGGCTGACGACGCTTCATTTGAGAATCCCAGTGCATGCTGGGATACTCAAAAAAGCATCATCAGAGCAGGAAGAAGAGGCTTCTGTCATCGTCACTGCCTCTACCTCCTCCCTAAAATGAAGCATCATCAGTGACGCTCGTTTCTGGGCCTGCTCTGTCCCTGCTGTCTCTACTCTGTCCCTCCCCGCTCATTGTGCACTGTGCAATCTGCCCAATGAGAGTGTTGACTTTGTTGCTGGCTGAGATCAATAGAGCTGGCATCAGAATTGACATCACTTGTTGAGTCAGCGCTGGTGTCTGAACTCCAATGGGTACTTTGACACCGCATACTAATAATACATGCTGCTCTGTATTGCCTGCTCCACTGATCTGAGCTCACTGGTGGGCACAAATGGAAGAGGGTCTTTGTGGAAGAAGAGTAAATGGGCCCTTTTCAGTTCAATCATATGAAGACAAGTAAAAATGTAGATCCGGCGCTTGTAAGGAACCAGCTTGAAGTAGTTCATATAAAATATCCAAATTTATTTAGAAAAGTTGCAGATAAAAATACAGGACAGTCATGACTACCCCCTTGTAGGACTTGATTCTCAGTGGGGACAAGGCGTTTCTGCCAACCTCTTGGCCTTAATCAAGCTCTGTATTGCCTGCTCCACTGATCTGAGCCCACTGGTGGGCACAGATTGAAGAGGTCCTTTATGCAAGAACAGTAAATAGGCCCTTTTCAGTTCAATAGCTCATCATAATGCACAATTTTGAGGTAGTAATGGGCCCCCTTGCCTCTTGGGCCCTTGTTCGGCTACACAAGTTGCACTTGTCGCGGGCGGAGGAGGGGACGCTGCGCTCACCCACTGCTCGGGTCCGGCTGCTGCTGCTGATCGGTGGCTCGAGCGGTGGGCCGGATCCCAGGGACTCGTGCGGCGTTCCTCGCCCGTGAGTGAAAGGGGGTGGTTTGGTTTAGGGATATTGTCCGTGACGCCACCCACGGTTGTGGTGAGGTTGTGACACCACTGCTGCTCTGGACGGGGATCCCGGGAGCGATGACAGGGAGCAGCTTGGATGTTGGTTCACCCCTCCGTGGGTAGGGGGGTTGGTAGTCCCGGGGCCCGGTGAGGGGTAGGGATGGATGGCAGGCGGGTTACGGGGCCTAGTGAGGTGCAGGGTTGCGGGGGCAGCGCTGTGCCGCACGGCACGGTGGTACTCACTCAGCCAATGATGAATGCAAAGTCTCCAGTAAAACAAACAGCTGGTTGGACGGGTCCCACAGACGGCTGCGGTGTTTCTCCTCCCGGTAGGTTGATGGTGACTGCCTTTCCCTGCACCTGTGTTGTGTTTACAGTTCCAATGGCTTCCCACCGGTAACCCGCTCCCCAGCTTGGATGGATGCTGAGGGAGCCCCTTTTGCCCGCAGGCTCTGACCCTGGGAACTGTAGCCTTAGCGGTGACTGTGTTTCCCTTTATGGTTTGAGCTGTTGCCTTCAATCGGGTCTTGACTGCTGGGAAACTCCGGAGGTTCCCTTCGCTAACGGATTTGACCAGTTTTACGGCGACTCCTAGCCTGGTCGGGGTCCGTAAGCCCTGCCGGATGGTGCTGGCTTCTCTTTGCTCCCCAATCCGGTACCGGCGGGCCACCGCCCGTCCCCGGTCCTTACGGTTCGCTCCAATTAGCCTCTCCTGCAGACGGTCACCACCGTCTGCCAACCTTGCTGTTCCGTCCGGGCCACACACCCGGACGCCTTCAGTCTCCTCTACTGCCACTTCACTTCCCTCCTCACTTCTCAAACTTCAAAACTGATCTGAACTAAACTGGCTCCCTTTTCCCGCCTCCAGGACTGTGAACTCCTCGGTGGGTGGGGCCAACCGCCTGGCCCACCCCCTGGTGTGGACATCAGCCCCTGGAGGGAGGCAACAAGGATTTTGTTTGACTTCGGTGTGCTCAGCCGAGGTGTGGGGCGCGCCGCTGCAGCATCCGTGACAACCTGGCTTGTCCAGGGTGCCACACACCAATAATGTCCACTCCTGTCTGAGTGAGTGGATGCTGTAATTGTGCAGATTGCACAGTTCCCAGTTCTCAGGGATGGACAGAGCAGCCTCTCATACGAGAGTCACTGATGTTGCTATTCATTTCAGGGAGGAGGCAGGGACTGTGGGGGTGACCGCAGCCTTTGCCCCTGATGATGCTTTATTAGAGTATCCCAGCATGCACTGGGATTCTGAAAAAAAGCATCATCAGACAGAAAGTAGGAAAAAAGTCAATAGTAGATAAGGCATATATCTGTACAATACAAGTCTATATTTATGTTACAGTATACATTATTTATGAATTAAGATAGAGACTGTACATCTGTCAAAGGCTAAAAACATAATGTGAACTGAGTTTGGTCCATTACATTTGCATTAGATACCCCTGGCAATGTTATAGATAATATTCGGACCTTTGTCATTAGTTATAACAGGAAAAAAGTAGATTCAGCAAAAGTGTATAACATGTGTATAAAATCAGAATCAAATGTGAACAGTATAGATTTATAAAACAGGAAACTATTAACAAAAAATATTATAATATTACAACAAAGAGAAATTATCTCTTAAAGGGTTATTCTAAAGTTATTAAATTGCTTTAGTCAGACAGCATGAAAATAAGCATGTTTGTAATTCACTTGCTCTTTCTATATGCCTCCATTCTTTTGAAATGAGAGCTTTTATCTTTCCTAGAGTACAACTGGTTTCCTCAGAGCTCATCAACTAGTGCCTGCCCAGACCCTGCCCATCAGTGCATACACTGCACAGTAACGAAATTTCAGGGGAGGAATTAATGACCAATCAGCTCTCTCCAGCAGTTAACACAGTTCTATACAGCAATTAATTGCTCACCTGTGTCCCCCTCTCTCAGCATCTCCCAAACTGTTGTTATAAATCTTCCACAATCACCAGCCTCCATTATCAGCTACTTTCAGAGCAGGTCTCCTAATCATCGATCTTATTGAGCTGTGTGCTTGTTCGAATGTCTCATTCTCTATAAGAAAATATAGTGTACATCAGAACAAACTACTCAGAGCTAAATGTGTTATAGCAGAACATGTGCTGAGATTTATAGTTCTGCTACAACTCTACTACTTAACAAAAAAGTCACTAAAGGCGGAGCCCCCATCCTACCAGAAATCAGGAAGTGAGGAGACTGGAAAACATGTGTTGCTAACGAGATAACTTGAGCATAACCGTGTAAGCTGAAAGTCATTTCCATAATGTCATAGTTACCAAAAAGGAACCTTTCACAAACTGTGCTCTGTATTTCCAATCAATATCTAATTAGCATCTTGATTGATGCCTACTGGTTATGCCACCTTGGTGTGGACTTCATATGCCATTTGACTGTGTTCTCGTTGATACCCCTCTTTGGCAAGGCTATCTTCATAGCT
Organism: Anomaloglossus baeobatrachus; assembly: GCF_048569485.1. Lineage (NCBI taxonomy): Eukaryota > Metazoa > Chordata > Amphibia > Anura > Aromobatidae > Anomaloglossus > Anomaloglossus baeobatrachus. Next base: position 330,453,643 of record NC_134353.1, read on the forward strand.
CCCTGATCATACTTTATCAAGGATTTCTTCCTCCAGGGATGACTTCTTGAATGTATTTCTCTCCCCTCAGGACCCCTCCCTTAATCCCTTTTTAACCTCCCACAGGACCCCTCCATGAAAACCTCTTTTCCTAAATACCTTCCCCTAAATGCATTTCTTCTTTGAATGCCAATGCTTTTCTGAGCCATGATTGACTCTTTTATACCACTATTAGCATTTTTTACATGCCAGGTTCCCTTTCATCAAACTTTTAATTAGGGTGTTTGGTACATCATTTGTGTGGCAAAGAAACTTAGTGCATCATTGCATACATTGGTTTTGCAAACCTTCATATTCCTCACTGGTGCAGTGTTTGGCGACCTGAGATGTCCCTCCACAGTAGAGATGAGCGAACCGGTCGCGGTTCGGCTCGAGGTCGGTTCGCCGAACGGAGGTCCCGTTCGAGTTCGGTTCATCGAACGTTCGACGAACCGAACTCGAACCAATAGGCTATAATGGGAGGCAATCAAAAACACATAAAAATGCATTCTAAATGTACACATACAGTTAATAAACATTGCCATAACACTTACCGGTCCCCGCGATCCCTCCTGCACTCTGTCTACTGCCGCTATTCCATCCGATGATCGCTGAATCCTCCCGGTGACCGGCACTGCCAGCAGTGATGCAGGACCTATCGTGACGTCAAAATAGCCATGTGACCAGTCACGTGGCTATTATCTCATTGGCTACAGACTGGTCACATGACTATGACGCGTCATGTAGGACCTGCGAGTGCATCTCTCCGGTACACAGTGCACATTTGTGTATCGCCATGTACCGGCGACATGCTGTAGCACACGGTCGACTCCCCGTTCCGTTAGGGACCGGCTGACACAGCCGGTCAATAACGGAGATCACCGTTGCCATAGCAACGCAGTTAGCGGTGACGTCACCGCTAACCGCGGCTCCGGGAATCACATGATCGGAGCCTTGTTGCTATGGTAACGCGTCTGTTACCGCCAGCAGCCAGCAGCACTGATCTTTCACTCCGTGAAGGCTGCAAGCTGCTTTCCGTGCAGCTATCACGGAGTGATTTCTGCACGGGAAGCAGCGTCTTCCCCCATTCAGCAGTGATGGAGCAGAGCTGCATTTGTTGAACGAGAAAGACAGAAGACCATGGATCGTGGAGGGCTGACAGGGGGTAATAAAGATGGAGTCTCTAATGTGTCTGTGTATTTATTTCTATTAAAGTATTTTTTCTCTGTGTGGTGTCTTTTTTTTAACCCTTTATTGGAGATTCTTAATGGCTGGGTCAAACGTGCCTGACATTAAGAATCTCTGGCTTAATACTAGCTAGTAAAACAAAGCCAGTATTAACTCATGATTACCCAACAAGCCACCCGGCTTCAGGGCTGTTGGAAGAGTTGGATACAGCGCCAGATGACGGCGCTTCTATGAAAGCGCCATTTTCTGGGGCGGCTGCGGACTGCAATTCGCAGCAGAGGCGCCCAGAAACCTCGGGCTAACCTGTGCTGCAGATTCCAATCCCCAGCTGCCTAGTTGTACCGGGCTGGACACAAAAATGGAGCGAAGCTCACGTCGTTTTTTTTTTAATTATTTCATGAAATAAGTGAAATAATTAAAAAAAACGGGCTTCCCTATATTTTTGGTTCCCAGCCGGGTGCAAATAGGCAACTGGGGGTTGGAGGCAGCCCGTGTCTGCCTGCTGTACCTGGCTAGCATATAAAAATATGGCGAAGCCCACGTCATTTTTTTGGTGGGCAAAAAACTTCTGCATACAGTCCTGGATGGAGTATGCTGAGCCTTGTAGTTCTGCAGCTGCTGTCTGCTCTTCTCCATATAGACAGACAGCAGCTGCAGAACTACAAGGCTCAGCATACTCCATCCAGGACTGTATGCAGAAGTTTTTTGCCCCCTGAAAAAATTATGTGGGCTTCGCCATATTTTTGTATGCTAGCCAGGTACAGCAGGCAGGTACGGCTGCCCCCAACCCCCAGTTGCCTATTTGTACCCGGCTGGGAACCAAAAATAAAGGGAAGCCCTTTTTTTATTATTTCATGAATTTCATGAAATAATTAGAAAACAAATGACGTAGGCTTCGCCCCATTTTTGTTTCCAGCCAGGTACAACTAGGCAGCTGGGGATTGGAATCTGCAGCACAGGTTGGCCTGAGCTTTCTGGGCCCCACTGCTGCGAATTGCAGTCTGCAGCCGCCTCAGAAAATGGCACTTTCATAGAAGCGCCATCTTCTGGCGCTGTATCCAACTCTTCCAGCACCTGCCTGCTATACCTGGCTAGCATAAAAAAATATGGCGAAGCTCACGTCCTTTTTTTGTAGTTTTTTGGCAAAAAAAAATAAAAAATGCTTCCCTGGATTTTCCATTGCCAGTGAAGGTAACACCAAGCAGTGGGGGTTAGCAGCCAGTAGCTGCTTGGATTACCCTTAGCTAGCAATACAAAAAATGCAGCAGGAGCCCATATATATTTTTTTTAATTATTTATTTAAATAACTAAAAACAAAATGGGCTTCCCTGTATTTTGATTGCTGGACATCACAGTGCTGTAAAAATAAATCTTTAAAAAAATGACGTAGCGCTCCGCGGTATTTTTGATTCTCAGCGCAGATAAAGCAGACAGCTATGGGTTGCCACCCCCATCTGCCTGCCGTTACCTTGGTTGGCAATCAAAATACAGGGAAGCCCATTAATTTTTTCTATTTAAAAAATAGTTAAAAATAAAATGACGTTGGGTCCCCCCATTTTTGATAGCCAGCTAGGGTAAAGCAGACAGCTGTAACCTGAAAACCACAGCTGGCAGCTTTACCGTGGTTGGGGATCCAATGTGGAGGTCCCCCCAGGCTCTTTTTTTTATAATTATTTTATAAATATTAATAATTACACAAAAAAAGTAGGGTCCCCCCCAAATTGGATCACCAGCCAAGGTAAAGCGGACAGCTGTGGTCTGGTATTCTCAGGGTGGGAAGGTCCATAGTTATTGGGCCTTCACATCCTAAAAATAGCAGGCCGCAGGCACCCCAGACGTGGCGCATCCACTAGATGCGCCAATCCTGGCGCTTCACCCCAGCTCATCCCGTGCCCTGGTGCAGTGGCAAACGGGGTAATAGATCGGGTTGATACTAGCTGTAAGGTCACCTGACATAAAGCCCAGCAGTTTGTGATGTCATGGCGTCTATTAGATACCCAACATCATAAACTGTCAGTACTAACAAAAAAAAATCGACAAAAGAAATTTATTTGAAAAAACAGTCCCCAAAACATTCCCTCTTTCACCAATTTATTGTAAGAAAAAAAATAAAGGGGTCCCACGACAACTCTGGACCGTCTAGAATATGGGGGGAGACACTCAGGGAACGTATCCCCCATTTTCTAGGAGTGCTGTCACGCTCCCCGACTCCCCTGCCACGCTCCCCGGCTCCCCTGCCACGCTCCCCGGCTCCCCTGCCACGCTCCCCGGCTCCTTTGCCAGGCGTCCCCCGCTCCACGGCCTCCATTCTCCCTCACCTGCGTCCTCCAGGCAACCCGGTCCCCGGTCCCGGCGCCCATCTGCGATGCTGAGCGCTCCTGCCTCCTGTGCACCGCTCCCTGCTCTGGCTTCTGGCACCCGGGCCTCGCGCATGCGCATTAGGGCGCGCGCACGGTCATTGACCCTCTCTTAAAGGGCCAGCGTCCTCCAACAGGATATTGAAGATTCAGGTGCAGGGTATATAGGGGGTTCCTTTCCAAGTGGGCGGGGCCTGTTCTTCGTGTTTGCTAAGCTAGGAGTCAGGTCTCCCTGTGCCATTATCTCGCACTTACCTATCTCTCTTGTAGAGCCGCTCCTGTCTCGCCAACCGGTCCTGACGGTTCCAGAACCCCGAACGGACTGTCAACCATCTTCTCAGTTCCCACTGTCTCCGATCCCTGGATCCGTGTGGTGACCAACCTAGCCGTTCCGCTGGTTTCGGACCCTGCCTGACATCATCTCGGCCTCCGAACCTGCGCTCCGTCACCCGGACTACCTTCAGAGACTCCGTGGTCCCAGGGACTTCTACACCCACTCCTCTGAACGGACTGTCCTGCTACCCGTAGTGCTTCGGCTACCGGGCACCTTGCCCTCGGTGGGGTGCTCAGTCCAGAGGATCCACCTCCTGGGCCTACCCGTCATCCTGGTCCTAACAAGTGCAGACCCTTCATGTGAGCAGTGTGGGTGCAATGAATCTGCACTCTCTCTCCCCGGGTCCACAGCAGCAGAGTCCATGTCGTAATGGTTGCTACCAAAGCTGCAATGCCCTGCTCATGAGGTAAGGGCATGCCTAATCAGGAGAACTATTCTACATTTCCAAATATTGGTATTTGCTGATATTATTGCTATTCCACCTACTATATATTGGGGATAGGATCTTGGAGATGGAATACCCCTTTAAGTCCAGTTATCCAGCTGAATGAATACTTAACAACAGAGCTCGCTATTTAGATGTGTTTTCTTGCGGCGTATAACGGACTCTCATGTTTGGTAGTCATTCAGCAGGGCAACTATAAAAGCAAATCCCTCCATTTGGAAATGTAGTATAGCTCTCCTGATCAATTATGTTCCTTACCTCATGAGCAGGGCATTGCAGTAATAATAATAATTTATTCATTTATATAGCGTTATTAATTCCATAGCGCTGTATGTCTTTGGTGTGTGGGAGGAAACCGGAGTACCCGGAGGAAACCCACGCAAACACAGGGAGAACATACAAACTCTTTGCAGATGGTGTCCTTGGTGAGAATGGAACCCAGGACCTCAGCGCTGCAAGACTGCAGTGCTAACCACTGAGCCACCGTGCCGCCCATTTAGCTTACAGATGCATAACCACCACTCACTGTGTCTGAACACAGGAAGCTGAGCTGACAGCCGCTCTGTGCATGCGGCAGCGTCTATTGTGAAGGAGAGGGCCGCGGGGGATCAACGCTGCACAGGTACCGTGGGACACCGGGGAACAGCGGTGGGGTTATAGGGGGTGACCTGGCAGGGCCTGGGGAGGAGTTTTCTGTCGCATGTGTCATGGCACATGTGACAGAAATCAGAGGAGTAGGGTGAATGCGGCCGGCGCGCTGCTGTGCGCGCGGCCATCTTGGATTTCTGGGAGGGCATCAGGGGGGGCACTTTGGCGACACCGGGGGACCGGGGAGGAGATTTATCATGTTTGTTCATGACAGATGGGAGATAAATAATTTTTTACCGGCGCTGTCATTTACTGTAACGTGATCATCGGTGTACGGTGTATACCTGTGATCACGTGAGCGGGGACCAACCCTGCCTCCCCGTCACACCCCCGGGCCCCGGGACCACCGGCCCCTAGCCACGGAGGGGGAAAACAACATCCCAGCTGCTCTCTACTGTCGCTCCCGGGATTCCCGTCACCAGCAGCGGTGGTGCCCATCTTCACCACAACCCATGGGTGGCGTCACGGACTAAATCCCCCAAAACCAACCACCCTTTTCACTCACGGGTGAAGAGCGCCGCTCGAGTCCTCGGATCCGGCCCACCGCTCGAGCCACCGAGCAGCAGCCGCAGCAGCGCCGGACCCGAGTATTAGCGAGCGCAGCGGCGGCGTCTCCCCCGCCCACGACATTTGCAATACCCTTTCTGCAGAGTCTTAACTTTTGCATTTAACCATGTGCATCTGCTTAGTTTTGGCCCTTTAATACAGAGCATTTAGTGTACTTGGAATGAAAACTAGACTAGATTAGAGTAGTCCTGCTACTGCACATTATTCCACCCCATTATACCAGGAGTCAGACCAGAGTGATATTTCCTCTTGAAGGTCCCCAGATGGAGACCAGAGTCTGAAATGGAGCAATGGAGGCTGGAATAGAGGTCTATTCTCTTTAGACATTGTCGCTTTACTCCTGGATGCAATAATAGCCTTAGATTAAAAAAAAGACAAATAGGAGGACAACATTGTGTAATTAAATTATTTTATTACTGAATAATTTAAGATCAGAATCCATATATTAGCCAAAGGACATAAAGTGTCAAGTGAAACCACACCTGTGACAGAGAAATCAAAATATCATAGATAATCTAGGGATATCACAATGAATGAAAAGCATCACTGGTAGTGCTAAATAAAGTGCCTAACATAATGCAAAATATAGTAATAAATTGCCAAGTGATGCTTAAAATAACATATTGAATATCCCAGTATTACCTCAGTAAGTGGAAAACATCACTAATGGCTCTGAATAAAGTACCAAGAAAGTACAAAGTTTAATATTAAATTGGCTAGTAATGCTTACCAAATAGTATAACAGTCACAGGTGCAGAGTAGAACCCCATGTCCTGATGCACGTTTCGCAGGGAGACGCCGGAACTTCTTGGAGGGGAGTGGAAGAAGCGGGGTCTCCCCACAAAATGTGCATCAGGATTATGGTGTGAAAGGGCATATTGTACTGTATTTTACTATAGGCATACCCCTCCAAGTTTCATTCCAGGTACACTAGTAAATAGATGTTACATTGGAAAAATGGCTCTACCACTGGTTTCACAAGCAAATCAATGTGTCCAAGGAACTATTTTTCAACACAAGAATGCCCGACTGCATGTTAATTTTGCTACTGTACATAGCCTAAACATACTACCATGGCCTGCAGTGCCTCTGGACTTGTCTCCCATCAAGCACATGTAGAAGGTTGACAAAGGCAAATGGAGCTGCCAGCAGTGGATCTTGATGATTTCCTTACTCAAGTGCATGATAGAATATTCCTTCTCCATTAATAATCATATTGACAACATACCAAGGCATGCAGATGCATGTATTTCTGTGTGTTATATATTGTGCTTATACTCGATATTGAATAAACTGACAGGTTTTTAAAATTTTAGCTTTCTTTTTTATTATTTGCATATCAATATGAAACTGTTAGCTACAGTAAAGTAGAATGAGTTCTGCTCTGTAGCTAAGAGAGGATGATCTAAGTGGGAAGTTGAAATAATTGTGCTGTAGACTGTAGGAAATCTATATTGTTTTGTTCATCATAGATATGAACTCCTATAAGAGGAGTCTAGCAGTGATTCTTTCATAGAGAGCACAGGACTGCTCGACGGAGCTGAGTGTTTCTGTGTATGTGGGAGTTGGGAAGATTGCAACTTACTGAACAATTAAATAACAGCCACCTAATGTTTATGAAGACCTTTAGTGTTTCAAAAGCAAAACTAAAGACATTTATATGGCTTCTTTCTTTAATAGAATAACCCCAATTAGTTACATAAGTAGTGCAGTGAATTATGTAAGTGATCCATATACCACATCTACAATTTCCGTTATGGGATTTATAGAATATTGCTAAAACAAAATGAATCAAAATGATTAAAAAAAGAAAACTCCCAAGCAAAAAGGTATATCAAATATCATTAATTAATATCACCTTAATTATCCTATAGGAGCAACTCTGTAAACAACGCTGACAGAATTTACTGTATATATTTTTTTATTCAACACTTCCAAATCATCTGTACCCTAAAATAGTATGATATTGAAATTAAAGCTCCCTACACAGTAAACAAGATCCTATAGGGCTTTATCAATGTTATGGATCTTGCATTGCAAAGACACAAACAAAAAGTATTTTCTTTAAACAAATGTGTCTAAGTAGTAAAAAATACTGTGAACATTGTAAAACCAAATAATATAAATAGTGGATTTTTATATTGAATCCATTTACCCTAACAAAATAATGAAAGTTATCACAATAGTTTATATATCTTTAAATTCAACATATTTCACAAAAATACACTTATATAACTGTGTTGACAAAAAAAACCCTCTAAAAATCACTAAACTTTGGTCCAACTTTACATAAATTTAGCTTACATTTTACAACCTATTGGACAGTTTTACACCATAAGCACATTGATGAATTGGTCCTTCAGTCCATACAGCCCAAATTAGCAAGTCAACTTTAGGGGTTTATATAAAATATTTAAATAAAAAATGGCAAAACTATATATGTGTCAGTATATTATATGTTAGGTTGTTTGCTTTAAATATAGAGTTGACAATCTTGTTATAACTATATGTACACCCATACTGAGCTACTATTTGTTGCAAATCCCCTTCTTTCTGCTATTTCTTGCTTCCATGTAGTTCTAAAATCCATTGTGAGAGAAGGTCAAAGGAAAAGAAGAAAAAAACTTGCAAAGTAACAACTTTTGAATTTGAACTGACAGACAAAGTTAATGTTGACAAAGTACAAAAAAAGGTTTGGAAAAAAAATGCCCAGATGAGGGATTTGGGACTTCAGCTCCGAAGGGGTAAAGTTGCTCCTTTTGATGTGGGAGGTCTGAGAGCAACCTGCTGGGATGCTCCCTGGTACATCTCATTAACCGTGTCATCAAAGACCCCCAAGCTCCGGAGAATCATAACATTATCTCTGACATTACCACACAAGATACAAGGTCCCTCAGACAGTCTATAAACATGCCTGTAATAACCAATTCATCCTGGCTTGACACCCCTGCAAGGGCTGGATGCCCTTTAGTGAGCTGTGTGAATTACCCCAGTCATTCATCAAAGTTTCTCAGGAGTACATGTCACACAGCATTAAATTTAATTAAAGCAACATTGACTGCAATGCAATCCTCTGGGGTCTCCTTGCCTGAAGAACTGGATAACTTTTTCTTCCACATTTAAATATATACCATTTAAGTCTAAAATTCTAGACAAGTGGCAGTGTGAACAAAGTGCTTTTTAACAAGATGTTTATTTTACCAGAACTAGACAGTAAGAATTTGAAATGTGATATATTTAAAATCTAACTTTTCTAAAAATGTCATAATATTGACTTCTTAAAAAATTCTCCATCAGCACAATTGGAGTTAAAAAAAAGGTAAGATTATTTATATGTATATAAATATATATTGCACCATAGCATTATTATTATTATTATTATTATTATTATTATTATTATTATTATTCAGAAAATGTTATTATTATTATTATTATTATCATCAGTAGCTGTTGTCATAGTAGTATTAATATTCATAAATTATTATTATCCTTTGTATAATTGTTATTATTATTCATAAATTATTATTAATATTATTATTATTATTATTAGCAGTAGTTGTTGTAGTATTAATATTCATACATTATTATTATTATTATTATTATTATTATTATTATTATTATTATAATTTTTTTAATTATTGCTATTATTATTATTATTATTTTCTTAATATAATAATAATAATAATAATAATAATAATAATAATAATAATAATAATAAATATAGACATTTCTTGACTAATTGCCTTACTTTCTTCTTCACATTAAAGGGGTTGTCCAGTTTACAAAACACAACACTTTTTAGATTGCTGTATTTTATTCTTTTTTATGGACCTAAACACTTCAGGCAGATGCAGTGGTGATTAGACGTCGTTTGTGAACCCTTCTGAAATTTCAATATTTCAATATTTCTGCATAAATTTGAACTAAAGCTACTTTAGGTATTCAAACAAGTTTTACAAGTAAAAAAAGAGGAACCAAATCAAATAAATCTATCACAAATATTAGATTTTGCAATTTTTTATGGAGGAAAGTGATCCATGTCACATGTCTGTATCTTGAAAAAAATGTGCAAACCTTTGCTTTTAGCATCTGATGTGACACGCTTGAGCTGCAATAATTAGACCTTAACATTTCCAGTAATTGCTGATTAACCACTTTCCGACGTGGTGATTTTCCGTTATTCCTCTTTCATTTGTTTTCAATTGACATAGCTTGTTTTTTTTTGTTTTTTTTGGGATAAGTTATAGTTTTTAGTAACACCGTCTATCTTATCCTGATAAAGCAATGCACAAAAGACTATGGCCAAAAAATGATAGTAATAAAATAATTTTTTATTGACAAATAGCATAAGAAATTTAAAATAAACAAAGTAAAGCAATGAGTACACTAATGGAGGCTCAAACCAGGGAAAGGAAGGAAGGAAATATACAGTCATTCCCACAATAGTATAACAATAGTTTATATATAATAGTTGAATCACCAAATAAGGAAACATGGGAGAAGTGGGGAACAAACCTGCATGCATACTCCTGCTGTTGGAATGGCACCAAGTCCCGATGAGTGTTTCGGCACTTAGCCTTCATCAGAAGTCATGATGTCACTCTGGAGAGCTTCTTAAATACAGATATACTTGTACAGCCAATAGGACCAAAAAAGGATAAAACCGAATACAAGGGTCTATAATACATACAAAATATTTTATTAATTAAAAACCATTTGATCTCAAGAGACACAGCCGGAGCTGGACAATAGGCGTCACAATCTAAACAATCATATCATCCCTGTCTCAGAGTTCAATATAAATAGGGAGCATATGTATATATAAAAATAATAAAAATGTATCGCAGCATTATATATAATCAAGGATATTAATTACAACCATATAGAAGTTCATCCAATTATATCTCAAACCAATAAATGTATAAATACAATACATTAGTTAATCATAAAGTGATAAGTATATAAATAAGCAAATCTTATATGTGTCCAAGAATTATGGTTACTGAACAATCATAAAGTGCAAAGTGCAAAATAAGTAGAAAAAAAGAGGAGAAAAGAGAAGTCAGTGTGCATACACATATATATACCTATACATACATTGTGGTATCCTGTTCTGTTTTATATAACTTGTTTTTTTTTTTACTGCACTATTCTAAGTCCTGTTGTGTATAAATATGTGACTCTTCAGATTTTGTGTTATACCATGCCTGATGAAGAAACCTGAGTAGTCTCGAAAGCTTGCAATTATTACCATCTTTTCAGTTAGCCATTAAAAGGTATCAACCACTGAGGACTTTCTGTTCTTTTAAACAAAATTTTTTTTATACATACATTGGTATCTAATAGTTAAAAGAGCAGCCAAGACTCCATAGATGGCTGGAAAGAGTTAATAGTATAACCAGTCCTTAGAAAGGGGAGGGGTGGGTGATAAGTTCCTAAAAGGATAAATTCTCAAGATGGAGGATATAACTATACATATATATATATATATATATATATATATATATATATATATATATATATATATATATATATATATACACATACATATATATACTAACACACATATATATATATATATATATATATATATGCATATACATACACACAGAAATGTATCAATTCTCTGGGACAAGGGGTGAATCAGAGAGCAAAAAGAGCCCTTGCTAAATGATACCAGGGACAGTAGCTGTGACAGGGATAAAGATATGCAAGTCTATTAGTCATGTAATGAGATTAGAGTTAATGTAAACACTGCAGCCCTGTCAGGTGCTACTATGACAATTACTGCTGCTTAAGCTGGGTTTACACACTGCAACATCGCAAAGGACATCGCTGTAACGTCACCGGTTTGGTGACGCAATAGCGACCTCCCTAAGTCTCTGCTAAGTCTCTGGTGAGCGTTCAAACAGGCAAACCTGGCCAACAACTCAACAGCGATCCGGACCTGCAGAGCGACCTAGCTGGTTGTTGGGGACGTTGATAAGCAGCCTTTTGAAAGGGAAGTTGCTAACAAAGTCGCTGCAAAGTCTTCACACACTGAAACTTCATGCTGCACAGCAGGAAACAAAGGACCTAGGAATGGTCCTGAACGATTTGTAACGATTACAACTTCACAGCAGGGGCCGGGTCGCTGATAGGTTTCACACACTGCAACATCGCAAACAACATCGCTATTGCGTCACAAAACCGGTGACGTTACAGCGATGTCGTTTGAGATGTTGCAGTGTGTAAACCCAGCTATAGACTGAATGCCCTAATCAGAGGCACAGGCATAAAACAAAGCCTGTGATCTGTATACTGACACCATATCAAGAGGGCTGGTGAGAGCAGAGAAGTACAAGCAGGCACATTACCTAATAGCTGCAAATGCCACCAGACGCTGATACAGGATTGTGACGCTCCCCGACGCTGGCGTTTCGGTGCTTCCTTCTTCAAAGGACGCTCCAGTGTCGGGGAGCGTCACAATCCTGTATCAGCGTCTGGTGGCATTTGCAGCTATTAGGTAATGTGCCTGCTTGTACTTCTCTCTTTTCTCCTCTTTTTTCTACTTATTTTGCACTTTGCACTTTATGATTGTTCAGTAACCATAATTCTTGGACACATATAAGATTTGCTTATTTATATACTTATCACTTTATGATTAACTAATGTATTGTATTTATACATTTATTGGTTTGAGATATAATTGGATGAACTTCTATATGGTTGTAATTAATATCCTTGATTATATATAATGCTGCGATACATTTTTATTATTTTTATATATACATATGCTCCCTATTTATATTGAACTCTGAGACAGGGATGATATGATTGCTTGGATTGTGACACCTATTGTCCAGCTCGGGCTGTGTCTCTTGAGATCAAATGGTTTTTAATTAATAAAATATTTTGTATGTATTATAGACCCTTGTATTCGGTTTTTTCCTTTTTTGGTCTTATTAGTAATCTCCGAAGTGGTCTTATGGTCCTCTTGTACCCCTGCACCCCTAAAAATAACGTTTGTAAAAATAATAAATAAAAAATACACATAGATGAATACATAGGATACGATGTATGTGTGTATATATATGTATATATAGTGTATTCTGGGGTGTTGTACGGGCGTCATCACTTAAACTGTCTTTTGTGTTGTACAGCCAATAGGAAGATTTGGCATCATGCAGGTTCCAGTGACTGCCAGGATCATCTCAGCATGCATCATCCGCTGGGTGTAGGAGCTGATGATAGAAACTGAGATACTAATATATAAACTTAGTATGTGGATGGATACCATGTTTGGCATAGGTGGTCTCCTTGACTGGAGACTGCCCTTCCCGTGGTTGTTCCTTCCCGGTGAAAGACCTGGCTAGTTTCCTGCCAGCGTTGAGAAACATGTGATGGTGTCTCCGCAGGCCTTCTTGCTTTGAATATTTCCCAGGGGGCATTGCTCTAGAATCACTGCGTTGAGAAACACGTGATGGTGTCTCCGCAGTGGTGGATGTTGATCTCCCTAAGGTCAACCATCCTTGCTCACATAGTCTTTTACTAGGCAATGCTCCCACAAGCCAGATTCCTACTCCACACTGATGAGGGTCAAATACCCCGAAACACTGTCTGTGGATGGATACCATGTTTGGCATAGGTGGTCTCCTTGACTGGAGACTGCCCTTCCCGTGGTTGTTCCTTCCCGGTGAAAGACCTGGCTAGTTTCCTGCCAGCGTTGAGAAACATGTGATGGTGTCTCCGCAGGCCTTCTTGCTTTGAATATATAAACTATGATTATACTATTGTGGGCATGACTATATATTTACCTCATTACGCTAGTATGAGCTTTAGTGTACTCATTGCTCTACTTTATTTTAACTTTCTTATGCAATTTGTCAATAACAATTTTGTTATATCACTACTTTAAATGGGGAATACCTTTACCTGTATACACGTGTTTCATGATATGTTTCCTTTATTGATATCTCCTTGGTTTACTGAAATGTGGTTATATCTAGTTTTTTCCTGTAAAGTACTGGAAAGCGGGGGAAAAAATTCCAAGCATAGGAAAATAGCAAAAAAAAATAATTTTGTAACATTTTGGGGGGCTTTTTTACTGGCAGAATTAATGATGCAGAAAAATGGCAAGGAAATACGGTTCTTCAGGTTAGTAGGATTATGGTGAAAACGCAATTCTGGCATTTTGACTGTTTACTGATCATGTTTATTAATTATAGATTTTAATCATTCAGACTTTAATAAATGGAGCAATACCACATATGACATCCAGTCGGTGCCCCACAATCTCATCAAGGATGTGCTGATTAAAGATAGTACAGCACACCCTCTGGAATACACGTTGTAAAAGCTGCTATCATAGATTGATATCTGCATTTAACAGGTTAACAGCTACAGGCTTAGCACTACTCCATGTGCAGCTTTTAGAGGTAGATGATCGTTGAATATTACAGGCATCATCTGCTGATAAAGATGCAGGGTCAGTCCTTGAGCCCACATCAAGTTCAGGGAGCCAACATAGGACAGTACATCATATTTCAGTAAAGTCTTTATCCTTCAGATTGGTTTAGGAGAATTTAAGCCCACTGCTCCTTTTAAAATATTTTCAACTCTTATGTTGTTTGGTTTTCTCCCATGAACTGCTTGCTTCAGGTCCTGCCAGCATTGGACTGGCTACCAGAGGAATCTCCAGTAATGCCAGGCCTGGAATCAGGTACCTGCATTGCACTCCGGAGCTCTCACCTGAGCTCCGGAGTGCAGCCTAGACTGTACCGCGAGCGCCGAGTGATTGATTCCCCGGCACTTGCGGTTCAGTTAATGACAGCTGCAGACAGGCCGGGCTGAACCCCGGAGTTCAGGTGAGAGCACCGGAGATCAACCTGGCCTGTCTGCAGCTGACATGAACTGAACTGCAAGTGCTGGGGAATCAATCACTCGGCGCTCGTGGTACAGTCTAGACTGCACGCCGGAGCTCAGGTGAAAGCTCTGGAGTGCAGTGCAGGTACCTGAATCCAGGCCTGGCATTACTGGAGTTTCCTCCGGTAGCCAGTCCGACGCTGGGTCCTGCCACAATATTTCTGTAGGACTAAGGTCTGAACAACATTTGATGTAACTTTATGCCATGGTTGAGAAAGGGTTTCTCGAATAATTGTATAAATTTACATCATGATAATCATTGGAACACAAGGGCTGTGCCCATGTGATCACCCCTGGGAGCTCATAATAACTTATGGGCGAGATCCGGCTGTCACAGACAGGGATGTTGTCTGCGCCACTTCTGACTGTATAACCCCCTTAATGCTGATATCGATAGCAATTGCAGCATTTAGGAGGCTAAGATAGGGAGTGTGCACCCTCTCTTACTAAATTGGGACCCCGAGGGCCTGATCGTTGCCATGGCAACACAAAAACAAATGACAACATCCAAGTCAGACAGCTATGACAGGTCTGTTAGACCATACAAGGAGTATGGTCTAAGAGGCTTCTGTGGGTGTCACGCTGACAAGTTTATTGCATTGCATTGCTTGTGCTTGGCAATACATTATACCAGAGATCAAAGTAATAAAACTTAACGTCCCATATAAGTAAAAAAAATAAAATAAAGTAGAAAACAAATTGTAAAAATATTTAAAAATATCAGAAATTAAAGAACAAAAAAAACATTGCTTGTGCTTAGCAATACATTATACCAAAGATGAGAGTAATAAAACTTAATGTCCCAACGTCCCAAGTCAGCCAGCTACAACAGGCCTCTTAGACCATTCTAGCAGTATGGTCTTAGAGGCTTCTGTGGGTGTCACACTGATAAGTTTAATGTATTGCATTGCTTGTGCTTGGCAATACATCATACCAGAGATCAGAGTAATAAAACTTAACGTCCCATGTAAGTAAAAAAATAAAATAGAAAACAAATTGTAAAAATATTTAAAAATATCAGAAATTAGAGAACAAAAAAACCCCAAATATTCTATCAATAAATATGTATATATATATAATAACAAAAATAAACGAAAAAGTACATATATTTGGTATTGCCATTTCCGGAACAACGAAATCTATAAAACTGTCACACTAGTTAACACGCCAAAAACAAGCCAACATACAGCTCCGTCAGCAAAGAAAAAAGCTAAAGCTCTCAGTATACAGCAACAAAAAACCATTTTTTTCTATACATTTTTTGCATTGTGTAAAAGTAGCAAAACATAAAATAGTATAATAGTGATATCGCTTCATTCATACCCGAAGTATAAAGCTGTCTTATCACTTTTACGATACAGTAAAAAAATAAAATAAGAAATGATTCCTGAATTACTGTTTCTTCTTAATTCTGCATCACTAAAAGACTACTAGAAAGCGATTAAAAAATATTATGTGGCCCAAAATGGAACCAATAAAAATTCTGACTCATCCTTCAGAAAACAAGCCCTCACATGCCTCTGTTGTCAGAAAAATATAAAAATCATAATCTTCCAAATTCGGTAATGCAAATAAACTTTATTTTGTGAAAAGCGTTTTTTTAGTGTGATAGTAAAAAAGATATTTCTGGTATTGGTATAATCGTAATTACCTCAAGGAACAAGCATCTCTATCACTTATCAACATGAGCAGAGTAAAATATGAATTAATAAAGCCAATTCTTCAACTACTATCAATTTGATCATTCTGCCTCCCAAAGATCACAGTTAAGGGTGCTTTACACGCTGCGACATCACGGTGTTTGTGACGCACATCCGGTGTCGTTACCGACATCGCAGCGTATGACAGCTAGGAATGACGATCAGCGATCGCAAAAACATCAAAAATCGTTGATCGTTGACACGTCGCTCCTTTTCATAATATCGTTGGTGGTGCATGCCGCTGGTTGCTCGTCATTCCTGCGGCATCACACATTGCTATGTGTGACACCGTAGGAACGACGAACATCTCCTTACCTGCGGCCGCCGGCAATGAGGAAGGAAGGAGGTGGGCGGGATATCCCGCCCGATCATCTCCGCCCCTCCGCTTCTATTGGATGGCTGTCGTGTGACGTTGCTGTGACACTGCACGAACCACCCCCTTAGAAAGGAAGCGGTTTGCCGGCCACAGCGACGTTGCAGGGAATGTACGTTCGTGTGATGGGTGTAAGCGATGTTGTGTGCCACGGGCAGCAATTTGCCCGTGATGCACAACCAACGGGGTGGGTACACTTGCTAGCGATATCGATAGCGATATCGCAGCGTGTAAAGTGCCCTTTAGGTTAGCACTCTACGTTGAGTGCTTACCTCAGGGTAAATCTGTAAACCTGTAAATCTCTTAAAATTTGATTCAAAGTTCCTAATGGATAATTCACTGTATTAATAGCAGATGGAGTCACGATGAACTCCCACCTGGCCAGTAGTCTAGGGTTGTCCATATTTTTACATGTCTTTTTAGGTGTGCAAAAAATTTTGGCCACAATAACAACAGTTTTTGTTCACCGGTCTTCATCTGGTTTCTGCTGAATAGTGGCCAAATAGAGACCGGAGTAAATTTGCTAACTTATTAGCAAATGGACTTGTCTGGTGTTTCACATCAATCATGTATTTTGGAGATGTAGATGGAAACCCTAATTTAAGAGCTCAGCATAGTGCACAGGATAAATTTGAACTGATCCGAAATGTTCTGAACTACAATTTGCTGCCAATATCATTCAACTCAATCCACAAAAACCAAGTCTGCACTCAGGTCCATGTCCATCATCGGTTAATGGAAATATAGGGGGCTTCCATGCTACTGGTAGCATAAGTCTCTAAAAGCGCAATCAAGCAAAATCTGCACTCCCAAATTCAACTGCCCCCTCCCTTTTAATTCCCATACCTTGACTAAACTACAGTTAAAGTCTACATGTTTGGCATTTTTGTAGTGAGAAATTAATTTATAGGACGGGGTGTGTGTCTCCAGAAACATGAGCTGGGAACAATGTGTGCAGACTATAATGTACTGGCACTACAATCGCACTACAAGGACTTATTTGCAATTTTTAATTCTGCAGCATTCACTGCGTTTGACTCTATGGGTGTTTTGCAGAAACAAAATCGTCCCCACACCAGTAAATTAATTTCCCAGATGGGTGTAATTTCCAAAATGTGAACAGTTGAGGGGGATTTTTTCTGTTCTGGTACTTAGGGCCTCTGCAAATGCAATCCTCAAACTATTCTAGGAAAATCTGTGCTCCAAAAGTTAAATGGCACTCGTTCTCCTCCAAGCCCTGCTGTGTGACCAAACAGAACTATACAGACAAATGTTGGGTATTGCCACGTTCCAGAGAAATTGTGTAACACATTATGTGGACTGTTTTATCTATTCCCCTTGTGAAACAGGAAATCTGGGACTAAAACAAGATTTATTGGTAAAAATGTCATTTTTTATTTTCATGGCTTATATTGTAACATTTTTTGATACACCTGTGGTGCCAATATGCTCACTGCAATCCTGGATAAAGTCATTGAGGGGTGCAGTTTGCAAAATGAGGTCTCTTGGGGGGAATTTCTGCTGTTCTGGCTGGTTCTGGTGTTTGGGGAGTTCTGCTGGGTGTTAAGGGGTCACTTGCATACTCAGTCCATAAAGCTGACACCGACAACTGGATAAACCAAAGTTCTGGACACCGCTGCCACTGAGGGGAACTAGTTTGGGTTCCGTCCCCACTGGTGTTGCCTGGTGATCCGTGACCTTCCTCCTGGCACTAAATTCACTTGTCAGTTGGTCCCGGTAGTGTAGATCTAGTCGGGTCAGGCTCCTCAGTGTGGCTAACTGTGGGAGCTTGCTCTCAGGGTTCACGCTTGGGATTTACTAGACCATTTTGGTGGAAAGTCCTATCCCCCTCGTTGCACTAGTACCCTGATTTTGGAGCGGGTGGAGAGCGGATCTTCAAGGCTCCGTTCTCGTCGGGTAAATTGTCAGGTTGCCTGAATCTACTTCCTGACCTAGGGTCCACGTACCCAGTCGTGCCCTGGTCCCTGCCCGGTGGTGGTACAAGGCCGCCGGCTGTCCTCCTCGACAGTTCCGCGCCCCTTGTCACGATCCCCTGCGACCGGGGGTCCAGCTCCTACTAGGCCCAGACCACTGTCTGCTACCTAGTTACTTTCAAGGAGCCCGGCTCCTGACCTCCTCACTTCACTCTCTCTTTTTCACTCACTGACTGACTCCTGACACTCCTGACCTCCCCTTACCAACCACCCAAGTGGGCGACCCTATTCCACTCAGGCCGTTCACTGGTGTGTCTGGTGGGTGCGGTGCAGAGTGTACCTAAGATTTTACTAGCTGTTGTAGGCAACACCTGGGGACCCATAACCAAGGAGGAGGTGGATATTGCACAGGAGGGCAGATTGCACAATACCCTGTGACGACCGGATAGTCCAGGGCGTCACACTAACATTCCAGCAAATTCTGAAGTCCAAAATGGTTATCCTTCCCTTTTCAGCTTTATACCTCAAAAAAAAATCCAGATTACATGGAGGGTATTGGTGTACTAACGAAAAATTATACAGCAAACTATGTGGGCCCTTTTTTTCTTATTATCCTTATAAAAATTAAAAACGTTGGGCTAATACAACATTTTAGTAAAAAAGAATTAATTATTCCTTCTTCACTACCCAATGGCATAAAATTCAGTGAATTACCTATGGTATAATATGCTCACTGCAACCCTAGATGAATTAATTGAGGGGTGTAGTCTTTAAAATGGGGTCCCTTATGGGGAGTACTACTTTTCTGGCATGTCAGGGGCTATGCCAAAGTGACATGGCACCCCAAAAGTATTCCAACTAAATCTGAACACCAATATAGTGCTCTTTAAATTCTGAGCTTTGCGCTATGTCATAAAAGTAGTTTTCACATTTTCACCACATATGCGGTATTTGAAAACTCAGGTGAAATTTTATAACAAAGTATGTGGTCTATTTTCTGCTATTACCCTTTTTGAAAATTAAAGCTTAGGTGCCAAAGCAACATTTTAGTGGAAAAAAAAAGGTATTGTTTTATTTTCGTTACACAATGTTATACATTTCCATTAATTACCTTAGGGCTAAAATTGCTCACTACCCCCCTAAGATAAATTCCTTGAGAGGTGTAGTTTCCTCAGTGGGTTTACTTCTGGAGGGTTTCTGCTGTTTTGATATGTTAAGTGATGCTCAAATGTGTCACGGCATCCACAATCTATTCCAGTCAAAAAGGCTTTCCAAAATTCAAATAGTGCTTCTTTTCTTCTGAGCCCTGCTATGCACCCAAACAGTAGTTTTCTACCAGATATGAAGTATCCCTGTACTCAGGAAAAATTGTGCAACAAATTGTATGGCCCATTTTCTAATGTTACCCTTGTGAAAATGAAAAAAATGAGGTAAATAACATTTTTGTGATAAAATGTTTTTTTTTATTTTCACAGCTCAATGTTATGAGCTCAAGGGGCTCACCATACATCTAGTTATATTGCTTTAGGGGTCTAGTTTACAAAATGTGGTGACTTGTGGGGACTTTCCACTCTAGGCACATCAGGGGCTCTGCAAACGCGACCAGGCGTCTAATGTCTATTCCAGCCAATGTTGAGCTCTAAAATTCAAATAGCACTCCTTCCCTTCTGAGCCTTGCTGTGTGCCCAAACAGTATAGTTTTCCAGCACATATGGAGTATTAGCATACTCAGGAGAAATTGCTAAACAAATTGTATGGTCCATTTTTTCCTGTTACTCTTGTAATAATGAAAAATTTGGGGCTAAATAAAAAAGTAACATTTTTTTACCCTTTCACATTGCTTTAGTCCCCATGAAGCACCTAAAGGGTTAATAAATAATTTTTTGAATGTGGGTTTGAGCACTTTGAAAGTAAGCAATTTTTAATTTGGTGTCACTTTTGCATATTTTCTGTAACCTACGACCCTCAAAGTCAATTCAAATGTTAGGTGGTTCATAAAAAATAGATTTTGTAAATTTTGTTGGAAAAATGAGAAATTGATTATACATTTTTAACTCTTCTAAATTTTTAACAAAAAAAGATTTAGAAAAAATATGCTTATGTAAAGTAGACATGTGGCAAATATTATTTATTATTCTTTTTTGTGTAATATAACTATCTTGTTTAAGGGAATAAAAATTCAAACTTCGAAAATTGCTACATTTTCAAATTTTTTGAGAAATTTTCATTATTTTCAGAAAAAAATGTAAATCACTTTGATCAAAATTTACCACCAACACAATGTGTCATGAAAAGAAACAGTCTCAGAAGCACAACGGATTGCCATTGGCTGGCTAAGGCTATGTGCGCATGCTGCAGATGTACCGCAGACTTTTACCGCAGATTTGCTGCGGATTTGCTTCAGAAAATGTGTCTAAAATTTCTGCAGACATTCCCCAGCAAAACCTATGGGTATAAAAAATGCTGTGCGCACACTGCATTTTTTTATACCTGCAGATTTACCAATGGAATTTCCGCTGCAAAATTAATGAGCATGTCACTTCTTTTCTGCAGGTACCTGTGGTTTTTGCCAAAGATAATGGTAGAAAACCGCAGGGACCAACCCGTGGAAAAACTGTGGAAAAAATATTGAAATTTCAACATATAAATAATGATTGATAATTCTTTGGTCCTGCCACACTATCCTATCTCAGCAGAGATAAAATTATTTTGATACTTGTGTGGGCCACCAACACCTATATATCACTGGAGATAAATACTAATTTGTAACTGTGTTCCTGGAACAAATACAGTCATGGACAAAAGTTTTGAGAATGACACCAAAATTATATTTTCACATGATCTGTTGCCCTCTGGTTTTTAATTGTGTTTGTCTGATGTTTACATCACATACAGAAATATAATTGCAATCATATTATGAGTACCAAAAGGTTATATTGACAGATAGAATGAGTTAATGCAGCAAGTCAATATTTGCAGTGCTGACCCTTCTTCTTCAGGACCTCTGCAATTCTCCCTGGCATGCTCTCAATCAACTTCTGGACCAAATCCTGACTGATAGCTGTCCATTCTTGCATAGGAAATGCTTGCATTTTGCCAGAATTTGTTGGTTTTTGTTTGTCCACCTGTCTCTTGATGATTGCCCACAAGTTCTCAATGGGATTAAGATCTGGGGAGTTATCAGGCCATGGACCTAAAATCTCTATGTTTTGTTCTATGAGCCATTTAGTGATCACCTTTGCTTTTTGGCAAAGTGCTCCATCATGCTGGAAAAGGCATTGTTGGGCGCCAAACTGCTCTTGGACAGTTGGGAGAAGTTGCTCTTGGAGGACATTCTGGTACCATTCTTTATTCATGGCTGTGTTTTTAGGCAAGACTGTGAGTGAGCCGATTTCCTTGACTGAGAAGCAACCCCACACATGAATCGTTTCAGGATGCTTAACAGTTGGCATGAGACAAGACTGCTGGTAGCGCTCACCTCTTCTTCTCCTAATAAGCTGTTTCCAGATGTCCCAAACAATCGAAAAGGGGATTCATCTGAGAAAATGACTTTTCCCCAGTCCTCAGCAGTCCACTCCCTGTACCTTTTGCAGAATATCAGTCGGTCCCTGATGTTTTTTCTAGAGAGAAGTGGCTTCTTTGCTGCCCTCCTTGAAACCAGGCCTTGCTCAAAGAGTCTCCGCCTCACAGTGCGTGCAGAAGCACTCACACCAGCCTGCTGCCATTGCTGAGCTAGCTCGGCACTGCTGGTAGTCCAATCCTGCAGCTGAAACAGTTTTAAGATACGGTCCTGGAGTTTGCTGGTCCTTCTTGGGCACCCAGGAGCCTTTTTGGCAACAATGGAAGCTCTCTCCTTGAAGTTCTTAATGATGCGATAGATTGTTGACTGAGGTGCAATCTTTGTAGCTGTGAGACTCTTCCCTGTTAGGCCATTTTTGTGCAGAGCAATGATGGCTGCACGTGTTTCTTTAGAGATAACCATGGTTAACTGAAGAGAAACAATGATACCAAGCACCAGCCTCCTTTTAAAGTGTCCAGTGGTGTCATTCTTTCTTAATCATGACTGATTGATCGCCTGCCCTGTCCTCATCAACACCCACACCTCTGTTAATGGAACAATCACTAAAACAATGTTAGCTGCTCCTTTTAAGGCAGGAATGCAATGATGTTGAAATGTGTTTTGGGGGTTAAAGTTCATTTTCTTAGACAATATTGACTTTGCAAGTAATTGCTGTTAAGCTGATCACTCTTTATGACATGCTGGAGTATATGCAAATAGCCATTAGAAAAACTTAAGCAGTAGACTTCGTAAAAATGAATATTTGTAGCATTCTCAAAACTTTTGGCCATGACTGTAGATATTACAGCAGATAAATACTAATTGATAACTCTGTGTTCCTGACACAAATAGACATTTCAGCAAATCAATTCTGATTGCTTATTCTGTGGTCCTGCCATAAATAGACGTTTCGGCATATAAATACTGATTGTTAACCCCTTAAGGACGAAGCGAGTTTTGTACTGAATGCCCAGGCCATTTTTTGCAATTCTGACCAGTGTCCCTTTATGAGGTTTTAACTCTGGAACACTTCAACGGATCCCAGTGATTCTGAAATTGTTTTTCGTGACATATTGTACTTCATGATAATTATAAATTTAGAACAATATTTTTTGCTTTTATTTGTGGAGATAAATCGAGAATTTGATGAAAATTTTGAAAATTTTGCAATTTTCAAATTTTAATTTTTATGCCCTTAAACCAGAGAGTTATGTCACATAAAATAGTTAATAAATAACATTTCCCACATCTCTACTTTACATTAGCGCAATTTCTGAAACAATTTTTTTTGGGGTTAGGAAGTTAGAAGGGTTCCAAGTTCATCAGCAATTTCCCATTTTTTCAACAAAATTCACAAAACCATTTTTTTAGGGACCACATCACATTTGAAGTGACTTTGAGAGGCCGAAGTGACAGATAATACCCAAAAGTGACCACATTCTAAAAACTGCATCCCTCAAAGTACTCAAAACCACATTCAAGAAGTATATTAACCCTTCATTTACCTCACCAGAACAAAAGCAATGTGGAATGAAAAAGTATATATATAGATATTACCTTAAAATGTTGCTCTTGCACCAATTTATACACTTTTTGAAGAAGTAACACAACAAAATGGAATTCAAAATTTGTTACCCAATTTCTTGTGAGCGCGCTGATACCCACATGTGGTCAGAAACCTCTGTTTGAACAAATGGGAGGGCTCAGAACAGAAGGGGCAATATTTGAATTCTGGAAAGCAAATTTGGCTGAAAAAGATTGCGGCCCCCATGTTGAATTTGTAGGGCCCCTAAAGTACCTAAACAGCAAAAACTTCCCACAAGTGACCGAATTTTGGAAACTACACCCCTCAACGAATTTATCTAGATGTTTGGTGAGAACTTTGAACCCCCAGGGGCTTCACAGAATTTTTTAACATTTTGCTGGGAAAATAAAAAAAATACATTTTTACTACAAAATTGTTACTTCAATCAAGTAGCTTTTTTTTTAACAAGGATATCAGGACAAAATGCACCAAAAATGTATTGTGCAATTTCTCCTGAGTATGCCAGTGCCTCATATGTGCTGGAAATCAAATGTTTGGGTACACGGCAGGGCTCGGATGGGAAGGAGCGCCATTTGACTGCAAAATTGGCTGGAATCATTAGCGGGTGCCATGTCGCATTTGGAGAGCTCCTGAAGTACCTAAACAGTGGAGCTCCACCACAAGTGACCCCATTCTGGAAACTAGACCCCTCAAGGATTTTATCCAGTGGTATAGTGAGCATTTTAAACCCACAGGTACTTCATAGATTTTGATATCCTTAGATCGTCATATTGAAAATGTTTTATTTTTTTCACAAAAATCTTGCTTTAGCACCAAATTTATCACTTTTTCAAGTGGAAACACCAAAAAGTTGACCCCACAGTTTGTTGTCCAATTTCTTATGAGTGCAGGGATACCCCACATGTGGGCATCACAAAAATGTTGCTCTAGCAGAAAATGTCTCACTTTTAGGCTATGTGCACTGCCCACGATCCGGCGACACTGAATCTGTGGAGATGTGAGTGATGTCCATGGCCACGGTCAAGGTTTGTGCTGTTGCTGACTTTTGCTCTATTCTCTTCACAGAGAACTCTCGTCTCCGCAGCATAAATTGACATGTTGCAGCACCATATGTCAGTTTATGCTGTGGAGAAAAAAAGCACTGTGAGCAGGAGATTTCTAAAAATCCTCCCACTGCACTTTTACTGTACAACGCAGCGTTATGGACTCAGTGAAACTCAGCATCCATAATGACTGAAGCCCTAATCACGGGCACGCAGCCTAAAAAGCTAGGAAGGATGGACAGATGTCAAACACATATATAATGTCCCACCCCCACTACATATTCTAAGCTGGCACCCTTTAGGGACTTTTATGTGGCACTAAAGGGTGCCTAGACTTGCATTTAGCAAAAAAAAAAAATGTATGGTCCCCCCATTTTTGATAGCCAGCTCGGGTAAAGCAGATGGCTGCAGCCTGCAAACCACAGCTGGCAGCTTCACCTTGGTTGCTGATCCAATTTGGAGGGTCCCAAGGCTCTGTTTTATAATTATTTATAAATAAATAATAAAAAAAGAAAACATGGGGTCCCCCCCAAATTGGATCACCAGCGAAGGTAAAGCAGACAGCTGTGGTCTGGTATTCTCAGGGTGGGAAGGTCCATAGTTATTGGCCCTTCCCAGCCTAAAAATAGCAGGCCGCAGCTGCCCCAGAAGTTGCGCATGCATTAGTTGTGCTAATCCTTGTGCTTTCACCAGCTCATCCCATTGCCCTGGTGTGGTGGCAAACTGGGTAATAAATGAGGTTGATACTAGCTGTGTAATGTCACCTGGCATCAAGCCCTGGGGTTTGTGATGTCACAGCATCTATCAGATACCCCAGACATCACACACCCAGTCAATAATAAAAAAAGACAACAAAAAAAAAAAATATTTGAAAAAACACTCAGTAACAGATTCTCTCTTTCACCAATTTATTGGAAAAAAAAAATCTGGTCCGCCATAATCCATTTTGGACGTCACACGACGACTCTGTGTTCCAGGATATGGGGACCGTATCCCCCATTTTCTGGAAATGCAGGCACTCCATGTGGGGAGTGTGAGTGCAGTGATACTGCACTCATGCTCCCCAGCATGCTCCCCGAGTCCACAGCACAGCAGTGTGAACCTTCAGCAAGCTGTGTCCCTGCTTGGAGAGAGCCGGCTGACAGGCGCTCTGTGCATGCAGACAGCATTTCTCTGAAGACAAGGAGAAGGAGGGGTGTGAGGGACCGATTCTGCAGGAGGTAACGAAGGAGACCGAGGGAGACTGGGGGAGACCGGGGTGACAGCCTGACAGGGGGTGACCTGGGAGGACCTTTGTATGCCATCTGCCATGCCAGATGACACAGAAATCAAAGAAGTAGGATGAATGCGGCAGGACACGACTCGTGCGGCGGTAGCCATTTTAGATCGTGAGGAGATTTTGGCCACACCGGGGACCGAGGGAGGACATTCATCTCCCATCTGACATGTTTGATCATGCCAGATGGGAGAAGAATCATTTTATTACCGGTGCGGCATTAACCTTCACGCCGTTATTATTTAATCTCACGTGCACACATGACATTATGATTAGAAACAGCAGTCAGATCCCGAGAGATTTTTTGAGTCTCATCATCATCATCATCAGCAGCATCGTCATTTTGAACCTTGACAGTACGTCTTCCATTATATATGAGAATTTCTGCATAATCTGTCTCAAGCTGCCTTGGTTATGTAGAAAAGAAAATCAGAACCAGTAGGTTTTCTCCAAAGTTCATCTTGTACAGTGCAATTGATTTTACTTCCTCTTTTGTTCCATTTTCATCTATTTTTAATACAAAATAAATGTTACATTTTAATTTACTGGAATTTGAAGGGAAAAACTATTCTCCTTGCGGAGACTGACAAACCAATCTGGCTGTCAGTGGTGAGGACTCGGAGTCTTATAGCTGCAATGTTCCTCTGGGTAATATTCAAATTGTCTCTTCAAGGAGGAAGGAGACAAACTCTAGTGCCACCTATTGGATGTAGCAATCCTAAAAGTCAAAAGTGGCCCTTTAACGAGCCTTTTCATATGACCTAGGATTTATGCAAGATCAGAACCTCAATTTGCAGACACATTGTTTCGGGGTGATTGTCCCTCGTCAGTGCAAAGTATGAGACTGATCTGGCTAAGCAAATTGTCTCTTCAGGTAGGAAGGAGACAAACTCTAACACCGCCTATTGGAAGTAGCAATCCTAAAAGTCAAAAGTGACTGGAATTTGAAGAAAACCCTCTGATTCTGATTCTTCTTTTCTATATAACTATTTAACTGTTCATTTAGCTCTTTGAAAGACAAGTACAGTAGCACCTTTAAATGGTCAATTTCTTCCTCAGTTACTGAGAAATCAATATATGAATTGATATTTAAATGAGCCTAAAAGTTTATGGTAGAGCTGAAGCCTCTGTCACTCCAGCTCTATTCCATGCCCAGCATTGCCTTCTCCTGCTTGACTGATGGCTCCTTTGCAAGAAGTCACACACCACAATCTCTGTCAGTCAAACAAGAAGAGTAATCACTGACCAGGGAATAAAGCTAGATTGACAAAGGCTTCAGATGTACTATAGCCCTTCAGTCTCATTTGCATATAATTTCAAACCTAATTTCTCAGTAATGGAGGAATTGACTTGCCATGTAAAATAATTGATTGATTGTCATTGAAGAGGGGCATAAAAATAATATGTCCGGTGAAACCCCGCTGGCAAATTCCCTTTAATAAATATAAGGTAAAGTTAAATATAATTTGTAATTTTAAAGAGAGCTTTAAAAAGTTGTCATAAAAATTTGGATAGGAACATGAAAAACTACTCTACATTTGCTACCATCGACATCTGTCCTGACTTGCAGGTTTAAATACTAGAAGATCGTCTCGAGGAAATGTCTCACTCTTTATGATAGAATCTTGTTGATAACCCCAAGCTCCCATCGCTTAATAGAAGGGGCACAACTAATTGTGACCTTTGAGTGAACACGTCTTTCGGTATCCTCTTTGCAAAGAGAAGATATACTTTACGGGGTAAGACTACTGATTTTTTGGTGAATGAAGTCAGGCTGAGATGGTGTGAGACTTCCATTACATTTTGTGCTAGTGTCTTCTATTGTATCTTTGTCCGAGTAGCTATCTCATCCCTCATCCTCCATTTCACAGGTAGAATGGCTTGTCTAATTTGCTAAGTGCACTTTGTCCACACATAAAAGAAAGTGTCCAGTCATTGCGTCTTTCTGTACCCAACCTCTTATAAAATGGTCTCCCGCCCCCATCCTCTATGCAGCTGCAACAGGATTGCTGTATCACACATCATTGTAGGAGTCCAGACTAGGCAAATAGGAAGATGAATGATTATTCAGGCAAATTTGGACCACCAGGATGGGAAAGGTTCGGAGAAAAAACATTATGGCTAGGACTCCATTGAAACAACTCGACAGTTGACAGATGAGCATCTATAAAATGACAAAGGCTCCCTGTGTAAAGCCCCTTGCTACCAACGCCTTCTCCCTGGGAAACTAATTACCTTCAACTTTCAGCGAAAATGTTATTTTTCCAGCTATCATTCTGCCCTTAACGGCCACAAATTAGCCATAAATATACATTAGAATCCTCATCTTCCTCTTCAGATTTGTCATTAAATATACTTTACTTATCATTTATAATTTACTTAGCATTTTCTATTAACTAAATGTTAAGCAAAAACAGCATTTCCAGCACAGTTAGAGCATATACTGACCAGAGCAAGAATAGGGATCAGTCTGTCCCTTTGACTGGGCTTTAGCTAGCAGCAAAAACAGATTTCACTATTTTAATAGCAACAGGGGTTCGTATAAAATCAATTTGTCAGGAATGTGAGTGTTGAGCTAGGAAAGTCTAAATGGGTTGTGACTTCTATAGTAAAGGAAAGCAGCACTGCTGTTATAAGAGAACATTTGATAATATTTTACATTGATAGAATAGTATGAAACTGTAGTTTTCAATTCACAGTCAATATTTTATTATCCATCATTTATTATAAAATTGTAATAATTGTTAATTTCGCTAGATATTCCATTAGAAGTTGGATTTTTTTATATATATAAATAATATCAAATTAAATGTCTGCAATAAGTTTCCTAGATTTTGCTAGAAATTGCTTCTTTCAGATAACTTGTGTGAGGAGTTTCCATTTAAAATATAGGCTTCTTTGATTATTGGATCTAGCGGGGATGGGGATATACAGTATGCTCTGATCTTGATAGGTACATGGAATTTTATAACATATAGTCTGGCACTCTTTTTATGCTAGTCATCATTCCAATAAGCTTTTTTTTTTTAAAAAAAAAAAATCTTATATATCACTGTATATTTTTAAGTTACAGTAAGATTTCATTACACAAATATGTGTATTTTTTATTTTTGACGGTGTTTTAATTTCAATGGGGCAAAACGGGGATGATTTGAACTTGTAGGTTTTTTTTATTTTTTTTCATATATTTTAAAACTTTTTTTTACATTTTTCATTTATTTTACGAGTCCCCACAGGGGACTTTATCACTGTCTGATCGCCTGTTAATTTCTGCTGATCAGAGCAGCATGTATTACCTGTGAGAACTGGCGCTCTGTCGACTCTCACAGGAAATACATCATGCGAGTGTCAGTCGTCATCAGCTGACACCACACTACCTTGGCAACCTTGGCAAGCCATTAGCGCCTCGTGATCGCATCATGGGGGTGCTGATGATGGTGGAGAACGGCCATTTAAATCGCTCTGTTAGGCTGGTTTCACACTACGTCTTTTTAACATCCGTTGAAAACGTTATTTTAGCGGAAGTACGGATCCAGTGCAAATGCGTTTTCATTTCAATGCATTTGCAATGGACTCGCGTTAACATCCGTTCACCTGCGTTTGCCTGCGTTATAGTGCGGATCCGGTGACTTGCAGTTTTTTAACATGTTTCAAAAACGCTACTTGTAGCGTTTTTGAGCTGCGTCAAAATACTGCAAGTCACCGGATCCTGACTAAACAGCACGCAAACGCAGGTGAACGCTGGCGTGCTGATAGACAGGATCCTGCTTTTGTACTGAGCATGCCCAGAAAGTACTGAGCATGCCCAGAACCAGTCTCGCGTGATCTGTCTATCTCTCTACTCCCTCCCTCACCCTCTCTCTCTCTATCTCTGTCTTTCCCCCTTCCTCCCCTTCCTCTCTCTCCCACCTGAGAGCTGCGGACACTCGTAACCAAGGTAAATATCGGGTAACCACTTCTCTTAGTTACCCGATGTTTACGTTGGTTACGCGTGCAGGCAGCCCTGCTCCTAGCAGCTGCAGACACTCGTAACCAAGATAAATATCGGGTATCCAAGGCCGATGTTTACCTTGGTTACCAGCGTCTGCAGCTGTCAGAAGCCTCCTCCCAGTCTAGTTCCCCTCACTCCCGATCACATGACTCCAATGCCCGCCCCTAAACATCCAGTGCAGGATCCTGCAAAATAACAGATGCGTTTGCATACGTTATTTGCTGTAAAAGCAGGATCCGTACTTCCGCTAAAATAACGTTTTCAACGGATGTTAAAAAGACGTAGTCTGAAACCAGCCTTAGTAAGTGGTAAGCAGGTGCAGGTGGATGTCTGCTGATCGGATCAACAAACATGTGTGGGGATTACTACGGGCTCGCCGCCGGAGCCTGCGATTCCTTGGTGACTCGACCTAGGACATATATATACATCCAAAGTCATGAAGGGGTTAACTTTAAAAGAATCTGTGACCAGATTTTTGCTACCCCATCTGAGAGCAGCTGATATAGAAACAGAGACCTAGATTTTAAAAATATATGACTTAATGGGCTGCTTGCTGTAGTTTTGATAACATCTGTTTTATCTGATGTAGATTTACCAGTTCTTTGAATGCCAAGCTGTCAATAATCCTGCTTATACCACTGATTGACTGCTTTCTGTGCATAGGCTGAAAGCTGTCAATCAGTAGTGGGGATGGAGTTATACAGACATCTTGAATATGGAGGACTAGTCCTTGAAGAAGTAATCCACTACTTTTACATTGATACCTTACCCTTAGGACAGGTCATCAATGTCTGATCGACAGTGGTTTAACAGCC
The DNA here is from genome assembly GCF_048569485.1 of Anomaloglossus baeobatrachus. Taxonomy (NCBI): domain Eukaryota; kingdom Metazoa; phylum Chordata; class Amphibia; order Anura; family Aromobatidae; genus Anomaloglossus; species Anomaloglossus baeobatrachus. Next base: position 330,484,341 of record NC_134353.1, read on the forward strand.
CACAATGTAGTGCCCTTGAACCTGTCAGGGCACTACAAGGCACTGTATCCTGTCAAAGGTGAAGGGCCTACCCCCAGGCACCGGAAGACCAGTGCCGGTAACATCAAAACACATAAGCATCTCTAGTTTACCTCTCCCAATCAATGGTGACTGACTAGTTTGGGACCCGCCGATCCAGTCCACAAGACGACAACCGGGGGGAAGGAGTGAGACAGCAGAACAGTCTGTAGTGACAGTTGTAAGAGACGGACGTGTCTTCAGACGGGGTCGGTTAGCAGTGACCTAGCTGGTGAAGGAGAGAGGTTGCCAGGGAGGGTACGACAAGGTACCCCTGGAACCATAACACCAACGGGGCACAGGGCCCTAGGTGAACGCTTCAGGTTACCTGACAATTACCTGCACAGTGAGGGGACCATCCAGGACCTCACTGACCCAAGAATCCGGGGCATCAGCAGAAATGAGAGAGCCAGGGACCGGAACAGAACACCGACCCTACAGGGTTCACACTGCCAGATGAGAGACTGAAAGACTAACAGAAGGGGATCCCTAGACGCTCCAAGCCACAGGGTTACACCAACCAGTGAAAGGTGTAGGGGAAAGAAGCCACCAGGTTACCACACCGGCACTGGGACTAAAGGGACCAGGGGTCGAAACCAGCCATCCTCAGTGAACCAGCATTACCACCGCTGTGAGTAAACACCAGTTGCACTGCATTCCCATCTTGTGGTCTCCCTTCTTTCTACGCCGAATTCCATCATTCACCCCGTGGGGCTCAGCCCTACTTGCAGAGGGCCAAACATCCAAGCTGCCATCACCACCAGCCACAGTGACAATAGACTGTCCAGCAGCGGCTCCATCTACCTAGCCACAACCCGCAAGTGGCGTCACGACATAAACTCTCTAATCTCCCCTGTATATAACCCCCTTTTCAAGCAAACCCCAGGGTCACAGAACCGGGCATTGGCCATTACACACCCGTGACACAGCATCCCCGTACATATACAGCCCGGGACCGAATACCCCATAGTCCTGGGGCGAGTCAGCACCCCCACTTATCAGCTGTTCTCGGACTTAGCGGCGGCAGAAAGCAGCCAGAAATGCTCAGTTCTGGAGCTGTACCATCTTCTGATAGCAGCCGGATACTGTATATCTGCCTTTTATTCTATTCATTTGAATGTGGAACGGATGTGTAGTACCCAGCCACGGCCTCTATCAGTTGATAGGGCAGCTCCAGAATTGAGCATTTAAAGCCTTCTGCTGCCACTGGCGGGGCAGAGAAACAGCTGATTGGCAGAGTGCTAAGTGTTGGGCCCCAGATGATCAGACATTGATGGCTTATCCTAAGGGGTACTTTGCACGCTGCGACATGGCAAGCCGATGCTGTCGAGCGCAATAGTCCCCACCCCCATCGCAGCTGCGATATCTTGTGATTGCTGGCGTAGCGAACATTATCGCTACGCCAGATTCACATGCACTCACCTGTCCTACGATGTCGCTCTGGCCGGTGAACTGCCTCCTTTCCAAGGGGGCGGGTCATGCGGTGTCACAGCGACGTCACACGGCAGGCGGCCAATAGCAGCGGAGGGGCGGAGATGAGCAAGATGTAAACATCCTGCCCACCTCCTTCCTTCTCATAGCAGCCGGGACGCAGGTAAGGTGATGTTCCTCGCTCCTGCGGCTTTACACACAGCGATGTGTGCTGCTGCAGGAACAAGGAACAACATCGTACCTTTCGCTGCACCGGCATTACGGAAATGTCGGAGACTACACTGATGATACGATAATGACGCTTTTGCGCACGTTCATCGTATCAAAAAGGTTTTACACACTACGACATCGCAAGTGACGCCGGATGTGCGTCACTTTCGATTTGACCCCACCGACATCGCACCTGCGATGTCGTAGTGTGCAAAGCCGGCCTAAGAATAGGCTATCAATATAAGACTATGTGCCCATGTTGCATTCTATTACACAGCGTGTAAGTCACTGCATGTGAGTCTCAGAATGCAGCCAAAAAGCTGCGTTCTGAGACGCATTGTTACTGCAGAATTCCTGCAGAATTCATGCGTTCTGGATGCTTGCTCTGCCATGGGAAAAGCATCCAGAACGCACATTTTTGACAGTGCGGTCGCACTCGGCTCTGCTGCATCCCCATAGACTTGCAGCAGAGCAGAGTGGGACCGGACTGTCAAAAATAGCATGGCTGGCTGAGAGAGAGAGATGCGCGATCAGAATGAACCTGGATGAACTTCACCCGACTTCTTTGTGATTGTGCGGCTCTGTGCGTATGCCGCGCCTTGATTTGCAAGACCTGTGGCCGCGGGTAACCTGAGTGACGTCTCCGCTGACAGTGCGACTCACTTCAGTTTCTGCGTGGAGCTGACAGGAGCGGCGGTGTTCTATGGCAGCTCCTGTCAGCTTCATGTAGCAGAGCTGGATGTGTCGTGGGACCTCGTGAGGATTACGCTGGACCTGGAGGGATTTTAATAACGTGGTGAAAGAGGGTGTTTTTTGTCTTTTATTTCAAATAAAGGGTTTTTTTGGGTGTATGTGTTTATTTACTTTCACTTTCAGGTTAATCATTGGGGGTGTCTCATAGACGCCTGCAATGATTAACATAGGACTTAGTGGCAGCTATGGGCTTCCATTAACTCCTTATTACCCAGATTGCCACCGCACCAGGGCAGTTCTGTATGAGCCGGGTAGAATCCCGGGATTGTCGCATCTAATCGATGCGGTAATTCCGGGCGGCTGCTGGCTGATATTTTTAGGCTGGGGGCTCCCCATAATGTGGCGCTCCCCATCCTGAGAATACCAGCCTTCAGCCGTGTGGCTTTAACTTGGCTCGTATCAAAATTTGGGGGGACCGCACGCCGTTTTTTTTTAATTATTTATTTATTTATTTTACTGCACTACATAGACCCGCCCACCGGCGGCTGTGATTGATTGCAGTGAGACAGCTGTCACTCAGCATGGGGGCGCGTCTAACTACAACAAATCATAGGCGCCGTTGGGCAGGGGAAGCAAGGAATACGAGATTGAATAATGAGCGGCCGTCAGTTTAAAAAGCTGGAGAAGCCGCCGCAGTGTGATAGCCATGCAGCGCCGAGCCAGTGTTCGGTCACTGATCAGTGAGTATGAGAGAGGGGGGGAGGGATAGACCGACAGAGAGAGAGACCGACAGACAGACAGAGAGAGAGACCTACATTGCAACCAAAACGCAGAAAAGAAGTGACATGTTGCTTTTTAGAATGCAGCGTTTTGGCAGTATGCAAATCGCTGCGTTCTAAAATGCAACACGCACATGGATTATGCACAATCTTCACAGGTTATGCTGGGGACGCAGGACAAATGCAGTTACGCTGCAGTGCAATACGCAGCATAACTGCATGCAAATACACAACGTGGGCACATAGCCTTAAAGTACTGGACAACCTCTTTAAGTAATAATCTCCTCCAGAAGACACAGGGGATTGTAAAGAGCGGAGGGGACAGTAAGGTGAGTATTGTTTTTTTAACCTATTGATGGCTCTTTATGATTCAGAAAACTGCCATTTTGCCAAATCCACAAAGAAGCAAATTACAGAAATCTGCCTTTTGGCAAATGTGGATTTTTGGAATATTTCGCTTAGAAATCAATTTGACTGAACACATTATTCGCTCATCTCTAGTAGTGATGTTTAAAAACATGAAAAAAGAGATAGCGAGAAGGCTCTAGAAATAAGTGTATATGATCAGTTGGCCATATGTATATATACCTGCTTTGGATTTTGTTTAACTTTTCATCATTCAGTACTATTTTTAGAGGAAGGAAGGTACAACAAAATAAATAAAAGGAGGCATAAAGCAATATGTAGGTGAAACAACTATAGTTGCATACTATCTTAACAATGCTCATAGCAACAGATGCAGGAGATCATTCAATGTGAAAGGCTGGGCAATGGTGCCTAGATTTATCTGGCAGTTTAATCAGAGAGAAGAATTGCAAAAGAAAAGAACAGAGACGGCTAGAGGCTGCAAAGTTATGTGTTTGACCTTTTTACAACTGATTCCCCCAAGTACGGGAGAAAGGGAAAGGGCAAGTGAATTTTAATGCATCAACATTGCAATTATCCAATGAGTATGTTCTGATGCCTCTTTTTGCAAGGATGCAGATGAAGTCAGGGAGCATGATGGATGCTAAATGCCATTAAAGTAGGTTTGCTACTTGAACTAGCTTCTTCACAGTTTAAAAGACATATCAAAAGACAAATGTTAGGTCAAGCAGCTTCCATGATAAGCTTTGCAGAGCAACAGACCATAATCCCTGTTTCAGCTAAAAAGGGTTTGAAGGATATTTTTTTTGCCTCTGTGTGATCTATCCAAAACAATGCCAGTACATAAAGTCCATTACATATGGAAACATATCAAAAAAAATATTTACACATAGCATTAACAATAATCTATCATGGGAACGCAGGCATTAAGGGATTGAAGGGGTTGTCTGGTCTTACGTTTCAAGTCTCCAGTCACTCTATGTGACTGCAGACTTGTGAGTCATCGCATTGTATGTGCTGCATTCAGTGAGGATTATCTAGTGCCGGCATAGGAGCTGGCGGTCATGTGACCACAAGTATTCGATATGCATACCCTCAGTCTCATTTCGACTAGATGGGTGTGACCTCGCTCAATGCAATGTATTGCGTTAGGCTGTAAAGAGTCCAGTTGGAATGTGGCCGAGAGAATGCATATTGCATACTTGTGGTCACATGACCGCCAGCTACGAACGATGGCACCTGAGAATCCTCACAGCTCATAATGCATAATGCAATGTGAGGGCTTAAAGATTGTCCGGTTTTAAGCCAGAAGTCTGCAGTCACTCCTTGCAGATTTGTAGCTTAAGACCGGACAATCTTTAAGTTTATTTCCTAACTCAAGGTCCCAACATCTGATATGAATGAAGAATACTATCACCAATCTGTAAACTACAGCATCTTACACCTGTTTTGTTTGATTTTCATACTGGTAAGTTGTTCTTTTCTCTGTTGAGATGTTTCAGTGGCTTTTGAGGCAGCAGCTCTTGTTCTATTGTCTGTAAAGGTGGTGTCACACACTCGTTGTTGCCGTCGCTGCTACGTCACCATTTTCTGTGATGTAGCAGCGACGTCCCGTCGCTGTCGCTGTGTGTGACATCCAGCAACGAGCTGGCCCCTGCTGTGAGGCCGCCGCTTGTTGCTGAATGTCCTGCTTCATTTTTTGCTCGTCGCTCTCCCGCTGTGAAGCATACATCGCTGTGTGTGACAGCAAGAGAGCGGCGAACTGAAGCAAGCAGGGAACAGGAGCCGGCGTCTGGCAGCCTGCGGTAAGCTGTAACCACGGTAAACATCTGGTAACCAAGAAGCTCTTTCCTTGGTTACCTGATATTTACCTTAGTTACTAGCGTCCGCCGCTCTCACGCTGCCAGTGCCGGCTCCCTGTTCCCTGCACTCCTAGCCAAAGTACACATCGGAATAATTACCCGATGTGTACTCCAGCTACGTGAGCAGGGAGCCAGCACTGGTAGCATGAGCCCTGCACATGTAGCTGGAGACGGAGTACAAATTGGGTAATTAACCTGATGTGTACCCTGGCTAGGAGAGCAGGGAGCCAGCGCTAAGTGTGTGCGCTGGTAACCAAGGAAAATATCGGGTAATGGTTACCCGATATTTACCTTAGTTACCAAGTGCAGCATGGCTTCCACAGCGACGCGTGTCGTTATGATCGCTGCTGCGTCTGCTGTGTTTGACAGCTAAGCAGCGATCATAACAGCGACCTACTAGGTCGCTGTTGCGTCACAGAAAATGGTGACGTAACAGCGACGTCGTTGTCGCTGTCGCTATGTGTGAACCCAGCTTAAGTCTTGCTTCTCGCTGCTGAGATGTTTCAACGGCCCTTGAGGAAGCAGGTCTTTTTTTTCTTGTTTGTAAATTTTGCTTCTCGCTGCTGAGATTTTTCAGTTCACCTTGAGGAAGCAGCTCTTGTATTCTTCTCTGTAAGTCTTGCTTCACTCTGCTGAGATGTTTCAGTGGCCCTTGAAGAAGCAGCTCTTGTTTTCTTGTCTGTAAGTCTTGCTTCTCTCTGCTAAGAGGTTTCAGAAGCCCTTGAGGAAGCAGCTCTTGTTCTGATGTCTGTCAGCCTTGCTTCCTTTTCTTCTGATTGGTCAATGAGCCATAATACGACTTTTCTCTTAGGTGTACTTAAACATCCCGCCCACCTCTGCCCTTCCGCATTGGCGGCGTGAGCCGCGGTGACGCAGGTAAGCTGATGTTCCCCGCTCCTGCGGCTTCTCACACAGCGATGTGTGCTGCCACAGGATTGAGGAACAACATCGTACCGTCGCTGCAGCGAAATTATGAAAATGTCGGACACTACACCGATGATACGATTACGACGCTTTTGCGCTCGTTAATCGTATCAAAAAGGATTTACACACTACGATATCGACAGCGACGCCGGATGTGCGTCACTTTCGATTTGACCGCACCGACATTGCAGCTGCGATGTCGTAGTGTGCAAAGTACCCCTTAGGCGGGCTTTGCACACTACGACATCGCAGGTGCGATGTCGGTGGGGTCAAATTGAAAATGACGTACTTCCGGCATTGCATGTGACATCGTAGTGTGTAAAGGTTCGATGATACGATTAACGAGCGCAAAAGCGTCATAATCGTATCATCGGTGCAGTGTCGGCGTAATCCATAATTCGCTGACGCGACGGTCTGATGTTGTTTCTCGCTACTGCGGCAGCACACATCGCTGTGTGGGAAGTCGCAGGAGCGAGGAACATCTCCTACCGGCATCACCGCGGCTTCCGTAGGATATGCGGAAGGAAGGAGGTGGGTGGGATGTTTACATCCTGCTCATCTCCGCCCCTCCGCTCCTATTGGCCGCCTGCTGTGTGACGCCGCTGTGACGCCGCACGACCCGCCCCCTTAATAAGGAGGCGGTTCGCCGGCCAGAGCGATGTCCCAGTACAGGTGAGTCCATGTGAAGCTGCCGTAGCGATAATGTTCGCTACGGCAGCTATCACAAGGATATCGCAGCTGCGACGGGGGCGGGGACTATCGCGCTCGGCATCGCAGCATCGGCTTGCGATGTCGCAGCGTGCAAAGTACCCCTTAGTGTTTGACGACAATCGTCCAATCAAATTCCTTTTCTTACAAGGCATTATTGTCTGTAATTGACAGTATCTAAAATCCCATACAATATTAGTATACAGTCATGGGTCTTACATCAGCCTCTACAACAACGTTAGCTAAGCATCACCAGTGAATCATATTAACTGACATATATACTTTCTTATACTAAGAATGTCCTTTGTTACCTATAGCAACCAATCACAGCTCCTATTAATGACTTGTAGCAAAATAGAGGTAAAGGTGTGATTGGTTGCTATTGGCCACCTGATAAATATCCAGGCTAACTGTTAAAACATCCAATGCAGTATATATTACCTCACACATGCAAACAGTAAGCAAGAGGGATTTGTTGGCAATTAACTGTAAAGCGTGGGGTGAAAATTTTCCCTCAAATAATAGTCTATGACGTTCCCTGAGTCCCATGAGGCGTCTGTGCAAAATCTCATGATTGTAAATGCGACAGTGCGGATTCCTTTAGCGGACATACACACACATACATACATACATACACTCAGCTTTATATATTAGATATGTGCCTGTGTTTATATGTATGTGCCTGTGTATATACAGTGCCTACAAGTAGCATTCAACCCCCTGCAGATTTAGCAGGTTTACGCATTCGGAATTAACTTGGCATTGTGACATTTAGACTGTAGATCAGCCTGGAAGTGTGAAATGCACTGCAGCAAAAAAGAATGTTATTTTTTTTTTAATTTTTTTTTAAATTGTGAAAAGTTTATTCAGAGGGTCATTTATTATTCAACCCCTCAAACCACAAGAATTCTGTTTGGTTCCCCTAAAGTATTAAGAAGTATTTCAGGCACAAAGAACAATGAGCTTCACATGTTTGGATTAATTATCTCTTTTTCCAGCCTTTTCTGACTAATTAAGACCCTCCCCAAACTTGTGAACAGCACTCATACTTGGTCAACATGGGAAAGACAAAGGAGCATTCCAAGGCCATCAGAGACAAGATCGTGGAGGGTCACAAGGCTGGCAAGGGGTACAAAACCCTTTCCAAGGAGTTGGGCCTACCTGTCTCCACTGTTGGGAGCATCATCCGGAAGTGGATGGCTTATGGAACTACTGTTAGCCTTCCACGGCCTGGACAGCCTTTGAAAGTTTCCACCCGTGCCGAGGCCAGCTTGTCCGAAGAGTCAAGGCTAACCCAAGGACAACAAGGAAGGAGCTCCGGGAAGATCTCATGGCAGTGGGGATATTGGTTTCAGTCAATACCATAAGTAACGTACTCCACCGCAATGGTCTCCGTTCCAGACGAGCCCATAAGGTACATTTACTTTCAAAGCGTCATGTCAAGGCTCGTCTACAGTTTGCTCATGATCACTTGGAGGACTCTGAGACAGACTGGTTCAAGGTTCTCTGGTCTGATTAGACCAAGATAGAGATCTTTGGTGCCAACCACACACGTGACGTTTGGAGACTGGATGGCACTGCATACGACCCCAAGAATACCATCCCTACAGTCAAGCATGGTGGTGGCAGCATCATGCTGTGGGGCTGTTTCTCAGCCAAGGGGCCTGGCCATCTGGTCCGCATCCATGGGAAGATGGATAGCACGGCCTACCTGGAGATTTTGGCCAAGAACCTCTGCTCCTCCATCAAGGATCTTAAGATGGGTCATCATTTCATCTTACAACCACACAACGACCCAAAGCACACAGCCAAGAAAACCAAGGCCTGGTTCAAGAGGGAAAAAATCAAGGTGTTGCAGTGGCCTAGTCAGTCTCCTGACCTTAACCCAATTGAAAACTTGTGGAAGGAGCTCAAGATTAAAGTCCACATGAGACACCCAAAGAACCTAGATAACTTGGAGAAGATCTGCATGGAGGAGTGGGCCAAGATAACTCCAGAGACCTGTGCCGGCCTGATCAGGTCTTATAAAAGACGATTATTAGCTGTAATTGCAAACAAGGGTTATTCCACAAAATATTAAACCTAGGGGTTGAATAATAATTGACCCACACTTTTATGTTGAAAATGTATTAAAATTTAACTGAGCAACATAACTTGTTGGGTTTGTAAGATTTATGCATCTGTTAATTAATCCTGCTCTTGTTTGAAATTTGCAGGCTCTAACTTATTTGCATCTTATCAAACCTGCTAAATCTGCAGGGGGTTGAATACTACTTGTAGGCACTGTATAGTATATCTAATGTATGTGCCTGCATATATGGTATGTATGTGCCTTTGATATATACGGTAGTATATTTGTCTGTATATCTGTTATATGCCTGTACATTTGGTATGTATGTATTGCCTTTGATTAATATTCTTAGCAGAGTGATTGACTTGTTTATGATGTTGTTTGTGCATTGTGTTAATTGTGTGACCTACACTTTGATGATGTGTGCATTTTACTTCTGGGATGTTTGTATGTGCACTTTACTTATGTGTGCTGTGTTTGTTTGACATCTGCCATGTCTGCGCTGTGCTTGTGTGATGTGTAGAACGAGTGTTTTTGTGATGGGTCAAATGTGTACGTACGCACTGCTTGTGTTTCTGATGTGTGCTGTTTATTGATGTGATGTGTGTGCAGTGTGTCATGTAAATTGTGTGACATGTAAATTGTGTGACATGTAAATTGTGATTTTCTGATGTGTGTTCAACATGCTTTTGTTGTATGAAATAATGCTATTTAAAGTTAACCTTTCATGTGAAAAAACACTATTAACCTGTATATTTGAGGTGAATCTGCAGGTTAATTGCATTCTGAACCTGCCCCACACTTAGGCCCCTGCTGCCAGGAGGAAATTAAATGAAAGTGTTCAGCTTTCAGTCATAGGGGTGGAGCTGGTGTGGGTTCAGTCACTGCTCAGTGTATAGTGAGTGGCAGCTGTAACCACGCCTCGAGCAATGACTGACAGCCGGCTCTGCATTATGCCAACTTTCAGTTCCGAGTGCGTGGTTACAACCGCCACTCACTATACAAAGAGTGGTGACTGAACTCATGCCAGCCGCACCCCACTGACTAAAAGACAAATGCTGCCACTGAGTTTAGCAGTTGTGGCGCCCCTGACCTGGTCAGGCACCACTGAGTACTGCACCCATGCTGGGGACAGTACAATACAGGTAATCCAGAAGGCTGACCGAGGTGTGACTACACAGGCGCATAGTGATCAGGTCTCACACATGTACCTTTGAGAGGACCCCTGGGGATCCCAGGAGGGGGCAAAGCCTTCACCTCCACTGGAATAGTGGAGGGGGTTAAAAAGCCTCCATCTCCACTCAAGGGGTGTGGTAAGAGAGCCTGGTTGCTAGGTGGCGTAGGCAAGAACAGGAGAGGAGGAGCAGTGAGCCGGTTCAGTGCAGAGTCCAGGGAGCTCCGAGAAGAGCAGACCCCTACCCCTGGGGCTGTTGCAGTCTGACAGCGTCCGCGCAGTGGCTACCGACGGGGGAGAACGGTCACCTAGGAGTGCTACCCGAAACCCATCTCCAGCTAAAGAGAGAGCACGGAGTGGGAAGTAAGGAGACTGCTAGGGAGTACCAGGCCCAAACGGGCGGCAGATCCCGGAGCGGGGATAGATCTACCTTTCCTTGCTAAACCTGCCGGTGTGGGGCCCTAAAAGCCCACACCACAACACCCAAAAGCCGCAGCCACGTAGCCACAGTTAGGGCCCATAGTTCACAGGAGGCAAGCAGCTGGAATGATCTGGTCCAGGCGACAAGCAAACGGCAACTGAAGGGGAGAGAGGCTTCAGCAACTTCCCTGGGTGACCCCCATAGGGACTAAAAGTCGGGGTTCCCCAAACCACTAAGGGCTAAGGAAGGCGAGTCGGTAGTCACCATCATTAGTCAGCCGGAAGGATACCTGGTTCCAGCCTGGTTCATCCCAGCTACGCCCGGGTTACTCACTCTGCCACCTTCTGTGAGTAAAATCCCTGAAAGACATTCTGCTTGTGTGGAGTTATTCTGCGCCTTGTGGTTCTACACATCTACACAGGGCCCTGGGGCTTGCCTCACTCTCAGGAGGCTACTACACCCGACTGCACCCACCATCAGCCCCAGGCATCCCTTAATCTGCAGTGGCGGTCCCCACTGACTGCAATTCTGAGAGTGGCGTCACGACAAATAGAAGATTCCCTACCTGTAACAAGATCCAGCTGAGTGGAGTCCCTGAAGGTAATGCACCGACACAACACCTGTGGGGCTTAACATCTGGCGTCACGAACAGGATAAGGACTAGACCTGTCCAGACAGGTGACCATGTGCCTGGGCGGTCCGCTTGAAAAATTGGAAGCGCCGCCATATTGCCACCATGAAAAGCGCGCTGAAAAACAACAGCAGCCCGCGCTGGGAGAAGTTACCGCCCACGAAGAGGTGTGGCTACCCAGAGATCCCCTGCAGAGTTCTGACCTCGCTTGTGAAGAGAGCGGAAGCGTCCAGAGACGGCGTAACAGAAAAGAAGCCAGCAGCTTGTTGTTAGAGAAAATGGCGTCTGAATGCAGAGACCCAGAGCCAGGCTCCGCTGCCTGGTGGTGTCGGGAGCTTGCCGAGTTCTGCGAACAACTGGAAGCCAGGATCGGAAGGCAGATCAGAGAGGGACGTGCGGAGTTCCTGGGGATGACCGCGGCGGTTCAGGCCTATGAAGGGAGAGCCGCGCGCCGAGTGCCAGACCGGACGGCGACGACTCAGACCCCGATGCTGCCACCGATGGGTGAGTCCAGTGATGCCCCTGCCAGCGCGAGTGCCCCGACCCCTGCTGCCATGCCCGCGGTCCCTGAAGAGGCGCCCGGCGCGGCGACGCTGATCCAGGCCGCAGCCATGCCAGGCGCGGCCCGCCAAGCCCAGGCCGAAGCAGCGATGCCCTGCTCGGCCCACCAAGACCCGGTCCCTGCAACAACGCCCAGCCCGGCCCGCAAAGATCCGGCTGCCGCCGCGACCCTAATCCACGCCGCAGGTGTGACGCTGACCCAGGCCGCTGCCCTGCTAGGCCCGGCCCGCCAAGCCCAGACCGCGGCAGCAACGCCCAGTCCGTCCCGCCAAGCACCGGCCACGGTAGCGATGCCCGCTAAGGCTCCGGCTGCGACAGAAACGCCCATCCAGGCCGCCGCCATGCCAGGCGCGGCCTGCCAAGACCAGGCCGCCGCCATGCCAGGCGCGGCCCGCCAAGACCAGGCCGCCGCCATGCCAGGCGCGGCCCGCCAAGACCAGGCCGCCGCCATGCCAGGCGCGGCCCGCCAAGACCAGGCCGCCGCCATATCGGGCGCGGCCCGCCAAGAAAAGACAGACGTATCATTGTTTACCCCGGCCTGCAAGGCCAGAGCAGACACCGCTCCCCAGTCTAAGGAAGTCCCTGCTAGGAAGTCCCTGGTAGGTGAGGACCCCGCATACTGGCAGCTGAAGGCTGACCTGGAGGCCAAGTTCCCACAGGAGATGGTGGACCGGTACATGCTCCCTCCGCATACCCCCAAGACGACTCCTGCAGCAACCATGCCAAAGAGATCCCCGCCTGGGCCGGCTGAAGAGCACCCATCCCCAGCACTGCCACCACCGGAGTGCTCAGCAGAACTAAGGGGGAGGGGAGGCCAGGAAGCTGAGAAGCTGACTCCAGAGCCATCTGCACTGGATCCATACCCAGAGCCGGAGATGTTGCCATATTCCCGCTGGGATGAGGAAGACCCGATACCTTCCGCTGAAGAAGATCTGCCCAAAAGCCTCACCTGGGAGCTTGTAAGCTGTACTCCGCAGAACCCGGCCCGCAAGACACGGCGCCGTAGCAGAACCCAGTCTTTCCCGGCACCGCAGTCCCCAGAGCAAAAAGATGAAATAACGGCCAGAGACTTGGAGGAGAAACGGTTCCTGAGAAGGGCCAAAGCCCAGGTCAGAGGACCCCTTTGTCGAGCAGTAGTGGAAGATTTTAGCCTAAAATCAGGATACGGCTTCATCGTAGCACCTGGTATGAAAGAAGGCATTTTTGTCAACAGAAGAGACGTGAGAGCTCATTTGCCCAGAGGACATCCTGGAAGGAACCTAAGAATGGGAGACACAGTGCAATTTACAATGCATCAAGGAGAAAGAGGCTGGTATGCACTAGATGTAACACCATGTCCTAAAGAAAAAGAAACAGACACAGAGGAAGAAAGGAAAGATAGAGAAAGAACAGATAAAGAACCCACTGATGAGACTACCACAGACGATGAAAGAGATCAAGAAACCAACAGGTGCCGCAGCCCTACAGGCCCAAGCCCTGGTATGGAGGAGTAGAGAAAAGTAAAGTACACCAAGTTACTGTTTTGACCAGTTTGAAAGTTTGCAACGTTTTCAAGTTTAAGCAATGTGCCCACATAAACTAATGTGAGAAATGAACCTTAAGGCTATGAACTGGCTATAGCCACAAACTCTCGCAGTGTAAATAGTTACACCAGAGGGCACCACCACCACCAGAGCCAGCCTGTTTAGGGGCTTGGCTCGTCTGCAACCAGGGAGCACGTCCGTATATAGGGCCTTGGCTCACCTGCGACCAGAGAGCATGCCTGTTTATGGGGCCTGGCTCTCCACCACAAAGAGGGTACCTGGTCAGCACCAACTGTGAAGGCCGCCTCTACATCCTGCCAGAAGAGGCTGAAGGCGCGGCTCCACCAGGCCAGGTATACCCTGAAGACCACCAGACCATGAAAGCCGCCTCTACATCCTGCCAGAAGTGGCTGAAGGCGCGGCCAACGTGAGAGGGTTTTGGGTGGGTTAACGGACTTGTGGGTGGAGGGTGGTGATGTATGGTACCTGGTGGTTTTAAATGTTTTACCATGTTTTTACTGTTTTATGCATTTTAAAATGTTGTCTTGCAGGCCGAGGACGTGCTGGTGATAACTAAGGGGGAATGTGGCGCCCCTGACCTGGTCAGGCACCACTGAGTACTGCACCCATGCTGGGGACAGTACAATACAGGTAATCCAGAAGGCTGACCGAGGTGTGACTACACAGGCGCATAGTGATCAGGTCTCACACATGTACCTTTGAGAGGACCCCTGGGGATCCCAGGAGGGGGCAAAGCCTTCACCTCCACTGGAATAGTGGAGGGGGTTAAAAAGCCTCCATCTCCACTCAAGGGGTGTGGTAAGAGAGCCTGGTTGCTAGGTGGCGTAGGCAAGAACAGGAGAGGAGGAGCAGTGAGCCGGTTCAGTGCAGAGTCCAGGGAGCTCCGAGAAGAGCAGACCCCTACCCCTGGGGCTGTTGCAGTCTGACAGCGTCCGCGCAGTGGCTACCGACGGGGGAGAACGGTCACCTAGGAGTGCTACCCGAAACCCATCTCCAGCTAAAGAGAGAGCACGGAGTGGGAAGTAAGGAGACTGCTAGGGAGTACCAGGCCCAAACGGGCGGCAGATCCCGGAGCGGGGATAGATCTACCTTTCCTTGCTAAACCTGCCGGTGTGGGGCCCTAAAAGCCCACACCACAACACCCAAAAGCCGCAGCCACGTAGCCACAGTTAGGGCCCATAGTTCACAGGAGGCAAGCAGCTGGAGTGATCTGGTCCAGGCGACAAGCAAACGGCAACTGAAGGGGAGAGAGGCTTCAGCAACTTCCCTGGGTGACCCCCATAGGGACTAAAAGTCGGGGTTACCCCAAACCACTAAGGGCTAAGGAAGGCGAGTCGGTAGTCACCATCATTAGTCAGCCGGAAGGATACCTGGTTCCAGCCTGGTTCATCCCAGCTACGCCCGGGTTACTCACTCTGCCACCTTCTGTGAGTAAAATCCCTGAAAGACATTCTGCTTGTGTGGAGTTATTCTGCGCCTTGTGGTTCTACACATCTACACAGGGCCCTGGGGCTTGCCTCACTCTCAGGAGGCTACTACACCCGACTGCACCCACCATCAGCCCCAGGCATCCCTTAATCTGCAGTGGCGGTCCCCACTGACCGCAATTCTGAGAGTGGCGTCACGACAAATAGAAGATTCCCTACCTGTAACAAGATCCAGCTGAGTGGAGTCCCTGAAGGTAATGCACCGACACAACACCTGTGGGGCTTAACACAGTCGTGCCAGGATAGATGGCACAAGTTGCTGAGCCCTGTGATTAGCTAAAGTGGTTACATGTGACATTATGACTGCAGCCTGTAAACATACAGTAGATGCTGCAGCAGCAGACAGATATCACTAGACCAGGCTAAAATTACTGATTTTATTATTTTTTTCCTTAGTCCAAGACAATGAGCACAAAAAATTATAATGGATGACCCCTTTAAGAAAAGGGAGGCTAATGAAAATTTCTTGCACAGGACCCTTTGCTCTCGGTGTCTGCTCCTAGTTTATCTACCAATCCACTCATTGTTACAGCTTATGAAATAAAGAAAGTGAAAGTTTAAATAGTGAGTGACGCAGCTTCTTTCTTTTGGAATTTATATACGTGACAGTCAACTGATTTTGATGTATAACTACAGTCCGGGTATCCTGCTGTCTCCAGAACTTCATTGTGAGGTATTGTATCTCTAGAAAAATGTGGAAAAAACTAAGACAAAGTAACATTTATCAGAGAATGTGCTTGCAAGTGGCACTGGAACAAAGCCATAATAGTCTGGCATTGTCATCAATAAAGATTGAGATAAAGTCAGGATCAAAGGGACAAAATTGTATTCTGACAAATGGTTTTCAACAACAATCAAGCAACATAGTACTGAATCAAAGAAAAGACTGGTATACCTGGCACAAAATGGCAAATTTAGTGCATTAGACAAGGGAATGGTCAGTAACAATTCAAGTCAAAAACTACAATTCAAAAGCATCAAGAAAGAAATACTTGAAAAAAGATGTTACTGCTACATCTAGAATGAACCACATCCAAATAAGCTGGGCTTAAGGGTATGTGCACACGTTGCTTTTTTTTCCGCGCGGAAAAAAACGCACCCTCTGGCAGAGGGGAGAATTGTAAACAATGCTTTTTGAGAAACAACGCATCGAAAACGCATGCGTTTTTCATGCGTTTTTCATGCGTTTTTCATGCGTTTTTCATAACTTGCCCAACAGCCATGAGAATTATACATGTGGCATACAGCGCTCCAATCAAAGCGAGAATTTAAACCTGACAAACACAATTGGATTTACAGTCCTACTGTATTTTATTCTCTTGCAAGCACTGCAGTTAGTTGCTAAG
Source organism: Anomaloglossus baeobatrachus (assembly GCF_048569485.1). Lineage (NCBI taxonomy): Eukaryota > Metazoa > Chordata > Amphibia > Anura > Aromobatidae > Anomaloglossus > Anomaloglossus baeobatrachus. Next base: position 330,500,606 of record NC_134353.1, read on the forward strand.
AGAAAAATATACTATTTAAATCATCTTCCATTGCGAGTGTGAAAGAGCGGGTAAGTGTGATTTGTGTCTAGCTGTGATTTCTGTCTAGGTGTGATTTGTATTTAGGCCGGGGCCGCACGGGGATTACTGTGATCCTCTTGCATGACACTCGGCTCACGCTGGCAGCACAGCAGAGTCAAATGTCATGCGAGTGTCATTGCGACTGAGGTCTGATCATGCGAGCGCAGACCTTAACTGCGGCGGGCGGGCCGGCACTGAGGAGGGGAGGGCCAGCGCTGCGGAGGAGCGGACCAGCACTGAGGAGGAGAGGGAGGGATTTATCTCTCTCCTCCGTAGCCGGCTATTGCCATTCTCGCATTGCACTCGCGGTACACCGATGTAATGCGAGTACAGTGTGATTTTTCTCTCGCCCCATGACTTGAATGGGTGCGAGAGAAACAATGATCACATTACAGTCGCAGCATGCTGTGATTGTTTTCTCGGTCTGATTAGGGCTGAGAAAATAATCGCTCATGTGTGCTGACACATAGACTAATATTGGTCCGAGTGGAATGCAATTTTTTATCGCACTCCACTCACACCGTTTTTCTCGCCGTATGTCTTAGGCCTAAGGGGTGCTTCACACACAGCGAGCTCGCTGCCGAGATCGCTGCTGAGTCACGCTTTTTGTGACGCAGCAGTGACCTCATTAGCGATCTCGCTGTGTGTGACACTGAGCAGCGATCTGGCCCCTGCTGCGAGATCGCTGCTCGTTACACACAGCCCTGGTTCGTTTTCTTCAAAGGCGCTCTCCCACTGTGACACACAGATCGCTGTGTGTGACAGCGAGAGAGCGACAAATGAAGCGAGCAGGGAGCAGGAGCCGGCGTCTGGCAGCTGCGGTAAGCTGTAACCAAGATAAACATCGGGTAACCAAGGTGGTTACCCGATATTTACCTTAGTTACCAGCCTCCGCCGCTCTCACGCTGCCTGTGCTGCCGGCTCCGGCTCTCTGCACATGTAGCTGCTGTACACATCGGGTTAATTAACCCGATGTGTACTGTAGCTAGGAGAGCAAGGAGCCAGCGCTAAGCAGTGTGCGTGGCTCCCTGCTCTCTGCACATGTAGTTGCATTACACATCGGGTTAATTAACGCGATGTGTACTGTAGCTAGGAGAGCAAGGAGCCAGCGCTCAGTGTGCGCGGCTCCCTGCTCCCTGCACACACAGCTAAGCGGTGTGCGCTGGTAACTAATGTAAACATCGGGTAACCATATCCGATGTTTACCTTAGTTACCAGTGTCCGCAGCTTCCAGACGCCGGCTCCGTGCAAGCGCAGCGTCGCTTGCACGTCGCTGCTGGCTGGGGGCTGGTCACTGGTCGCTGGTGAGATCTGCCTGTTTGACAGCTCACCAGCGACCATGTCGCGATGCAGCAGCGATCCTGACCAGGTCAGATCGCTGGTCGGATCGCTGCTGCATCGCTAAAGTGTGAAGGTACCCTAAGTGTGTGAATTGTGATTCAGTGACCTTGGATTCAGGGAGTTTAGAAGGGAGTGAATTGGGCGGAATAGCTGTTTGGATTTATTTGTTTAATTAATCAGTTTTTTCTGTCTTTTGCAATATCCATTTGGAAAACGTGTTCCATTATTGACAATGCCATCCAGTGTACATCTTGTTGCATTTAGGCTACATGCGCATGCTGCGTTTTTGGTGAAGTTTTGTTGTCAGCAAGTTCTGACTTTTGACTTCCCAGCAAAATCTATGAGAATTTAGATTTGCTGTACGCACGTTGCAGATTTTTTGTCTGCAGTTAATTTGTCAAAACCGTTTGACAAATAATAAGCAGCATGTTCATTTTTCTTGTGTTTTTGTCCCGTATTGTCACCCATAAAAATCAATGAAGGGATGAAAAATGCATGGAAAAATGCATGGTACCAATTGGTGCATTTTGCATGTGTTGTACTGGCATTCTTGTCACCAAAAAGGCAGGTCACCCACATTGTTCCCGGACATAAATGAACACTGCAGGAGTCTCTCTCTCTCTTTTTCTCAATGTAACATCCCATGGCTCAGTTCAGTCGTAGCACAAACCTGATATGCGGTCACAGGTAGTGGACTCCTGCTGTGACGGCAAATCACCCAACTGATGTCACCACTGACGCGGCTCACTTCAGTCACTTGGGTGATTTGCTTTCACAGATGGATGACCCCAGCTGTGGCTGTAGCTATCAAATTCGTGACATAGAGTCAAGGGAATATTAATATTAGGTTAATAACAAGGAAATATTCCCAGGTGCAAAATTTTTATTAATAAATAGTGCTAAACAAGATTCAATCATAGCGGTATTCTCATTAGATCATATAGATATAACTATAACCCCCCAGTCCGCTCCCGGAGCAAACTGGAGAGCCAGTCAACAGATAAACAACAATATTTCACACAGGTTGCCATTATATACAGAAATGTATTACAAGGACTCCCAATGAGCCAATACTCAGCAATATCTTGCTAGATAGCAATAGTCCATGACAGATATGGCCTCCACTTCTGTGGACAGATGGAAAATGCCGTTAGGCTGACGTATGGCAGTCCTCACTCAGTATGTTGTACTGTAGTATATAGGTGGTAAGCCTGGTGAGTTTTGCTTGCCTCGCAAGGGCCTTCACCCACTCAAAGGAAGGCCTATTGTTGCGGGAATTGATTCCCTATCACAAAATGTGGGTATATATATCAATAGGGTTTTGCGCCCCTTCGTCACTTATTTTCACTCATATGTTCGGGATACTCCCCATCTCCTTCAACTTCTTGAGGACATGAGTGTAGGACCGAATACCATCTTGGCCTCTATAGATGTTGAGGCACTCTATAGCTCTATACCCCATCATCTGGGTATCAGGGCGGTCAACCATTTTCTCAGATCTAGGGCGGTTGAGTGCGGGAGACATAATATCTTCATAGAGGAATTGTCTTTTATACTTACCCATAATTATTTTCTTTTTAACACCAAGTACTTCCACCAGCTTAAGGGTACAGCGATGGGGAGCCCATGTGCCCCCAGTTATGCTAATTTATTCCTAGGCTGGTGGGAGGAAATGGTGGTTTTTGGGTGTGAGGATGGGGACTCTCATCAATGTATCGGACTTTGGGTCTGCTACATTGATGACATCCTCATCCTCTGGACCGGTTCTGTTATTGAGTTTTAAGTTATTTGTGGACAATATAAATAAAAACAATCTTGGTCTGCATTTTACATCAGTTTGTGATCCCCATACAATTAATTTTTTGGATTTGACTATTTGCAAGGATATCCACGGAAAATTGCATACCATGACGTACCGTAAACCTACGGCTACTAATTCCCTCCTTAGATGGGACAGTCACCATCCCTACCCACTAAGGAGGGGGATTCCTAAGGGACAGTTCCTGCGGATTCGCAGGAACTGTTCCAGGGATAATGACTTTAGGGTTCCGTCTTCTGATCTCTTTGGTAGATTCCTCGATCGAGGTTACCCAAAGCAAATCCTAGATCAATCATTTGGTTTTGTTAGAAATGTTGCTAGACATTCTCTTATGACCCCACAGTTGATACAGCCAGATCAAGAGATGGTGCGCATCATTGGAGCATATGATACACAGTCGGAACGGGTCTTTGCAATAGTTAAAAAATATTGGAATGTCTTAAGAGCAGACCCTGATTTGATTAAATTTATTCCAAAAAATCCTGGTTTAACATATAGGCATGGACGCACTATTGGGGACAAACTAGTCAACAGTATGTACCAAGGTTCACGTCCGGAAGGTACGTGGTTGGACAGACGGATCTGTGGATTTTTTCGTTGTGGAAACTGCAGTATCTGCAACTCCATAGATCAGTGTAAGTCCTTTCTAAGTTCAGCGAATGGTAGGAGATACTTCTTGAGGGATTTTGGGAATTGTAGAACATCTGGGGTTATCTATCGAGCCACATGTATTTGTCCCCTAGACTATGTGGGGAAGACCTTTCGGGAGATAAGGAAACAAATAGGAGAACATTTATCTGATATTCGCAATGGGAGGGACACTCCTATTGCTTCGCACATGAATACCGTGCATGGGGGTAACTTGGGACATATTCGTTTTGCGATGATGGAATTGGTAAAACCTAATTTAAGAGGAGGCAATTTTGACAAAATACTTTTACAGAAAGAGGCAGCCTGGATTTATCGGATGGGGTCATTGACCCCAAAGGGCCTAAATGAACAACTGTCATTTGTGTGCTTTTTCCCCTCATAGCTGTTGACTATTTATGTTTGACTCAATTATCCTGTTTTTCCATACTCAATGAGCTCTGAATTCCCTAAATGGGGATTGTCTGCATTGTCAGACTACATTTAGTTTGTATCTTAATAATCTAGCCCTATTGTATGGGAATTACTGTTTTGCACTAATGTATTAAAATATCTGTTGTCATATGCCTTATATTTGTAATATCTATGATCCGGTTTTACCATATTTACCCTGTATCTGTCTTTCCCTCAAAACCCATGTCTGCGATTCATTTTAACTGCAGGCGTTGGGACTACATGTGACCTCTTTGTGAGCAGTTACGTTTACCTGCCGGCCGCTGGAAGCCCCGCTCACGCTATCTGGTATGGGTACGGGGCGTGGCTTAGGTCGCGTCACTGACTCATGTAAGTCACATGATCGGGAATGAGGGACGTCGCGTCTATCGGTGGTGCGCATGCGCGGGATCCGGCTCTTAGATGTGTGGTGTTGGGTCGCCGCAGTGATCCGTAGCCGGTCCAAGCATGCGTGATAAACACCAGCAGGACGCTTTATGTTAAGGCCCCGTCACACTAAGCAACATCGCTAGCAACATCGCTGGTAACGAACAACTTTTGTGACGTTGCTAGCGATGTTGCTGTGTGTGACATCCAGCAACAACCTGGCCCCTGCTGTGAGGTCGTTGGTTGTTGCTGAATGTCCTGGGCCATTTTTTAGTTGCTGCTGTCCCGCTGTGAAGCACAGATCGCTGTGTGTGACAGCGAGACAGCAACAACTAATGTGCAGTGAGCAGGGAGCCGGCTTCTGCTGAGGCTGGTAACTAATGTAAACATCGGGTAACCAAGAAGCCCTGTCCTTGGTTACCCGATATTTACCTTTGATACCAGCCTCCTCCGCTCTCACTGCCTGTGCTGCCGGCTCCTGCTGTGTGCACATGTAGCTGCAGCACACATCGGGTTAATTAACCCGATGTGTGCTGTAACTAGGAGAGCAAGGAGCCAGCACTAAGCAGTGTGCGCTGCTCCCTGCTCTGTGCACATTTAGCTGCAGCACACATCAGGCAATTAACCCGATGTGTGCTGTAACTAGGAGAGCAAGGAGCCAGCGCTCAGTGTGCGCTGCTCCCTGCTCTGTGCACATTTAGCTGCAGCACACATCGGGTTAATTAACCTGATGTGTGCTGTAACTAGGAGACTGGGGGCTGGTTGCTGGTGAGCTCACCAGCAACTCGTGTAGCCACGCTCCAGCGATCCCTGCCAGGTCAGGTTGCTGGTGGGATCGCTGGAGCGTCGCAGTGTGACAGCTCACCAGCAACCTCCTAGCAACTTACCAGCGATCCCTATCGTTGTTGGGATCGCTGGTAAGTTGCTTAGTGTGACTGGACCTTTACTATGTTACCACTGATTGATGAGTGGATACAGGTGTAAGTGGGTGAGGATATTTAATGCCTCCCTCTGGACATGCATTTCTATGGTGCTCCCTGACTGCTGAGGGTGATATCAGCATTGCCTGTACCTACAAGCAGTATTATCCAGGATTTTGACACCATGGACCTGCATATCTGATGTTAATTACCCCTTATCTAATCTTCAATCAGGGCAAGTATTTCTGGTTGTTTTATCTATTGGTATTGTGTTGTTTAACTGCATGCTCTGTGTTGTATGGAGGGATCTCTGATAGATTATGTTTATACCCTTAGCCTCCTGAGGAACCATTATACATATATGGGGAAACGCGTGAGGCAAGCAAAGCTCACCAGGCTTACCACCTATATACTACAGTTCAACATACTGAGGACTGCCATACTTCAGCCTAACGGCATTTTCCATCTGTCCACAGAAGTGGAGGCCATATCTGTCATGGACTATTGCTATCTAGCAAGATATTGCTGAGTATTGGCTCATTGGGAGTCCTTGTAATACATTTCTGTATCCAATGGCAACCTGTGTGAAATATTGTTGTTGCTGTAGCTAACCTGAGTGACATCACCACTAATCGCGCAGCTCACTTCAGTTGCTGCGTGGAGCTCACAGCGGGCAGGCATGTTCTATGACGCTCGCTTTGTGCGTCAGATGTAGCAGTGCTGGAAGCATCGTGGGCCTCATGTGGATTACGTTGGACCTGCAGGAGTGTTTTTGGGGTTAATAAAGTGGTGAAAGAGGGTGATTTTTGTCTTTTATTTCAAATAAAGGATTTTTTAGGTATTTGTGTTTATTTTCACTTACAGATTACTGATGGTGGATGTCTCATAGACACCTGCTATTATTAATCTAGGGCTTAGTAGCAGCTGTAGGTTGCTATTAACTCCTTATTACCCCAATTGCCACCGCACCAGGGCAACGGAAATAACCGGGTCCATCGTCAGAATTGGCGCATCTAAAGGATGCTCCCCGTCTGGGGCGGCTGTGGGCTGCTATTGTTAAGCTGGAAAGGGACAAAAAAATGGCCTTTTCCACCCTAAATATATCCGCCTCCAGTTGTCTGCTGTACCTTGGCTAGTTTTAGAAAAATGTGTTTAAATATTTTTAAAAAATACATAAGTCAAATAATTTAAAAAAAATCGTAGGATCCCCTCTAGTTTTCATAACCAGCCAAGGTACAGCATAGAGCTGAGGGTTGCAGCCTGCAGCTGCTGCCGTTCCTGTGCTGGATATAAAAAATAGGGGACACCCCACGTAATGTTTTTGTCACATCTCCATCAGAGTCGACTTCTACTTCAATCACCAGATGCCACCGCATCACCACTGTGGGCGGTGCTGAGGACGAGCGAGCAGTCAGTGGCTCTGCTGGGTGCAGGCTCCGCTCATCTATTAGGCTGGGTTTCACTAGGACCTGCAGTACCACTGGTTAACTGTGGTGGTATGTGCCTTCCAACTGGAGTAGGTACCTTTCCGCTTGGGCCAATGGGAAGGGACCACACCCCTCTTATGCTTTCTCCCTTCTGCTAGCAGGTGCCAGATATAGTTCGTAATTCCCTGCTAGACACTGGTTCCTTGTTGTTTGTTTGCATCCCCGTGTATTGACCTTAGCTTGACTACCTGACCACTCTTCTTCCTGTACTTTGCTGCTAGTTACAGTTTTGACCCTTAGCTTGTTTGCCCGACCACTCTTCTGCTTGCCATTTCTGTACTTTGCTGCTTGTTATGGTTTTGACCCTTAGCCTGATATCTGACCACTCTTCCGCCTGATGATTTTAGTCCCTGTTCTACCTTTTGGATTTGACCCTGACTGGTTACTGCTCTTCTCAGGACTGCAATCTTCCGCGGGCAGCGATCACCTGGGCCCTGTCGTAATTCCAAATCCCTGTTTAGGGGTTAAAGGGTTGCGGGGTCTGGGTTCCTGCTTTGTGGATGGTTGCCTCTATTCACCTGTTTCACCGATCCTGAGTCTGTGGCTCCAGGCAGGCATCACAGTTTGATGATGATTTTAGGGAATTATCCTAATCCTTTATCCTAATGATTTTAGGGTATTAGGCTGTAAGCAGAAGGCAAGGACTTGACGTTGGCATAGTGGAGTCCTGGTGACCCCTTATACTGCTACCATACCCCCACCCCCCATGGCTTAACCCCTTATTGAAATGACCACAGACACATAGTTGGATGAAATGGCCACAGCAGCCTTTTATTTAAACATAACTTATAATAACATTTATAAAACAGGGGGTTGTGGTCCTCGAAGCTCAAACAATCTGGTGATCACCCAATACTCCGATCCTACCTTCCCTCTCAACCCCATTACTCCCAGCCGCAACCACCAACTCGAGAGCACCAAACAAATATGAGGGGGGAAGGGTTAAACCACCAAGCATGGGAACCGACCCCACCAAGCCGATGTTCACCCATGATCACCAGACCACTCCCCAAACCAGTAATTAACGGGGGGGTTCCACCTCCATTGGGACCCCCCAATCCAATTTTCACCAACTTCGAGGACCCCACCCCCACCACCTCTGCCACAATGACCCAGACAAACAAAACAAAATAAAACAAAACAAAACAAAACAGGGGAGGGTGGGCGGGACAACCACTTCAGCTGCCACCCCAGCAATGGCCTCTTTTCCCGCTGCCTAGCCTAACGGTCCCTAACCCCCCACCGCTCTTCCTCCTCACCCTATCCCCCCTAGCCACGTCATGCCGGCCTCCACCTACCCCCTGGGGAGGGGGTGGAGGTTCTAGCCGGGCACTTTAAATTTGGTAGTTTCTGAAATACTGCATGTACCACTTTCCAGGTAGTGGAAGATTAAGGAGATAAATAAATGACTCAGTAATTGGTGTAGGAAGGAGGGCTTGAGGTTCCTGGAGAAGTGGGCCAACGTCTCTGTTGGTTACAAGCTTTACTCTAAGGATGGGCTGCAACTCAATGGGGAGGGAGCAGCTGTTCTGGGAGAAAAAAATAGCTAGAGTTGTGGAATAGTGTTTAAACTAGGGACTAGTGGAAGGCAATTACTGTACAGGTGGGGAAGATATTGCACAAAGTAACCTGGGCATAAGTAATTGAATTGGGAGTGACATGGGAGAGAAGTGAGAACAGTCAATACATTAAGCAAGAATAAAAGTATGGAGAAAAACATAAAGTGCATATACACTAATGCCAGAAGCCACACCAACAGTCGGGCTAATAAAACAGTCGGGCTAATAAAATAATGGAATGCATTAAAAGAGGCATAAATGATCATGAAAAGAACATAGTTTACTCCTATACAAGTCAGTAGTAAGACCACACTTAGGCGGGCTTTGCACGTTGCGACATCGCAAGCCAATGCTGCAATGTCGCATGCGATAGTCCCCGCCCCTGTCGCAGGTATGATATCTTGTGATAGCTGGCATAGCGATATTTATCGCTATGCCAGCTTCACATGCACTCACCTGCGCTGCGACCGTCGCTCTGGCCGGCGACCCGCCTCCTTCCTAAGGGGGCGGGTCATGCGATGTCACACGGCAGGCGGCCAATAGCGGCGGAGGGGCAGAGATGAGCAGGATGTAAACATCCCGCCCACCTCCTTCCTTCCGTAGAGCCGCTGGCGGCAGGTAAGGTGATGTTCCTCGCTCCTGTGGCGTAACACACAGCGATGTGTGCTGCCACAGGAACGAGGAACAGCATCGTACCTGTCGCGGCAGCATAATTATGGAAAAGTCGGAGCCTGCACCGATGATACGATAACGACGCTTTTGCGCTCGTTAATCGTATCATCTAGAATTTACACACAACGATGTCGAAAGTGACGCCGGATGTGCGTCACTTTCGACTTGACCCCACCGACATCGCACATGCGATGTTGCAACGTGCAAAGCCACCCTTAGAATACTCTGTATAATGTTGATCTCTGGTATAAAAGTACATAGCTGAACTAGAGCGGAGGCAGAGAACAGAAACCAAGGTTATTATAGGAAGGGTGGAATGCAGTACTAAGACAGGTTATTAAACTGAGTTAGTCAGTATGGAACAGCAAAGGCTTAGGGGTGATATTATTACACCGTACAAATGTCACGGTTATGTCACGGGTGACAGACAGTCCTGTGGTGTCCAGCAACAGAAGGTTACAGCATTTGGCTGTGCAAAGTGCTCCCAGGCCTTCTATTATTGCTGTTTCATTTTCATCCTTTTCCCTTTAGGACTCTGCAGAGTTCCTCATCCTTTCAGCTGCTTTTTATCAGCACATCCCTTGGTGTCTTTATATACCATCACTTCCTATTACTCAATGCCAGTGATAGCTCTTATACCCTTAACAAGTTTCAAGTCAAGCAGTCGGCTTGGATACATCTGGAGAATCTTTGTGGTTGTTACAGTTCCTCTTTCTGAATCATCTAGAGATAAGTTATTTGTTAATTTTCCCCCTGTTTGTTATCCCTGTGTCTTCTTTAGTGCTTAGTGGAGTTGACTAAGCAGTCATGCTATCTACTCCCTACCTAGGGCTTAGTGCAGGGTTAGCCAGGGTCAGGTATCTGGCTCGGCGCATGGGTGCGGAACCAATTTACGGGGATAAGGGAAGCCAGGGCCCAGTGGTAATCTTGGTCAGGGGTCAGCATCTCCCCCTTTCCTGGGCACAGGGCTTTTCTTTCGCCATTTGCTTGATACTTTTCAGATTCCTAGCTTGACAATAAATGTATCAAGGGACAGTACAGTGCTCTCTCTAATGATCTTCTTACACTTACTGTAGGTCTGCAGCGGGGACAATGGTGCATCCACTATGGTTAGAGGAAAGGGGGTTTAATCGGTTTAATCAAAATCACAGATGCAGATTCTTTACTGTAAGAGCAATAAGACTATGGAACTCTCTGCCATATAATGTTGTAATGGTTGATTCACTACTAAGAGTTAAGAGAGGTCTGGATGCCTTTATTGAAAAATTCTGTGATCGGGCGTTGATCCATGGACCTAGTCTGATTGACATATGTGGAGTCAGGTAGGAATTTTTTCCCCTTATTTCCCCAGTTTCATTAGACATTCCCAGTGCCAAGACTCTTATTTGTTTTTGAAGATGGTGAAGGAGTAGTTAGCCGAATGTATCAGCATCCTCCATGATTCCAAATGTGGTCTTACTGTCTGTCACATGTTTTTTTTGCCTTCCTCTGGATCAATATGTTAGGTTAGGTCATTGAGGGATGAACTCGATAGACTTGTCTACCTTCAATTTTTAATGGATGGCACCACTGCCTCTTCTGCTGTGCTATATGCTTGCCAGTCCCCTGTACAGGGATGCCTCTCATCCTGCACCTGTTGTTGCACATCTGCAGTCCAACAGCAACCACATATGGTTCAGCATTCAACTGTCCATACCCCATGCCTTGGAATGAAAATTTAAATATCGGGGGGCGGAGCCGGACATGGCTGAGTGAGGACGCTACTTGCTAGAGCTCCTCTAAATAATCCCCCATAGAACCGGTTTATTAGCCACAATGGGCAAATCTGCAGTAAAAAAGAACAAGCCCGGTAAGCCCAGCACCTCGGGGAAGCCTCCTGCACCCCAGGGCACCATCGGGGCATATTTAACACGCTCCCGGGAGCCTGAGACCGGCTCACTGCCACAGAAAGAGCTGCGGCCTACAGGGCCTGAAAGAAGCCCTGCCACAACGCCAATGAGGGCAGCAATCCAGGGGACCCAAAGAAGGGGTGAGGAGATGGAGATCCCCCGTGGCCCGGGAGGACCCTCCGATAGTCCAACGGCAGCGGCAGGAGCTGATGTACCCCCCGCAACTGGGACGGCATTACCTCCAGCGGCGCCATTCCAAGATGGCGGCCGCGATCCTGGGACGCTAGCAGGCAGCCTAGGGCTGGAGGACAGGTTTCCCGCGGCAGCGACCCTACCTGCATCACCCTCCGTTGTGCCTCCGCTGCGTCCGAGCGGCTCCGGCGACATGCCTGCAGCCGTACATCGTGAAGCTGGGAGTGCGGCGTGCGGGAGCGGGACGCATGGGTGCTCGGGCCCAGGAGATGACTCACCGCTGCGAGCCCGAGCACTGAAGAAGCAGACGACACAGGGAGAAGCTGCAGCTCTGACACCACCGCTCGTGTCCACACAAGCAAGCGCAGGGACCAGAGGTGAGGAGGGAGCAGCAGTAAACCCTGCGGGCCGGCTGTACTACAGGAATCAGGTACAGGGCCCACAGTTAGACCTGGGGAGCGGAGTGCACTCTAGTGGGGGGAACAACACCCCCAGTCACTCACCAAGAGCTACACAATCCTCAGGGGGAGCAGGCAATGGAGGAGGGCCACCTACATCTCAGATGGCTACCAATGAGCCCTGGGGGACACCTCAGAGAGAGGCGCATTCACCAGATACCTGGTCCACTGGGTCCTCTTGGGCTGAGAGTCCGACAGCCACCGTCAGGGACCTAGATAGGGGCCCATTAATCCCTGTGAATGGGGGACCCAGAATACTGGGGGCACCCCCAATACATCTCACATCTGCACCACAAGTATGGGACGGCATCAAAAATCCCCAGAACACGCAGACGCTGACATATGGACCGGCCCTTCAGGACTCTTTTTACGCATACCCAAATATGTTTCACGCGGCCGCCTCAATGGGCGACGAGCGCCCGGCATCTCTGGCAGACCTACGGTCCCTGTTACAAGCAATCCCCACCAAGAGTGACATTGCAGCTCTGGCTAATCAAGTAGTGGCGGAGTGCAAACAAGAATTTATTCAGCTGCGACAAGATCTCTCTTCACTTACTCACAGGGTAGATACCCTGACAGAGCAACAATCTGATTCTCAGGTATCTATCCGATCTATCCAAGAAACTGCTGAAAACCAATCTAAGCAACTATTTGCCCTTCAGCAGCATGTGGATGACCTAGAGAACAGAAACAGACAAAACAATCTGCGGATTAGAGGTCTTCCGGAATCTATTGCCGCCCCTGATATCCCTGCTGCTCTTCATTCCATCTTCAACAATTTGTTAAAGAGGCCACCAGGAGCTCCCCTTGAACTTGATAGAGCCCATAGAGCTCTACGCCCTCCGGATCCGGATGACTCCCGCCCAAGAGATATCGTATGCAGAGTACACTTTTTTGCTGTAAAAGAGGCCATTCTACAGGCAGCCAGGAGAAAACAGAACTTATCATACAATGGCTCTACCTTTCGCATAATGCCTGACCTCTCACGACACACTCTGGCCCAACGTGCGACTCTTAAACCCCTCCTTGATGTCTTGAAAGAGAGAGGTCTGCCATTCCGGTGGGGATTTCCGTTTTCCCTATCGGTACAGAAGGACTCCCGATGGATGACCCTGCGTTCTCCAGAGGACCTCCCGGCTTTTATCAAGAGTCTGAATCTGCCTGCAATGTCTATTGCAGCCTGGCCGACTACACTACTCCAGCCGTGGGTGCCCAGGGGACGGCCTACCTCCTCTAGACCACCTCCACCTACTGAGTCCAGCAGGGGGTTGCCTCCGAGAGGAGAACGGGGTCGCAGGGCGGGCCGCCTGCGTTAGCTGATCCCGAGGAAACCAAAGGCTGACAACACCTGTATGACTTATATCTCTTACAGTAATGAGGCTCACGTGGCTTCCACATGATACCCTCCAGTCTATTCATAGCCCGTATCCCATAAGAATTTATTTCCTTTACCGGTGTCTATGGTTATCCATAATGTTTTTTCTTTCTTAGTATATATGGAGCTCTGCTCGGATATGTCGGACTTCCTTTTTCCCCAAATAGGTTGGGATCCTCTGTCCTGCCTAGATGAGGCGGATATGTTCCCTAGGAACGTTTGTTCGGATTCAGTTAACTATGATAGGCTTTTTTTGCCTGTTGTTCTTCTTGTTTTTTTCTCTTTCTTCCTTTTTTTCCCACTACCTCTTACTTTCCTCAAGTCTCCCCTTCTCCATATCTTCGGCGGCCGGGCTGAACGTGTCCGATTCTCTTTCTTAAATATCTCTAATGACTTATTCTCTTATAGATGGCGGACTTAACCATCGCTTCTTTCAATGCCAGGGGCCTCAATGTTCCGGAGAAAAGGATACAGATATTGTATCATCTTCATAAACAGAAGGTGAGAATAGCGTGTTTACAGGAGACACACTTTAAACAAGGACATGCCCCTATTCTTAAAAATAAATATTACCGGACATGGGTATCCTCGGATAACCCTGACTCCCGCTCAAAAGGTGTGGCAATAGCCATCCATAAATCCCTCCCACATCAAATCATAAAGTGCACGACAGATAGTCTTGGCAGATACATTATTCTCTCACTGAGGGTGGGGACCCACATCTTCACGATAATTAACGCGTACGCCCCAAATCAAAAACAGGATAGTTTTATTTCCCGCCTGATCAGTACCGCGATCCCCCTGATACAAGGTACGGTGATTTTATGTGGGGACCTTAATATCACCCTGGACCCTACTTTAGACAACTCAAAAGGGAAATCCAGTATTGCATACACCACTATCAAACGAATTAAAAAAGCTTTACTACGCATGCAGCTGTTCGACACCTGGAGAATACAACACCCATCGGACAGAAACTACAGTTTCTATTCCCACACCCAGGATTCATATAGCCGTCTTGATTACATACTGGTACAACATAGCGCGCTCCCTTGGGTCCAACACACGAGAATGGATAATATATTATGGTCAGACCATGCGCCGGTATATTGCACGATTGAGATCCCCTCCCTTATGGCTCCTAGGGGGTCGTGGCGTCTGAACGAGTCATTGCTACTGGATGAGCTTTGCGTTTCGGATATCCAGACCTCCATTGCAAGATTCATGGAGGACCACTCAGTAGATGACACAGCCCCCACGTATAAGTGGGAGGCACTGAAATGTGTCCTACGTGGCATTTTTATTAAGCATGGGTCTCGAATCAAGAAAGAGAAAGCCCAAGACATAGTAAAAGCTCTCCATAGGGTATCTGAGCTGGAGCTCATCCACAAGCAAGCTTTATCGGCCACGAACTTACGGGCACTCCTACAGGCTAGATTCGAGGTTAAGAAACTGCTTGATTCCTCATATCAGCGTTTGATACAGGTAGGGAAGGGGAAGTTTTATGAGTTTGGGGATAAACCCGGCAGGTTGTTAGCAAACGCGTTGAGGGAGGGCAGAGCTCACACCCTCATTCCCTGCATCAAGAACTCACGCGACGAATTACTTTACGCCACCCCAGACATCTCAAATACCTTTCATGACTATTATTCCAAGTTGTATAATCTACCTGTCGAGCCCCATAGACCGAGTGATGTAAATCCCTCAATGCCCTCACCTTTTAGATGTCCCGACAGTTCTATAATAGACAACCTGGAAAGTCCATTTTTACTGGAAGATTTATTGGCAGTGATTCGCGATACCCCGGGCAATAAATGTCCTGGCCCTGACGGGTTCCCCGCCAAATTTTATAAATCCTTCTCGGAACAATTAGCGCCTCTAATGCTCCTTTCCTTCAATTCAATCTCGGACTCAGTCCCCTTTCCGCCCCACTCCACCACAGCTCATATTTCCCTAATTCAAAAGCCCGGAAAAGATCCCATGACATGTAGCAGTTATAGACCAATATCACTACTTAACGTAGATTTAAAAATTTATGCCAAGCTTTTGGCAAACAGACTTAGCCCCTTGCTCCCTAACTTGATCCACCTTGATCAGGTTGGATTTGTCCCAGGTAGAGAGGCAAGGGACAATACCATAAAAACCCTGGATTTAATCCAACATGCACACAATAAAAAGCTGCCCATGATGTTACTGTCTTTGGATGCTGAGAAGGCTTTCGACAGAGTCTCCTGGCAGTCGTTATCACAGACCCTAGACCATATAGGCCTGGGGCCAGTTTTCTCGTCTAAAATTATGGCGTTATATCACTCCCCGACTGCTCTCCTTAGGATTAATGGCACTCTGACGAAACCCTTCTCCGTCCGAAACGGGACACGACAGGGTTGCCCCTTGTCACCGTTACTATATGTATTAGTCATGGAACACTTGTTGTCAGCCATCCGGGCTAACCCAGACATACGGGGAATTAGGATTGCCAATCGGGAGCATAAATGCGCTGCTTTCGCCGACGATCTTCTGATATATTTAAGTAGCCCCACCACATCCCTCCCGTCCTTAATGTTGGAACTAAACCGGTTTAGTAAGTGGTCCAATTTTAAAATTAATTTTGATAAATCAGAGGCCCTAAATATCTCCTTGCCCCAATCGACTGTAAATGTTATAAAACCAAACTTCCCCTTTAGATGGCCACCCCATGGTAGCATCGGATACTTAGGCATCAAGATTCCATCTGACCTATCCAGACTCTTTCAATTAAACTACCAGAGTTTTCTGTCACGGCTCGAGGGGGATCTGACTCGGTGGCATGGGGGCACTCTTTCATGGTTTGGCAGGATCAGTGCACTCAGGATGACGGCCCTCCCGAGATTGCTATATTTGCTGCAGACGGCCCCGGTCTATGTACCGGCAACCTATTGGGCCAAGATGCAGCGCATGTTCGGTAGATTTGTCTGGTCTGGAAGACGCCCTCGTATTGGAAGTGGCGTCTTGACTAGGACCAAAGGTGCAGGAGGAACGGGGCTGCCCGATTGTAGGCGATACTACTTGGCGGCAGCTCATGCCAGGGTTTTGGATCTTCTACATAATTCTAGCTCTAAACTGTGGGTTAGCCTGGCACAAGAAATATGCCCCTTATCAATTCCGACCCTGCAGTGGACCTGGCCACTCCTCACCAAACATAAGATTGAGATGTCTTATAGCACCAAGCAGACTCTGAAAACGGTGCACTCTGGGCCGTCACGTAATCTCCTGATCCAACCTAGAGGGCCCCTTATGCCACTGACGGACAACCCGGAATTTCTGCCGGGGGCATCATCCAACAATTTTCTAGGAAGCACGAAATTGAACCCCTTGAGGCTAAATCGAGTGATTCCGAGGGGGTCCATTATCCCACTTCAGGAGATAGTAGAGAGTTGTAATTTTAAACTACGTTTTCATTTTGAATATGCCCAACTCAAGCACTTCTTGACTTCCCAAGATACTATCATGACTCACCCCTCACCCCAAACCCCTTTTGAAAATCTATGCACTGGTTCCTCTAATACGCGCCATGCTATATCAAGGGTGTACAAGCTTCTGACGAGTACAGTAGAGGCGTCGCCTCCTCGCTTCTGTAAAGCTTGGGAGTTAGAGCTCAACCAACCGATTACCGGGAGCCAATGGGAACGTTGTTATCGCCTGACCCACAGGTCCGTGATTGCCACTAGGATGCAGGAAACTAGCTATAAAATACTTTCCAGGTGGTACAGGGTTCCGGCGTCTCTACACGCGTGGTGCCCCGAAATACCTGACTCTTGCTGGCGATGTGGAGCCTCGGGAGGCACCATGTCCCACATCTGGTGGCACTGCCCGAGCCTGTCGGTCTTTTGGAGCAAGGTACTGGCAGCCATACGGGGGGCCACAGGAATTGTGGTCCCCAGTCGCCCGGAGGCAGTTTTACTGTATATCTTTGACGTATCAGAAAAGGTTTTTAGGAAATCGATCCTAGGCCACCTTCTCCAGGCCGCCAAGACCGTGATTCCTCGGCGGTGGAAAGATCCTAACCCCCCGACGGTAGATGAGTGGATAACAGAGGTAAATGTTATTCACCGCATGGAAATGGTGATGGCCCAATCTCGAGGGCAGACGGTGGAAACGGCCTCCAAGTGGTTCCAATGGGACTCCTTCTTGTCTAGTAAAACACTTCTTGAACTACTTTAACCTCCGGACGGGGGGCACTCTGGCCTTTTCTTTTCCAGATAGTTCACACCGCACTTTTGACAAATTTTCAGCTCAACGGACATTGCATCAGTCCCGGTCGCCTCACTCTGCTTTCTATTCTCTCCCTTCTCTGCACTACCCCTATTTCTCTAGACTCTGTGACTTCCTCTTGTTTGAATATCTTCTCCTTGGTTTATCGTTTTATTGTTTTGTTTTTTTTTTAAGTGATTATCTATGTTCCATTTATACCATCCATAGAATGTTGCGAAGCCGGCGAAGGCTTGGTTTAGCATTAACTTCTGATCTGTTTCATTTGCAATAGTATGGATGTATGTTCTAATTTTGTATTTCCTGGAAAAATTAATAAAATCTTAAATTGGAAAATTTAAATATCCAGCCACCCACCCACATGCCCAATCACTAAACAGCCACATTTCCAGACTGCTCAAATTGTAAATGTTGCTATTTAGGCTTGTGGATACTGAGGCTTTCTACAATTTCATGGTGTCGGCTGTCCCTCAGTACTCAATCCCCAGTCACCACTATTTTTCCCAGTGTGTCATCCCAGCACGTGTCCCATAATATCACCCATGCCCTTACCATATCAGTTACTGGGAAGATCCACTTAACAACCACTGACACGTGGACAAGTGCTTTTGACCAAGAAAGCTAGATTTTCCTGACTTTACACTGGGTGAACCTTGTGGAGGCCGTGACCGAGTTGGACACACATTACTGATGCTGAGGATTGCAGGTCCTATTTCCATCAGGATTTCCTTCACCTCCTACACCAGTTTTTGCACCCCATCTTCCTCGTCCTGCATCTCTGAATTATCATCTCGGATCATATCGTCCATATCAGTTTGAAGCATTGCAGCACTGCTGCCTCGATGCAGCGGCAACCGGCTCTGCTGAAACTAATTTGTTTACATGATAAACAGCATGTCACCGCATATTTGTTGAACGCTATAACAGACCAGACAGCTTTGTGGATCTCGCTGCTGAACTACAAACAGGAATGTTCGTGTGTGATAATGACCGTAACCTAGTGACAGATGAATGGCCAACTTGCACGAACACATGCTCAACTTACTATTTCAGTGGTTTCATAAAAACTACCCAGATTTGCATGAGCTATTTGTGAAGGTGTGTGTGCACTCATTTCCGTAAGTCAAATACAGCTACCCAAGTCTAGCTGTGCTGCAGCAGCGCTTGTAAGTGTCAGTTCACTGACTGGTGTGGGACATTCCTACACATTGGAACTCACCATTATGCAACTAAGATGATGAGCAATGATGACACCATAATCAGGGTAGCCATCGCAATTCTGCATCCACGCAAACGCTCACTGCTCACAATTAAAGAGGAAGGTTTTCATTTGGACCAGGTGGAGATGGAGGAAGAAAGTACACAGGGTACTACAACCCAACCCAGCCTCATCTCATCTTCTCAACGCGGATTTCGTGATAATGAGGAGAATCAGGTTGAGAAGGTGGAGAAGAAATAGATGTTTGCCTGGGCTACGGAGGGTTCTGCCAACACCAGCTTTGTCCCATCTTTTCAGCATGGATTGTCTGAAAAGGAGGAGTGACCCTCGTTTTATATGCATTTTGGCCAACATTGATTGCTGGTTGTTCACACTTATTGACCCACATATAAGGAGAACCTTTCCTTCCTGAGAGGCGGAGAGGACTACCAAAATGATGCAATACCAGAAGACCCTATTTGAACAATTAGAACAAAAATTTCCATCTGATAATGTTGACTGCAGGGGTCATAGTTCCTTAGGCAACCAAGGAGGAGAGACAAAGGAGACAATCACCAGGTCCAACAGAGGCAGGGGATAACTTTCAAAGGTCAGGGACAGTTTCATTAAATATTCCCAGTGCCAAGACCCCCATGTCCCTTTTTTGTTTTTGTACCTAGCCAAATGTACCAATATCCTCCATGTTTGATCTGTGCCATACAGCTATTGAGTGTCAAAGATTGACATATGGCATAATATGTCCCTCTACACCTTGGTTATGCTGGCCTGCCCTGCTGATAACGTTTGTGAAAACACATTTTTAGTGTTTCTGGTGGCATAATAACTGATAGGCAAATCCGCCTGTCAACTGATAAAGCAGACAGGCTGACTCTTATCAAAATGACAAGGTCTTGATTGACCCAGATTTCTCAACTTCAATGGATGACAGCAACGAATCCTAAAGCCAATTCATATGTTCCTTTTTTTCTGGTGTATTCCCATGTAACCTTTCGCAACCAAAAAATACAGTCCATGGATTCTTTTTTTTCTTGTCCTCCTCCTCCACCATATCAACAGGGTCATCAGACAGCAATTGCTCCCAAATTTTTAGAGGGTCATCAGGTGGCCCTTGCTCCAAATTTTTTAAAGGTCATAAGATGGCCCTTGCTCAAAAATTTTAGAGGGTCATCTGACAGCCCTCACTCAAAATTTTAAGAGTGTAAATAGGTGGCCTGTGCGTAGTATAAAGCACATACTGTAATAAATTTGGTGCACAGCTTGTGCAGTACAATGTTTTTTGATCCAGTTTGAGAAAGAATTCTGAGATACATTGCTTTGTAAGTTTCCCCAATATTCCCTTTAGATTTTTACTGCATGCTGGTTTATTATTTGGTTTAATGCATTTGCAGCCCCAAAGTTCTCTATGGTGGTTACTGCTGGCAGAAAGAATTTTACATTTTAAAGGGAACCTGTCAGTTTAATAGCATTCTGAGCTGTCTGGGGCTGACACTGAGAGCCCCACTGCTCATAGGAAATTAACTTTATTCCTCCTGGTGGCCTCGGGCTTTCCGTCATCAGGGCAGTGCCGATGGGGCTTCAGTCACCACTCTGGGCACAGTGGGCGACGGCTGTAATAGCTTCCCCAGAATTAACTGACAGCCAGCTCAGCATCTTCCTTGTACATGTCTCACTACGGGTCCTCCAATTGACTCTTTTGTCTTTTGAGCTTCTGGATCTTCTGCCTTCTGTCTACCATGATTTGGCTGGATTTGTCAAGAGTAAATAACAAATTATTCAGATTCTCACAAATCCAATATTCTTGCAAAATTTGAGGTATATTTGATTTGCCTCAAATTGTTTCACTGATCTCTAATATTTATGCAGCTTAACATACTTTAAAAATATATATAAGTAATTTGAAGTTCCGCATCAGAAATTTAGAGCTTCAAAATCTACAACAATATGTTGTAAAATTAGGCCAAAGTTTTTAATACCAACTTCTTTCACTATGATGTTCAAATCAGGATTGCAAAATATTAAATCACCTATTTACTACACCAAATAATCAGTTATTTAAATGCTTGTTCTGATTTTCAAGTGAAAGGTTGGAAGGAAGTTCAGTGAATGATAGCCTACTAAGATTGAGTAAGTTCTTTGTAGATGCTGACATGACACCAAGGAGAAGCAATGCCAACCGGAACAATGTTTGCACAGAGAGAGCTTAATATAACATGATTAATAGACATTTATGAAGCTATTAAGTAGTTATTGTGATGTTAAACTCTTACTAATGGGACAAATGTCTATCACTTTTACATGTTTTATTATGATTACACATCCACTTCTTACAGAAAAAGTAAAGCTATGTTGTATGTGATTTCTGTTTATATTACACAGCAATAGCTATAGGTCTTAACTAGGGATGAGTGAGCCACAACTGTCAAGTTCGGGGTTCGCATCAGACACTGGACTCGAAGACGGACTTTTGCAGAAAGTCTGTGTTCGTTTTCAGATTTCGGGTACTGTTTGTAAGTTAATAAAGTCTGTTGAAAGGCAGCAGCGCAGCCAATAAACAAGCTTTATTGCGTGCAGAAGTTGCCTGTATGCTACTTTAAACAATAAAGAAAAAAAAATGATGTGGGCCCCCACCTATTTTTGATAACCAGTGCAGATAAAACTGGTGGCTCCATCACTCGGCTGTCAGCTTTACCTGGACTGGTTATCAAAAAAAGAGGGGATCCCTTGCCATTTTTTTAAATTATTTAACAAAATGATTTAAAAAATGGCATGGAGTCTCCCTATTTTTAATAACCAGCCAAGATAAAGCAGACAGCTGGGGGTTGGTATTATCAGGTTGAGAGGGCCCATGTTTATTTGGCCCCACGCAGCCTATGAAGAGCATGCTTCAGCTGCCCAAGAAGTGGCACATCCATTAGATGCGCCAATTCTGGCACTTTAGCACATTGTCCAGCTCTTCCCGATGCCCTGGTGCAGTTGCAATTGGAGTAATACTTTTGGAGTTGATGTCAGCTGTAAATTAACAGTTGACATCAATCCCAGGGGTTAGTAATGGATAGGTGTCTGTCAGACACCCTCCTTACTAACGCGGTAAGTCTAGAGTTCAAACACACAGGGAAAAAAAGTTTATTTGAATAAATACTCCTCACAAGCCCTCGTTCGCCAGTTTGTTGAATTAAAAAAATCCTTGACATTCCGACATAATCCAGTTAGTGAATAAATACTCCTTCACATTCCCTAGTTCACCAATTTATAAATTAAAAAGAAATCCTTGAAGTTTTGACATAATCCAATGGAGTAATAGTAGTTTCCTGGGATGAGAGAACCCATAGTATAAAATTTGAGGTTCATACCGAGTACAGCTCACATCATTCCCATTAACTATTACCCTGGAAAGAGCCAAGTAAAGCGCCAGATTTGGTGCATCTAATAGATGCACAACTTCTGGGGCAGCTATGGGCTGCTATTTTTAGGCTGGCAATGGCCAAATAACCATGGCCATTCCCATCTTTATACACTGTGTGCAGAATTATTAGACAAATGAGTATTTTGATCACAGGATAATTTTTATACATGCTGTCCTACTCCAAGCTGTATAGGCTTGAGAGCCAACTACCAATTAAGTAAATCAGGTGATGTGCATCTCTGTAATGAAGAGGGGTGTGGTGTAATGACATCAACACTCTATATAAGGTGTGCTTAATTATTAGGCAACTTCCTTTCCTTTGGCAAAATGGATCAGAAGAGAGATTTGACGGGCTCTGAAAAGTCCAAAATTGTGAGACGTCTTGCAGAGAGATGCAGCAGTCTTGAAATTGCCAAACTTTTGAAGCGTGATCACTGAACAATCAAGCGTTTCATGGCAAATAGCCAACAGGGTCGCAAGAAGCATGTTTGGCAAAAAAGGTGCAAAATAACTGCCCATGAATTGCGGAAAACCAAGCATGAAGCTGACAAGATGCCATTTGCCACCAGTTTGGCCATATTTCAGAGCTGCAACGTTACTGGAGTATCAAAAAGCACAAGGTGTGCCATACTCATGGACATGGCCACAGTAAGGAAGGCTGAAAAACGACTACCTTTGAACAAGAAGCATATAAAATGTCAAGACTGGGCCAAAACTGAGTTTTCAAAGATTTTACGGACTGATAAAATGAGAGTGACTCTTGATGGGCCAGATGGATGGGTCAGAGGCTGGATCAGTAAAGGGTAGAGAGCTCCACTCTGACTCAGATGCCAGCAAGGTGGAGGTGGGTACTGGTATGGGCTGGTATCATCAAAGATGAACTCGTGGGACCTTTTCGGGTTGAGGATGGAGTGAAGCTCAACTCCCAGACCTACTGCCAGTTTCTGGAAGACAACTTCTTCAAGCAGTGGTACAGGAAGAAGTCAGTAACATTCAAGAAAAACATAATTTTCATGCAGGACAATGCTCCATCACATGCGTCCAACTACTCCTCAGCATGGCTGGCCAGTAAAGGTCAAAAGATGAAAAAATAATTACATGGCCACCTTGTTCACCTGATCTGAACCCCACAGAGAACCTATGGTCCCTCATAAAATGTAAGATCTACAGGGAGGGAATACAGTACACCTCTCTGAACAGTGTCTGGGAGGCTGTGGTGGCTTCTGCACGCATTGTTGATCATAAACAGATCAAGCAACTGACAGAATCTATGGATGGTAGGCTGTTGAGTGTCATCCTAAAGAAAGGTGGCTATATTGGTCAAACATTTTTTGGGGTTTTGTTTTTGCATGTCAGAAATGTTTATTTCTAAATTTTGTGCAGTTATATTGGTTTACCTGGTGAAAATAAACAAGTGAGATGGAAATATATTTGGTTTTTATTAAGTTGCCTAATAAAATTCTGCACAGTAATAATTACCTGCACAAACAGATATCCTCCTAAAATAGCCACATCTAAAAAAAAACCCCACTCCAACTTCCAAAAATATTAAACTTTGATATTTATGAGTAGAGATGAGCGAACCGGCCGTGGTTCGGCTAGAGTTCGGTTCGCCGAACAGAGGTCTCGTTCGAGTTCGATTCGGCGAACTGGTTCGGCAAACCACTCGAACCGCATAGGAAACATTGGGAGGCAATCACAAACACATAAAAACACCTAGAAAACACCCTCAAAGGTGTCCAAAAGGTGACAAACAACTCACAACACAACACAAACACATGGGAAAGTGACAAGAACAAATTCTCATGCTTAAACAAAACAGCGTTACAAGAAAAAGAGGATGAGACACAGATATAGGCATGGCATACCCTTCTAAAATCATGCAAAACACCGCAAGGGTTACTCTAAGCAGGGTCTCCTTTTTTTCCAAAAATTGGGCCACACACACACACCCACCCCTTCAGTGGCAGCACTTGTGCCCCAGTTGTACACTTCACAGGTAAATTTGCATCAAGCACATTCAAAAATACGCCATCCTTAACTGTCCCAAGGACGACACCGGGGTAGGTAGCAAAGTCTTTGCTGAACCCTGACTTGTTCATCTTGGCTCCTTTTTAAAAACACAGCAAGCAAGGGTTACTCCAAGCGGAGTCTCCTTTTTTTCCAAAAATTGGGCCATACACACACACCCACCCCTTCTGTGGCAGCACTTGTGCCCCAGTTGTACACTTCACAGGTAGATTTGCATCAAGCACATTCAAAAATATGCCATACTTAACCGTCCCCAGGTTGACACCGGGGTAGGTAGCAAAGTCATTGCTGAACCATGACTTTTCATCTTGGCTCCTTTTAAAAAACACCGCAAGCAAGGGTTACTCCAAGCGGAGTCTCCCTTTTTTCCAAAAATTGTGCCACACACACCCCCACCCCTTCAGTGGCAGCACTTGTGCCCCAGTTGTACACTTCACAGGTAGATTTGCATCAAGCACATTCAAAAATATGCCATACTTAACCGTCCCCAGGATGACACCGGGGTAGGTAGCAAAGTCTTTGCTGAACCATGACTTTTCATCTTGGCTCCTTTTAAAAAACACAGCAAGCAAGGGTTACTCCAAGCGGATTCTCCCTTTTTTCCAAAAATTGGGCCACACACACACCCACCCCTTCAGTGGCAGCACTTGTGCCCCAGATGTACACTTCACAAGTAAATTTGCATCAAGCACATTCAAAATCCACAAGCATTTACTCTCCCCAGGATGACACAGGGGTAGTAATTTCCTTGTGGATCCATGACTTGTTCATTTTGATGAAAGTTAGTCTGTCCACATTGTCACTGGACAGACGCGTGCGCTTATCTGTCAGCACACACCCAGCAGCACTGAAGACACGTTCAGAGACAACGCTGGCAGCTGGACACGACAAAATCTCCAAGGCGTAAGTGGAGAGCTCTGGCCATTTTTCAAGATTTGAAGCCCAAAATGAGCAAGGCTCCATTTGCAAAGTCATGGCATCGATGTTCATTTGGAGATACTCCTGTATCATCCTCTCCAGCCATTGACTATGTGTCAGACTTGTTGTCTCTGGTGGCCTTGCAAAGGACGGTCTAAAAAAATTATGAACAGATTCAATAAAATTGCTGTTACCAGTACCAGATACGGTGCTGCTAGTACGGGTAGACTGTTGAAGATGACGAGACCGTGCCATGTTTGTCAAGTTACAACTGGGAGATTCACTCCCTGCACCACGGTTGTTTGGTGGAAAAGCCGAGCTAAGATCGAGTAACAGCTTTTGCTGATATTCCTGCATACGTGCGATCTTTTCTATGGCTGGAATTATGTCACAATTTGGACTTGTACCGGGGATCTAATAGTGTGGCAAGCCAGTAGTCATCATCACTTCTAATTTTGACAGTACGAGGGTCATGTTGGAGGTAGTGCAGCAAGAAGGAGCTCATGTGTCTTGCGTAGCCATGCGAACCAAGTCCCCGCTGTGTTTGTGGCATAGAGGTGCTAACCGTTCTTTCTTCGTCTGACATCTCCCCCCAACCTCTTTCAACTGAAATTTGACCAAGGTCTCCCTCATCCGCTGAGTCTTCCATGTCCATGGACAGTTCGTCCTCCATTTCTTCATGTTCTCCTGGACCTTGCTCAACATTTCGCCTGCTACTATGCGCCCTTGTTGATCCCTGTCCCCCATGGTCCCATACCTGCCGCGTTGGTGATGATGAACATCTGGACCTTGGTGATGTTGTTGTCTCTTGCGCATATGAATCCTCCTGTAGTTCCTCCCCTTCCTATTGTCCCACCCCCTGACTCCGAATAGTGTTTAGCGTGTGCTCCAGCATGTAAATGACTGGAATTGTCATGCTGACAATGGCATTGTCAGCACTAAACATATTCGTCGCCATGTCGAAAATGTGCAGAAGGATGCACAGGTCCTTAATCTGAGACCAATCCATCAGGGTGATCTTCCCCACCTCTGCATCTCGTTGGCCCAGGCTATACGTCATGACGTATTGCATCAGGGCTCGGCGGTGCTGCTACAGTCGCTGTAACATGTGGAGAGTCGAATTCCAGCATGTCGGCATATCGCATTTCAGGCGATGAACCGGCAGACCGAAATACTTCTGGAGCAATGCAAGTCGCTCAGCTGCGGCGGTTGAATGGCGGAAGTGAGCAGACAGTTTTCGTGCCATGTTCAGAAGGCCATCTAGGCCGGGATAGTGTGTTAAAAATTGCTGGACAACAAGGTTAAACACGTGAGCCATACAAGGCATGTGTGTCACCTTGCCCAGGCGAAGGGTCGCACCCAGGTTTGCAGCATTGTCGCACACGGCCTTACCAGGCTGCAGGTTGAGTGGAGACAACCATTTACCAAGCTCAGTCTCCAGAGCTGCCCACAACTCAGCCGCTGTGTGACTCTTAGTTCCAAGACATTTCAAGACAAAGAGCGCCTGATGCCGTTGCGCTCTGCTGCCAGCATAGTAATGAGGGGTGCGTGATTCCTTCTGCGCAGCTACAATGCTGGTGGCCTGACCAGGCAGCCTTGGGGCGGAGGTGGAGGACCCAGACGAGGTTGAGGAGGCAGAAGCAGTGGCTAAACTTGGACAGACAGAGGATTGACACACAAGTTGTGAGGACGGCAAGACTTGTGCAGCAGACCCTTCACCATCTATCACCAAAGTTACCCAGTGCCCAGTCAGCGACATGTAACGTCCCTGTCCATGCTTACTGGTCCAAGTATCGGTGGTGAAATGCATCCGTTCACACACAGAGTTTCTCAAGGAAGCGGTCATGTTGTGTGCGACATGCTGGTGTAGCGCAGGCACACCTTTCTTAGAGAAGTAGTGGCGACTAGGCATCTGGTACTGGGGCACAGCGACAGACATAAGGTCTCTAAAATCCTGTGTGTGAACCAGGCGGAAAGGCAGCATTTCGGTAGTCAAGAGTTTACAGAGGGATAAAGTCAACCTCTTAGCTTTGTCATGGGTCGCAGGAAATGGCCTTTTATTTGTCCACATCTGAGGGACAGAGATCTGGCTGCTGTGTGTAGACGGTGTTGAGTAGGGTGTCCCTGAAAAAATGCAGGTTTGTGAGGAAAGTGCAGGCGTAGACATGATGTTGCCTTCATCCAACGTTGATGCTATCGATGTCTGAGAGAGCTGTACACACGCACTTGTTTCCCCTTCCAAACCAACTGACGACCTACCAAGCAAACTGCCTGTTGTGGTTACAGTGGTGGAAGTTGTGCGTGGAAAACCAGGTGTGACAGCTGTCCCCACAGTTCTAGAAGATGAAGAGCGCGCGGATGCACTTGAAGGGGCAGGCGGTGGATGGTTCGCTCCGCTAGACCGCATTGCAACACAGTGAGCTTCCCACTGGGACATATGATATTTATTCACGTGACGATTCATGGAAGAAGTTGTCAAACTCCTGAGGTTTTGCCCTCTACTAACAGAATCATGACAAATTTTACATATCACATGATTTGGGCGATCTTTTGCTATGTCAAAAAAGGTCCAGGCTAGGCAAGGCTTAGAGGGCATGTGACCTGCTGAGCCCCCCCGACTAGTGCTCAGAAGCAGAGTGGTGGCTGAGGATGCAGTTGTAGACATGCTACCAGTACTCCTCCTCTGTCCAGGAAGGCGCAAGGTAACTTTGTCGTCAGTAGCATCCTCCTCCACTGCCTCTGTTGACCTTCTCGAGTGCCTGACTGTGGGTTGACAGTAGGTGGGATCTAAAACTTCCTCATCAAGCGTTGTGTTTGCACTCCCCTCACCCTCAGACCGAGCCTCTTCCTGACGTGAACCAATATTTAAGTTGTCATCCCAATCTGGTATCTGCATCTCATCGTCATCAGTTTGTTACTCATTGTCTATAACAACAGGTCTTACAGTTTGTGAATAAGGGTCAACATTATGCTCAGAAACTTGGTCCTCACGGCCTGAATCAGAGTCACAAAGGTTCTGGGCATCACTGCAGACTATTTCCTGGTCTGTACTCACTGTAGCTTGGGAGCAGACCTCCTCTGATTCCCAGGCTATAGTGTGACTGAACAGCTCTGCAGACTCAGCCATCTCAGTTCCACCATACTGTGCAGGGTGGATGGAGACTTCAGAGCTGGGAGGAAGCAAGTGTGATTGGGATGACAACTCAGAGGACTGGTGTTTTTTGGATGCGGTAGTTGAGGTGGCGGAGAGGGCACTTGTTGGACCACTTGAGATCCATTCAAGCATTTTCTTTTTTTGGCCATCATCGACCTTTGTTCCAGTTGTTCGTGTCCGTAAAAAAGGGAGCACATCGGATTGTCCACGGTAAGTAGTAGACATCTTACTTTTGCTGGAAGATGGTCTATCTTCAGCAGATGTTAATGGAGCTTTGCCACCTTCCCCACGGACAAACCCTTTTTTCCTTTTCCAACACGCCTCTTCCCCTTTCCACCAGCATCTGTCATTTTGCCACTCATTTTGATTGCGACAAGATTGTGCACTTAAAATGTGGTAGTAAAAATTGAGAGGTGGTGTAGATTGCAGCGGTGGTCTAGCTTTATTAACAGCAGAATAATCAACAATAACTGTCACTGACAATGCAACTACGGCCCTGAAACTTGCAGCATAGTTTGCTATTAGAATGGCTTAGTAACAATGAGTTTCAGTGTGCAATGCAGAGGTGCCGCAAATATCTTTGCACCAATTGGATAATAAAGAAGTCCAACAGCCACTTTTAGGATGCCACTGAGTTTCCGCAGTGTTTGCTAGTATAATGGCGTAGTAACAATGAGCTTGAGTGTGCAATGCAGAGGTGCTGCAAATAGATTTGCACTAGTGGGAAACTTATGGAAGTCCAACAGCCACTTTTAGGATGCCACTAAGTTTCCTCAGTGTTTGCATTATAATAGCTTAGTAAAAATGAGTTTGAGTGTGCAGTGCAGTGGTGCTGCAAATAGATTTGCACTAGTAGGTGTCACGCTCCCCGGGTCCCCTGTGCTGCCCTCCGGCTGACCTGTCACGCTCCCCGCTCTCCAGCACCCCTTGCCAGCGCGTCCCCAGCGTCCTGGTCCCCGCACCCGGCGTCCGTCGGCTTCACAGCCCCATCCTGGCCCTGCTGCTTCCTCCTCGCAGCTTCCTGCTCTGGCTTCTGGCACTCGGGCAGCGCGCATGCGCATTAGGGCGCGCGCGCGGTCATTGACCCTTTCTTAAAGGGCCAGCGTCCATTAACAGGAAATGATGCAAAACAGGTACAGGGTATAAAGGGGGTTTATGTCCAAGGGGGCGGGGCCTGATCTTCGTGTTTCTTAAGCTAGGAGTCAGGTCTCCTGGTGTATATGTGTATATACTCACCTATCTCTCTTGTAGAGCCGTGCCTGCCTCGCCATCCGGTCCAGACCGAATCCCGAACCCCGAACGCAGTCCATCTGCCATCCTGACAGTCCGTACCATCTCGGATCCCTGCGGTGACCTGTCATCTCGCTCCAAAGGTTCCGGACCCCGCCTGACATCTTCTCGGCTTCCGAACCTGAGCTGCGTCACCCGGACTACCACCAGTGACTCCGTAGTCCCAGGGACTTCTCCGTTATACTCCTGTGCACGGACTGTTCTGCTGCCTATAGTGCTCCAGCTACCGGACCCCTTACCACCATCTAGGAGTTCGGCCCAGTGGATCCACCTCCTGGGTCTGCCCGTCCACCTGGCCCTGACATTAAGATCAGGCCATGGATCCCGCTGCAGCACTAGCAGCCGTACAGGAGGAACTCCAACGCCAGCGAGAGACTCAGACCCGCATGCTGCAATTTATGTCTTCTGTGGACGCCCGCCTGAACACGCTACAAGCGGCAGTCACGGCTTCAGCATCCCGGGCCTCCACTAGTCAAGCCACGGCTCCAGCTCCCGTGGCGACTTCGTCAGATACTTCCAGACTTCGTTTGGCCTCACCACCCCGGTACGCCGGAGACCCCAAGACCTGCAGGGGATTCTTAAACCAATGCTCCCTCCATTTCACGCAGCTGCCGCATTTGTTTGCCTCTGATCAAGCCAAGGTCGCCTTCATCATGTCCCATCTAGAGGGTGAGGCACTGGCGTGGATGAACCCCTTGTGGGAGAAGGGGGATCCTGTGACCACGAACATCCAGGACTTCCTGCAGGCATTCCGTGGCACCTTTGATGAGCCCGGACGCGCCTCCGCGTCTGCTTCGTCTCTTCTCCGGTTGCGTCAGGGGACTCTGACGGTGGGCCAATACGCAATCCGGTTTCGCACCTTGGCTTCGGAACTCGGGTGGAACAACGAGGCCTTAACCGCCGCCTTCTGAGAAGGACTCTCGGGGCGAATTAAAGATGAGCTGGCGGGTCGTGACGTACCGACCACCCTGGATGCCCTGATTACCCTAGCGACTCGAGTGGACATCCGCTTTCAGGAGCGATCCAAGGAAGTGTCCCGTGAGAGACGTCCGGTACGGCATTCCTCTCCTCCGCAGAAGCCCTCCGTACTTCAGTCGTCAACAGCTGGGGCCCCCGTCCACGAGCCCATGCAGATCGACAGAGTGCGGCAGTCTGAACAACGTAGAGCTGAGCGGCTCGCCAAGGGCCTCTGCTTTTACTGCGGAGAGGACACACACCTGCTACGCTCCTGTCCTGAGAGGCCGGGAAACTCCAAAGCCTAGGGTTGGTAGGAGAGGCCACTCTAGGTGCTGGGACTCTCTCAGACCCGGTTACATGGACTGTGCAAGTGACAACGGGAGAGACGCGGTTCACGG
Organism: Anomaloglossus baeobatrachus; assembly: GCF_048569485.1. Lineage (NCBI taxonomy): Eukaryota > Metazoa > Chordata > Amphibia > Anura > Aromobatidae > Anomaloglossus > Anomaloglossus baeobatrachus. The sequence goes on from NC_134353.1 coordinate 330,531,463, forward strand.
CTGAGGCATACCTCGATTCCGGGGCAGCAGGCAATTTCATCCAGCAGGCCACGGTGGACAAGTACCAGGTGCCTGTTACTCCACTTGACAAGCCCCTCGTGATTGCCTCTGTGGATGGGAGACCCCTCTCTGACACCATCTCCTGGATCACCAAGCCGGTGGAACTGCGTATCGGTGCCCTGCACACCGAGAACATCGCTCTCTACGTCCTCCCACACATGTCCCATCAAATCCTGCTGGGACTTCCCTGGTTGCGGACACACGAACCATCAGTCAGCTGGGGCACTGGCGAAATCACCCGATGGGGCTCTTCGTGCCATGAGAAGTGCCTGAAGACCATACAACCCATCCGACGACCTCCGGTTCCAGAGAACCTACCGGGGCTGCCCTCGGCCTATTGGTCCTTTGCAGACGTCTTTGATAAAAAGGAATCCGAGGTACTTCCGCCACATCGTCCCTACGATTGTGCCATCGACCTGCTCCCTGGAACTACACCACCTCGAGGACGGATATATCCATTGTCTCCAGCCGAAACAAGGGCCATGTCTACTTACATCACAGAGAGCCTGGCAAGGGGATTCATCCGGAGATCCTCCTCTCCTGCTGGAGCAGGTTTCTTCTTTGTCAAGAAGAAAGAGGGCGACTTACGCCCATGCATAGACTACCGGGGTTTGAATCAAATCACCGTAAAAAACAAGTACCCTCTGCCGCTCATCCCTGAATTGTTTGACCGGCTTAGAGGAGCTCGTGTGTTCACCAAGCTGGATCTTCGGGGTGCTTACAATCTGGTCCGCATCCGCTCTGGGGACGAATGGAAGACCGCGTTCAACACTCGCGATGGGCACTATGAATACTGCGTGATGCCCTTCGGCCTGTGTAACGCCCCAGCCGTCTTTCAAGAACTGGTGAACGACGTCTTCCGGGACCTTCTTTACGTCTGTGTGGTAGTATATCTGGATGACATCCTTGTCTTCTCTCCGGACCTCCAGACCCACAGAGAGAACGTGCAGCTGGTTCTACAAAGACTGAGAGAGAATCGTCTGTACGCGAAGTATGAGAAGTGTGTCTTTGAGCAGTCTTCTCTCCCCTTCCTGGGGTACATCATCTCTGATACCGGACTGCAGATGGATCCAAAGAAGGTCTCCTCCATTCTCAACTGGCCTCCTCCTTCTGGACTAAAGGCAATCCAACGCTTCCTGGGATTCGCCAACTACTACCGCCAGTTTATCCCTCACTTCTCGGCTCTGACTGCTCCTCTCTCCGCTTTGACCAAGAAAGAGGCTAATCCAAAGGACTGGTCACCTGCGGCCGACGCCGCGTTTGGCTCGCTGAAGCGGGCATTTGCCTCCTCTCCTGTACTTCACCGTCCGGAGTTAAACCGCCAGTTCACCTTGGAGGTGGATGCCTCCTCCTCAGGAGCCGGAGCAGTGCTCATGCAGAAATCCTCCTCCGGGAAGATGGTGACTTGCGGATTCTTCTCCAAGAGCTTCTCAGCGCCTGAACGCAACTACACCATCGGTGACCGAGAGCTCTTGGCAGTCAAACTGGCTCTGGAGGAATGGCGCTACCTTCTGGAAGGAGCAGTGTACCCCGTTATCATTTACACGGACCACAAGAACCTGGAATACCTGCGGTCTGCTCAGCGACTGAACCCACGGCAAGCCAGGTGGTCCTTATTCTTTGCCAGGTTTGATTTCCAGCTCCATTTCCGACCCGCGGACAAGAATGTACGCGCTGATGCCTTGTCCAGGTCTTTCATGCCCATAGAGCAGGAGGAGGAGACTACCCAACCCATCATCTGTCCTAGCAAAATCATTCCAGTGGCTCCTGTCACCCTGGCCCAGATACCGCCCGGGAAGACCTATGTCTCTGAGACAGACAGGCAAAAAGTGTTACACTGGGGTCATGCCTCGAAAACAGCCGGTCATGCTGGTCAGAAGAGAACATGGGGTGCGATTGTACGCCATTACTGGTGGCCATCTCTTCGCACGGACGTCGCTGCTTTTGTCTCTGCCTGCTCCTCTTGTGCCAGGAACAAGACGCCCAAACACCTGCCATATGGCCGTCTTCTGCCTCTGCCGATACCTTCAGTTCCGTGGCAACACATAGCGATGGACTTTATTACAGACTTGCCATTGTCCTCCGGACACACAGTCATATGGGTCGTGGTGGATCGATTCTCTAAAATGGCTCATTTCGTCCCTATGGCTGGATTGCCCTCTGCTCAGGAACTCGCGGACGCCTACATACATCACATCTTCCGCTTGCATGGCTTTCCATCTCACATCGTATCCGATAGAGGAACTCAGTTCACCTCCCGCTTCTGGAGGGCTCTCTGCAACCATCTGGGAGTGACTCTGGACTTTTCATCTGCATACCATCCTCAGTCTAATGGCCAAGTGGAGAGGGTCAATCAAATATTGACCTCTTTCTTACGTCACTATGTCAACGCCCATCATGACGATTGGTCCACGCTTATTCCTTGGGCTGAATTCTCCCATAACCACCACATCAGTGAGTCGTCCTCCAGCTCTCCCTTCCATGTCGTTTACGGACTTCAGACCTCCGTCCCATTGCCTGTATCCCCTTCTTCGGATGTCCCTGCTGCTGATACTGTAGCCCGTGACTTTGCAACCATTTGGGACTCTGTCAAGGCGTCCCTTGGGCGTGCTTCCCTGCGGATGAAAAGACACGCAGACAAGAGACGTCTGGACCCTCCGTGTTTCTCTCCTGGAGATCTAGTCTGGCTTGCATCCAAGTACGTCCGATTGAAGATACCATCCTACAAGCTGGGTCCTCGCTACATCGGGCCGTTTAAAGTCCTCAACAAGATCAATGAGGTCTCCTACAAGCTACAGCTCCCGGCCACGATGAGGATACCCAACTCATTCCACGTCTCCCTGCTCAAGCCGGTTGTCCTGGGTCCCTTCTCCGCTGCTGCCAGTTCGGCTCCTCCACCTATTGCCGATGACGACATCTATGCGGTAAGGGATATCGTGGCCATGAAGACCGTACGGGGTCGACAGTTCTTCCTGGTGGACTGGGCAGGGTATGGTCCTGAGGATAGGTCCTGGGAGCCCCGGGAGAATGTGGGTACTCCGCTGATCCGTGCCTTCCTGTCCCGGTTGCGGGGAGGGGGGCGTGGGGGGGGGAGTATTGTCACGCTCCCCGGGTCCCCTGTGCTGCCCTCCGGCTCACCTGTCACGCTCTCCGCTCTCCAGCACCCCTTGCCAGCGCGTCCCCAGCGTCCTGGTCCCCGCACCCGGCGTCCGTCGGCTTCACAGCCCCATCCTGGCCCTGCTGCTTCCTCCTCGCAGCTTCCTGCTCTGGCTTCTGGCACTCGGGCAGCGCGCATGCGCATTAGGGCACGCGCGCGGTCATTGACCCTTTCTTAAAGGGCCAGCGTCCATTAACAGGAAATGATGCAAAACAGGTACAGGGTATAAAGGGGGTTTATGTCCAAGGGGGCGGGGCCTGATCTTCGTGTTTCTTAAGCTAGGAGTCAGGTCTCCTGGTGTATATGTGTATATACTCACCTATCTCTCTTGTAGAGCCGTGCCTGCCTCGCCATCCGGTCCAGACCGAATCCCGAACCCCGAACGCAGTCCATCTGCCATCCTGACAGTCCGTACCATCTCGGATCCCTGCGGTGACCTGTCATCTCGCTCCAAAGGTTCCGGACCCCGCCTGACATCTTCTCGGCTTCCGAACCTGAGCTGCGTCACCCGGACTACCACCAGTGACTCCGTAGTCCCAGGGACTTCTCCGTTATACTCCTGTGCACGGACTGTTCTGCTGCCTATAGTGCTCCAGCTACCGGACCCCTTACCACCATCTAGGAGTTCGGCCCAGTGGATCCACCTCCTGGGTCTGCCCGTCCACCTGGCCCTGACAGTAGGACACTAATGGAAGTCCAACAGCCACTTTTAGGATGCCACTAAGTTTACTCAGTGTTTGGTATTATAATGGCTTTGTAACAATGATCTTGAGTGTGCAATGCAGAGGTGCTGCAAATAGATTTGCACTAGTGGGACACTAATGAAGTCCAACAGCAACTTTTAGGATGCCACTAAGTTTCCTCAGTGTTTGGTATTATAATGGCTTTGTAACAATGAGTTTCAGTGTGCAATGCAGAGGTGCTGCAAATAGATTTGCACCAGTGGGACACTAATGAAGTCCAACAGCCACTTTTAGGATGCCACTAAAGGTCCAGTCATACTAAGCAACTTACCAGCGATCCCAACAACGATAGGGATCGCTGGTAAGTTGCTAGGAGGTTGCTGGTGAGATGTCACACTGCGACACTCCAGCGATCCCACCAGCAACCTGACCTGGCAGGGATCGCTGGAGCGTCGCTACACGAGTTGCTGGTGAGCTCACCAGCAACCAGTGACCAGCCCCCAGCGCCGCGTGGAAGATGCTGCGCTTGGTAACTAAGGTAAATATCGGGTAACCAACCCGATATTTACCTTGGTTACTAGCGCACGCAGCTACACGTGCAGAGAACAGGGAGCAGCGCACACTTAGCGCTGGCTCCCTGCTCTCCTAGTTACAGCACACATCGGGTTAATTACCCAATGTGTGCTGCAGCTAAATGTGCACAGAGCAGGGAGCAGCGCACACTGCTTAGCGCTGGCTCCTTGCTCTCCTAGTTACAGCACACATCGGGTTAATTACCCGATGTGTGCTGCAGCTAAATGTGCACAGAGCAGGGAGCAGCGCACAATGCTTAGCGCTGGCTCCCTGCTCTCCTAGCTACAGCACACATCGGGTTAATTAACCCGATGTGTCCTGCAGCTACATGTGCACAGAGCAGGAGCCGGCACTGACAGTGAGAGCGGCGGAGGCTGGTAACAAAGGTAAATATCGGGTAACCAAGGACAGGGCTTTTTGGTTACCCGATGTTTACATTGGTTACCAGCCTCCGCAGAAGCCGGCTCCTGCTGCCTGCACATTTAGTTGTTGCTATCACACACAGCGATCTGTGCTTCACAGCAGGACAGCAACAACTAAAAAATGGCCCAGGACATTCAGCAACAACCAACGACCTCACAGCAGGGGCCGGGTTGTTGCTGGATGTCACACACAGCAACATCGCTAGCAACGTCACAAAAGTTGTTCGTTAGCAGCGATGTTGCTAGCGATGTTGCTTAGTGTGACGGGGCCTTAAGTTTACTCAGTGTTTGCTAGTATAAAAGCTTAGTAACAATGAGTTTCAGTGTGCAGAGGTGCCGGAAATATATTTGCACCAGTGGGACAATAAGGAAGTCCAACAGCCACTTTTAGGATGCCACTAAGTTTGCTCAGTGTTTAGTATTATAATGGCTTTGTAACAATGAGCTTGAGTGTGCAATGCAGAGGTGCTGCAAATAGATTTGCACTAGTGGGACACTAATGGAAGTCCAACAGCCACTTTTAGGATGCCACTAAGTTTCCTCAGTGTTTGCTAGTATAATGGATTAGTAACAATGAGCTTGCATGTGCAATGCAGAGGTGCTGCAAATATCTTTGCACTAGTGGGACACTAATGAAGTCCAACAGCCACTTTTAGGATGCCACTAAGTTTCCTCAGTGTTTGGTATTATAATGGCTTTGTAACAATGAGCTTGAGTGTGCAATGCAGAGGTGCTGCAAATAGATTTGCACTAGTGGGACACTAATGGAAGTCCAACAGCCACTTTTAGGATGCCACTAAGTTTACTCAGTGTTTGCTAGTATAAAGGCTTAGTAACAATGAGTTTCAGTGTGCAATGCAGAGGTGCCGCAAATATATTTGCACCAGTGGGACAATAAGGAAGTCCAACAGCCACTTTTAGGATGCCACTAAGTTTCCTCAGTGTTTGCTAGTATAATGGATTAGTAACAATGAGCTTGCGTGTGCAATGCAGAGATACTGCAAATATCTTTGCACTAGTGGGACACTAATGAAGTCCAACAGCCACTTTTAGGATGCCACTAAATTTCCTCAGTGTTTGGTAGAGTTGAGCGCGGTTCGCGGTTCGAGGTTCTCCAGTTCTAGGCTCGAGTGATTTTGGGGGCTGTTCGAGATCGAACTAGAACTCGAGCTTTTTGCAAAAGCTCGATAGTTCTAGATATGTTCGAGAACGGTTCTAGCAGCAAAAAGCAGGGCTTTTTACAGCTACAGTGTGCAGGAGCCATCGCTGGCAGCCTGCCAGAAGCTGGTAACCAAGATAAACATCGGGTATCCAAGCAAAGCGCTTTGGTTAGTAACCCGATGTTTATCCTAGTTACGTGCAGGAAGCCCACACTTCCCCGCTCAGCTCGCTCCGCCCCCTCCTGCCCGCGGCATGTACACATACACACACACACACACACACACACACACACACACACCCCGCTTGGCTTACCTGCGGTGATGAAGTCCCGCCATTCCGACCTCAGCGCTGTCACTGTCCTCCATGGCCGCCGCCTGTCACATCACCTCTCGCTTCCGACCCGAGACTGACTAGCGGTGACGTCACGGGCCTCTCGCGATACTTGGTGTGAAGGCGCCGGTCATTGAACTCAGTGACAGGGGCTGTCGGCAGTGCTGGAGATCAGCGCAGGTAATGTACCTCGCTGACAGCAGCACTTGTCATGCCCTGCAGTGACCTGGGCTGACCCATTGATGTTAGCTTAGGTCACTGCACTGCTCTCCCAGCCAATGGTGAACATTCTGCTCTTCATTGACTAGGACAGTGTGGATCGTCATGGCAACCCCTTGGATTACAGCAGACCTGGATTTGTTTTTTATTCTAATAAATTGGTTAAAGAGGGAATGTTTTGGGGAGTGTTTTTTCAAATAAAAATGTGTTTGTCGTCTATTTTTTTTTTATTACTGACTGGGTTGGTGATGTCGGGTATCTGATAGACGCCTGACCTCACCAACCCCAGGGCTTGATGCCAGGTGACATTACACATCTGGTATTAACCCCATATATTACCCCGTTTGCCACCGCACCAGGGCGCGGGATGAGCTGGGGCGAAGCACCAGGATTGGCGCATCTAATGGATGCGCCACTTCTGGGGCGGCTGCGTCCTGCTATTTTTAGGCTGGGGAGAGTCCAGTAACCATGGACCTCCCTAGTCTGAGAATATCAGGCCCCAGCTGTCTGCTTTACCTTGGCTGGTGATCCAATTTTGGGGGACCCCTACGTGTTTTTTTTTAATTATTTATTTAATTTAAAATAACAGCGTGGGGTGCCCTCAGTTTTGGATTACCAGCCAAGGTGAGGTTGCCAGCTGTGGTCTGCAGGCTGCAGCCGTCTGCTTTACCCTAGCTGGCTACAAAACTAGGGGGAACCCTACGTCATTTTTTTTTTCATTTTTTTGGCTAAATACAAAGCTAAGCGCCCCTTAGTGCCACATGAAAGGCACCAAAGGGTGCTCCACTTTTTCTCCACTTTTTCTCCATTTTTTCTCCACTTTTTCTACATTTTTTCTCCACTTTTTCTACATTTTTTTCTCCATTTTTTCTCCACTTTTTCTCCACTTTTTCTCCACTTTTTCTCCATTTCTTTCTACACTTTTTCTCCACTTTTTCTCCACTTTTTCTCCATTTTTTTCTCCATTTTTTCTCCACTTTTTCTCCACTTTTTCTCCACTTTTTCTTCATTTTTTTCTCCATTTTTTCTCCACTTTTTCTCCACTTTTTCTCCACTTTTTCTCCATTTTTTTCTCCACTTTTTCTCCACTTTTTCTCCACTTTTTCTACATTTTTTTCTCCATTTTTTCTCCACTTTTTCTCCACTTTTTCTCCACTTTTTCTTCACTTCTTCTCCACTTTTTCTCCACTTTTTCTCCACTTTTTCTCCATTTTTTTCTCCACTTTTTCTCCACTTTTTCTCCACTTTTTCTCCATTTTTTTCTCCATTTTTTCTCCACTTTTTCTCTACTTATTCTCCACTTTTTCTCCACTTTTTCTCCACTTTTTCTCCATTTTTTTCTCCACTTTTTCTCCACTTTTTCTCCATTTTTTTCTCCATTTTTTCTCCAATTTTTCTCCACTTATTCTCCACTTATTCTCCACTTTTTCTCCACTTTTTCTCCACTTTTTCTCCACTTTTTCTCCACTTTTTCTCCATTTTTTTCTCCACTTTTTCTCCACTTTTTCTCCACTTTTTTTCTCCACTTGTTCTCCACTTTTTCTCCACTTATTCTCCACTTATTTTCCACTTTTTCTCCACTTTTTCTCCACTTTTTCTCCATTTTTTTCTCCATTTTTTCTCCACTTTTTCTCCACTTTTTCTCCACTTTTTCTCCACTTTTTCTCCACTTTTTTCTCCACTTGTTCTCCACTTTTTCTCCACTTTTTCTCCATTTTTTCTCCACTTATTCTCCACTTTTTCTCCACTTTTTCTCCACTTTTTCTCCACTTTTTCTCCACCTATTCTCCACTTTTTCTCCACTTTTTCTCCACTTTGTCTCCATTTTTTTCTCCACTTTTTCTCCACTTTTTCTCCACTTTTTCTCCACTTTTTCTCCACTTTTACTCCTTTTTTTTCTCCACTTTTTCTCCACTTTTTCTCCACTTTTTCTCCACTTATTCTCTACTTTTTCTCCACTTTTTCTCCACTTTTTCTCCACTTTTTCTCCATTTTTTTCTCCATTTTTTCTCCACTTTTTCTCCACTTTTTCTCCATTTTTTTTCCATTTTTTCTCCACTTTTTATCCACTTTTTCTCCACTTTTTCTCCACTTATTCTCCACTTTTTCTCCACTTTTTCTCCACTTTTTCTCCATTTTTTCTCCACTTTTTCTCAACTTTTTCTCCGTTCTTTTTCTATGGTCAGTCTACCCATTAGCTCTGCCATGCATACTGTAGCTCTACACCTACTGCACATGTTACTTTATGATTGACATCTCTTTCGTACCAGAGCTGTCTAAGCCTACTCTGACCCCATATTTGTCATTACTATATTGTCCTTGTACTGTATTATGACATTTGTATCATGTGTTTCATTTCTTGCTGTGTTGCAATTTTTTTGCGGCATCCCAATTGTACTTCTACATTGTTCGAGTTTATGTTATTGTTCTCTCACTCTTATGTGATACTGATTATTGTCATTTTTCATGATTACAAGCAGATAAGTCCAATCTGACGAAGGCTCAGGCCGAAACGTCATTTGTAACTTGTTTTGGACAAAAACATATATGCTTATGAAAAAAAAATTTTCTTAATACGGACCAATAAAGAGTGATTTTGCATTTCTATCCGTTGTGACTTACTGACTTAGTCTGGGAGATTTAGAGTGCCGAGGTTACTCACTAATTTTATCTATTATTACCTCTGAGCACCTATATACCAGTGAGCAGAGCTTCCTCTACAGTAGTTCTCCTGATTAGGCATGCCCTTACCTCATGAGCAGGGCATTGCAGCTTTGGTAGCAACCATTACGACATGGACTCTGCTGCTGTGGACCCGGGGAGAGTGAGTGCAGATTCATTGCACCCACACTCCTCACATGAAGGGTCCGCACTCCTAGAAAATGGGGGATACGTTCCCTGAGTGTCTCCCCCCCATATTCTAGACGGTCCAGAGTCGTCGTGGGACCCCTTTATTTTTTTTCTTACAATAAATTGGTGAAAGAGGAAATGTTTTGGGGACTGTTTTTTCAAATAAATTTCTTTTGTCGATTTTTTTTTTTTTGTTAGTACTGACAGTTTATGATGTTGGGTATCTAATAGACGCCATGACATCACAAACTGCTGGGCTTGATCTCAGGTGACTTTACAGCTAGTATCAACCCGATTTATTACCCCGTTTGCCACTGCACCAGGGCACGGGATGAGCTGGGGTGAAGCGCCAGGATTGGCGCATCTAGTGGATGCGCCACGTCTGGGGTGCCTGCGGCCTGCTATTTTTAGGCTGTGAAGGCCCAATAACTATGGACCTTCCCACCCTAAGAATACCAGACCACAGCTGTCCGCTTTACCTTGGCTGGTGATCCAATTTGGGGGGGACCCTACTTTTATTGTGTAATTATTAATATTTATAAAATAATTATAAAAAAGAGCCTGAGGGGACCTCCACATTGGATCCCCAACCACGGTAAAGCTGCCAGCTGTGGTTTTCAGGCTACAGCCGTCTGCTTTACCCTAGCTGGCTATCAAAAATGGGGGGACCCAACGTCATTTTTTTTTTTTAACTATTTTTTAAATAGAAAAAATTAATGGGCTTCCCTGTATTTTGATTGCCAACCAAGGTAACGGCAGGCAGATGGGGATGGCAACCCATAGCTGTCTGCTTTATCTGCTGAGATTTAAAAATACCGCGGAGCGCTACGTCATTTTTTTAAAGATTTATTTTTACAGCACTGTGATGTCCAGCAATCAAAATACAGGGAAGCCCATTTTATTTTTAGTTGTTTAAATAAATAATTAAAAAAAATATATATGGGCTCCCGCTGCATTTTTTGTATTGCTAGCTAAGGGTATTCCAAGCAGCTACTGGCTGCTAACCCCCACTGCTTGGTGTTACCTTCACTGGCAATGGAAAATCCAGGGAAGCATTTTTTATTTTTTTTGCCAAAAAACTACAAAAAAAAGGACGTGAGCTTCGCCATATTTTTGTATGCTAGCCAGGTATAGCAGGCAGGTGCTGGAAGAGTTGGATACAGCGCCAGAAGATGGCGCTTCTATGAAAGTGCCATTTTCTGAGGCGGCTGCAGACTGCAATTCGCAGCAGTGGGGCCCAGAAAGCTCAGGCCAACCTGTGCTGAGGATTCCAATCCCCAGCTGCCTAGTTGTACCTGGCTGGACACAAAAATGGGGCGAAGCCTACGTCATTTGTTTTCTAATTATTTCATGAAATTCATGAAATAATAAAAAAAGGGCTTCCCTTTATTTTTGGTTCCCAGCCGGGTACAAATAGGCAACTGGGGGTTGAAGGCAGCCGTACCTGCCTGCTGTACCTGGCTAGCATACAAAAATATGGCGAAGCCCACATAATTTTTTTAGGGGGCAAAAAACTTCTGCATACAGTCCTGGATGGAGTATGCTGAGCCTTGTAGTTCTGCAGCTGCTGTCTGTCTGTATGGAGAAGAGCAGACAGAAGCTGCAGAACTACAAGGCTCAGCATACTCCATCCAGGACTGTATGCAGAAGTTTTTTGCCCACCAAAAAAATGACGTGGGCTTCGCCATATTTTTGTATGCTAGCCAGGTACAGCAGGCAGCCACGGGCTGCCTCCAAGCCCCAGTTGCCTATTTGTACCCGGCTGGGAACCAAAAATATAGGGAAGCCCATTTTTTTTTAATTATTTCACTTATTTCATGAAATAATTAAAAAACAAATGACGTGGGCTGCGCCCCATTTTTGTGTCCAGCCGGGTACAACTAGGCAGCTGGGGATTGGAATCCGCAGCACAGGTTAGCCCGAGGTTTCTGGGCGCCTCTGCTGCGGATTTCAGTCCGCAGCCGTCCCAGAAAATGGCGCTCTCATAGAAGCGCCATCATCTGGCGCTGTATCCAACTCTTCCAACAGCCCTGGAGCCGGGTGGCTTGTTGGGTAATCATGAGTTAATACTGGCTTTGTTTTACTAGCCAGTATTAAGCCAGAGATTCTTAATGTCAGGCACGTTTGACCCGGCCATTAAGAATCTACAATAAAGGGTTAAAAAAAAGACACCACACAAAGAAAAAATACTTTAATAGAAATAAATACACAGACACATTAGAGACTCCATCTTTATTACCCCCTGTCAGCCCTCCACGATCCTGCTCTTCTGTCTTCTTTCTTTCTAGTGTAGTAGTAGTGACGATTGTAGTGAGGATGAGGTTCCCCAGCTCATCACTTGGGGCTGGGGAACCTCATCCTCAGTACAATCCTCACTAGTGTAGTAGTAGTGACGATTGTAGTGAGGATAAGGTTCACCAGCTCATCACTTGGGGTTGGGGAACCTCATCCTCAGTACAATCCTCACTACAATCGGGAAGCAGCGTGCAGCCTTCACTCTGTGAGTGATCAGTGCTGGCTGTCAGCGGTAACAGCGGTAACGCTGACAGGCGCGTTACCATAGCAACGGTGCTCTCGGAGCCGCGGTTAGCGGTGACGTCACCGCTAACTGCGTTGCTATGGCAACGGTGATCTCCGTTAATGACCGGCTGTGTCAGCCGGTCCCTAACGGAACGGGGAGTCGACCGTGTGCTAGAGTATGTCGCCGGTACACGGCGATACACATATGTGCACCGTGTACCGGAGAGATGCACTCGCAGGTCCTACATGACGCGTCATAGTCATGTGACCAGTCTGTAGCCAATGAGATAATAGCCACGTGACTGGTCACATGGCTATTTTGACGTCACGATAGGTCCTGCTTCTCTGCTGGCAGTGCCGTCACCGGGAGGATTCAGCGAACCGACCTCGAGCCGAACCGCGACCGGTTCGCTCATCTCTAGTGTTTGGTATTATAATGGCTTTGTAATAATGAGCTTCAGTGTGGAATGCAGAGGTGCTGCAAATAGATTTGCACCAGTGGGACAATAATGAAGTCCAACAGCCACTTTTAGGATGCCATTAAATTTCCTCAGTGTTTGGTATTATAATGGCTTTGTAACAATGAGCTTTAGTGTGGAATGCAGAGGTGCTACAAATAGATTTGCACCAGTGGGACAATAATGAAGTCCAACAGCCACTTTTAGGATGCCACTAAGTTTCCTCAGTGTTTGGTATTATAATGGCTTTGTAACAATGAGCTTCAGTGTGCAATGCAGAGGTGCTGCAAATAGATTTGCACTAGTGGGACACTAATGGAAGTCCAACAGCCACTTTTAAAATGCCACTAAGTTTACTCAGTGTTTGCTAGTATAATGGCTTAGTAACAATGAGCTTGAGTGTGCAATGCATAGGTGCTGCAAATAGCTTTGCACCAGTGGGACAATAATGAATCCAACAGCCACTTTTAGGATGCCACTAAGTTTCCTCAGTGTTTGCTAGTATAATAGCTAAGTAAAAATGAGTTTCAGTGTGCAATGCAGAGGTGCTGCAAATAGATTTGCACTAGTGGGACACTAATGGAAGTCCAACAGCCACTTTTAGGATGCCACCAGGTTTACTCAGTGTTTGCTAGTATAATGGCTTAGTAACAATGATCTTGAGTGTGCAATGCAGAGGTGCTCCAAATAGATTTGCACTAGTGGGACACTAATTGAAGTCCAACAGCCACTATAAGGATGCCACTAAGTTTACCCAGTGTTTGCTAGTATAATGGCTTAGTAACAATGAGCTGGAGTATGCAAAGGGCAGGAGCGTACAGTGGCAGGGTTGTGGGTCTGTGTAGAGGAAAGGAAGCCTCACTTTATATCCCTCTTAATGGGGAAATGCAGCGAGGAAGTCCCTGACCTTAGCTACACAGACGCTCTTATCTGTAGCTGTTAAAATCTGTTTCCACAAACCTGATTGTCACCTATGGCTCTGAGCCTGCTGTTATTATCCCTTACAAGGGCTAAAAGAAACTTATATCCCTATTCTGTATAGCGCTGTGTTTAGAGCATACACAGCAGTATCGGAGACAGGAGCTACGCCAGCGGTGACTGACACCCAGACGCAGAAGGCAGATTATGACGTCTGACGGGCAGATACCCGTTTTTATAATGCAGGGACATGTGACATGGACATCCTATCACACATGCCGTTGTTTTTTTGGCTAAAAGTCCACTTAGCTCTGTGTGTGTCTGGGATTGGCTGATATGCTGGCCCGCCCCACTACATGCGCGCGCTTAGGGAAGGAAGACAAGGGAAAAAAAAAATGGCGATCGCCATTATCCCAGCAGCAGTGATCTGAATGCGCTGTTCCCGCACACTATACGCTGAAATTTCATAATAGTGTGACTTACACTATTACAGTGGAAAGCCAGCTAGTAATTAGCTTGGCTTTTTGCTGCTAGAACCGTTCTCGAACGTAACTAGAACTATCGAGCTTTTGCAAAAAGCTCGAGTTCTAGTTCGATCTAGAACAGCCCCCAAAATCACTCGAACCGCGAACTGGAGAACCACGAACCACAAACCGCGCTCAGCTCTATTTATGAGTCTTTTGAGTTGATTGAGAATATAGTTGTTGATCAATAATAAAAAAAAATCATCTAAAATACAACTTGTCTAATAATTCTGCACACAGTGTAATACCAGCCCTCAGCTGTCCACGTTACCTTAGCTAGTTATCAAACATTAGGTGGGCCCCATGCTGTTTTTTTTAATTACGGTAATCATTTAATTATTGAAAGGAAAATAAAAGGACTTGGGATCCCTTCTTTTATTTATAACTTTTCAAGGTAAAGCAGAGAGCAGGGGGTTGCAGCCCATTGCTGTCTATTTAACCTGTGCTTATTATCCAAAATAGGGTGGGTGCACAAGTCATTTTTTTAAATTATTTATTTTTACATTAATACAGCTGACTAACTGCAACCAATCACAGAGGGGAAGCGGCTGGGGACATTTATACCAGTTTGACTCCAATCAATCAGAGATGCTGGCACAGAAGGATTGGCAGGGGAAGCAGGGAATTTTCATGTAATGAGGGGGCCAGAAAAGAGTCTGAGTGCTGCCATATTTTTGGCCAAACATGGTGTGTCTAATTGTCCTGCTGTAACTCCTATTGTTCTTCTTTTTACAACCCCCCAGCCCTTACTACAACCATTTGACAGCCATTTTATAGCACAGAACTTCAAATTCCCATTGACTTCTATGGGTTTCATTGTCCAGAGTCAAGTTTGAGTCAAGTTGGATTCCTGAACCGAGCTTAATTTTAAAGTTAAGCCAAACCCAGCATACCTGAACATTGATAGGTCCACTTATCTCTAGTTGTGGGGCATTAATTTCTCCATTGGATTATGTCAGAACTTTGAGAATTTCTTCTTAATTAATGAATAGGTGAAATAGTAAGTTTTGGGAGTGTTTATTCACTAAATGGATTATGTTGAAAAATTGGACTTTTTTAATTCTATAAATTGGTGAATGAGGGCGTGTTGAGGATTCTTTATTGAAATAAACTTTTTTTTCTGTGCTTTTTTTAAATTCTATACCTACAAGGTTAGTCATGGTGGTGTCTGATAGACACCTATCCATTACTATCCCCTGATCTTGGTGTAAGCTACCAATTCACGACTGACATCAACCCCAAAGTATTACCCTGATTGTCATCGCAGCAGCACAATCGGGAAGAGCCAGGCAGAAAACAGGAATTAGTGCATCTAATAGATTTGCTACCTCTAGGGCAGCTGTGAGCTGCTATTTTTAGGTTGGGAAAGGACGAATAAACGAATGAACTTTCCCAACCTGATAATACCAGCCCCTAGCTGTCAGCTTTACCTTGGCTGGTTATCAAAAATAAAGCAGAGCCCACACCATTTTTTAAATTATTCAATTCAATAATTTAAAAAAAAAAAAAAGGCATGAGATCCCTTCTATTTTTGGTAAGCAACCAAGGTAAAGCTGACAGCTGAGGGTTGAAGCCCACAGATGTGTGCTTTACCTGTGCTGGTTATCAAAAATAAGTGGAACTCCACATCATTTTTTTAATTTACTTATTCCCTATCCAAATTTGTTTTTGGGGCAGTTGCCCCCCATTTTGCTTCCTTTTACAGCACCTTAGACCTTACCACTACCATTTACAGCCATTTTACACCACAAAAGTTTGGGTTTTCATTGATTAAAGTCCATCTGAACCCGGTTAACCCGAACTTCCATGGGTTCGCTCATTTCTACTCTTGACCACTGTTCAAAAGTTATTGCTCCCTTTTGTGATTGGAGCTCACCATGCCCTCTTTAAACAATAATATAATGATCCACAGAACACTTTAGGGAATATTGAACAAATTAAAATTTCGGAAATATTGAACAACTCAAAGGGGTTCCCAAGTACTTTTATATTCATGGTTTATGGTAGCCAGAAGTGATCAGTTGCAGAACTCCAAAGCACAGCTTTGTTCAAGTTTTGCGAAGGCCATCCTTTTGTTGATTGGAAAGTGTATGTAGGGTTGCTGTGATTGCTTAAAGGTGAAATTCTTCTATATCTTCAGCTTTTTAGCAGAGGTCTGAAGCTTTTGATTCAAAATACTGGCTGGTATTTGGAACTGTTTGTAATTCCCTCCACCTTGACTGAAGCTCCAGTTCCAGCTGCATCAAACAACTCCTAAGCATAATGCTGACTCCACTGTGGGTATGTTGTATTCTGGTGAAGTAAAGTGTTGGCTTTGTGCCCATTATAATTTTTGGAATTATGGCAAAAAATTCAACCTTATTCTTATCAGACGATAAAACGTTTTTCCGACATGCTTTTTACAGACTTGATGCAATCATATTATTTTAGTTTTGTAACTTTTATTATATTACATGTAACATTAAAGGTTCTAACCAAGAAATTATTCTTCTTGATATGATTTTTTTTTATATGACAAAAGCTTCATATTTTACCGGGGGTGTGTAGAATTTATATCAACTGTACACACCAAGTATGTGTACTTTTTGGGTAGGTATAAGCTTTCTAGTATCCTTATCTTTCTGCTGCAATTTCATTCTTTATTTTTCTATATTGTATAACAAAATTGAAATTTTGTGAAATATCAAAAATTATATTCTGTCAACTTTAAGTAGTAGAAAAGATTGGTTCTATCCATGCAGGATTGAGTCCGAGTCAAATTTACTAATAATCAAGGTTTATTATGATTATTATGGGATAGCAGGCAACTGGTACTCCAAAGCTGACCCTCAAGCTAGGGAGCCCTATGCTACCCTAATCTCAGGGATACTCCTGATGGTGGAGAGGCCTGAGTCTCCTTTCTGGCCCTGCTCTTGACCAGTCCTGATCTTATTCCCCCTCCCCCTTTCCCCAGGGAAAGGAGTGTGTTGAAAACCGCAGATAAAGACAGTTAAGGGAAAACCAAAACTGTCACACAGCACACACAAAGGTAAAGACAATAAGAGATTCAGAAAGAAAAACAAGAACAGTAAAGGCCACGTCACACTAAGCAACATCGCTAGCAACATCGCTGCTAAGGAACAACTTTTGTGACTTAGCAGCGATGTTGCTAGCGATGTTGCTGTGTGTGACATCCAGCAACAACCTGGCGCCTGCAGTGAGGTTGCTGGTTGTTGCTGAATGTCCTGGGCTATTTTTGAGTTGTTGCTCTCCCGCTGTGAAGCACACATCGCTGTGTGTGACAGCAACAGAGCAACAACTAAATGTGCAGGCAGCAGGAGCCGGCTTCTGCGGACGCTGGTAACCACGGTAAACATCGGGTAACCAAGAAGCCCTTACCTTGGTTACCCGATATTTACCTTCGTTACCAGCGTCCGCCGCTCTCACACTGTCAATGCCGGCTCCCTGCTCTTTGCACACGTAGCCACAGTACACATCGGGTAATTAACCCGATGTGTACTGTGGCTAGGAGTGCACGGAACCGGCACTGGCAGTGTGAGAGCGGTGGACGCTGGTAACGAAGCTAAATATCGGGTAACCAAGGTAAGGGCTTCTTGGTTACCCGATGTTTACCGTGGTTACCAGCATCCGCAGAAGCCGGCTCCTGCTGCCTGCACACGTAGCAGAGTACACATCGGGTAATTAACCTGATGGGTACTGTGGCTAGGTGTGCAGGGAGCCAGCGCTAAGCGGTGTGCGCTGGTAAGCAAGGTAAATATCGGGTTGGTTACCGGATATTTACCTTAGTTACCAAGCACAGCATCGCTTCCACGCGTCGCTGCTGGCTGGGGGCTGGTCACTGGTTGCTGATGAGATCTGCCTGTGTGACAGCTCACCAGCAACCCGTATAGCAACGCTCCAGTGATCCCTGCCAGGTCAGGTTGCTGGTGGGATCGCTGGAGCGTCGCTTAGTGTGACATCTCACCAGCGACCTCCTAGCAACTTACCAGCGATCACTATCAGGTTGTATCGTTGTTGGGATCGCTGGTAAGTTGTTTAGTGTGACTGGGCCTTAAGAAAATACAAAGCAACATGGGTAAACTCCACAACCGCTCCAAGCAATAGGCACAATTTAAGCATAACTTTCATCAGAGAGTCTGGGATACCACACATCACAAACCAACATAGAATAAACAATAGCCGGCATGGGTAGACAGATTCAACCAGCATAAATTGGAGGGAAGCAGATGTGATAGGTCTCCACACAACATGTGATTAAAGGAGCAAACAGACTAGCAGAGATTAACACTTGTTAGCATGCCTATGAATTAGCACACAGCAGGTCAACACCCGGCTCTGCTTGTGTTGATCCCAGACACCAGAGAAACCATCAAGTGGAGTGTCAGTATCTGCAAACTGAACACAGCCCAATGCCACCATGACAGTTGGTGAAGTTTGTGTTAAACTCTGTGTTAAAGGAATTTCATGAATTTAAGCATTTTGAGATTTAATTTGTGATTCACTAAAGAAAAAACTTGCCCAGCATCATTTCCCACACTGCTGAAGCATTGGATAGCAGACTAACATTTTGCGTTGCTGCACAGGTTTCCCCATAATGACCGGCAGCTATGACATCTTATCATACCTTGTACAGGGGTTATCACAGATCAGCAGTTTCCAGTAGAGCACAGTTTGTATGGCAGATTTGTTTTTCATCTCCAGAGCAATTGGGTAACTCTCTGTCTTCTGTAGTGTTTTAGCTCTTATGGTCAGAGAGACCTCTCTCTTTTGCCTGTGAAGATAAATCTCACGTGATCAGCAAGATCCTTTCTCTCTCTCCTGTAGAGTATAAGCTCTTATGGTTAGATGGGTCCTCTCTCTCTCTCCTGTAGAGTGTAAGCTCTTATGGTCAGAGAGGTCACTCTCTGTCACCTGTAACATAAAATCTCTTATCATCAGCAGGGTCATTTCTCCCTCTCACCTGTAAACTGTAGGCTAATATTGCTAACATGGTTCTTTGTCTTTCTTTTTCCTCTCCCCACGTTAATTTTCTGTGTAAATACAAGCTTTCGAGCATTGTGATTTATTAGCCAGAAATTTAATTTTTGAGGCAAAATTAGCGAACTTTGCAAATTCAATATAAAATTTCAGTTTTTGTAGTCACTTTAGAAGCCAGGACAACTGTAAACCTCAGGAAAGCCTAAAATGGCATGTCTGACATGTTCTCTACCTGTCAAGTCAAGAGAGGGCTAGACAGAGTCCCACTTTAAATCTATCTTCCTAAAGTTTACTCCAGCTTATTTAAACCCATCAAACATATTTTTTGCTGTGTTGCATAGGAAAATGTTGAGAATATAAAATTGGGGTTTTTTTGAGGATTTTTTAAATTTTTTTAAGTATTGTATTTTTCATTTTATAAGGTGCACCAGATTATAATACACACTCAATATTTAGAGATGATAAGGTAAAAAAAAAATTAGGTCAGTCTTATACTCCGGTGGTGTCTTACCAGAGCGGGGGCTGCAGTGGTGGTGGAGCGGGTTCACAGAAGGCAGGGACGATGCTGGAGTGGAGTAGAGCGATGCTGCAGTTGCTGTGGTAGGGGCTGTGCAGGCTGCAGTGGGGGCTGTACTGGTTTCGGTGGGGGCTGTGCTGTCTGCGGGTGCCATGATGGCTGTGTGGAGCAGGACGAGTGTCACAGATGCACTGTCGATGGCGTGAGCTTCAAAGAAATGGTGCCCGGAGTCGGCACATGTGCAGATTGAGCTCTCGGCTCAATGACAAGCCAAGATCTCATCTGCGCATGCACCACCTCCGGGCACCATTTTATTTAACTCTGCTGCTGGGAGATCAATGGTCCAGAGATGAGATCTTGAGCTGAGAGTTCCATCTGAGCACACGCCGACTCTGGGCACCATTATTTAAAGCCCGCACCGCCAACAGAGCATCTCATATGCCGCACTGCCCTGCTCCACACAGCCTACACCGCAGCCAGCACAGCCCCCACGGCCAACACAGTGCCCATTCTCCACCTTCCGGTAAGCTACATTCGCATTAGAAGACGCACCCCTCATTTTCCTCTCAAATTTTTGGGAAGAGACGTGCATCTTATAATCCAAAAAATACGGTATATTTTACATCTGAAGTGGTTGACTGGTACTTTTTCTTTTCTTTTTGGCTTATTTTATGGAAAGACCATCAACAAATATATAGTGGCCAACCCCTTTAATTTAAAAAAAACACTGTAAAAAGGGTTTTGACTACAGCATCTCAATTTTCATTTTTTTTTTATTGGGAGCGACCACAAATACTGATGTGATGGCAACAATTTACTATTAATTTTTCAAGTTTATACCAAAATGAAAAACACAACTCATTTTATGCTCTTTCATTTGTTTGTTTCCTGAGCTCTATATAACACTAAAATAAGTACAGAATGAGTCAAAATTACTCTATATAACTAGATTTCTAGTTTGCAGTATTCTCGGAAACAGAAAAATGTCTACCTTTGTACCAGCGATCAGGGTAATAAAAAGTAATGTCCCCTATACTATATATACTGTACTAATATATACTGTACATATACTATATAACATATACTAAATAACAAAAGTTAAATAAATGGAAAAAAATATTTTTAAAAAATCAGAAAATGGAAAAAAATGAAAAACAAATTAAACCAATTAATATCTTTATGTAAAAAAACAGTACACATATTTGGTATCGTCGCATACAGAAAAAACAGATCTATAAAATTCTAACACTAGTTCAGTGAACACCATAAAACAAATAAATAAAAAGCATAGCAAAGACTGTCTATTCATCATACTGCTGACAAAGTGTAATAAAATATGATCAAAGAGGTGCATTTAAATAAAAATGTAACTGAAAACGTTGTCTTGTCTCACAAAAAAACAGCTACCATACAGCTCCGTCTGTAAAAAAAAATAAAAAAGTTATAGCTTTTAGAATACAGTAATGCAAAAACTATTTTTTTTCTAGACAGTTCTTTTTATGGTGTAAAAGCAGCAAAACATATAAACTATATAATTGCGCTATCGCTGTAATCATACATGTAATCATACAAAGAATAAACTTGTCTTATCACTTTTATGACAGTGTGAACATCATAAAAAATCTTATTCCTCAATTGCTTCTGTGGCGCCCCTGAGGCTTTTGTCGCTACAGAGGTACTGCACCTGACCCAGAAGTATTTTATCCCATCCTGATTAAGAAGGGGGTCATCTACTGGTTCACAGACAAAACCTGCACACACCAATTGTTAGGACACACACTGGGTCAGGGTTTAAGGCAGGTACCCCATTAATGCTGGGAGTAGCGACCAGTATACCTGGTTATGGGGCCTTAAGTCCCATTCACTATCCTAGAGGGGTGGAGCCTGGTTAGTTCAAGTTTCAACAAGGCAGTCTGTCAGAGAAGTGACAATGGACGGGAGTCTGTGAGAGGGTATGTGACAGGAAGTCTGAGAGAAAGCAGTGAGGAGACTTGGTTTTTGTGGTGAAGACTAGAGTTGAGCGCGGTTCGCGGTTCGAGGTTCTCCAGTTCTAAGCTCGAGTGATTTTGGGGGCTGTTCGAGATCGAACTAGAACTCGAGCTTTTTGCAAAAGCTCGATAGTTCTAGATACGTTCGAGAACGGTTCTAGCAGCAAAAAGCAGGGCTTTTTACAGCTACAGTGTGCAGGAGCCATCGCTGGCAGCCTGCCAGAAGCTGGTAACCAAGATAAACATCGGGTATCCAATCAAAGCGCTTTGGTTAGTAACCCGATGTTTATCCTAGTTACGTGCAGGAAGCCCACACTTCCCCGCTCAGCTCGCTCCGCCCCCTCCTTCCCGCGGCATGTACACATACACACACACACACACACACACACACACACACACACACATGGTCCCGCTCGGCTTACCTGCCGTGATGAAGTCCCGACCTCAGCGCTGTCACTGTCCTCCATGGCCGCCGCTTGTCACATCACCTTCTCTCGCTTCCGACCCGAGACTGACTAGCGGTGACGTCACGGGCCTCTCGCGATACTTGGTGTGAAGGCGCCGGTCATTGAACTCAGTGACAGGGGCTGTCAGTGTGCTGGAGATCAGCGCAGGTAATGTACCTCGCTGACAGCAGCACTTGTCATGCCCTGCAGTGACCTGGGCTGACCCATTGATGTTAGCTCAGGTCACTGCACTGCTCTCCCAGCCAATGGGGAACATTCTGCTCTTCATTGACTGGGACAGTGTGGATCGTCATGGCAACCCCTTGGATTACACCAGACCTGGATTTGTTTTTCATTCTAATAAATTGGTTAAAGAGGGAATGTTTTGGGGAGTGTTTTTTCAAATAAAAATGTGGTTGTCGTCTATTTTTTTTTATTACTGACTGGGTTGGTGATGTCGGGTATCTGATAGACGCCTGACCTCACCAACCCCAGGGCTTGATGCCAGGTGACATTACACATCTGGTATTAACCCCATATATTACCCCGTTTGCCACCGCACCAGGGCGCGGGATGAGCTGAGGCGAAGCACCAGGATTGGCGCATCTAATGGATGCGCCACTTCTGGGGCGGCTGCGGCCTGCTATTTTTAGGCTGGGGAGAGTCCAATAACCATGGACCTCCCTAGTCTGAGAATATCAGGCTACAGCTGTCTGCTTTACCTTGGCTGGTGATCCAATTTTGGGGGACCCCTACGTGTTTTTTTTTTTAATTATTTATTTAATTTAAAATAACAGCGTGGGGTGCCCTCAGTTTTGGATTACCAGCCAAGGTGAGGTTGCCAGCTGTGGTCTGCAGGCTGCAGCCGTCTGCTTTACCCTAGCTGGCTGCAAAACTACGGGGAACCCTACGTCATTTTTTTTTTCATTTTTTTGGCTAAATACAAAGCTAAGCACCCCTTAGTGCCACATGAAAGGCACCAAAGGGTGCATTACTTTTTCTCCACTTTTTCTCCACTTCTTCTCCACTTTTTCTGCACTTTTTCTCCACTTATTCTCCATTTTTTTCTCCACTTTTTCTCCACTTTTTCTTCATTTTTTTCTCCATTTTTTTCTCCACTTTTCATCCACTTTTTCTCCACTTTTTCTCCACTTATTCTCCACTTATTCTCCACTTTTTCTCCACTTTTTCTCCACTTTTTCTCCACTTATTCTTCACTTATTCTCCACTTTTTCTCCACTTTTTCTCCACTTTTTCTCCACTTATTCTCCACTTATTCTCCACTTTTTCTCCACTTTTAGTCCACTTTTTCTCTATTTTTTTCTCCATTTTTTTCTCCACTTTTTCTCCACTTTTTCTCCACTTTTTCTCCACTTTTTCTCCACTTTTTCTTCATTTTTTTCTCCATTTTTTTCTCCACTTTTCATCCACTTTTTCTCCACTTTTTCTCCACTTATTCTCCACTTATTCTCCACTTTTTCTCCACTTTTTCTCCACTTTTTCTCCACTTATTCTTCACTTATTCTCCACTTTTTCTCCACTTTTTCTCCACTTTTTCTCCACTTTTTCTCCACTTATTCTCCACTTATTCTCCACTTTTTCTCCACTTTTTGTCCACTTTTTCTCCATTTTTTTCTCCATTTTTTTCTCCACTTTTTCTCCACTTTTTCTCCACTTTTTCTCCATTTTTTTCTCCATTTTTTCTCCACTTATTCTCCACTTTTTCTCCACTTTTTCTCCACTTTTTCTCCATTTTTTTCTCCACTTATTCTCCACTTTTATTCCACTTTTACTCCACTTTTTCTCCACTTTTTCTCCACTTTTTCTCCATTTTTTTCTCCACTTTTTCTCCACTTTTTCTCCACTTTTTCTCCACTTTTTCTCCATTTTTTTCTCCATTTTTTTTCTCCACTTTTTCTCCACTTTTTCTCCACTTTTTCTCCACTTTTACTCCATTTTTTCTCCACTTATTCTCCACTTATTCTCCACTTATTCTCCATTTTTTTCTCCATTTTTTTCTCCACTTTTTCTCCACTTTTTCTCCACTTTTTCTCCATTTTTTTCTCTTTTTTTTCTCCACTTATTCTCCACTTTTTCTCCACTTTTTCTCCACTTTTTCTCCATTTTTTTCTCCACTTATTCTCCACTTTTTCTCCACTTTTTCTCCACTTTTTCTCCATTTTTTTCTCCACTTTTTCTCCACTTTTTCT
The DNA here is from genome assembly GCF_048569485.1 of Anomaloglossus baeobatrachus. NCBI lineage: Eukaryota > Metazoa > Chordata > Amphibia > Anura > Aromobatidae > Anomaloglossus > Anomaloglossus baeobatrachus. The sequence goes on from NC_134353.1 coordinate 330,555,476, forward strand.
CCATTTTTTCTCCACTTTTTCTCCACTTTTTCTCCACTTTTTCTCCACTTTTTCTCCATTTTATCTCCACTTTTTCTCCACTTTTTCTCCACTTTTTCTCCATTTTTTTCTCCATTTTTTCTCCACTTATTCTCCACTTTTTCTCCACTTTTTCTCCACTTTTTCTCCACTTTTTCTCCATTTTTTTCACCATTTTTTCTCCACTTTTTCTCCACTTTTTCTCCACTTTTTCTCCATTTTTTTCTCCACTTTTTCTCCATTTTCTTCTCTATTTTTTCTCCACTTTTTCTCAATTTTTTTCTCCATTTTTTTTCTCCTCTTTTTCTCCACTTTTTCTCCACTTTTTCTCCATTTTTTTCTCCACTTTTTCTTCATTTTTTTCTCCACTTTTTCTCCACTTTTTCTCCACTTTTTCTCCACTTATTCTCCACTTTTTCTCCACTTTTTGTCCACTTTTTCTCCATTTTTTTTCCTCCTCTTTTTCTCCACTTTTTCTCCACTTTTTCTCCATTTTTTTCTCCATTTTTTCTTCACTTATTCTCCACTTTTTCTCCACTTTTTCTCCACTTTTTCTCCACTTTTTCTCCATTTTTTTCTCCACTTATTCTCCACTTTTACTCCACTTTTACTCCACTTTTTCTCCACTTTCTCCACTCCACAAAAAATTTTTTTTTCTTAATACGGACCAATAAAGAGTGATTTTGCATTACTATCTGTTGTGACTTACTGACCAGTGAGCAGAGCTTCCTCTACAGTAGTTCTCCTGATTAGGCATGCCCTTACCTCATGAGCAGGGCATTGCAGCTTTGGTAGCAACCATTACGACATGGACTCTGCTGCTGTGGACCCGAGAAGAGTGAGTGCAGATTCATTGCACCCACACTCCTCACATGAAGGGTCCGCACTCCTAGAAAATGGGGGATACGTTCCCTGAGTGTCTCCCCCCCATATTCTAGACGGTCCAGAGTCGTCGTGGGACCCCTTTATTTTTTTTCTTACAATAAATTGGTGAAAGAGGAAATGTTTTGGGAATGTTTTTTCAAATAAATTTCTTTTGTCGATTTTTTTTTTTTTTTGTTAGTACTGACAGTTTATGATGTTGAGTATCTAATAGACGCCATGACATCACAAACTGCTGGGCTTGATCTCAGGTTACTTTACAGCTAGTATCAACCCGATTTATTACCCCGTTTGCCACTGCACCAGGGCACGGGATGAGCTGGGGTGAAGCGCCAGGATTGGCGCATCTAGTGGATGCGCCACGTCTGGGCTGCCTGCGGCCTGCTATTTTTAGGCTGTGAAGGCCCAATAACTATGGACCTTCCCACCCTGAGAATACCAGACCACAGCTGTCCGCTTTACCTTGGCTGGGGATCCAATTTGGGGGGGACCCTACTTTTATTGTGTAATTATTAATATTTATAAAATAATTATAAAAAAGAGCCTGAGGGGACCTCCACATTGGATCCCCAACCACGGTAAAGCTGCCAGCTGTGGTTTTCAGGCTACAGCCGTCTGCTTTACCCTAGCTGGCTATCAAAAATGGGGGGACCCAACGTCATTTTTTTTTTTAACTATTTTTTAAATAGAAAAAATTAATGGGCTTCCCTGTATTTTGATTGCCAACCAAGGTAACAGCAGGCAGATGGGGGTGGCAACCCATAGCTGTCTGCTTTATCTGCGCTGAGAATCAAAAATACCGCGGAGCGCTACGTCATTTTTTTAAAGATTTATTTTTACAGCACTGTGATGTCCAGCAATCAAAATACAGGGAAGCCCATTTTATTTTTAGTTATTTAAATAAATAATTAAAAAAAATATATATGGGCTCCCGCTGCATTTTTTGTATTGCTAGCTAAGGGTAATCCAAGCAGCTACCGGCTGCTAACCCCCACTGCTTGGTGTTACCTTCACTGGCAATGGAAAATCCAGGGAAGCATTTTTTATTTTTTTTGCCAAAAAACTACAAAAAAAGGACGTGAGCTTCGCTATATTTTTGTATGCTAGCCAGGTATAGCAGGCAGGTGCTGGAAGAGTTGGATACAGCGCCAGAATATGGCGCTTCTATGAAAATGCCATTTTCTGAGGCGGCTGCAGACTGCAATTCGCAGCAGTGGGGCCCAGAAAGCTCAGGCCAACCTGTGCTGCGGATTCCAATCCCCAGCTGCCTAGTTGTACCTGGCTGGACACAAAAATGGGGCGAAGCCTACGTCATTTGTTTTCTAATTATTTCATGAAATTCATGAAATAATAAAAAAAGGGCTTCCCTTTATTTTTGGTTCCCAGCCGGGTACAAATAGGCAACTGGGGGTTGGGGGCAGCCGTACCTGCCTGCTGTACCTGGCTAGCATACAAAAATATGGCGAAGCCCACATAATTTTTTCAGGGGGCAAAAAACTTCTGCATACAGTCCTGGATGGAGTATGCTGAGCCTTGTAGTTCTGCAGCTGCTGTCTGTCTGTATGGAGAAGAGCAGACAGCAGCTGCAGAACTACAAGGCTCAACATACTCCATCCAGGACTGTATGCAGAATTTTTTTGCCCACCAAAAAAATGACGTGGGCTTCGCCATATTTTTGTATGCTAGCCAGGTACAGCAGGCAGCCACGGGCTGCCTCCAACCCCCAGTTGCCTATTTGTACCCGGCTGGGAACCAAAAATATAGGGAAGCCCGTTTTTTTTTAATTATTTCACTTATTTCATGAAATAATTAAAAAACAAATGACGTGGGCTTCGCCCCATTTTTGTGTCCAGCCGGGTACAACTAGGCAGCTGGGGATTGGAATCCGCAGCACAGGTTAGCCCGAGGTTTCTGGGCGCCTCTGCTGCAGATTTCAGTCCGCAGCCGTCCCAGAAAATGGCGCTCTCATAGAAGCGCCATCATCTGGCGCTGTATCCAGCTCTTCCAACAGCCCTGGAGCCGGGTGGCTTGTTGGGTAATCATGAGTTAATACTGGCTTTGTTTTACTAGCCAGTATTAAGCCAGAGATTCTTAATGTCAGGCACGTTTGACCCGGCCATTAAGAATCTCCAATAAAGGGTTAAAAAAAACACCACACAGAGAAAAAATACTTTAATAGAAATAAATACACAGACACATTAGAGACTCCATCTTTATTAGCCCCTGTCAGCCCTCCACGATCCTGCTCTTCTGTCTTCTTTCTTTCTAGTGTAGTAGTAGTGACGATTGTAGTGAGGATGAGGTTCCCCAGCTCATCACTTGGGGCTGGGGAACCTCATCCTCACTACAATCCTCACTAGTGTAGTAGTAGTGACGATTGTAGTGAGGATAAGGTTCACCAGCTCATCACTTGGGGCTGGGGAACCTCATCCTCACTACAGTCCTCACTACAATCGGGAAGCAGCGTGCAGCCTTCACTCCGTGAGTGATCAGTGCTGGCTGTCAGCGGTAACAGCGGTAACGCTGACAGACGCGTTACCATAGCAACGGTGCTCTCGGAGCCGCGGTTAGCGGTGACGTCACCGCTAACTGCGTTGCTATGGCAACGGTGATCTCCGTTAATGACCGGCTGTGTCAGCCGGTCCCTAACGGAACGGGGAGTCGACCGTGTGCTAGAGCATGTCGCCGGTACACGGTGATACACATATGTGCACCGTGTACCGGAGAGATGCACTCGCAGGTCTTACATGACGCGTCATAGTCATGTGACCAGTCTGTAGCCAATGAGATAATAGCCACGTGACTGGTCACATGGCTATTTTGACGTCACGATAGGTCCTGCATCTCTGCTGGCAGTGCCGTCACCGGGAGGATTCAGCGATCATCGGATGGAATAGCGGCAGGAGACAGAGTGCAGAAGGGATCGCGAGGACCGGTAAGTGTTATGGCAATGTTTATTAACTGTTTGTGTACATTTATAATGCATTTTTATGTGTTTGTGATTGCCTCCCATTATAGCCTATAGGTTCGAGTTCGATTCGTAGAACGTTCGACGAACCGAACTCGAACGGGACCCCCGTTCGGCGAACCGACCTCGAGCCGAACCGCGACCGGTTTGCTCATCTCTAGTGAAGACCCTGGGGCCCTGCTTGGTCCAGGTGACACCGAAGAGGAGGGAAAGGGTTCCAGAGTGCCACGGATGTGCGGGAGGCCTCCGTGGACTTGTTCCACCAAGAACACCGGGGTGGAGGAATCTGGTTGCAACAACAGGGATGGTCCCCAGGCTAAAGGAGGAAAACATTTCCTTTTAGTAATCCAAAGGCTCAGGAGATTGCTTCAGGCACCCGAGGCCACAACCTGCCACCCATCACCTGCAAAGGGGAGCAATAAAAGGACCAAGGTCAGCAACCCTTTGGACAGGCTTGGTGGCGGAGGCGCAAGACAGTCTAGTGAAGGTCGGCGCTAGTGAGACTGCCAGGGAAGGCACATTGAGGAGTGCACCGGTACTGATCTTTGACCTGCTCGGGATCGGCGGAGGCCCGGAACAGTGAATCCCGGCATACCACGGGTGACTGGTCAATGCAACAGTGAGTAAAACATCTTAACTGCAAGCTCTGTGTCGTCTGCTTTGTCCTGCACCTCATCAACATCCACCATAGACTTTACAAACGGTTGCCCCAGGGTCCCCGCTCCACCTGTGGGGAGCAAGAAACACCTCAGCTGCTATAACATCAGCCCCGGAGGTCCCGTCCAGCAGCGGCGGCTCCAAAGCCGCAATCCACAGGTGACGTCACGAATCTTATACAAACTTTATTACCATCCCTCCAATACCGTCACATTAATTGACTCTGCCAGGGTCACGGAGTCGGGCTCCGCCACCGCTGACTACCCCGGACTAGTCCGGCCTTACACTGAGTCACCTAAGGCCCTGGGGCGGGCGAGTCACTTCCATGTTATTGGCAGCACAAACGCTCTAGACAAGCGCTATGACCCTCTGTCCCCCCCCAAATAAGTCCTCAAAATTCTGCTCTCCTAAATCCAAATGCCCCCTTCCCTTGTGAGCCACAAAATGTGCTTAAACCACAGTTAGCATTGTTGTAGTGAAGAAGCCCGCTTAATTTATGTGGTGTGTGTCTCCTGAAGCACGAGCTGAGAATAATATACGGGTACTACAATGTTTTGGACATGGCAAGAACTTGTTTGCAATTTTTAATACTGCAACATTCACAGTGTTTGACTTAATAGGTGTTCTCCTTAGACTAAATTGTCACTACACCTGGATATGAACTCCCAGAGTGGTGTAGTTTCCAAAATGTGGTCACTTGAGGGAGTTTCTGCTTTTATGGTGCTTAGTGTTTCTGCAAATGGACTCCACAAACTATTCTAAGAAAATTTGCGCTTCAAGTAGGGCACTCCTGCCATTCTTTACTTTGTACCATGCCCCAAAAGTAGTTTTTGACAACATTATGGTGTATTGGCGAACTCAGGAGAAATTGCACAGCAAATTGTATGGTGCATTTGTAACGGGGGCAGGGGGCACCTCAGGGGGTGTAGTCGAGTCCCCTCGCCTTGTGGGCCGCAGGCTGAACCCCGGCCCGGCCGTCACTTGCAAAACAGGTGTGTTGTTGGGGCAGAGTGTGGATGCATGGGGCCCATTCATGACAGCGTTCTTTCTGTGCTCTCCAGCTCCTTCTCCACTTTCAGGAAAGAGACAATTGCAGGCAGCGGGTAAACCAAACACCATTTTATTAAACAAAGCTTCCATCTTTTTGTTTGCAGCAGGCATACTTTAGTATGTTACAAGTTACAAGTCCTTTTCTACAAAAACGGTTTCCTTTTTCTCTACGGGCACTTTCCTTTGCCTGCAGGGGCCAATTGTTATCCCCCTAGCAGTGGTACTCCTATCCCGATTTTAGTCCAGCCCTTTCCCAGGGATTTGTATTGAACTAGGGGACGGCTCCAGTACTCACTACCGGCTCCGGATTAGCTCCAACTTCTTCGCTCCACTGCCACAGCACCCACTCCTGCACTCTGCCCCGGCACTTCTCCTCAGCTCTCTCCCATGTTACATCTCACAGCACACTGCCCTGCATTCAGAGCCCAACCCCCCTTCTCTTCCCTCCTAGGCTGCCCTGCCCCTTCCTTCCCTGTCACTGTTACCAGGGGAACCACTCACTACACTGGCACCTAGGGGGGGAGAACCGTACATAACACACAACATTGTACAATGTGCCACCATACTCCTGTGGCGTCTTCAGGGGGGGATTCTCTTTCCCGGTTCGGGGGTCCGACTTCCCCTTACATTCCTCCCCTCTTTAACCTCAGCCTCCTGGCGAGGTTCCGCACCTGCAAGACAACGCATATGGAAAACACACACACGTTTCTTCAGCAGTATTCTTTTTCTTTCTTATCAATAAAAAAACATTTTAAAACTAACGTATCAAAGCACACCAGATTGGCACACAAGTCCGGTGCCCGGAGTCCCTCCAGGGGAGCTCCCGGTCTTGGCTGATCTTCTGCCCGGAGGCTATCCTCAAGCGCTCCCGGTCTTAGATGAGCCGCGACCAACAGAAACAAAAGGGTTCTTTACTTAACAGTCGCGGGAGAAGTCCATGCATAGTCCCTGCATTCTTCTATTCCCGGGTTCAGTTCTTTTAACGTAGCTTTAACCATAAACACTCACCGGTTTCCAACAGTACCGGCTTTCGACAACAAACAGATCTTTTTCTTCCGGATGATTAACCCTCACGCTGGGTGGTATGCACGCAGCCATTCAGCCCGCTGGGCCCTCACAGATTCGGAGAGGGATTGTCCAGGTAAGCAGGGTAGCCTGTGGAACGGCTCGTAACATGGCTGTGGCTCCGGTACTTCTTTCTCCGATTCGGCCCAAACTCCGCCCCCGGGTTCACTCACCGGGTCCATGCTGTGCTGGCGATGCCTTCTGTTTCTTGCAGCGCCGCCCACATCTCCGGACCTCTGCAGCTTCTTGGGGCTGGTACCTCCCCTCTTTGGGCGGTGCACTCTGCTCACTCTGGGCCTCTTCCTCCGCCCAGGCCAGCCCAGCACTTTTCGTTTGGCGCCAAATTTTCGTGCCTTAAGTAAACCCATGAAGACGGCCGCCATCTTGCCGCCATTTTGTGGCCCGTACAGCACATCAGGCACCACTTGGTCATCTTCACAGTTTCTGGTCGGGGTCTCTCGCATGCGAGCCCGATCCTGCCGACTACGCCAAAATGTAACGGGGGCAGGGGGCGCCTCAGGGGGTGTAGTCGAGTCCCCTCGCCTTGTGGGCCGCAGGCTGAACCCCGGCCCGGCCGTCACTTGCAAAACAGGTGTGTTGTTGGGGCAGAGTGTGGATGCATGGGGCCCATTCATGACAGCGTTCTTTCTGTGCTCTCCAGCTCCTTCTTCACTTTCAGGAAAGAGACAATTGCAGGCAGCGGGTAAACCAAACACCGTTTTATTAAACAAAGCTTCCATCTTTTTGTTTGCAGCAGGCTTACTTTAGTATGTTACAAGTTACAAGTCCTTTTCTACAAAAACGGTTTCCTTTTTCTCTACGGGCACTTTCCTTTGCCTGCAGGGGCCAATTGTTATCCCCCTAGCAGTGGTACTCCTATCCCGATTTTAGTCCAGCCCTTTCCCAGGGATTTGTATTGAACTAGGGGACGGCTCCAGTACTCACTACCGGCTCCGGATTAGCTCCAACTTCTTCGCTCCACTGCCACAGCACCCACTCCTGCACTCTGCCCCGGCACTTCTCCTCAGCTCTCTCCCATGTTACATCTCACAGCACACTGCCCTGCATTCAGAGCCCAACCCCCCTTCTCTTCCCTCCTAGGCTGCCCTGCCCCTTCCTTCCCTGTCACTGTTACCAGGGGAACCACTCACTACACTGGCACCTAGGGGGGAGAACCGTACATAACACACAACATTGTACAATGTGCCACCATACTCCTGTGGCGTCTTCAGGGGGGGATTCTCTTTCCCGGTTCGGGGGTCCGACTACCCCTTACACATTTTCTACTGTTACTCTTGTGAAAATGAAAGATTTGGGGTTAAAACAACATTTTTGTGGCAAAAAAATATTTTTTCATTTTCATGACTCGTTATAAAATTCGATGAAGCATCTCGGGGTTCAAAGTGTTCAAAAACCCTCTAAATAAATTTATGAGGGGTCTAGTTTCCAAAATGGGGACACTTGTGTTTAGGCACCTCAGGGGGTCTCCAAATGGGACATGGTGTCCACTATCGACTCCAATTTTGTGCTCTAAAATTCAATTGGTGCCCTCTGTCTTCCGAGCTCTGCTGTGACCCCAATAGTAGTTTTCCACCATATATGGGGTGTCGGCGTACTCAGGAGAAATTGTACAGTAAATTGCGCTGTGAATTTTCGATTGTTACCCTTTTGAAAATGCAAAATGTGGCGCTAAAGTTACATTTTTGTGGGAAAAATTTTAATTTTAATTTTTTATTTCCACGTTGCTTTATTTGCTGAAAAGGGCCTAAATGGTAAAAAAAAACCTTTATGAATGTGGTTTAAAGGAGACTTAGGTATGTATTTTAGAATAGGGTCACTTTGGGGTATTTTCTGTCACCTTGGCCTCTCAAAGTCACTTCAAATATGATGTTATACCTGAAAAAACGGTGTTGTAAATTCTGTTTGAAAAATTAGAAACTGCGGATACATTTTTAACCCTTCTAACCTCCTAACTCAAAAAAATTATGTTTCAAAAATATGGCTAATGTAAAGCAGACATGTGATATATGTTATTTATTGACTATTTTGTGTGTCATAACTCTCTTGTTTAAGAGCGTAAAAATTCAAATTTTGAAAATTGCTAAATTTTCAAAATTTATCCCCAAGTTTCCAAAAGTTTAAAAAGTAAAGCAATTGAAATACATTATCACAATATTACCTTGCATTGCACATTGTAAAAATAAAAGCAAAAAGTATCATCCTAAATTTACCACTAATATTAAGTACAATATATCCCGAAATAACAGTCTTCGTATCACTGTCATCTGTTGAAGCATTCCAGTTATTACATCATAAAGTGACATTGGTTAGAATTGAAAAAATTGGCCTGGTCAGGAAGGTAAAACCGGCAGCAGGGGGGGGGTGAAGGGGTTTAACATTAGAAGTCCCAGAAATTTCGAGCTCCCCCCTGAAGTCCCGAAATAGGGTTAAATGACATAAAATAAATTGAATAGAACTAACTAGAAACTAAATGGCTAAACTCAATGGAAAACAATAACCTCCTGTGGTGTGACAGTATAGGCCTTAATTACAGAACAAAAGACGGTGATTATAGGAAGTTAGCTAAAATCTTTCAGGTCTTTTGATCCGTCTCTGGGTTCCAAAGGTAGAAATGTTAAATGACCCCTCTCTGGGACTTCTAGTGTTAAGAGTCAGTGGTGTTGGTGACTGTTATGTACTATGTTACCAGCACTTGGGGACTCTGCTCTGTAACTTTACATGGTCTACCAATTTCATGCTGTAGTTCCTAAACATTTCCACATTTTAACAATACCAGTCACACCTGATTGTGAAATATTTGGCAGGGAAGACATTTCACATACTGGCTTGTTGGAAACATGGCATCATATTACAGTTCCACGGTCAAATTCAGTGGTTTCTTTAGAATGAGCTATTATTTCACAAATGTTTGTAAAGGTAGACTACATGGCTTGATATTGTACATATGTAGAAATGGGATTAAGTGAAAAACGTAAAAGCAATGATCAAGTATTGTGTCCATATACTTATTTCCCTACAGTGTATAATGATACTATTAAATTGCTTTAACAAAAAGAAACATATCTTTAATCTTAACAGAATAAATAAATGCTTAGGACTGCTGACAGACAATACCATAATGAAAATATTTCATTTCTTAAATCATGTACAGTTTTAGAGTTGTTTTAGTTGTCATTTTTTAAGGTTGTGATCTTTCATAGAAATCCCTTTTGATAATCTAAGTGCATTCTCCATAAAGTATAGATATCTAATCATCATTTCCGTTCCCATCTGTTTTATTTAGAAACTTAAAAGTCTTCTCTCAAGATCAAAAGGCGACTATGCTACGATTTCAGCTCTGGATATATAATTTTATAAAATAATAAAAAGCCATTTTCCAGAACAAGTTTCTTCATACTAACAAGGTAAGGTAAAAAAATGGGTTCTTATAGTTATTTTTATACTCAGTAATCTCTTTAAAATGGTTTTGCGTCTGGACCAATGTCAGCGATACATTACAATTATGTTGACTGTATAATCCTATCATTTTCTAGGAGCGCGAGTTCACTATTTAGATTGTACCATTTCTTTATACTTATTTATTTTAGTGATTTAAAAGAATATCCAATTCTGGTTCAATACCTAATTAAATGTAAACCATGAAATGTATGTGTTTTGGAACAATCTGTATATTGGTCATGGTTCAAAAAAATTATACATAAAATCAATAATTTTTATAAAGTTTTGCAATTTTGTGAAAGGATATTACTAGAGATGAACGGATTGCTTTGAGTGAAGATTGAGTCAATTTTCAAATATTCACAGTTTCATAACAGTTGAAACTTGTTACGATTTGATTTGTGGTTCACAATAAGGAAAATAACTTGCTGTGCACCATTACCACACTGCTAAAGCATCAGAGCGGGCTAATATCATTCTCCATTGCCGCATTGGCTTCCACATAATGCCCTGCAGCTATTATGTACAGATGATTAGCATACCTTGTACAATTGTGGTAAGTACCTAAGCCATTACAGATCAGCAGTTCCCAGGGGAGCACAACTTTTACGGAAAAGTATTTTTCCATCTCTAGAATCACTGGTATCAGTATTTGTGGTGGCTGTGGTGCAATTCAACTGAAGATTCATCAGAGAAATCCACCTTCTGCCACTTTTCCAGCATCCATCTGTTTAGCAGGCTGTGGGACTTGGCATATGCCACACGTTTTTTTAATTGCCTTTTGTTTAGTGCTGGTTTCTGGGCACTGATTCGACGTTGGAGGTCATTTCTTGTTCTAGTTGACACACTAGTTGGAGCTCTGCTGCAGTGGAAGAGTGTCTGGCTTTGGATTTTCTAACCAACAAACGTTCCTCCTGAGTAGTTGTCTTGCAGGGTCTGCCGGACCTGGGCTTGTCAAAAACATGTCCAGTCTCTTCAAATCTTTTTTTAATTCTTTGTACTTGATGCTGAGACACATTAAAGATGCCAGCCACCTCTGCAGGGGATCTGGTCTTCAGCCTCTTGATAATCAAGGCTTTGGTCACAGGGTGGATTTTTGGCATGTTGTCAGAGGTCAAGTTGTAGTTCAAGTGAAGGTCTGGGGTGCTGGGTTTCTTTTTATACACACCCACTAATTAAGCAATCATTTAGTGAGCACAGGTGAGGATGTAAACTAGGATTGGGTGCATTATATGACGAGGCGACAAAACTTTCATCTGACCTTTCTGTGCTCATTAAATGGTCAAAATTTCAGCTTTGCAGCAACTTTATTTTTATAACCTAAACCAAATTTGGGAGGGTTTCAGCTTTCAAAAGAGTAATTTATAAAACCAATGGATGAATTTAAAGTCAGGTTATAAGCTTTTCTTTACATAACATGGATAAGCAACAGAACTTCTGTCAGGGAGTGTAGTGACAAAGCCTCTGTAATGCACACTATAAGGAGTTGAAAAGGCAGGAAAGCTATTACACTACCCATGATTTTGGATAATGAATCTAAGATTCATGGAGTTATTATTAATATAATACCCAGATGAAAACTTGATGGGATTCTACCACCTTAGAGAAGTACATTGATAATCGGATGATAAGTTAGCGCTTGCATCTGAGAAAATCTGCAACCACCTTTTATAATGAGGACTTTGTTGTAAAATGGAATTCTGTGCTTCCGGACTGTTCCTTTAAATTAATGGAATTAATCATTAAGGAAGAATCCACAAAATTAAAAGAACTGGAACATCGAATGATGACTTACAAAAATCATTGAAAACATATAATATGCATCTGGATTTTCATGTCCAAGCAAAAACTTTCACAAAAAATCAGATTGGAGACCCGCCAGCCACTGTTAACTAGTCAATCTCAGACAGCGGGATATAACATACGTTGGCGGGGAATGCATCATTACCCTCTCCCATCAGTGACCCCCATGACAAGATCGTAGGACAACAATGGTTTGTCATGACAGCTGGGAGTCAGCTGATGACCCCTGTCACTGTCTTGATGAACTTCCTGCGAATGCCGGCTGCGTGCTGACATTCATTTGAAGTCAGTATTTCAGGTGTACAGATCACTGCTGATGCACTGCTCTGTACAGCAGAAGCAATCAGAATATTGCAGCTTCTAGTCTCCTAAGGCGTCTAGTGAATACAATACACATTGGAAAAAAAGTTTTAATAAAAATGAAAAAAATTAAAAAAAAAAATAAAAGTTCAAATCACACCTCTATATTTGGTATTGTCTCATTCAGAAATGCTTGTCATATCAAAATATAAAATAAACAATTCTGATTCCAAATAGCCTACAAAAAAAAAATTCAAAACATCAGAATTACCTATTTTTGGCCACCACAACATTGCAATACCACGCAATCAAAACATTGCTTCTACCCAAAAATGGTATTTGTAAAAATATCAGCTCAGGAAGAAAAAGTAAGCCATCACTGAGCCACAGATCCTGAAAAATAAGAATGATACAGATCACTGAAAATGGAGACAAAAGCCCATTTTTTATTTTACAAATGTCTGAATTTTTTATTCACAAATTAAATAAAAATAAACTATACATGTTTGGTATCTAGAACTTTGTACTGCCCTGGGGAATTATATAGCCTGGTTCGTTTTACCATGTAGGGAACACAATAAATAAAAAAAAACAATTGTGGAATTACACTTTTTTTGCAATTTCACCGCACTTGGATTTTTTGCCAGTACACTATATAGTAAAATTAATAGCATTTTTTAAAAGTACAACTTGTTCCGCAAAACACAAGCCCTCATATGGCTGTATTGAGCAAAAAATAAAAAAGTTATGGCCCTTGGAAGAAAGGGAGGAAAAAATGAAAACTAAAACAGAAAATCCTTGGGTGGTGAAAGGGTTAAAGGGAACCTGTAATGTCCCTGAATGCTATTAATCAGCAGATAGGGATAATGTGCAGGTTAATAGCACTACAATGCACAATGCTGCCTGGTGGCCTTACTGAAAAAGCAGTTACCAGGGAAAAATTAACTTTATTTCTCCCATGAGCCAACAGTTTTCATTCATATAGTGATGTCTGGAGCGGCTGCAGAAACTTCTCTCATGATTGTGAGAGGTGCCTATAAACATGCTCAGGCACTTTGATTGAAAGCTGGCTTTACAGAGATGCACTGCACAGTGAGCTGTCAATCAAAGTGTTGGGGTATACTTATAGCCACTGTTAACTGAAGTCAATGTTCACTATTTAATGAGCAGATTAACCATATATTTGGAGGTTACAAGCATTTGGGGATATGACAGGTTCCCTTTAAAATAGGTGTTGATAAAAATGTGCCTCTTCTTTAACCCCTTCACGACCTAAGTCGTGTCTCCCCGGTAACTGCGGGCTCCGGTGGCAAGCTTGCCGTAATCGCCGCACATGTACTTTCCATGTACATGTAGTCTTTCCATATGCTCCTTTGTCCCAGGTGATCCTAGTGTCCTGGGTAGCCCCAGGTCTCTGGGGGGTATATAAGGAGGTATATCGTGGCACTGATACTATCCCTGATAAAGAGGGGCTGCCCCCTTTGAAACGCGTAGGACTTACGTCCTTCAGTGCTACTGTCAGTTCCACCCTCCCCACAGCCATTGATGTCACTCAGCTTCATCGTGCAGGTTGCAATACAGAGGAGCCTCCGGCCGGGACTCTCCGTCAATAAGCAACCGACGCTTCCCACGCTGCTGTGCACATGTGGCCCGGACTGATGTACCAGACAGCTCGCAGGAAAACAGCTGAGCTCTCCTCCATACTCACAGGCAACAGCTGATTTCTTCTATGGACTCTCTGTCCCACGTTTACTACCAACGCTCACTACCAAGTGCACAAACTCTTTTTTTTTTCCTTTTTATTTCTAGCCTAGTAAGGATGTTTTTCTGGGTACCATTCACTACTACACTTATCCATCTAATTCTCTCTGTTATTTCACTTTTATAATTATTTTAGATAGACATATAGCACATTGTTTTCCCTCACTGGGGGCACAGAAATACCTTTTATGCAGCCAATTATTTTTTACTGTTACATTTCTTAAATTCCTCTTAGCGGCCAACACAAACCACTATCAGGTGGTCCTTAGCGAGTTATAGCATCTACCTATACAATTTAAATGTATGGTACAGATAAAGCCCACGGCTGCAGCCCCAGCTGTCAGACTTTATTATGGCTGTGTATCAAAATAAGGCTGGAGTCACACTTGCACGAGTCTCACATTGCATCTCCCGGCAGCCACACACTCTCCTGACAGGAGGGTGCAGATGCATAGAAATACATACAGCCGACCTACTCCTGTCAGGAAAGTGTTCAACCGTGCAGGTTGTTGCGATGCGAGACTCGCGCAAGTGTGACCGGTAAGTACGAAGCGCTCACTTCATTCTTATTTTCTTTATCTTTTTTAACTTCTTGAGTGCAGGATCCAGATCAAACAGGCCCGGCACCCGGGAAACGTTGAAACCGCACGGATCCGGACTTTTACAGTCCGGGTCCACCAGCTCTTATTGTAACCACAACCATCCATGCTGCTGTGTAATAATCCGAATCCACTGAACGTAAACAATGAAGGTTCCCATATAATGTTTCCAATAAGTGCATATCATAAAAACCACAAAAAATGTAATATATATTTGACAACATGTAATACCCCAGTAAATCTTATTAATATTTGGAAGTCAGTGAGTGAAATAATACATTTTTAAAGTAGATATTTATTATTTAATAAAATAAGGTTGTTTAAGGCATAAAAAGTAACAAAAGGATAGAGCAATTTACAAAGTATTCAACAAGAAGCTAGAAACAGTGGTATAACAATCTGATTTTTGTGGGTGCGGTGTCTGCAATGTGATTCTACTTTTATGAAAGGAGGGATTTAGCTAGCAAGGTAAGGTAATGCTTTGTGTAGGGTCATTCAAGAACATGTAACATTTCTATAACACATATGTATTATGACAGATTATTCTTTTCATTATTCCCTAAATATATTTTATTTATGTAGCAAATTACTCTGGCACGATCTATGGAAATACACTCTTAAAATGGATACCATCCAAGGAATGAAATTTTCGACAAGCATCCGAGGCCTAAATGTGTTACTGGATGATAGAGCATTGCTTAGAACAGCTTAATGCTTAATTAATACGATGAATATGGCAATAAAGGACCAAGTGAGATGAAATCACACTAATTCTTAAATCTTATAGAAAGTTAGGAATTGGACTCTCTTTTAATTAATATAGTTGTATATTGGTTTTTAAAAGTTATATTATAAAAAAAAAGAAAAATGGCACGCTTTTCAAACCTGCAAACTGAGTGTTGAAAAAATGGTAAAGTTTATTGTTAATCACACTTGAGTATTGCTGTTTTAGTTATAGTCAATTAAGACCCATGAATAACTAACACAAAACACCATTTGATCATTTTATCCTTTTTAACGCTGGGGGGTATATTGTATTTACTCATATTAAATTAATTGTCAGTGAGTATTCTAAAGGTGGCTTTACACACTGCAACATCGCAAACGACATCGCTGTAACATCACCGGTTTTGTGACGTTATAGCGACCTCCCCAGCGACATTGCAGTGTGTGGAACACATCAGCGACCTGGCCCCTGCTGTGACGTTGCTGATCGCTACAAATCGTTCAAGACCATTCCTTGGTCCTTTGTTTCCCGCTGTGCAGCAAAGTCTCAGTGTGTAAAGGGGACTTTACAGCGACTTTGTTAGCAACTTCCCTTTCAAAAAGCTGCTTTACCTGCAACACACATCCATTTAAAACGTGCGTATTTGTTCCGTTTCCGTACATACCGGAGATATGACCAAACGTGCACATATGTTTTTTTATGTTTAAAGGCACACGTGTTTTTTATTTCTAATAAAGGATTTTTCAGTTGTGTGTGTTTATTCACTGTAATTTACAGATTAATCATGGAAGGTATCTCGGGGAGACGCCTAACATGATTAATCTAGGACTTATTGGCAGCTATGGGCTGCCAATAACTCCTTATTACCCCGATTTGCCAACGCACCAGGGCAAATTGGGAAGAGCCGGGTACTGTCCCAGAACAGTCGCATCTAATGTATGCGGCCATTCTGGGCGGCTGCTGACTGATATTGTTAGGCTGGGGGGCTGCCCATAACGTGGAGCTCCCCATCCTGAGAATACCAGCCTTCAGCCGTATGGCTTTATCTGGCTGGTATTAAATTTGGGGGGAACCGCACGACGTTTTTTTAATTATTTATTTATTTATTTCTATACTCCATAGTGACACGCCCACCGGCTGCTGTGATTGGGTGCAGTGAGACACCTGTCACTCAGCGTGGGGGCGTGTCTGACTGCAACCAATCATAGGCGCCGTGGGCGGGGAAAGCAGGGAATACGAGATTGTTTAATGAGCAGCCGGCGTTTTCAAATTAGAAAAAGCCGCCGGAGCAGTGTGAACGCCGTGCAGCGCCGGTGATCGGGGATCGGTGAGTATGAGAGAGGGGGGGACACTTCAGTCACTCGGGGGATTAGCGGTCAACGGTGAATCCTTCACAGGTGACCGCTAATCAGTACACCGCACACACACAGAGCCGCGGCATGACAATGAAGTCCGGTGAAGTTCACCCGTGTTCATTGTCATCGCGCTACTCTGTCTGCTGTCTGCCGACAGTTTTCATGGTGGTTTTCACGGATGCGTGTTTTAGGTCTGACAACGTCCCCAATGACTAGCTAGGTCGTTCTGCAGGTCCGGATCGCTGTTGCGTCGTTGGCCAGGTCTGCCTGTTTGACAGCTCACCAGAGACTTTGTAGCGATCCCGGCCAGGTTGGGATCGCTGGTGGGATCGCTAGAAAGTCTCAGTGTGTAAAGGGGCCTTAATACATTCATTCCGCACACCCTTGACAGCACATCTGAGCAGCCCAAAACGCTTATTACTGTCTTTAAGAAACAGAGCTGTCATGTTTTCAATACATCCATATCTGTATTAAATGGAAAAATCAGCATCTGACACTAAATGGAGATTACTGCTTACAGCTTTATGCATTTCCAACCTCTTTCCCATTTATGGTTGAAAAAGTGACTATTAAAGGGAACCTGTCAAATAAAAAACTCGGGTTAGGGTTCAGTCACACTTGCGTGTATGTGATAATCTCATCAATCAGCCTGAATCGGCCACTGACTCTTCTAATAGGAGCGTGTCAGCTCCATGTATTTAGATACATATTACATGCTCTTGTCAGGAGAGCCGCCGATGGGTCCGGGCTGTGCAATGCGATTCTCACGCGAGTCACATGCAAGTGTGACTCCATCTTCAATTTGCAGTTTAATAATGTTCTGAAGTTATTGAAAGCGCTGCGCCTGGAGGAATAAAACTTTATTCTCCCTGGCAGCTTCGAACTTTCAGTCATAAGGGTGGCACCAACATAGCTTTAGTCATTGCTCTGGGCTGTAATCGCGCCTTCCACACTGACTGACAGACGGCATTAATGCAGAACCAGCTGTCAATCAGTGCTGGGCGTGCGGTTAAAGCCACCTCTCCCTGTGCACTGAACAATGACTGAAACTGTATCGGCACCACCCCAATGACTGAAATGCCGATGCTGCCGGGAGCAATAAGGTTAATTTCCACTTAGCCGCATGGTCATCAATAGAGTTGAGCGCGGTTCGCGGTTCATGGTTCATGGTTCTCCAGTTCGCGGCTCGAGTGATTTTGGGGGCTGTTCTAGATCGAACTAGAACTCGAGCTTTTTTGCAAAAGCTCGATAGTTCTAGATACATTCGAGAACGGTTCTAGCAGCAAAAAACCCAGCTAATTTCTAGCTGGCTTTCCGCTGTAATAGTGTAAGTCACTCAGTGACTCACACTATTATGACATTTCAGTGTGCGGGAACAGCGAATTCAGATCACTGCTGTTTGGATAATGGCGATCGCCATTTTTTTTTTTTTCCTTGTCTTCCTTCCCTAAGCGCGCGCGTGTGGTGGGGAGGGCCAGCATGTCAGCCAATCCCAGACACACACAGCTAAGTGGACTTTTAGCCAGAGAAACAACGGCATGTGTGATAGGATGTCCATGTCACATGTCCCTGCATTATAAAAACGAGTATCTGCCCGTCCGGACGCCATTATCTCTTCTGCGTCCTTGGTGTCAGACATCACTGGCGCAGCTCCTATCGCCGATACAGCTGTATACGCTCCATACACAGCGCTGGACAGCTTAGGGATAGCACTTTGTATCAGTCCTTTTAAGGGCTCATACCGGCAGGGTCAGAGCCATAAGTGACAGGTCCTGAAAACAGAGTTTAACAGCTACACAAGATGACAGCATCTGTGTAGCTAAGGTCAGGGATTTCCTCGCTGCATTTCCCCATTAGGAGGGATAGAAAGGCAGGCTTCCTTTCCTCTACCCAGAGACCCACAACCCTGCCACTGTACCCTCCTGCCCTTTGCACACTCCAACTCATTGTTACTAAGCCATTATACTAGCAAACACTGAGTGAACTTAGTGGCATCCTAAACGTGGCTATTGGACTTCTGTATTGTCCCAGTAGTGCACAGATATTTGCAGCACATCTGCCTGCATTGCACACTCAAACTCATTATAACTAAGCCATTATACTAGCAAACACTGAGTGAACTTAGTGGCATCCTAAACGTGGCTATTGGACTTCTGTATAGTCCCAGTAGTGCACAGATATTTGCAGCACGTCTGCCTGCATTGCACACTCAAACTCATTATAACTAAGCCATTATACTAGCAAACACTGAGTGAACTTAGTGGCATCCTAAACGTGGCAATTGGACTTCTGTATAGTCCCAGTAGTGCACAGATATTTGCAGCACGTCTGCCTGCATTTAACACTCAAACTCATTATAACTAAGCCATTATACTAGCAAACACTGAGTGAACTTAGTGGCATCCTAAACGTGGCTATTGAACTTCTGTATAGTCCCAGTAGTGCAAAGATATTTGCAGCACGTCTGCCTGCATTGCACACTCAAACTCATTATAACTAAGCCATTATACTAGCAAACACTCAGTGAACTTAGTGGCATCCTAAACGTGGCTATTGGACTTCAGTATAGTCCCAGTAGTGCAAAGATATTTGCAGCACGTCTGCCTGCATTGCACACTCAAACTCATTATAACTAAGCCATTATACTAGCGAACACTGAGTGAACTTAGTGGCATCCTAAACGTGGCTATTGGACTTCTGTATAGTCCCAGTAGTGCAAAGATATTTGCAGCACGTCTGCCTGCATTGCACACTCAAACTCATTATAACTAAGCCATTATACTAGCAAACACTGAGTGAACTTAGTGGCATCCTAAACGTGGCTATTGGACTTCTGTATAGTCCCAGTAGTGCAAAGATATTTGCAGCACGTCTGGCTGCAATGCACACTTAAACTCATAACTAAGCCATTATGCTAGCAAACACTGAGTGAACTTAGTGGCATCCTAAACGTGGCTATTGGACTTCTGTATAGTTCCAGTAGTGCAAAGATATTTGCAGCACGTCTGCCTGCATTGCACACTCAAACTCATTATAACTAAGCCATTATACTAGCAAACACTGAGTGAACTTAGTGGCATCCTAAACGTGGCTATTGGACTTCTGTATAGTCCCAGTAGTACACAGATATTTACAGCACGTCTGCCTGCATTGCACACTCAAACTCATTATAACTAAGCCATTATACTAGCAAACACTGAGTGAACTAAGTGGCATCCTAAACGTGGCTATTGGACTTCTGTATAGTCCCAGTAGTGCAAAGATATTTGCAGCACATCTGCCTGCATTGCACACTCAAACTCATTATAACTAAGCCATTATACTAGCAAACACTGAGTGAACTTAGTGGCATCCTAAACGTGGCTATTGGACTTCTGTATAGTCCCAGTAGTACACAGATATTTACAGCACGTCTGCCTGCATTGCACACTCAAACTCATTATAACTAAGCCATTATACTAGCAAACACTGAGTGAACTTAGTGGCATCCTAAACGTGGCTATTGGATTTCTGTATAGTCCCAGTAGTGCACAGATATTTGCAGCACGTCTGCCTGCATTACACACTCAAACTCATTATAACTAAGCCATTATACTAGCAAACACTGAGTGAACTTAGTGGCATCCTAAACGTGGCTATTGGACTTCTGTATAGTCCCAGTATTGCAAAGATATTTGCAGCACGTCTGGCTGCATTGCACACTCAAACTCATTATAACTAAGCCATTATACTAGCAAACACTGAGTGAACTTAGTGGCATCCTAAACGTGGCTATTGGACTTCTGTATTGTCCCAGTAGTGCAAAGATATTTGCAGCACGTCTGCCTGCATTGCACAGTCAAACTCATTATAACTAAGCCATTATACTAGCAAACACTGAGTGAACTTAGTGGCATCCTAAACGTGGCTATTGGACTTCTGTATAGTCCCAGTAGTGCAAAGATATTTGCAGCACGTCTGCCTGCATTGCACACTCAAACTCATTATAACTAAGCCATTATACTAGCAAACACTGAGTGAACTTAGTGGCATCCTAAACGTGGCTATTGGACTTCTATATGGTCCCAGTAGTGCAAAGATATTTGCAGCACGTCTGGCTGCATTGCACACTCAAACTCTTTATAACTAAGCCATTATACTAGCAAACACTGAGTGAACTTAGTGGCATCCTAAACGTGGCTATTGGACTTCTGTATAGTCCCAGTAGTGCAAAGATATTTGCAGCACGTCTGCCTGCATTGCACAGTCAAACTCATTATAACTAAGCCATTATACTAGCAAACACTGAGTGAACTTAGTGGCATCCTAAACGTGGCTATTGGACTTCTGTATATTCCCAGTAGTGCAAAGATATTTGCAGCACGTCTGGCTGCATTGCACAGTCAAACTCATTATAACTAAGCCATTATACTAGCAAACACTGTGTGAGCTTAGTGGCATCCTAAACGTGGCTATTGGACTTCTGTATAGTCCCAGTAGTGCAAAGATATTTCCAGCACGTCTGCCTGCATTGCACACTCAAACTCATTATAACTAAGCCATTATACTAGCAAACACTGAGTGAACTTAGTGGCATCCTAAACGTGGCTATTGGACTTCTGTATAGTCCCAGTAGTGCAAAGATATTTGCAGCACGTCTGGCTGCATTGCACACTCAAACTCATTATAACTAAGCCATTATACTAGCAAACACTGAGTGAACTTAGTGGCATCCTAAACGTGGCTATTGGACTTCTGTATAGTCCCACTAGTGCAAAGATATTTGCAGCACGTCTGCCTGCATTGCTGACTCAAACTCATTATAACTAAGCCATTATACTAGCAAACACTGAGTGAACTTAGTGGCATCCTAAACGTGGCTATTGGACTTCTGTATAGTCCCAGTAGTGCAAAGATATTTGCAGCACGTCTGCCTGCATTGCACACTCAAACTCATTATAACTAAGCCATTATACTAGCAATTTATGCTGCCAGTTTAAGGGCCGTAGTTGCATTGTCAGGGATATTTATTCTTTAGTATTCTGCTGGTAATAAAGCTAGACCACCGCTGCAATCTACACCACCTCTCAATTTTTACTACCACATTTTAAGTGCACAATCTTGTCGCAATCAACATGAGTGGCAAAATGACAGATGCTGGTGGAAAGGGGAAGAGGCGTGGTGGAAAAGGAAAAAAAGGGTTTGTCCGTGGGGAAGGTGGCAAAGCTCCATTATCATCTGCTGAAGATAGACCATCTACCAGCAAAAGTAAGACGTCTACTACTTACCGTGGACAATCCGATGTGCTCCTTTTTTACGGACACGAATAACAGGAACAAAGGTAGGTGATGGCCAAAAAATGAAAATGCTTGAATGGATCTCAAGTGGTCCAACAAGTGCCCTCTCAGCCACCTCAAGTACCGCATCCAAAAAAAAACAGTCCTCTGAGTTGTCATACCAATCAAACTTGCTTTCTCCCAGCTCTGAAGTCTCCATCAGCCCTGCACAGTATGGTGGAACTGAGATGGCTGAGTCTGCAGAGCTGTTCAGTCACACTATAGCCTTGGAATCAGAGGTCTGCTCCCAAGCTACAGTGAGTACAGACCAGGAAATGGTCTGCAGTGATGCCCAGAACCTTTGTGACTCTGATTCAGGCCGTGAGGACCAAGTTTCTGAGCATAATGTTGACCCTTTGTCACAAACTGTAACACCTGTGGTTATAGACAATGAGGAACATACTGATGATGATGAGATGCAGATACCAGATTGGGATGACAACTTAAATATTCGGTCAGGGCAAGAAGAGGCTTGGTCTGAGGGGGAGGGGAGTGCAAACACAACAATTGATGATGAAGTTCTAGATCCCACCTACTGTCAACCCCCAGTCAGGCACTCGACGAGGTCAACAGAGGCGGTGGAGGAAGATGCAACCGACGACGAAGTTACCTTGCGCCTTCCTGGACAGAGTCGGAGCACTGGTAGCACGTCTACAACTGCATCATCAGCCACTACTCTGCCTCTGAGCACTAGTCGGGGGGGCTCAGCAGGTCGCATGCCCTCTAAGCCTTGCCTAGCCTGGTCCTTTTTTGACATAGAAAAAGATCGCCCAAATTATGTGATGTGTAAAATTTGTCGTGATTCTGTTAGTAGAGGTCAAAAACTCAGCAGTTTGACAACTTCTTCCATGAATCGTCACATGAATAAATATCATAGGTCCCAGTGGGACGTTCACCGTGCTGCAATGCGGCCTAGCGGAGCGAACCATCCACGGCCTGCCCCTTCCAGTACATCCGCGCGCTCTTCATCTTCTAGGACTGTGGGGACAGCTGTCACACCTGGTTTTCCACGCACAACTTCCACCACTGTAACCGCAACAGGCAGTTTGCTTGATAGGTCGTCAGTTGGTTTGGAAGGGGAAACAAGTGAGTGTGTACAGCTCTCTCAGACATCGATAACACCAACGTTGGATGAAGGCAACATCATGTCTCCGCCTGCACTTTCATCACAAACCTGCATTTTTCCAGGGACACCCTACTCAACACCGTCTACACACAGCAGCCAGATCTCTGTCCCTCAGATGTGGTCAAATAAAATGCCATTTCCTGCGACCCATGACAAAGCTAAGAGGTTGACTCTATCCCTCTGTAAGCTGTTGGCTACCGAAATGCTGCCTTTCCGCCTAGTGGACACACAGGATTTTAGAGACCTTATGTCTGTCGCTGTGCCCCAGTACCAGATGCCTAGTCGCCACTACTTCTCTAAGAAAGGTGTGCCCGCGCTACACCAGCATGTCGCACACAACATCACCGCTTCCTTGAGAAACTCTGTGTGTGAACGGGTGCATTTCACCACCAATACTTGGACTAGTAAGCATGGACAGGGACGTTACATGTCGCTGACTGGGCACTGGGTAACTATGGTGATAGATGGTGAAGGGTCTGCTGCACAAGTCTTGCCGTCCCCACGACTTGTGTGTCAATCCTCTGTCTGTCCAAGTTCCGCCACTGCTTCTGCCTCCTCCACCTCATCTGGGTCCTCCACCTCCGCCCCAAGCCTGCCTGGTCAGGCCACCAGCGTTTTCACTGCGCAGAAGGAATCACGCACCCCTCATTACTATGCTGGCAGCAGAGCGCAACGGCATCAGGCGGTCTTTAGCTTGACATGTCTTTGTAATAGGAGTTACACAGCTGAGGAGTTGTGGTCAGCTCTGCGGTCCGAGTTTAATAAATGGTTGTCTCCACTCAACCTGCAGCCTGGTAAGGCCGTGTGCGACAATGCTGCAAACCTGGGTGCGGCCCTTCCCCTGGGCAAGGTGACACACGTGCCTTGTATGGCTCACGTGTTGAACCTTGTTGTCCAGCAATTTTTAACACACTATCCCGACCTAGATGGCCTTCTGACCAGGGCACGAAAACTGTCTGCTCACTTCCGCCGTTCAACCGCCGCAGCTGAGTGACTTGCATCGCTCCAGAAGTCTTTCGGCCTGCCGGTTCATCGCCTGAAATGCGATGTGCCGACACGCTGGAATTCGACTCTCCACATGTTACAGCGACTGTGGCAGCACCGCCGAGCCCTGGTGCAATACGTCATGACGTATAGCCTGGGCCAACGAGATGCAGAGGTGGGGCAGATCCCCCTGATGGAGTGGTCTCAGATCAAGGACCTATGCACCCTTCTGCACAGTTTCGACATGGCGACGAATATGTTTAGCGCTGACAATGCCATTATCAGCATGACAATTCCAGTCATTTACATGCTGGAGCACACGCTAACCACTATTCGGAGTCAGGGGGTGGGACAACAGGAAGGGGAGGAACTACAGGAGGATTCATATGCGCAAGGGACAACAACATCACCAAGGTCCAGATGTTCATCATCACCAACGCGGCAGGTATGGGACCATGGGGGACAGGGATCAACAAGGGCGCATAGTAGCAGGCGAAATGTTGAGCAAGGTCCAGGAGAACATGAAGAAATGGAGGACGAACTGTCCATGGACATGGAAGACTCAGCGGATGAGGGAGACCTTGGTCAAATTTCAGTTGAAAGAGATTGGGGGGAGATGTCAGAGGAAGAAAGAACGGTTAGCACCTCTATGCCACAAACACAGCGTGGACGTGGTCCGCATGGCTGCGCAAGACACATGAGTACCTTCTTGCTGCACTACCTCCAACATGACACTCGTATTGTCAAAATTAGAAGTGATGATGACTACTGGCTTGCCACACTATTAGATCCCTGGTACAAGTCCAAATTTTGTGACATAATTCCAGCCATAGAACGGGACTCACGTATGCAGGAGTATCAGCAGAAGCTGTTACTCGATCTTAGCTCGGCTTTTCCACCAAACAACCGTGCAGGTGCAGGGAGTGAATCTCACAGTTGTAACTTGACAAACATGGGACGGTCTCTTCATCTTCAACAGTCTACCCGTACCAGTAGGACCGTATCTGGTGCTGGTAACAGCAATTTTATGGAATCTTTTCATAATTTTTTTAGACCCTCCTTTGCAAGGCCACCAGAGACAACAAGTCTGACACATAGTCAACGGCTGGAGAGGATGATACAGGAGTATCTCCAAATGAACATCGATGCCATGACTTTGCAAATGGAGCCTTGCTCATTTTGGGCTTCAAATCTAGAAAAATGGCCAGAGCTCTCCAGTTACGCCTTGGAGATTTTGTCGTGTCCAGCTGCCAGCATTGTCTCTGAACGTGTCTTCAGTGCTGCTGGGTGTGTGCTGACAGATAAGCGCACGCGTCTGTCCAGTGACAATGTGGACAGACTGACGTTCATCAAAATGAACAAGTCATGGATCCAGAAGGAATTTACTACCCCTGTGTCATCCTGGGGAGAGTAAATGCTTGTGGATTTGGAATGTGCTTGATTCAAATCTAGCTGTGAAGTGTACAACTAGGGCACAAGTGCTGCCACTGATGGGGTGTCAGTGTGGCGAAATTTTTGTAAAAAAGCGAGACTCCGCTTGGAGTAACCCTTACTTACATTGTTTTTAAAAATGATCCAAGATGAACAGAGCTGGGATCAGGAAAGAGTTTGCTACCTACCCCGATGTCATCCTGGGGACGGTTAAGTATGGCGTATTTTTGAATGTGCTTGATGCAAATCTAGCTGTGAAGTGTACAACTAGGGCACAAGTGCTGCCACTGAATGGGTGGGTGTGTGTGGGGCACAATTTTTGGAAAAAGGGACACTCCACTTGGAGTAACCTTTGCTTACATAGTTTTAAAAAATGATCCAAGATGCATACAGCTGGGATCAGGAAAGACTTTGCTACCTACCCCGGTGTCATCCTGGGGACGGTTAAGTATGGCGTATTTTTGAATGTGCTTGATGCAAATCTAGCTGTGAAGTGTACAACTAGGGCACAAGTGCTGCCACTGAATGGGTGGGTGTGTGTGGGGCACAATTTTTGGAAAAAAAGGGAGACTCCGCTTGGAGTAACCTTTGCTTGCTGTGTTTTTTAAAAATGATCCAAGATGAACAGAGCTGGGATCAGGAAAGACTTTGCTACCTACCCCGGTGTCATCCTTGGGACGGTTAAGTACGGCGTATTTTTGAATGTGCTTGATGCAAATCTAGCTGTGAAGTGTACAACTAGGGCACAAGTGCTGCCACTGATGGGGTGTCAGTGTGGCGCAATTTTTAGTAAAAAGGGAGACTCCGCTTGGAGTAACCCTTACTTACATTGTTTTTAAAAATGATCCAAGATGCATACAGCTGGGATCAGGAAAGACTTTGCTACCTACCCCAGTGTCATCCTGGGGATGGTTAAGTATGGCGTATTTTTGAATGTGCTTGATGCAAATCTAGCTGTGAAGTGTACAACTAGGGCACAAGTGCTGCCACTGAATGGGTGGGTGTGTGTGGGGCACAATTTTTGGAAAAAAGGGAGACTCCGCTTGGAGTAACCCTTGCTTACATAGTTTTAAAAAACGATCCAACATGCATACAGCTGGGATCAGGAAAGAGTTTGCTACCTACCCCGGTGTCATCCTGGGGACGGTTAAGTATGGCGTATTTTTGA
Organism: Anomaloglossus baeobatrachus; assembly: GCF_048569485.1. Lineage (NCBI taxonomy): Eukaryota > Metazoa > Chordata > Amphibia > Anura > Aromobatidae > Anomaloglossus > Anomaloglossus baeobatrachus. Next base: position 330,582,144 of record NC_134353.1, read on the forward strand.
ATGTGCTTGATGCAAATCTAGCTGTGAAGTGTACAACTAGCGCACAAGTGCTGCCACTGAATGGGTGGGTGTGTGTGGGGCACAATTTTTGGAAAAAAGGAAACTCCGCTTGGAGTAACCCTTGCTTACATAGTTTTAAAAAATGATCCAAGATGCATACAGCTGGGATCAGGAAAGACTTTGCTACCTACCCCGATGTCATCCTGGGGACGGTTAAGTATGGCATATTTTTGAATGTGCTTGATGCAAATCTAGCTGTGAAGTGTACAACTAGGGCACAAGTGCTGCCACTGAATGGGTGGGTGTGTGTGGGGCACAATTTTTGGAAAAAAAGGGAGACTCCGCTTGGAGTAACCCTTGCTTGCTGTGTTTTTTAAAAATGATCCAAGATGAACAGAGCTGGGATCAGGAAAGAGTTTGCTACCTACCTCGGTGTCATCCTGGGGACGGTTAAGTATGGCGTATTTTTGAATGTGCTTGATGCAAATCTAGCTGTGAAGTGTACAACTAGGGCACAAGTGCTGCCACTGATGGGGTGTCAGTGTGGCGCAATTTTTAGTAAAAAGGGAGACTCCGCTTGGAGTAACCCTTACTTACATTGTTTTTAAAAATGATCCAAGATGCATACAGCTGGGATCAGGAAAGACTTTGCTACCTACCCCGGTGTCATCCTGGGGATGGTTAAGTATGGCGTATTTTTGAATGTGCTTGATGCAAATCTAGCTGTGAAGTGTACAACTAGGGCACAAGTGCTGCCACTGAATGGGTGGGTGTGTGTGGGGCACAATTTTTGGAAAAAAAGGGAGACTCCGCTTGGAGTAACCTTTGCTTGCTGTGTTTTTTAAAAATGATCCAAGATGAACAGAGCTGGGATCAGGAAAGACTTTGCTACCTACCCCGGTGTCATCCTTGGGACGGTTAAGTACGGCGTATTTTTGAATGTGCTTGATGCAAATCTAGCTGTGAAGTGTACAACTAGGGCACAAGTGCTGCCACTGATGGGGTGTCAGTGTGGCGCAATTTTTAGTAAAAAGGGAGACTCCGCTTGGAGTAACCCTTACTTACATTGTTTTTAAAAATGATCCAAGATGCATACAGCTGGGATCAGGAAAGACTTTGCTACCTACCCCGGTGTCATCCTGGGGATGGTTAAGTATGGCGTATTTTTGAATGTGCTTGATGCAAATCTAGCTGTGAAGTGTACAACTAGGGCACAAGTGCTGCCACTGAATGGGTGGGTGTGTGTGGGGCACAATTTTTGGAAAAAAGGGAGACTCCGCTTGGAGTAACCCTTGCTTACATAGTTTTAAAAAACGATCCAACATGCATACAGCTGGGATCAGGAAAGAGTTTGCTACCTACCCCGGTGTCATCCTGGGGACGGTTAAGTATGGCGTATTTTTGAATGTGCTTGATGCAAATCTAGCTGTGAAGTGTACAACTAGCGCACAAGTGCTGCCACTGAATGGGTGGGTGTGTGTGGGGCACAATTTTTGGAAAAAGGGACACTCCGCTTGGAGTAACCCTTGCTTACATAGTTTTAAAAAATGATCCAAGATGCATACAGCTGGGATCAGGAAAGACTTTGCTACCTACCCCGATGTCATCCTGGGGACGGTTAAGTATGGCATATTTTTGAATGTGCTTGATGCAAATCTAGCTGTGAAGTGTACAACTAGGGCACAAGTGCTGCCACTGAATGGGTGGGTGTGTGTGGGGCACAATTTTTGGAAAAAAAGGGAGACTCCGCTTGGAGTAACCCTTGCTTGCTGTGTTTTTTAAAAATGATCCAAGATGAACAGAGCTGGGATCAGGAAAGAGTTTGCTACCTACCCCGGTGTCATCCTGGGGACGGTTAAGTATGGCGTATTTTTGAATGTGCTTGATGCAAATCTAGCTGTGAAGTGTACAACTAGGGCACAAGTGCTGCCACTGATGGGGTGTCAGTGTGGCGCAATTTTTAGTAAAAAGGGAGACTCCGCTTGGAGTAACCCTTACTTACACTGTTTTTAAAAATGATCCAAGATGCATACAGCTGGGATCAGGAAAGACTTTGCTACCTACCCCGGTGTCATCCTGGGGATGGTTAAGTATGGCGTATTTTTGAATGTGCTTGATGCAAATCTAGCTGTGAAGTGTACAACTAGGGCACAAGTGCTGCCACTGAATGGGTGGGTGTGTGTGGGGCACAATTTTTGGAAAAAAGGGAGACTCCGCTTGGAGTAACCCTTGCTTACATAGTTTTAAAAAACGATCCAACATGCATACAGCTGGGATCAGGAAAGAGTTTGCTACCTACCCCGGTGTCATCCTGGGGACGGTTAAGTATGGCGTAATTTTGAATGTGCTTGATGCAAATCTAGCTGTGAAGTGTACAACTAGCGCACAAGTGCTGCCACTGAATGGGTGGGTGTGTGTGGGGCACAATTTTTGGAAAAAGGGACACTCCGCTTGGAGTAACCCTTGCTTACATAGTTTTAAAAAATGATCCAAGATGCATACAGCTGGGATCAGGAAAGACTTTGCTACCTACCCCGATGTCATCCTGGGGACGGTTAAGTATGGCATATTTTTGAATGTGCTTGATGCAAATCTAGCTGTGAAGTGTACAACTAGGGCACAAGTGCTGCCACTGAATGGGTGGGTGTGTGTGGGGCACAATTTTTGGAAAAAAAGGGAGACTCCGCTTGGAGTAACCCTTGCTTGCTGTGTTTTTTAAAAATGATCCAAGATGAACAGAGCTGGGATCAGGAAAGAGTTTGCTACCTACCCCGGTGTCATCCTGGGGACGGTTAAGTATGGCGTATTTTTGAATGTGCTTGATGCAAATCTAGCTGTGAAGTGTACAACTAGGGCACAAGTGCTGCCACTGATGGGGTGTCAGTGTGGCCCAATTTTTGGAAAAAAGGGAGACTCCGCTTGGAGTAACCCTTACTTACAACCGAACTCGAACGGGAGCTCCGTTCGGCGAACCGACCTCGAGCCGAACCGCGATCGGTTCGCTCATCTCTAGTCATCAATCTGCAGGGTAAGAGCATATTTTTTTAACTGTGGTATTCTGTTTAAGATTCATAATAATGAAAGGGTGTAATTCTGCTTGAATGTCATAGTTTAGTTAAGATCCTTTAGTTTATTCTGAATGAACAAGTAGTTGAGCTTTTTAATTCTTAATTTTCCTTTCTAAACTTTCGAGTAATCAAATGGGCCCATTTCGTCTAGGAGAAACATGGATTTCCTAAAATATTAGCTGCTAAAATGTCAGTTTTAGGACCCCTTTTAAAGAACGCATAGCCTAAAGGCTGCTTTACACGCAGTGACATCGCTAGCTATGTCGCTTGTGAAAGCACTTGCCCCGTCGGTTGTGCATCACGGGCAAATCACTGCCCGTGGCGCACAATTTCGCTAGGACCAGTCACACATACTTACCTTCCTAGCGACGTCACTGTGACCGGCGAACAGCCTCTTTTCTAAGGGGGCGGTTTGTGCGGCATCACAGCAATATCACACAGCAGGCGGCCAATAGAAGTGGAGGGGCGAAGAGCAGCCGAAGGAAAGACACGCCCACCTCGTTGCCGGGGGACGCAAGTACGTTGCTGTTCGTCGTTACTGGGGTGTCACACGTAAGGATGTGTGCTGCCTCAGGAACGACGAACAACCTGCATCCAGCACCATCAACGATATTTGGGATTTGAACGACGTGTCAACGATCAATGATTAGGTGAGTATTTTTGATCGTTAGCAGTCGTTTGTACGTTTCACATGCAACGACGTCGCTAACGAGGCCGGATGTGCGTCACAAAGTCCGTGACCCCAACGACATCTTGATAGCAATGTCGTTGCATCTACAGCCTCGTTTATTCGTAAATCTATGTCTATCTTTTGTGGATGTTGAACATAAACAACTCCCAATGTTAGGCCCGTTTCACACGTCAGTGAAAAACAGTGACGTTTTTCACTGGCGTGTAAAACACGCACATGTCCCTGCGTGTGCCGTGAATCACGGCACACATGGGTTGTCTAAGTGCAATCCGGGCTCCGTTATCCGTGGCCCGTGATTGCACTTAGAAATCAATTCACCTGCGCCCGCTCCCGCTGTCCATGGTGCTGATCGCTCCCGCGACGCAGCATCCGGCCGGTGGTGACCCCCGCAGCAGCTGCTTCCGGGTCGGCTGTGTCGCGCATAATGAATATGCGCGACAGTAATCAGCCGGCTTAGAAGCAGCAGTGAGGACGGGCTGCAGAGGACATCGCTGGACGCCGGGGGAGTTAAAATGTTTATTATTTTAAATGCACGTTTTTTTCTGGCACGTGTTTCACGGACCACACCACTGCGTGGTCCGTGGAACATCAGTGATGCCAGAAAAAAATGGACATGTCTCCGTGCAGCAATCACGCACTTGCGGGTACGCTGCACGGAGACACGTGCAGTGACAAATCACTAACGTGTGAGCAGACCCATTCATTATAATGGGTCTGCGTATGTCAGTGATTCTGGTACGTTTAAAAAAAAGCACAAATGTACCAGAATCACTGACGTGTGAAAGGGGCCTTCGAAAAAGTACTGCAGCTTTCCATTTCCCAAATTGCTAAACACACATTTACAAAGTATATACTGTATAGCACAAGGCAGTGTAATATCTTCTCTCTATAGGAAACCAAGCACCGAAGAGGACTGACTCAATGTCAGAGGGAAAGGACATAGGGAAAGGCAACACACATGTATTAGACTATCAAATTTCAAATAAGAATGTTATCTAATTTAAAGAAACAAACTACAGAGTAGCATTGTGACTGTGCATACATAGTGTGAAGAAGCCATCTGTCCATGTAACGAATGTTAGAGAAAAGATAAATTGTGATATGATGTACATGCCACATGACACACAATTCATCAATAATAATTTATGTCAGTTTGTAAGAGAATTACTATAGGTATTTGCAGCATGAATTTGAACATTAATATAATTTTGCATACAAACGATTTCAAATTTTCAAAGAAAGCTTCATCGTGTTCAGCCAAGCAAACATCTATTGTATTCGGGCTTCTCATTTATCGAATGGCGCTAATCTAATTTTTATAATTAGCAAAGTGCTTCAGTTTTAATTGTAATGAGAAAAAGATAGTAGGAGACTATAAAAGACAGAAGTCACTTATTGCACTAACATGTATTTGTAATTTTAATTATATTTTTAAATTACCATGCAAGGAGAATGATTCAGTTATAATTAAGAAAAATAAATACACAGCTAACAAATGAAGATCCAATTATAGAAGCATTGCATTTTTCAAATTAGTGAAACACAAACCTGATTAAAACGTATGACAATAAAGATAAATAGAAATTAAAGGATAGGAATTGACGATGGATAGAAATAATTTGAAAACAATATATTCTAATAGTTAAATCAAAATTATTTCTATACACTTTGGAAAAACTCAAATTATTCCAAAGCCTCAATGAAATGGCCACATGCCTAATGATGCCAAATATCGAACCTTATTAATCACTATATTAAGGGTCTCTATAGTTAAAGGTTTCCCAGAAGAAATGAAGTCAACAGCATTAGGCCCGTTTCACACGTCAGTGAAAAACAGTGACGTTTTTCACTGGCGTGTAAAACACGCACATGTCCCTGCGTTTGCCGTGAATCACGGCACACATGGGTTGTCTAAGTGCAATCCGGGCTCCGTTCTCCGTGGCCCGTGATTGCACTTAGAGATTAACTCACCTGTGTGCGCTCCCGCTGTCCATGGTGCTGATCGCTCCCGCGGTGCAGCATCCGGCCGGCGCTGATCCCCGCAGCAGCTGCTTCCGGGTCGGCTGTGTCGTGCATCATGAATATGCGCGACAGTAATGAGCCGGCTCAGAAGCAGCAGGGAGAACAGGCTGCAGAGAGCGTCGCTGGAGCCGGGTGAGTTAAAATGCTTTTTATTTTAGAAGCACGTTTTTTTCTGGCACGTGTTTCACGGACCACACCACTGCGTGGTCCATGGGACATCAGTGATGCCAGAAAAAAATGTACATGTCTCCGTACGGCAATCACGGACACGCGGGTACGCCGCATGGAGACACGTTCAGTGAAAAATAACTGATGTGTGAGCAGACCCATTCATTAGAATGGGTCTGCGTATGTCAGTGATTCTGGTACGTTTAAAAAAAAGCACAAACGTACCAGAATCACTGATGTGTGAAAGGGGCCTTAGGCCTGTTTAAGACGTCAGTGATTCTGGTACGTATGTTCTAGTTTTTATATGTACCGGAATCAGGGACATACGCAGACCCATTAAAATCAATGGGTCTGCACACACATCAGTGATTTTTCACTGACCGTGTCTCTGTGTGATGTACACACGTATCTGTGATTTCGGCACAGACACATGTCCGTTTTTTTCTGGCATCACTGATGTCCCATGGACAACACTATGGTGTAATCCATGAAACACGTACCAGAAAAACACGGACATTGAAAATAAAAAAAACATTTTAAACTCACCTTCTAGTATTAGCAAAGAAATCAATACCAGTAGGTAGCAAAAAAGAACTCTTACATGTATAGTTTCTGTGAATGTAGCAACATGTGATATTAAAACTTAACTTTTAATTGGGTTCAATAATGTCCGTTACAAAAGTGAAAAACCGTGATCCAAACAACAATTTAAAACCTGAAAATGATGAGGCCAATCGAGGATTATAGCGCCATCACTTTCATTCGCATAGGGTGAGATTTTCATTCACCCATACCATATAGCACAGGTAAAATGGAGGGTGAGATATCCTATATATATGTGTGTCCCCTCCAAAGATGATAGCTGGGGAGGTGATGGATATGAATGACCTACAATATTGTATGAGGTCTATATCAAACACCCCAGACTGGGTCTATCATAAATGACTTTAGGCATATACAAATACCTGCACAGCTTATAGATCACACACTGTGAGTTCACAAATTGGGGGACACCTTACTAAGCATATAACAATAAATTGTGGTATCCAATAAATGGTAGCTTTTGATGAATATAGTACATACAGCAACCATTAAATCGACTCATCGACCAAAATCGTGGATTATGCAATGATGTTAATAACACATAAATGGAACAATCTCACCCGAATCTTGTGTCCCAATGGGGGTCAAGGTTCTCCTGTGTTGCTGAGATCCATATGTCAGAATGACGGGAGAGGTGGATTGGTCACTAACCCTATTAGGGGTTAAGCTGACCCTTTTTCATATAAAGTTCCCGCCCTGACCAGGGCAATCCACAGCTGATACCAGGCCACGCAGGGTTGAGCTCCATATCGAGCCATCACCAGTATTCTTAAGTGCCATATGTCTCCCCTGATGAGCATATGATGTGAAACGCGTCGGGAGGCACTTGGTCTGGACTGTAGGGCTAATAGGGTTAGTGACCAATCCACCTCTCCCGTCATCCTGACATATGGATCTCAGCAACACAGGAGAACCTTGACCCCCATTGGGACACAAGATTCGGGTGAGATTGTTCCATTTATGTGTTATTAACATCATTGCATAATCCACGATTTTGGTGGATGAGTCGATTTAATGGTTGCTGTATGTACTATATTCATCAAAAGCTACCATTTATTGGATACCACAATTTATTGTTATATGCTTAGTAAGGTGTCCCCCAATTTGTGAACTCACAGTGTGTGATCTATAAGCTGTGCAGGTATTTGTATATGCCTAAAGTCATTTATGATAGACCCAGTCTGGGGTGTTTGATATAGACCTCATACAATATTGTAGGTCATTCATATCCATCACCTCCCCAGCTATCATCTTTGGAGGGGACACATATATATAGGATATCTCACCCTCCGTTTTACCTGTGGTATATGGTATGGGTGAATGAAAATCTCACCCTATGCAAATGAAAGTGATGGCGCTATAATCCTCGATTGGCCTCATCATTTTCAGGTTTTAAATTGGTGTTTGGATCACGGTTTTTCACTTTTGTAACGGATATTATTAAGTTTTAAACTCACCTTCTCCAGCGCTGCTTATCTCCTGTCTCTGCCGCCTGGTGCTTCAGAGCTGGTTACTTATTCCCATGCATATTCATGTATGCAACCACAGCTGACCCGGAAGTAGCTGCAGCTTGTCAGCAGCAACAGGAAACACAGCAGAGCCTTAGAATTCAGCAGCACGGACAGAAGGAGCATGGACAGGTGAGTATATTTCCATGTGAAATCATGTATCGCAGAGCACGGATAACGGTCGGATGGTACATGGACAACCCACATGTGCTGTAAATCACAGCACATGGAGGGACATATGCGTTTTTTACACGTCAGTGAAAAACGTCTGTCTTTTTCACTGATGTGTGAAACAGGCCTTATCAAGGAAAGGACCATGCATTCCAATAAGACAAAAGTAACAAAAAACAAATTCCAGCTCACCACTCCTCTCCATAGAATTCCATTTGGGTCGGTGCATGGTATCCGTGTTTGGCATCCACAGCTGACATAATCATTAGAAGGAAAAACAGGGAGGGAAACAAATCCAGCACCGTTGTCTTTAAAAATCTTGAAGTTTATTGGGTCACATTAAAAAAATGTTAGTGGATCAACAAAATCTCTCCATATGCCTTTCCACACCTTACGCATTTGATCTGCCCTGCTCAAGGCAGATCAAAGTGCGCCTGTGCAGGAGCTCAATACCTGCTAGTGTGCATGATGTAGGACGCGTCATGCACCCAGGCTTCAGAAGAAAGAGGACAAAGATGGCCGAAAGAGGAGGCTCCGAACCCAGAGAACGGAGATACCCATCCAACCAGTCTGCACCGTGCCGCCCCTTAGGTGAGTATTAAAATGATATATTTTCAAATGCAAAATATCCAAACACATGTTAATATAAATGCTTACAATATCACCAATATTTAAATCAAATAAAACAAATATATATAACATAAATACATAATCATTTCGTACAGGATAATTTCCAATTATTCCTATCTTCACCAATGTCAGAAAATCAATTAATTTAATTATCAAGAAAAACAAATATTTCCTCATATAATATTATACAAAGTGAAAATATCAATGTATCTATTGAAGATCGTTGGAAAACTAAATCATCCAAAATGTGGGAACAAAAACTACATAAAGTTTTCATCTGTTATTCAGATTATTAATATATCAAATATTGCCTATAGTTTTCCCATACACATTTTTATCAGAATTTTTTTTGATTCTCAAAATAATTCCTGTCCAATAGACACAGCTCCAGAAATGTCGCTTTTGCAGATGCAAATTTGCAAACTTTAGGCGGCCATAGAAGGAAGAGTCCTTCTGTTGGCAACCCTTCCACACAAGCCAGACTTGTCCATTTTTTTGTAATTGTGTTGTCATGAATGTGCAAAATTAACATGCATGAGGACTATAGAGTGCAAACTGTAGCTTTTGGGTCTCTGCAATTTCTATGAGCATTGAACAATCTAACCTTTGGTTAATTTTCCTGTGATGTCCACTCCCGGGAAGATTGTCAACTGTCTAGAATGTTTACAGTAGAGATGAGCGAACCGGTCCCGGTTCGCCGAACGGAGGTCCCGTTCGAGTTCGGTTCGTCGAACGTTCGACGAACCGAACTCGAACCGCATAGGAAACAATGGCAGGCATTCACAAACACATAAAAACACATGGAAAACACCCTCAAAGGTGTCCAAAAGGTGACAAACAACTCACAACACAACACAAACACATGAGAAAGTGACAAGGACATATACTCATGTGAAAACAAAAGAGCAGGACAACGAAAAAGAGGAGGAGACACAGATATAGGCATGGCACGCCCTTCTAAAATCATGTAAAACACCGCAAGGTGACTCCAAGCGTAGTCTCCGTTTTTTTCCAAAAATTGGGCCCCACACACACCCACCCCTTCAGTGGCAGCACTTGTGCCCCAGTTGTACAATTCACAGCTAGATTTGCATCAAGCACATTCAAAAATACGCCATAATTAACCGTCCCCAGGATGACACCAGGGTAGGTAGCAAAGTCTTTCCTGATCCCAGCTCTGTTCATCTTGGCTCCTTTTAAAAAACACAGCAAGCAAGGGTTACTCCAAGCGGAGTCTCTCTTTTTCCAAAAATTGGGCCCCACACACACCCACCCCTTCAGTGGCAGCAGTTGTGCCCCAGTTGTACACTTCACAGCTAGATTTGCATCAAGCACATTCAAAAATACGCCATAATTAACCGTCCCCAGGATGACACCAGGGTAGGTAGCAAAGTCTTTCCTGATCCCAGCTCTGTTCATCTTGGCTCCTTTTAAAAAACACAGCAAGCAAGGGTTACTCCAAGCGGAGTCTCCCTTTTTTCCAAAAATTGGGCCCCACACACACCCACCCCTTCAGTGGCAGCAGTTGTGCCCCAGTTGTACACTTCACAGCTAGATTTGCATCAAGCACATTCAAAAATACGCCATAATTAACCGTCCCCAGGATGACACCAGGGTAGGTACCAAAGTCTTTCCTGATCCCAGCTCTGTTCATCTTGGCTCCTTTTAAAAAACACAGCAAGCAAGGGTTACTCCAAGCGGAGTCTCCCTTTTTTCCAAAAATTGGGCCCCACACACACCCACCCCTTCAGTGGCAGCAGTTGTGGCCCACTTTTACACTTCACAGCTAGATTTGCATCAAGCACATTCAAAAATACGCCATAATTAACCGTCCCCAGGATGACACCAGGGTAGGTAGCAAAGTCTTTCCTGATCCCAGCTCTGTTCATCTTGGCTCCTTTTAAAAAACACAGCAAGCAAGGGTTACTCCAAGCGGAGTCTCCCTTTTTTCCAAAAATTGGGCCCCACACACACCCACCCCTTCAGTGGCAGCAGTTGTGCCCCAGTTGTACACTTCACAGCTAGATTTGCATCAAGCACATTCAAAAATACGCCATAATTAACCGTCCCCAGGATGACACCAGGGTAGGTAGCAAAGTCTTTCCTGATCCCAGCTCTGTTCATCTTGGCTCCTTTCAAAAAACACAGCAAGCAAGGGTTACTCCAAGCGGAGTCTCCCTTTTTTCCAAAAATTGGGCCCCACACACACCCACCCCTTCAGTGGCAGCAGTTGTGCCCCAGTTGTACACTTCACAGCTAGATTTGCATCAAGCACATTCAAAAATACGCCATAATTAACCGTCCCCAGGATGACACCAGGGTAGGTAGCAAAGTCTTTCCTGATCCCAGCTCTGTTCATCTTGGCTCCTTTTAAAAAACACAGCAAGCAAGGGTTACTCCAAGCGGAGTCTCCCTTTTTTCCAAAAATTGGGCCCCACACACACCCACCCCTTCAGTGGCAGCAGTTGTGCCCTAGTTGCAAACAGGATGTTTTGATTTGCATCAAGCACATTCCAAATCCACAAGCATTTACTCTCCCCAGGATGACACAGGGGTAGAAAATTCCTTCTGGATCCATGACTTGTTCATTTTGATGAACGTCAGTCTGTCCACATTGTCACTGGACAGACACGTGCGCTTATCTGTCAGCACACACCCAGCAGCACTGAAGACACGTTCAGAGACAACGCTGGCAGCTGGACACGACAAAATCTCCAAGGCGTAACTGGAGAGCTCTGGCCATTTTTCTAGATTTGAAGCCCAAAAGGAGCAAGGCTCCATTTGCAAAGTCATGGCATCGATGTTCATTTGGAGATACTCCTGTATCATCCTCTCCAGCCGTTGACTATGTGTCAGACTTGTTGTCTCTGGTGGCCTTGCAAAAGAGGGTCTAAAAAAATTATGAAAAGATTCCATAAAATTGCTGTTACCAGCACCAGATACGGTCCTACTGGTACGGGTAGACTGTTGAAGATGACGAGACCGTCCCATGTTTGGCAAGTTACAACTGGGAGAATCACTCCCTGCACCTGCACGGTTGTTTGGTGGAAAAGCCGAGCTAAGATCAAGTAACAGCTTCTGCTGATACTCCTGCATACGTGCGTCCCTTTCTATGGCTGGAATTATGTCACAAAATTTGGACTTGTACCGGGGATCTAATAGTGTGGCAAGCCAGTAGTCATCATCACTTCTAATTTTGACAATACGAGGGTCATGTTGGAGGTAGTGCAACAAGAAGGCACTCATGTGTCTTGCGCAGCCATGCGGACCAAGTCCACGCTGTGTTTGTGGCATAGAGGTGCTAACCGTTCTTTCTTCCTCTGACATCTCCCCCCAACCTCTTTCAACTGAAATTTGACCAAGGTTTCCCTCATCTGCTGAGTCTTCCATGTCCATGGACAGTTAGTCCTCCATTTCTTCATGTTCTCCTGCACCTTCCTCAACATTTAGCCTGCTACTATGCGCCCTTGTTGATCCCTGTCCCCCATCGTCCCATGCCTGGCGCCTGGTTGATGATGAACGTCTGGACCTTGGTGATGTTGTTGTGTCTTGCGCATATGAATCCTCCTGTAGTTCATCCCCTTCCTGTTGTCCCACCCCCTGACTCCGAATAGTGTTTAGCGTGTGCTCCAGCATGTAAATGACTGTAATCGTCATGCTGATAATGGCATTGTCAGCGCTAAACATATTCGTCGCCATGTCGAAACTGTGCAGAAGGGTGCATAGGTCCTTGATCTGAGACCACTCCATCAGGGTGATCTGACCCACCTCTGCATCTCGTTGGCCCAGGCTATACGTCATGACGTATTGCACCAGGGCTCGGCGGTGCTGCCACAGTCGCTGTAACATGTGGAGAGTTGAATTCCAGCATGTCGCCACATCGCATTTCAGGCGCTGAACCGGCAGGCCGAAAGACTTCTGGAGCGATGCAAGTCGCTCAGCTGCAGTGAGCAGACAGTTTTCGTGCCCTGTTCAGAAGGCCATCTAGGCCGGGATAGTGTGTTAAAAATTGCTGGACGACAAGGTTCAACACGTGAGCCATACAAGGTATGTGTGTCACCTTGCCCAGGCGAAGGGCCGCACCCAGGTTTGCAGCATTGTCGCACACGGCCTTACCAGGCTGCAGGTTGAGTGGAGACAACTATTTATTAAACTCGGACCGCAGAGCTGACCACAACTCCTCAGCTGTGTGACTCTTATTCCCAAGACATGTCAAGCTAAAGACCGCCTGATGCCGTTGCGCTCTGCTACCAGCATAGTAATGAGGGGTGCGTGATTCCTTCTGCGCAGTGAGAACGCTGGTGGCCTGACCAGGCAGGCTTGGGGTGGAGGTGGAGGACCCAGATGAGGTGGAGGATGCAGAAGCAGTGGCGGAACTTGGACAGACAGAGGATTGACACACAAGTCGTGGGGACGGCAAGACTTGTGCAGCAGACCCTTCACCATCTATCACCATAGTTACCCAGTGCCCAGTCAGCGACATGTAACGTTCCTGTCCATGCTTACTGGTCCAAGTATCGGTGGTGAAATGCACCCGTTCACACACAGTTTCTCAAGGAAGCGGTGATGTTGTGTGCGACATGCTGGTGTAGCGCGGGCACACCTTTCTTAGAGAAGTAGTGGCGACTAGGCATCTGGTACTGGGGCACAGCGACAGACATAAGGTCTCTAAAATCCTGTGTGTCCACTAGGCGGAAAGGCAGCATTTCGGTAGCCAACAGCTTACAGAGGGATAGAGTCAACCTCTTAGCTTTGTCATGGGTCGCAGGAAGTGGCCTTTTATTTGACTACATCTGAGGGACAGAGATCTGGCTGCTGTGTGTAGACGGTGTTGAGTAGGGTGTCCCTGGAAAAATGCAGGATTGTGAGGAAAGTGCAGGTGGAGACATGATGTTGCCTTCATCCAACGTTGGTGCTATCGATGTCTGAGAGAGCTGTACACACTCACTTGTTTCCCCTTCCAAACCAACTGACGACCTACCAAGCAAACTGCCTGTTGCGGTTACAGTGGTGGAAGTTGTGGGTGGAAAAACAGGTGTGACAGCTGTCCCCACAGTCCTAGAAGATGACGAGCGCGCGGATGCACTGGAAGGGGCAGGCGGTGGAGGGTTCGCTCCGCTAGGCCACATTGCAGCACGGTGAGCTTCCCACCGGGACATATGATATTTATTCATGTGACGATTCATGGAAGAAGTTGTCAAACTGCTGAGGTTTTGACCTCTACTAAGAGAACCATGACAAATTTTACAGATCACATAATTTGGGCGATCTTTTTCTATGTCAAAAAAGGACCAGGCTAGGCAAGGCTTAGAGGCCATGCGACCTGTTGATCCACCCCGAATAATGCTCAGAGGCAGAGTGGTGGCTGAGGATGCAGTTGTAGACGTGCTACCAGTACTCCGACTGTATCCAGGAAGGCGCAAGGTACCTTCGTCATCAGTTGCATCCTCCTCCACCACCTCTGTTGACCTCCTCGAGTGCCTGACTGTGGGTTGACAGTAGGTGGGATCTAGAACTTCATCATCAATTGTTGTGTTTGCACTCCCCTCCCCCTCAGACCGAGCCTCTTCTTGCCCTGACCGAATATTTAAGTTGTCATCCCAATCGGGTATCTGCGTCTCATCTTCATCAGTATGTTCCTCATTGTCTATAACCACAGGTGTTACAGTTTGTGACAAAGGGTCAACATTATGCTCAGAAACTTGGTCCTCACGGCCTGAATCAGAGTCACAAAGGTTCTGGGCATCACTGCAGACCATTTCCTGTTCTGTACTCACTGTAGTTTGGGAGCAGACCTCTGATTCCAAGGCTATAGTGTGACTGAACAGCTCTGCAGACTCAGCCATCTCAGTTCCACCATACTGTGCAGGGCTGATGGAGACTTCAGAGCTGGGAGAAAGCAAGTTTGATTGGGATGACAACTCAGAGGACTGGTGTTTTTTGGATGCAGTACTTGAAGTGGCTGAGAGGGCACTTGTTGGACCACTTGAGATCCATTCAAGCATTTTCCTTTTTTGGCCATCATCTACCTTTGTTCCTGTTGTTCGTGTCCGTAAAAAAGGGAGCACATCGGATTGTCCACGGTAAGTAGTAGACATCTTACTTTTGCTGGTAGATGGTCTATCTTCAGCAGATGATAATGGAGCTTTGCCACCTTCCCCACGGACAAACCCTTTTTTTCCTTTTCCACCACGCCTCTTCCCCTTTCCACCAGCATCTGTCATTTTGCCACTCATGTTGATTGCGACAAGATTGTGCACTTAAAATGTGGTAGTAAAAATTGAGAGGTGGTGTAGATTGCAGCGGTGGTCTAGCTTTATTAACAGCAGAATAATAAAGAATAAATATCCCTGACAATGCAACTACGGCCCTTAAACTGGTAGCATCAATTGCTAGTATAATGGCTTAGTTATAATGAGTTGGAGTGTGCAATGCAGGCAGAGGTGCTGCAAATATCTTTGCACTAGTGGGACTTTAGCAAAGTCCAATAGCCACGTTTAGGATGCCACTAGGTACACTGAGCGTTTGCTAGTATAATGGCTTAGATATAATGAGTTGGAGTGTGCAATGCAGGCAGAGGTGCTGCAAATATCTTTGCACTAGTGGGACTATAGCAAAGTCCAATAGCCACGTTTAGGATGCCACTAGGTACACTGAGTGTTTGCTAGTATAATGGCTTAGTTATAATGAGTTGGAGTGTGCAATGCAGGCAGAGGTGCTCCAAATGTCTTTGCACTAGTGGGACTATAGAAAAGTCCAATAGCCACGTTTAGGATGCCACTAGGTACACTGAGTGTTTGCTAGTATAATGGCTTAGTTATAATGAGTTGGAGTGTGCAATGCAGGTAGAGGTGCTGCAAATGTCTTTGCACTAGTGTGACTAGACAAAAGTCCAATAGCCACGTTTAGGATGCCACTAGGTACACTGAGTGTTTGCTAGTATAATGGCTTAGTTATAATGAGTTGGAGTGTGCAATGCAGGCAGAGGTGTTGCAAATGTCTTTGCACTAGTGTGACTAGACAAAAGTCCAATAGCCACGTTTAGGATGCCACTAGGTACACTGAGTGTTTGCTAGTATAATGGCTTAGTTATAATGAGTTGGAGTGTGCAATGCAGGCAGAGGTGCTGCAAATGTCTTTGCACTAGTGTGACTAGACAAAAGTCCAATAGCCACGTTTAGGATGCCACTAGGTACACTGAGTGTTTGCTAGTATAATGGCTTAGTTATAATGAGTTGGAGTGTGCAATGCAGGTAGAGGTGCTGCAAATGTCTTTGCACTAGTGTGACTAGACAAAAGTCCAATAGCCACGTTTAGGATGCCACTAGGTACACTGAGTGTTTGCTAGTATAATGGCTTAGTTATAATGAGTTGGAGTGTGCAATTCAGGTAGAGGTGCTGCAAATGTCTTTGCACTAGTGTGACTAGACAAAAGTCCAATAGCCACGTTTAGGATGCCACTAGGTACACTGAGTGTTTGCTAGTATAATGGCTTAGTTATAATGAGTTGGAGTGTGCAATGCAGGCAGAGGTGCTGCAAATGTCTTTGCACTACTGTGACTAGACAAAAGTCCAATAGCCACGTTTAGGATGCCACTAGGTACACTGAGTGTTTGCTAGTATAATGGCTTAGTTATAATGAGTTGGAGTGTGTAATGCAGGCAGAGGTGCTGCAAATATCTTTGCACTAGTGGGACTATAGCAAAGTCCAATAGCCACGTTTAGGATGCCACTAGGTACACTGAGTGTTTGCTAGTATGATGACTTAGTTATAATGAGTTGGATTGTGCAATGCAGGTAGAGGTGTTGCAAATGTCTTTGCACTAGTGTGACTAGACAAAAGTCCAATAGCCACTTTTAGGATGCCACTAGGTACACTGAGTGTTTGCTAGTATAATGGCTTAGTTATAATGAGTTGGAGTGTGCAATGCAGGCAGAGGTGCTGCAAATGTCTTTGCACTAGTGTGACTAGACAAAAGTCCAATAGCCATGTTTAGGATGCCACTAGGTACACTGAGTGTTTGCTAGTATAATGGCTTAGTTATAATGAGTTGGAGTGTGCAATGCAGGCAGACGTGCTGCAAATATCTTTGCACTAGTGGGACTATAGCAAAGTCCAATAGCCACGTTTAGGATGCCACTGGGTACACTGAGTGTTTGCTAGTATAATGGCTTAGTTATAATGAGTTGGAGTGTGCAGAGGACAGGAGGGTACAGTGCCAGGATTGTGGGGCTCTGGGTAGAGGAATGGAAGCCTGCCTTTCTATTCCCTCCTAATGGGGAAATGCAGCGACGAAATCCCTGACCTTAGCTACACAGACGCTGTCTCTGTTTTCAGGACCTGTCACCTATGGCTCTGACCCTGCCGGTACGAGCCCTTAAAAGGACTGATGGAAAGTGGAGCGCATACAGCTGTATCAGCGATAGGACTCAGGACGGAGCTGCGCCAGTGATGTCTGACACCAAGGACGCAGAAGAGATAATGGCGTCCTGGAGGAAAATGTCCGGTTTTATAATGCAGGGACAAGTGACATGGACATCCTATCACACATGCCGTTGCTTCTCTGGCTAAAAGTCCACTTAGCTGTGTGTGTGTCTGGGATTGGCTGACATGCTGGCCCGCCCCACAAGACGCGCGCGCTTAGGGAAGGAAGACAAGGAAAAAAAAAAAAATGGCGATCGCCATTATACAAACAGGAGTGATCTGAAGGCGCTGTTCACGCACACTATACACTGAAATGTCATAATAGTGTGAGTCACAGAGTGACTTACACTATTACAGCGGAAAGCCAGCTAGGAATTAGCTGTTTTTTTGCTGCTAGAACCGTTCTCAGACGTTTTTAGAACTATCGAGCTTTTGCAAAAAGCTCGAGTTCTAGTTCGATCTAGAACAGACCCCAAAATCACTCGAGCCTAGAACTGGAGAACCTCGAACCTCGAACCGCGCTCAACTCTAGTTTACAGTAGGAAACAAAATTTTTCACTGCAAAGTTATAGACTCCAAATTGTTTTGAAGTGACATTTTAGCTCTTCTCAGGTTAATGGGCAGCAACATTTGCTTCTCTATCATCATTGCAGATGTCCTTCATCATTTGGCATTATGTTAACACGATAATGATTAAGAGCCTTTTTTCGCTTGACACGTGTTGACGTTTCTTTGCTCTATACCCGCCCTAACAAATTTTGTTATGGGCTTTTTAATTATGCATCAATAAATGTTTACATTTTATTTGCAGGTGCTGGAATTTTTCACCTTCTAACACACTTGAATACTCTAGACCAGCAAGCTGCCAAAACTTCTGCTTTTATAAATCTGGTCATACAATTAATCAAGGGCAGCCCCTGACAGATTTTTACCTTTCTGTTACCTATGCAAGCAGTTCACTATTTCTTTATTTTTTTTTGTATTTTGACTTAGTTTTTGCTAAAAACAAATAATGACATGGTGTAACTTATCATGTGTTGTTCACCTAAGGTTATAGCTACCTCAGTTTAATACCTTCTTAAGACCAGAAGTTTATTTTTATTTATTATGTCCTGATATATAAAATAATAGAATTCAATGAGGGTGTACTTAGTTTTTCTAATGGCTGTATATATCTCTTATTTACAAGGTTGTATTTGCAGTCTGTATTTGATAAATATATAACAAAAGGTTAAAATGTTAACTGTTTTCACTTATTTTTGAAAATACAGTATTTTTCGTTTTATAAGATGCCCCGGATTATAAGACGCACCTCAAAGGAGGAGGAAAATATAAAAAAAATAATTTTTAGTGTTAAAATGAGGGTCCATTTTATAATCCTAGTGCAACTTAATCCTGATGCTCACCAGGGAGCAGCGGATCAGGAAGCTCACAGGAGGCAGGGCGATGCTGTGGGCTCAGAGGAGGGAGTGTTGCTGCTCAGGAGGATTGGCAATACTGTGGGCTCGGAGATGTCATGGCAGTGGGGGACACCATTGATCTGCTGATGGGCTGCGGGGGTGTCGCAGCGGCAGGCGCCATTGTTCTGCCAGTGGGCTGCGGGGGTAACTCAGGAGAATCACAGGATGGAGGGTCACAGGACAGGATGTCTCAATGGCGGATGCCATTGATTTCACTGTGGGATCCATTGAATTGCCCGCAGCTGATAAGATAGACTTTAAGAAAATGGCAGTGGAGGCAGCGCTTTGCAAATAGGACTCTGTGGCCATTTTCTTGAAGTCCATCGCATCAATCTGCGCACACGCTGCCTCTGTGACCATTTTCTTGAAGTCCATCATGTCAACCGAGTGCGATTCAAAGGAGCCCGCAGTCAGCTCAATGCACCCTCTGCCGAGACACCCCATCCTGTGACCCTCCTGAATCGCTCCACTGCAGTGACACCCCCTCAGCCCAATGGCAGATCAATGGCGCCCTACGCCACTGCGATACCCCTGCAGCCTGCCCGCAGATCAATGGCGCCCACAGCAACATCACGAAGCTCATCTTTTGACACTGCCTAATATGACCCCATTCCACCACCGCCGCCCTGGAAAGTCATATCCATTTTGTAAGATGTACCACCATTTTACCCCCAGTTTTACATATACGCATACACAACCTAGAAAAGTAATAACCAAGTGCCCTATGCTATATTAATGTATTATTTTTATTTACATATTTACTTTATTATATTGTATATGGTCATTTTGTAGAATGAGTAGAGTACACTGCCTGTACGCTTCTGTTTTTGACCCTTACGCAAAGCTGTGTAATGCAAGGCAGTATGAGGTTTCAGAGATATTCACACAGCAAGGCAAGTTAGAAAACGCTCTGCTTTTTGGTAGATTGCACTAATAGATTACACTGCCTGTAACACTGCTGTTTGGGACTGTTATGTAAAGTTGTGTGATGCAACGCAGTATAAAGTTTCAGAGATATTCACACAGCAACAAGGCACGCTGTACAAACTCTGTTTTTTGGTAGATTGCGTTAATATACTATTTGCTGCGGTTTTGGAGCTCTACACAAAGCTGCGTGATGCAGCGCTCTATAAGGTCTCAGAGATATTCACACAGCAAACATGCTGGAAAACCCATTGCTAGATTGAGCCAATAGATTACACTACCTGTACACTGCTGTTTTGAACCGCTATGCAAGTTACATGATGCAGCACTGTTTTTGATTTAGAATTAAATGCACCCATCACTGTCCCTCACTCGTACAGCATCCTATCCCTACAATGTATCTGTTTTATTCTTAACTGCATCTATCCTTGTCCCTCCCTCCAACAGCCTACTCTCCCTATTCTAGTCAAGACAATATGGTCGCATGGCCCATGAACCGGCCTTTATACAGGCCAAGTCACAAGGCGGGCAATCACAGCCATGCCAATACTTGGCATCGCTGCGAAGGCTCCGGAAGTGCCCATGCCTAAAATCTTGCTGATTGGCTGCTCTGCAACCTTTCAACAAAGCTTTATTCGCATGACAAACACAAACAGAAACCGGACATGCATTCAAAAGCATGTGCTCGGGGTTCAACACCGGACACAAGGTGTCTGGTGCGGACCACGAACTTTGCAGTTCGGGTTCACTTATCCCTATAAATCTGAGTGTATTTAATCTCCACACTCCCCACTAGCTTATACTAAGCAGTGTGAGATCTTAGCAGACAGAAGAGACATTAAGCAACTCAGAATCACACTGAGATTTTAGTTCATCTTTGATAAAGTATCATATTTTTAGTTTTATAAGACGCATCGGATTATAAGACACACCCCAAATTTGAAGGAGGAAAATGGAAAAAAAATAATTTTTACTGTTAAAATGAGGGTTCATCTTATAATTTTAGTGCCTCTTATAATATCCCCCCAAGGGGAAGCGACAGTGGTGGAGCGGCTTAAGAAGGTCACAGGAGGTAGGGTAGGCGATGATGTGGGCTTGGAGGAGGGAGGGTCATGGCTCAAGAGGGTCAGTGTGCAGAGGGTTGGGTATACTGTGGACTCATGGGGTGTTACGGTGGCAGGCGCCATCGATCTGCCAGCGAGCTCAGAGGAAGGGGTATCGCGGCTCAAGAGTGTCACAGTGCAGCAGCGGAGGGTTGGAGATACTGCGGGCTCATGGGGTGTCATGGGGGCAAGTACAATTGATCTGCTGGCTGACTGTGGGCTCCATTGAATCAACGGGGGACTTCAAGAATATGTCCGCAGAGGCGGCACATGCACAAAGTGATGATATAGACTTCAAGAAACAGGCCAACGAGTCCTACCTGTGCACACGCCGCCTCCGCAGTGATTTTCTTTAAGTCCATCTTGTCAACTGTGGGCGATTTAGAGCAGCCCACAGATCAATGGTGCCTGAGGAAGCCACTAGTTGACATAACAAATGGGGCTGTTTGCTTCACACACGTGCCTGTCTGGTATAGATACTACTTTTTCTTGGGCCAACCAGAGTCTTTTCTGTAATATGGTATTGTTCATGAATATACATGTGATTATATTTGAGGATCATTTTTATCTTCCTACTTCATGTATCGTGTATTACGGGTTTAAGGGTGTGTGTACATGGATCCCTCCTTTACATTTTTGTATGAAGGTTTCTCTATATTTTAGTATGTTTTTAAGTGATTGTATCTACTAATAAATTCTGTCACATATCTGCATGTACCTTGGATGCAATTGGGCTATTTATTGTATTACTTCGCTCCAGTGCAGTTCCAGCATGGTTTTCCTGCTTTTTACAAATTGTTTCTAGTGTGTACAAGGAGCAGTAACATCATTCTTATATATCATTTTCAGTAGTGCTCCCCCCTCCCCCTTTTATATTTGACTGCAAGAGACTGGCCGCGGAGTCCTATCTGTGCACGCGCTGCCTCCTCGGTGATTTTCTTTAAGTCCATTTTGCAACTGCGAGAGATTCAGAGCAGCACGCAGATCAATGGCACTGGCCGCAGCGACACCCCATGAGCCGACCCTCCGGTGCCGCATACTGACCCTCTTGAGCCGTAACACCCCTTCCTCCAAGCCCGCCAGCAGATCAATGGCTCCCGCCGCTATGACATTCCACGAGCCCGCAGTATCGCCGACCCTGCACCACCACTGCCGCCCCGGTAAGCCATATGCGGTTTGTAAAACCGACCCCCATTTTTCCCCCAGTTTTTTGGGGGAAAAAGTGCGTCTTACAAACCAGAAAATACGGTATTTTACTTCCATATTGACATGGACTTTAAAAGTAATTACACCAACCTCATCAGGTCTAAGAGATCCATTTAATAATGTGTTGTTGGTATGGTAGAAACTAGTGATAGGTCAACATTAAGTTGATTTATTTCAGTGACAGTTATACACATTTAAATCGTACTTGTAAAATGTGTTTTTTTGGTGCAAGTGTCAACCATTTATCCATATTAAAACCAAGTTGTCATTTTTCCATTATGTTATCCTCCTCTGTTATTTACTTTACAGAGCTTAGTTTCTTACGTGATTTATCATAATGACTCAAGAGAAATACATGCATTTCACAACAGATATAAATGTAACTTGTGTATTAAACCACTTAAACCAAAAATAACATTATCTGCTTTCCTTCCAGTTCACTTTGTACTGTGTATCTGTTCCTGGCAAACTTCAGTCAGTCATGGCTGTCATGAAAAATCACAGAGACACTCATGGTGTTTGACTTTATTAACGCAGATGCCAAATCAAATGCACAGCCGCTGCTTCCTGAGATGTCTATATTTCATTTAAACTGGGATAAAGCAAAGAAACTGGAATATTGTCTCATCATGCATTCTAAATCAGGCAGGCTAGAAAATAATGGGGAGTTAATCAGATCACTGAAACTCTAATTCACTTGGTATTGATCGGGCACATTCCTAATGGGACGGCAGACCGATTTCAAATTACAGTAAGCTGACTTGTGCTAGAATACCAATGACCAACTTCAAAGTTCAGCACGCAGATGAAGGAGCTCTGTCTAAGTGTGGCACTTCCAAGAGAGGATAGATAGATGTATAATATCATCCAACATTTAGCTAATTAATAGAGGATTGATGAAAGATACTGTTTCAGAGAAGAGCGGCTTCAATAGAACAATTCCAGAGGGGATGGAGCTGGGATGTCATTGAAAATATATATTTAAAAAAAAAAAAAGAATCAAGTGGAAGCTAATGGAAGGTAACACAATTAAATCAGGCTTTTAATTATATTAATCACAGACACTGATTGATCCTGACATTTATATGGAAATTAACCCTTTCCTAAAACTTCTGAACTCGGTAAGGTCATTTGTTCCTGTCATTGTTTTTTAATATTTGTTAGATTTAATTGAAATATAATGTGCTAAATGAGGGACACGGAAAAAACCTTTTAAGCTCTTTATTAAATTACAGGACAACAATACATGTACAGCATCAATAAAAGATTCAGTAATTGCTCTATTAAAGAAAGACATCTTCGTTCAGGGGGACATACAATCAACCTTGGATTCATCTGCTCCTTGGGATTCCCGTGTAGAAGACTGACATATGGACTGAGAGCTGCTGTTTTAATAGGGGCAACTGTCCATTGGGAGCGACGGAGATAAACTCATTTTAGACGAGCCAAGCAAATGAATTTTTCTAGGTACAGAAAGACTATATTATTTTAAAAAAATAATCTTTGGCATTAAAACACCAGTAGTAATATGTGGCAAAACTCCCTTAATGCAATAGTAAAAAATAAAGTATTTTTTTACAATTAAAAATATAAACAGTTTTTAATTTTAAAATTATTTTTGTTTTTTTCTTAATTATTTTATGTGATTGCTTTTTTACATGATTATTGCTTAATCCGTTACCAATCTATGACATACATTTTTCTCCTATTTCAATTAAATGTATGAAGCTGGCTCAGGACCTGAGCCTGCTTTATTCCATAACAGGCCGCTGCTAGCAGTGTTACATACCCAGTAATTGCCTGTAATTATAGCAACCAGAGAGTCTTCTGATTACTGTAGTTTATCCACTTTAATCAATATCTGACAGTGGCAGTTAAATGAAGTCAGTGCCACAGGCTGAGCATCATAGTAGAACCACTACCATGTTTTCCCGAAAATAAGACACTGATATATATTTTATTTTGCCCCAAAAAATGCGTTAGGGCTTGTTCTCGGGACAACACAGTTGCACAGTGTACCCCCCCCAAAAATGCAGTTCTCCCCTCTAAGATAATCATACTTATCAATATCAAATACATCTGCACAGCTCCCAGGTCCTCTTGAGTTCTTCGGTGGGCGCTCCCAGAAGGTATGCTCAACGTTGTCCTCCCCTGGTTTGGCAGAAACTCATACACCTCAGATTCAACACAAAATCGCACACACACACTTACCATATCTGGTGATACCGATTGCTTCCGGACAGCAGGGAATCCTGGGATGCAGTGCAGTGGAGCCAAAGGACCTGCAGTGGAATGCATGGAAGACCGAGTAGTGGAACGCAGCAATGCGCCTGTAGATCATATTTTTTCCACTGTATATAGAGGTGTTACTTTTTTACTGTAATTATGATTAATAGACTGTTCAAAAGTGCTCTATATAGAACAGAAAGTATGAATCTACTATAATTACAAGATTTTTAGTATTTTTTTAAATAAATATAGTACATTTAATATAAAATCTTGATTTAAACAATATGTTATTTTCTGATGACATATTGCTTTTAATTGTTTACAGTAATTAAAGAAATTTAAGAGTGTTGTGAGCAAGCTCTATGGAATATGCTCAGGCCACTATGCAGAAATGAGAGGAGTTAAATTGTCAGTTTTGTAATCCTGTTTGCTATTTATTGTAAAAGCTGAATACGAAACACAATTGTCAGCCTACTATGAGGGCTTAGTAACTATTGTGCAAATTAAATATTTTAATTAAATGTGTGACTGCCTTCATTTTATAGACAATCATCTTGGCTATCTCTTACATAATTTTTACTTGTAACTATTTAGTATTCAATTAGTTATAATCAGTTATGCAGATTCTTGTCTTATCATTGCATTGTTACTGTTTTGCTCCCAGAGTTTTTTTAAAAAAAAAGTATCTTACTGTAAACTAAAAATTACAATCTGTTCTCACATTTTATAATACCTCAGTGTTTTATTAGGTTGATTGCCAAGTAAAAGATCACTGGTTTGAATAGAGGAACAGCCATGAAGAAGATTTTCTAACAAAAGAGATACAGTAACATCCAGCTCATCGATAGCTGTCTCTCGGCCAGGAAAATTGCCAAACTGCTTCATGTGAATGCCATGATAGTTGAAAGAATACAAGAGGAAGTCTGTCCATCAATTCAAAAGACAAAAGATGGACGTCCATGCAAAATATCAAAGTCAACAAATCAGCGTATCACAAATCACTGGTCTATCAGTTCTGGTGTGACAAACACTGCAGTTTAGATGGCTTGTATGCTTCGTATTAGTAAGATCACAGAAGTCCATGCAAACTCTGTGTGATTCATGTTACACACATCTGGAATGGTGGACCAAAAGAAGATGAAGCCTTGACTGCAATATCATTAAAAGAAGCGTCGGCGCAAGTTTTCAAAGAAGTACAAAAAGTGGACAGTAGAAGATTTCAAACGAGTGATTTGGAGTAATGAGATGAAAGTCAATAGACTCGGCTCTGATTGGAACAAATGGGTCTGGAAGAAACAAGGGAAAAGTGGGCTATCGGATTGAAAAATACAAGGAACTATCAAGTTTGGGGGAGGAAGCCTGATTATATACGATTGTTTCACAGCCAAAGGCATTAGATACTTGATCAGAATCGATGGAGGTCTCAATTTTGTGCTATATGTGAGTATAGTACAAGATGAGTTACTTTGTTCACTCAAGTACTATGGGTATGAAAAGGACGACATAGTGTTACAAAAGGGCATCAACCCGAACCATATGCTGAGATTGGTGAAGAAAAGGTTCAATGACCAGACAATAAACTAGAGGTGCTATATTGGCCACCATAGACCTCAAACCAATTGAACACTTGCTGGTAAAATTGAACAAAAACATGTATACATACCTAAGTGAGTCGACCAGTATGCACCAATACTGGGACCGTATAGAAGAGACCTGAGATCAGATTTCGGTCAAGAATTACTTGAATCTGATAGCGTGCATTTCGAGAAGGATTCAGGCATTGTTGAAAGCCAAGGATGGAAAAAACTAATAAAATAATAATTATTAAAATTTAGATTTTTAAGAGCAAAATAGTAGCAATGCAGTGGTCTATAAAAAGAAGGTAGTCTCATGTTACTAGCCATAATAGATGGTGAGATATGGGGCCTGAAAGCCAAAAGTTCAAAACATTATTACCCATTTGCTTGTCAGTGTTTGTGTAGTGCCAGACTATCCCCCCACTCAATATTATTAGAAACTATTTATGCACAGCAATTCATCTTACACAAGAGATTTATGCAAGAAATCTGTCTATGTCTATGGTCAGTATCTTCAGAACCACTGGAATATTCTCCAGTCAGATTCCATTCTAAGAAGAATTCTACCCATGACACCTTCTATTGTGGCCAGAAGATCACCCAATTTGGGTGATAATTTGATACATAGCCACTTCCAGAAACAAAAGGAGAACAACAGTCGATCACCAATGTTGGGCTTTTTTCCTTGTGGCCTGTGTAAGGCTTGCGTCAACACAGTAAAAACGAAATTTTTCCTTAATCACGATGGATCTCGGATTTTTGATATCCAGAAACATATTACATGTTCAACAAAAGATACTATTTACAATGCCCAATGCCCATGTAACAAAGTTTACGTGGGCTTAACAACATGAGAACTAAAGATTCGAATATGTGAAAATTGTCGTGACATTGTGAAAGCCAAAACCTGTGAAGACGAATCTCAACTTAAAATGATACTAAGACATTTCAAAAAGGAACATAACTGCAATGCCCATTTACTCAAATTCAGAGGGATTGATACAGTGGATTTGGGATTTATAGGTAGAGATCTAGCCAAGGCATTAGCTCGTGTGGAGAGCAGATGGATATTTAGATTGGGCACACTTAGTCCTCAGGGATTAAATGAAACTATGGAATTTGGGGCCATTTTGTAAGTTCTCAATTTATATTTGTATGTTTTTAGGGGAGGGTATGGGGTTTTAATTTATTATATTGTTTTACTTTGATTTTAATCCATTGTTCTATCTCATATAGAACAACCTTGCCCTCATATTTTGAAATTCAATATTATATTGGAGAAGAAGGGACATACAACACTAGCCAAGAAAAGAGAGAAAAGAAGAACAAAAAAGAAAAGTCTTGTTTATATTATGATTTGATACTAGGGTTGTTCTTGGCTAATTTGAGTTGTCCTATGTTGCTCATATTTATGTCGTATAGTGGGTGATTTTGTGTTTCACTTCCGGTGCCTTAAATTGGGTCGGGTTCTCGGAGGTGACATACACTGATAATTAATAGAGTTGTTCTATTCATATATTGGGCAGATTTTAATAGTAGCACTTTATCCTAAATTTCAATTTTCTATGTATTGCACACATTATTATCTCATACCCTTTATTTCGAGGATTTTCCTTCACAAATTATACCATTTAATCTTAACATTCTTGCCATAGCACATCTCTTTACAATGCAAATTGTGTGATTCAATTGTATTTTCATTCATTATTTTTCTAGCAAATCACGTTAACTAATATATTTAAATATATATATTTATTTTTACACTCATATTGAGCAATTGTGGGATTTTGGTCACTATGTGGTGAGTTATACAAACAGGCAATTATTGTATGTTGATATTAATCCTATATTTATATTTATTCACTGTATCAACATTTAAACACTAATATGTTTTGCACTTGTGTCATCCCAATGAATGAGGTCCCTTAGAATATACCTACCCTATTTACAGATGGACTCCTTATACATATAATTATTATGAAGTTATTCATGTATGATTAAAATCCACTTCTATTTTACTGTCCTGATGTGAATTTCCCTCATGAGGTTGTGCGCATGTCTGTAAAGTTCTGGACTGCGGCTTCCACTCTGCAGCTAATTTGACTTCACGCTGGTTCCGTTGTCATGTGACTAATGGAATGCAGTGTGCGTCTCACTGCCGCCGAGAGGAAGTCACTTTTATATCACTTTAATATTTATTTTATGTGCAGTTCCGGTTCTCGGATGATGCACCATTCAATACTGGGGAGTGTAATTTACTTCACAGGGGAGTACACTATAAAAAGACTGCTACCCTCTACCCTGACATACGCCCTCGTTAAGAAGAGGAGGTGAAACGTACGTTGGGGTAAAGGGACGTGGACGGCACGGTCAGCTGTAAGTAATGTTACCATTACCAATATGATATGTGTTTATATGACTGGGGACCTGTGGATTGCTTATTAGCAGCACTGGCAGCACCTTATAGCCATAAGAGATGGATTTGAAGAACTAGTAGTCCCAGCCTTGATATGCAGCACTTGGCACTTTAACCCGTTGTTTATATATCCTCAGTATTATAATTGACTATGGTCCACTTTCACTATAAAACATTATATCGACATAGTTGAACCCAGTATATTTTGATACTTACCTCCTCTTCCCTTCACAGTGATCTTTGCACATGCTCAATAGCTGCTTAATACAAGTGACAGATTCTGAGTCTGCTCATTGCTGCTAATGTAAATATGAATTTACTGAAGGAACAGAAACTAAGTTCTGAAGAAGCTCAAGGGCCAGATGGAAAATTGCTACATTTTTAATTTATATTATTAATAAAGATTGTGATATGAGGAAAAAACATGTATATTTTAAAAAGACTTTTTATCTCAAAACCTGATTTAAATACATTTCTACATATTTTCAAAATTGTCAGGTTCAGTTATGAAATCAGCCAATTCTCTTGTTTCTATGGTATCGGAGTGTTACGCTCACCGAGGGGCGACGATCGTCCGTGGGTGGACCCACTGGACCGTGCACCGGACTCCCCTGAGGAAGCAACCAGCAGCAAACCCCTATACAGGGATTGTGTGGTGCTTTCCCCAAAGGGCCTAAATGCACGGCAGCTAGGGACCAGAAGCGATAGTCTCTTTAAGGCCAGGTACAGTCTCTTAGACATCCAATTCCGGTGTTTCCTGATGAGGCACAATAGGGATGATATTGATGCGTCGTCACAGCAGGTATGACCCAGGTGTGGGGCACAGGTGTGGCATCCACAGCAGGTATGGCACAGGAATTGCACAGGTGTGGCATCCAGGGCAGGTATGTCACTAGGATGAGACAAAGATTAGGAATGGGTAGCAAGTGCAAAGATACAATATAATAGCACATAGGGGACTGGATACTAGCAACGCACTATAAGCAGCATTGCTCTAGCGCCTTCTGTCAGGGAATGCAAACTTAAATACCCTTTAGGTAATAGGTGACCTCTGAGCTCACTTCCAGGTAATGGGATGCTACCACTTTAAGAAAGGGAGTGTGGCCTCACCCGCAGCCTAAGATCACTTACTGCAAATCTGCATGGGGCCTGGAAGCAGGAAGAAGCTGCAGCAGACTCTGGAGCAGAGCGCACGACCCGGGAGTGAGAAGGAACTACAGCAGGACCTGAATCAGGAGCACAGCCACGGGGCATGTGAGGGGAAGGATGCTGCCTCTGGAAATTAGGAGCGAGGGCACGCGTGGGAGCCACGCTGGGACTGGACTGGTGCAGGTGAGAGGAAGAGCGCTCCCCTCGGGACCTGGTAGGGACGGGCGTTACACGGAGTTTTCCTTTTACTGCAACATTGTCAGGATTTCACCAGAGGCCACAGAAACCGAGTGGACATAACTCTCCCTAGAGCTCCCTAGAGCAATAGCAATGCTCGCAGGGATGCACACGCAGAGAAAGAGTAGTCAGTAAGCAGAATCAGTGCCAGGAGGTCACGTCAGAACACAGGGAATGAACAAGCCGTAAACCGTGTGGAAGGGCGAGAGTCAGGAGCCAAGATAGCATGTAGATATCAAAGCAAGAAGCAGAGACAAGATCAGGTAACGTCACCAAAGTCAGAAGCTGGGAGATCAGTCAGAGCAATAGAGGGGGCAGGGACCGGGATGGAGGGCGGGACCAGGGTCAGGAAGACAGGGAAGACAAACAAAACACAGGAGACAAAGGTCATGGAAAGGTCAGTTGGGTTGCAGGACAAATCAGGGAACTCACAAAACCAGAAGCACACGCTGTAATACAAGAGCTATCACTGGCGACACTGATGGGGAAACCATGCCAAAATAAAGCAGTGTGAGTCCTGGAACAAGGCACTACAGAGCAAGCCTCACCCACCAGACTTAACCCTGCAGGGGCCATCATCAGTTAGTACATACATATGATTAAAGCATAAAAGTTTCAGTACTTTGAAACATTATTATTTTTGCAAATATAAAGATGCAGAATATTTTGGTATGCCAATTTTCTGATATTTATTTAGAGAAAACAGCAACATTTCAAATAACTAAAATATGTCTAAACACTATTACAGTTACAGAAATTGAACTACAACTACAAAATTCGATCCTCATTCACTGACAATACTTTGTCGCTTGTCTCTTGTACTCGTGCTTCAGATCATTTCTTATAAACAGTTACAGAAATTGCACTACAAAATTTGGTCCTCATTCAGTGACAACTCTTTTTCACTTGTTTCTTGGTCTCCTGCATTGGATCATCTCTTACAATTGTCCAACAGCAATCTGTAAGCATTGATGGATTCGATTCTCTTTGATATCTTTTCTATATCTTATCTTTATATCAGCAATATCTTGATGAAATATTTCACCATGCCGTCACTCACTGCTCTGCAGTTTGATGGGAAATAGTCTAGATGCCAATGTAAGAAATTAATCCTTAAGAATATGTTCCAGTCAAGAACGTCATATGTTTGGAGGAAATTTTCTACCAACTCTTTATAGTTTTCTGCACTGGAGTTTCCCTACACAATTAGTTACTTACCACTAATGTGAATGCTACCCATGCAGCCTTTTCTTTGATCTGGAACAAAAGTAGAAACTCCTAATCTTGTAGAAGCTTACAAATCTGAGGCACAATAAAAACTCTTTCCTTTATCTTTGCTATACTGAACCTTGGGCATTTATCAATGGGATAAATTAATGCCTTTTTGCAAAGTTCTTCATTAGGCCTAACTTGATATGCAATAGTTGTACCAAAATCATATGTGGGTCAAGAAGTGCTGGATGCAGGACATTTTACTTCTTGACGGGACTGAATTTCAAAGAGTTCAGTCTCTTTTATTGTAGTGATATTCTCTTGCATGACTATCCTACTCACAGAAAGCAACAATATCTACTATCGAGACCTAGTTAGAGTACAACCAGCTTTAAGTTAACACAAAGGAGCCACAAATATTGGTCAGAGTTCAGGCACCTCAAAAGCTATTTCATGTTGTCATAGGTTTCTTTCATGTGGACTACATAACCAACCGGAATTGAACGTAGCACATTGTCGTTATGCAGCAAGACAGATTTAAGGATTATTTTTGATGGATCAAAAAGAGTCTCCATTACTCCAGATTATGACTTATCTTGAAAGCTTCCATTAAACTGTAAATGTTGTTGCATGCCAGAAGATCGGCCTTCATGAAGACATATTGGACAAGATCTTTATCTTAGTTGCAAAACACAGAAATCCGAACATCGCTTGCTACAAGATTCCACTGCTGTACCCTGGAACCCAATTAGAGCTCAGCCTTAAAGCCACTTTACATGCTGCGATATCGGTACCGATATCGCTAGTGTGGGTACCCGCCCCCATCTGTTGTGCGACACGGGCAAATCGCTGCCCGTGGTGCACAATATCGCCCGTACCTGTCACACTACTTACCTGACCTGCGACGCCGCTGTGACCGGCGAACTGCCTCCTTTCTAAGGGGGCGGTCCATGCAGTGTCACAGCGACGTCACTAAGCGGCCGCTCCATCAAAGCAGAGGGGCGGAGATGAGCGGGACGTAACATCCCGCCCACCTTCTTCCTTTCGCATTGCGGGCGGCGTCAGGTAAGGTGAGGTTCCTCGTTCCTGCGGCGTCACACGGAGTGATGTGTGCTGCCGCAGGAGCGACGAACTACATCGTACACGCTGCAACAGCGATATTTGAGAAGGGACCGCCATGTCACCGATGAGCGATTTTGAACGTTTTTTGCGACGATTCAAAATTGCTCATAGGTGTCACAAACAACAACATCACTAATGTGGCCGGATGTGCGTCACAAATTCCGTGACCCCAACGACATCGCATTAGCGATGTCGTAGCGTGTAAAGCGGCCTTTACTCTTGGACTGATCAAAATCTCTAACAAGATCGCTCACTTCACTTTGTTTTATAAGGTGTTTTTCAGTTGAGGTTGCTAACAGAAAGTCTAGGTCATGAGAAGAAGATGCTTCATGTCACTAAGCACCCTTTTCTTCCTCATTTGACTCAACTGAAAATGTTTCAGGTGCTTTTGGAACCGGCAGTTCTTCTGTATGTGGTACTAGGTGTATTGCAGATGAAATGTTTTGATATTGTAAAGTTCACTTCTTACATGAAACGTCTTTCCCAATGGGAGGAACCATACAGAAATAGCAACTTGTAGTGTGATCAGTTGGTTCTCTCCTGTTAAATGGGATGACAAAATGCACAGATTGCCTCTTCCTATGCAACCACTGGGTAAAGTATGATGCACATCTATTGCAGCATACAGTACAGACCAAAAGTTTGGATACGCATTTTCATTCAAAGAGTTTTCTTTATAGTTATGACTCTGAAAATTGTAGATTCACATTGAAGGTATCAAAACTATGAATTAACACATGTGGAATAAAATACTTAACAAAAAATTGTGAAACAACTGAAAATATATCTTATATTCTAGGTTCTTCAAAGTAGCCACCTTTTGCTTTGATTACTGCTTTGCACACTCTTGGCATTCTCTTGATGAGCTTTAAGAGGTAGTCAACAGAAATGGTTTTCACTTCCCAGGTGTGCCATATCAGGTTTAATAAGTGGGATTTCTTGCCTTATAAATGGGGTTGAGACCATCAGTTGTGTTGTGCAGACATCTGGTGGATACACAGCTGATAGTCCTACTGAATAGACTGTTAGAATTTGTATTATGGCAAGAAAAAAGCAGCAAAGTAAAGAAAAACGAGTGGCCATCATTACTTTAAGAAATGAAGGTCAGTCAGTCCGAAAAATTGGGAAAACTTTGAAAGTGTCCCCAAGTGCAGGGGCAAAAACCATCAAATGCTACAAAGAAACTGGCTCACATGAGGACTGCCCCAGGAAAGGAAGACCAAGAGTCACCTCTGCCGCAGAGGATAGGTTTATCCGAGTCACCAGCCTCAGAAATCGCAGGTTAACAGCAGCTCAGATTAGAGACCAGGTCAATGCCACACAGAGTTCTAGCAGCAGAGACATCTCTAGAACAACTGTTAAGAGGAGACTTTTTGCAGCATGCCTTCATGGTAAAATAGCTGCTAGGAAACCACTGCTAAGGACAGGCAACAAGCAGAAGAGACTTGTTTGGGCAAAAGAACACAAAGAATGGACATTAGACCAGTAGAAATCTGTGCTTTGGGCTGATGAGTCCAAATTTTAGATCTTTGGATCCAAGCACAGTGTCTTTGTGCGAAAAAGAAAAGGTGAATGGATGGACTCTACATGCCTGGTTCTCACCATGAAGCATGTAGGAGGTCGTGTGATAGTGTGGAGGTGCTTTGCTGGTGACAGTGTAGGGGATTTAATCAAAATTGAAGGCATATTGAACCAGCATGGCTACCACAGGATCTTGCAGCGGCATACTATTTCATCCGGTTTGCGTTTAGTTGGACCATCATTTATTTTTCAACAGGACAATGACCCCAAACACACCTCCAGGCTGTGTAAGGGCTCTTTGACTAAGAAGGAGAGTGATGGGGGTGATACGCCAGATGACCTGGCCTCAACAGTCACCAGACCTGAACCCAATCGAGATGGTTTGGGGTGAGCTGGACCGCAGAGTGAAGGCAAAAGGGCCAACAAGTGCTAAGCATCTCTGGGAACTCCTTCAAAACTGTTGGAAGACCATTTCCGGTGACTACCTCTTGAAGCTCATCCACAGAATGCCAAGAGTGTGCAAAGCAGTAATCAAAGCAAAAGGTGGATACTTTGAAGAACCTAGAATATAAGACATATTATCAGTTATTTCACACTTTTTTGTTAATTATTTAATTCCACATGTGTTAAATCATAGTTTTGAAGCCTTCAATGTGAATCTACAATTTTCAGAGTCTTGAAAATAAAGAAAACTCTTTGAATGAGAAGGTGTGTCCAAACTTTTGGTCTGTACTGTATATAGCTATTCCTTCTGTGCTCAATGTAACCCCATTTGCATAGTTTGACTGAATGAATGGGCCAAAAAGGAAACGACATCCTTTGGCTTTTTAGGTCATAAATTCATATACCGTATTTTTCGGACCATAAGACGCACTTTTTTTCCCCCAAATGTTGGGGGAAAGTGGGGGGTGCGTCTAATGGTCTGAATGTAGAGCATGGCTGCGGGGAATGAGGATGCTGTGGTGGAGCGGGTCATCGGGAGCACGAGCAGGCTGTAGTGACCACGTGGGCCCGCTCATTACATATGCATGCCCATCCTCCCGCCCATCTCTCAGCGCTGAAGCCGGGGCTGATAGGTGGGCGGGATGATGGGCGGGAAAGCGCGCATAATTAACAGCCGGCCGTGATCACCCCTGACAACTACAGCCTGGAGTGATCATGCTCGGCTGTATTCACTGCCCCCGCGCATCATCATCAGCGCGGGGTGCAGTGAATCAATGTACTCACCGTTCCCCTGCAGCATCGTGATGTCCTCCAGTCTGCCTGCTGCGCTGTGTGGACTGGAGACTAGCGGGGCTCACAGCGATGATGTCATCGCTGTGCGCACGTGTGTCTTTACAGCCACACCGGCAGACTGGAGGACAATACATCGCAGTGCTGCAGGGAACGGGGCCGGCTCAACACAGCACTGCCGGCACAGACAGGAGTAGGAGCGACGCTGCGTGGAGCGAGGAAAGGTGAGTGTAAACGTTTATTTATTTTTTTGTGTGTGCCGCAGGATGGGGGTATATGAGCAGGATGATGGGGGTATATGAACAGGATGATGGCATATAGGAGGATGATGGGGGTATGTGAGCAGGATGGGGCCATATACCAGGATGATGGGGGTATATGAACAGAATGATGGCATATAGGAGGATGATGGGGTATATGAGTATGATGGGGCCATATACCAGGATGATGGGAGTATATAAACAGGATGATGGCATATAGCAGGATGATGGGGTTATATGAGCAGGATGATGGGGCCATATACCAAGATGATGGAAGTATATGAACAGGATGATGGCATATAGCAGGATGATGGGGTTATATGAGCAGGATGATGGGGGTATATGAGCAGGATGATGGGGTATATGACCTGGGATATGGGGCCATATCCCAGGATGATGGGAGTATATGAACAGGATGATGGCATATAGCAGGATGATGGGGGTATATGAGCAGGATGATGGGAGTATATGAGCAGGATGATGGCGTATATGACCAGGATGATGGCTTATATAGCAGGATTTGAGCACATACCAGGATGCAGTATATAGCAAGATGGGGCTATACCAGGATGAGGGACATAAATATATACACAAGCCAGGAGGATCATTACCAGGATGGGGTACCTTAGTAGAGAATTTGGGGATATTGCCTCCATAATAGTGTCAGCAGCAGATCCTCGCCCCATAACAGTGTGTCATGACCACATTTTTTTGCTTAAAAGTTTATTTTCCTATTTTCCTTCTCTAAAACCAGGGTGCGTCTTATGGTCAGGTGCGTCTTATAGTCCGAAAAATATGGTATATACATTGGGGAAAATAAATATTTGATGCACTGTCGATTTTGCAAGATTTCCCATCTGCAAAGAATGAAGAGGTCTGTAATTTTTATCATAAGTACACTTCAACTGTGACAGACAAAATCCCCCAAAAATCCAGAAAATCACATTGTATAATTTTTAAATAATTAATTTGCATTTTATTGTATGAAATAATGTATCTGAAGCACTACATAGTTCATATGGATATCAAAGACTGTTCCCATAATACACGCACATGCAGGATCCTCCAGGTTGAGCAAAGCTCTAAATATATTTAAATATTCAATGGGTTTATCCAAATTTGAAATAATACACATAAAAATGACGGACATTATATAAAATTTAAAATGCTGCACAAACTCAGCTATTCTTTTCTCCAACGATCTAGCACTAAACCTCTAGCAGTGTTGAAGTTAAAAGTAAACATTTGAAATTTCATGTTTAATATTAAACCTGATGAGAAAAGCCTTTAAATGATGTTTACATTCCTTGAGGGTGGATTCTTCATTAGATTAACCTTTTAACACTTTCCTTCTTTGATAGCTCAGAGTACATGTAATATGAAACTAATGAAACACATTGCACAGATTCCCATGACTCTCCCCTTAGCTAAAAATGTTTTTAAAAAATTAATTCATATTGAAATTCAATGCAGTCTAGCACCTTGAGTATTTTAGAAAAAGTAACATTGCGTAAAACTGATCTTAATGGTTCAGAATGATAAGAAAATGAGACTTAAAACTCCATAGAACTATGATCACCATGAGTGATTTTTTTTTCACTCCTATTATTATTTTTTATTTTATTAGCTGGAAATAATTAATACAAATTACATGAAATGTAAGAGCACCACATAGTATTTCTGCACTAATTAAACCATGCTGCTTTTATCCAAGGCTGTATCCAGTATTGGAATTGACTATGTGACTTGTTACATAATGTACGTATTCTTCTACTGAAAGTTTCTTTCTGCCACGGGGTAAACATCTGCCATTAAAGTATGAACTAGGCCAGCTACAATGATACTATCCAAACGTCAATCCCCAGATATGAATGGTCCCAGGGTGTGCTGAGAAAACATTTCCCACCTCATTACTCAACCTCAACCAACCTGAAACAACATTTGACCATAAAGTTATTGAAATAATGCTGCTTGCACAAATTCTGTCTTTCCTAAGATCATGATACAAAATAATTCACTGTCCAGTTATTTAACTCTTTTGCATACTTGAATAACGCATTTTGTCCATAGTCCTCTAAATGGTCATCTACTGTTAGGGTCCCGTTACACATAGCGACGCACCAGCAATCCCACCAGCGATCCGACCTGGCAGGGATCACTGGAGTGTCGCTACATGGTCGTTGGTGAGCTGTCAATCAGGCAGATCTCCACAGCGATCAGAGATCAGCCACCAGCCGCCAGTGACCTGTGTAAAGGTGGCTCCCTGCTTACTCAGAACAGGTGCTCGTTGGTCTCCCGCCGTCAAACACGCCGATGCGTTCTGCACAGTGGGAGACCATTGAGTAAAAAATGGTCCTGATCGTTTTGTCACGATCAGCGACCTCGCAGCAGGGGCCCGCTCGCTGCTGCTTTTCACACACAGAGATATCGCTAGCGAGGTTGCTGATACGTCACAAAACCTGTGACGTTTCAGCGATCTCGCTGTGTGTGAAGAGGGCTTTACACCTGCTTTACAGTCTATCCATGATAAGGAATGATGAGTTGAGTATTTAAACGTTACTGAATGCAAAACACATCTCTCCTTGCATGGATAGGCTGTAAGAACAAAGACTTTGAAGGTACACAGCCTGTTCATCAGAACTATTCTTGACATCCTCTTCTGAATCTTTTTGTTTCCAAGTTGTTTTCTTATTCAGAATTGCCTCTCGCTTGCTGCTTTTCCCTCGATAACACCATTTTCTGTATACTTTCAACACAGTTTCACAAGGAAACTCCACAAGGTCATCAGTTGTTTAACTACAGTACTGATCCTGGCTAGTCTAACACTGATGGCCATGACTAATTCCATGTCACTGCGCTACTTACCTATTATTTTGTGGATTTCCA
This sequence comes from Anomaloglossus baeobatrachus, assembly GCF_048569485.1. Classification (NCBI taxonomy): domain Eukaryota; kingdom Metazoa; phylum Chordata; class Amphibia; order Anura; family Aromobatidae; genus Anomaloglossus; species Anomaloglossus baeobatrachus. Next base: position 330,619,965 of record NC_134353.1, read on the forward strand.
CTGAACTGATCCATGGAAAATTAACTCAATTGTATTTACTGTATGATGCACTCTGTGGCCCATGGTCTAATTTTAATACAGGGAAGATGTAATTATTATTACTATTATTATTATTCATAATTATTAATTGTTTGTTCAATGATGATGTAAACAGTGCTATGCAATAATTTTAAGCAGGTGTGAAAAAAATACTGTAAAGTAAGAATACTTTCAACAATAGAAATATTAATTGATTTTTTATCAATTACCAAGATGCAAGGAGAGTGAACAAAAGAGAAATCTAAATCATATCAATATTTGCTATGAGCACCCTTTGCATTCAAATTAGCATTAATTCTTCTAGATACACAGTTTCTCAAAGAAAACCAGCAGGGTGGTTGTTCCAAACATTTTGGAAAAACAACCACAGATGTTTTGCAGATGTGAGCTTGTGCAAATCTTTCTCTTCATGTAATCCTAGTCAGATTAGATGATGATAAGATCAGGGTTCAATGTGGACCATATCATCCAGGACTCATCCATTCTTATTTACACCTAAGATAGTTATTAATGACATTGACTTTATGTTTGGGGTCATTGTTCTGCTGCAGAATAAATTTGGAGCTAATCAGATACCTCCCTAATGGTATTAGCAAAAGAACAAAGATCCAGCGTGACATCCAATGGATAAAAATCTTCTTTTTGCTTTTTTAATCATATTAAAAATTAGGTTTAAAATAGAGACAAGGGACGCATTTCGGAATATGCTTCCTTATTCACAATCCTAGGATAGTGAATAAGGAAGCATATTCCGAAACGTGTCCCTTGTCTCCATTTTAAACCTAATTTTTAATATGGATTAATAAAGCAAAAAGAAGATTTTTATCCATTGAATGTCGTGCTGGATCTTTGTTCTTTTGTTTATCCTAGTGTCATGGCCGTGATCCACCTTCCATGCACCATCTTTGGACTTCAAATATACTGGTGAGCAGGAATTCAGAGTTTATTCTCCTTTTGATGTTTGTTTACAGTGGCCTCCCTGATGGTATTGTATAATGAATGAGTATCTACCTGTATTACAGCATTGAGGACACTACTGATCCTGACCAAATCACCAACTCTATTTGCTGAATTGCAGCCGTATATTTGCTTGGAACTTCCACCATGCTTCACTGTTACCTGCATAAGTTCATTATACTACCATTCTCCTTGCCTTTAGTGACAAACTGCTTTATGTTACAGTTAAATATGATTTCCAGTTATCCAGCACAAAGCCTCTGGATAAGTAACATGGCACCTAAAAACCGATCTGTGAAAATCTGCACTCCAAAATTCAAATGCCCCTCTCCTTCCCTTCTGAGCCCCATAATGTGCTTAAATCTCAGATAGCATCTTTGTTTTTGGAATTATTGTAATGGGGAGAGCCCAACTAACAATTTATGTGGTGCCTGTCTTTAGAAGAACAATCTGGGCATAATGTATGGTCACTAATCTAGCATATTTTCACTCTACGATATTCACTATGTGCCTTCTTCTGGAAAACATCCATTTGACCAAAATAGTTGCCGCTCGTAAATTATATTAAAAACTGCCTAAAAAGACATATATTCTATCAAAACACATCCTTTTGCAACATATTAATTCACTTAAGGAGGTCTGCTTTATGGGTTTAGAAAAAATTGAGAAAGATTGGCATGGGGTAACTTTATTGAAAAAATGTCACAGGATGAATCCAAATGGATTTTTGAGTTGCATTATATGGCTCCGACAATTTCAATCATGACCTGGAATTGTTTGAATTCAAATAAGTTCTCCATTCCAACAGGATGTCCTTGTCTCCGGATAGGTGTCATCTAAAATTCTAGTGGGTTTCGGAATGTATATGTATGTATTAAAAATATGCTTACATTATATGAGACTAAATATTGGCTTTATATTATTTTATACTGTCCCGTTTTAAATGATTTTATAAATAAAGTATTTAATTTTAGGCAATTTTAAGGTATCCTATTTTTTTTATGCATGTATAAACAATTGCGGTGGATTTTGTCATTTATATGAGGATCAGAAAATCCAGGGGTAGAAAAAAATGGTGTTTCATTGTTGCATTGTAACATGGTATGGGTGGGACACATATCACACTGGCCTGTGCCTTTTAAATAGGTTATAGGATTATTAGAATCACATGCTATGTTCTCTCCCCCTATTTAGAGTGAGGGCTGGAGAAAGTTAAGTACACTTTTCCCTGATGAAGGAGCCAGTGATGCTCTGAAATACGTAGGATTTTGACCCCAAGCGGCCTCCAAACTCAATGTGACATCCTCTCCATCACCATCATCCATCATATAATATGCACTACCAGTATCCATCACCGTGGTGCTGAAACCGCACTGCGCTGATGGGCTGGGGCAGTGGCACATATTATATCTGCCTGCGCCCTCCTTTGATCGCACATGATCCCCCCTGTGTTAGATATGGCCCCCATACTGCTGCCCATAGTAAAATAAAAAAAGCTTTACTTACTTCCAGCGCTGATCTCCCGGTGTCTCCTGCTGCTGCTGTCTGTGATCAGGCACGCAGAGATGATATCACTCTGCTGTGCCGATCACATGACCGGCACCAGAACCAGGAAGTGGAGGAGAAGCTCAACCACATGGAGGGAGACACAGGGATTACAGCGCTGAGAAGATAAGGAAAGAGTGTTTTATTTTATTATGGGCAGCAGCATGGGGGCCATATCTAACACAGGGGAGATGTGCCATCTATAGTGGCCATGGGCAGCAGTATGGGGGCCATATCAAACACAGGGGAGATGTGCCATCTATAGTGGCCATGGGCAGCAGTATGGGGGCCATATTAAACACAGGGAAGGTGTGCCATCTATAGTGGCCATGGGCAGCACACATGGGGGCCATATCTAACACAGGGGAGGTGTGCCATCTATAGGGGCCATGAGCAGCACACATGGGGGCCATATCAAACACAGGGGAGGTGTGCCAACTATAAGTGCCATGGGCAGCACAGGGGGACGTGTCCCAGCACAAGGGGGCTATATTCAATATAAGGGGGCCATATCCAGATTAAGGGGGGCTAATTTTAGGATGGGGGGCTATGAGGGACATATACCCTATATGATTTGTTAGATGGACACTGGCATTATAAGATGGACCCCATTTAACATTAAAAAAAATTATCTTTTCCTTCACCAAATTTGGGGGTGCGTCTTATAAAGCGAAAAATACGGTACTTAAACCTTCACTGGAGATTGCTAAAGATAGGTTTGATACTATCAGTGTATAAAGTTGGCACTGATTGAATTCAGTGATATATTGAGATAAGCATGTGAGCCCAAAAATAATAAGTCTTGCATCCATAGATTAAATGATTGTGAGGTGTAATATACAAAAATGTGGTTACTTTTTGGATTTGTCCTACTATTCTGGCACCTCAGGGGTCCTGCAAATAGCATCCACAATTGATTTCAGCAAAGTCAAATGGTGCTCCTGCAGTCCTTACCTAGCAAAGTCTATGAGAAATCCCAAATGCTGCGCGCACGTTGCTTCTTTTTTCCTTACAGGTTTTGATGCAGATTTTTTGCAGCAAAAAGAAGCAGCATGTCACATCTTTTCTGCAGGTTCCTGCATTTTTCCCAGTGTTTTGCCATTGACAATATTAAGAAAACACAGGGACATAACGCAGGGAAAAATAGCACCAAAACCACACCAAAACGCAATAACACCGCATGTGTTTTTTTATGCATTTTTCGCCAGAGGCTGCGAATTTTGCTGAAGCAACATAACTTTTGTGTGTGCACAGGGTCTCATTGTCAGTCCCTAAAAGTGGAGTAATACTCTGACAAAATTGTTCCCAGCAGCGACCTGGGAGTCAGAGATCTGTCCAGGCGTCTTCCCAATGCTGTTCCCATTCTGTTTCAGCACTTTTCCCATCCATTTCAGTGATTTTACTGCCCCCCAGAGCTCCTGGGAGGGTCTTCTGGAAAAATGCTCAAGTTTCCCATTGACTTCGATTATACTCGTTACTCGAGATGAGCATCCAGTTTGCTCGATTCCAGTACCAAGCACCCGAGCATTTTAGAGCTTGCTCATCACTAGTAATTTTTCCTTTATTATTTCACTTTGTACTAATTTCTTATAAACTCGAAGGGTTAACAAATAGTGAGCGTGCTCACCATTGCTTTTTACTCGATTGAGCCTCGAGCATCTGAGCTTGAAAATGCTTGAGTTTCCCATTGACTTCCATTATACTCGCAATGAAGCAATCCCATTGCTTGATCAATTGACGAGCACTGGAGAGCATACTTGTCCATCACTATTACCAAACCTTCTAAAAGCATTTTGTATTCTTTGAGGATGCAGTTTTTAAAGTGGTATAACTTTTGGGAGTTTTTCAGTATCTAGGTCCCTCAAAATCACTTCAAACCTCAATAGGTCCATGAAAAAAAGGATTTGTAAATTGCCTTGTAAAAATGTAAATTTGCTAATAAACGTCTAACCCTTTTAAGTGTGTGCACACAATGTCTTTTATACACTAGCAAACTTGCTAAGTATTTCAAGTTCAAGATGCTTCAGAAATATACTGGTGTTGTTTTTCCTGAAGTGTATTTCTTTTGTGAGCTGGCTTGTTGGAAGCATTTTTTTTATACTTGTATGTATACCATAGTGAGCAGCTTTCAAGCATAAGCTACCTGAAGAATGGTCAGGTAACATGTTTTAATTGCATTACAACTTTGGAAACCTGAAGGTATTTAAAAAATCTCAAAAACAGGGTTCGTGTGTGGCGCCCTTGACCTGGTCAGGCACCACTGAGTACTGCACCCACGCCTGGGTCAGTACAAACAGGTAATCCCAAAGGCTGACTAGGGTGTGGACACACACAGACATGTAGTAACCAGGACACACACACAGCTTAGAGGGGACCCCTGGGCAGACCCAGGGAGGGGACATATCCCTCGCATCCCAGCTAGTGGTGGGTAGTGGGACTGGAAGCTAGAGAATGTGCAGTGGCAGTCAAAGGAGTAGGAGTGGGCAGCCACGTCTGAGGTGGAGAGCAGAAGAGCAGGACACTGTTAGACCATGCACCTGTAGTGGCTGCTGGTGGGAGAGAGCGGCTACCAAGTGGTGCCGCCTGAAAACCACCTAGTGAAGAGGTGGCTAAGTAAGGGGACTACCGGTAGACCAGACCCGCATGGGGAAACAAGTCCCTATAGCAGGAACCCATATACTCGGCCTGCTAAATTTGCTGGTGAGGGTGCTAGATGTACCTCACCGAATCACACAAAGTTCGCAGCATAACAGCAACGAGGGGGCCCATAAGTAAAAGAAGGCAAGCAGCCAGCATTACTTGGTCCACACTGTCAGAAAACGGGCAAGAAAGGGGAGAACGGCAGTTGCGACTTCCCTGGGTGATTCCCGCAGTACTACAAGTCAAGAGTCACCCCAAACAAGGAGGGCTAGGAAGGCGAGTCAGCAGTCACCCCTGGATCAGCCTGAAGGATACCTGGTTCCACCTGGTCCATCATAGCATCGCCCGGGTTGTCTCACGTTACCATCAGAAAAGTGAGTAAAAACCCTGAAAGACATTAGTGCCTGTGTGTGAGTTCTTCTGCGACCTGTGGTACTACACACTTACACTGAGCCCCTGGGGCTAGCCTCACTCTCGGGAGGCCATAACACCAAACTGCACTTACCATCAGCCCCAGAAGGGAGGGGCTTCACACATGCACATTTGTGGCAGGATTCAGAATATACCATCCTAAGGCCTTGTGCGCACTAGGCGTTTTTGCCGCGTTTTTAGCGGCGTTTTTTACCGCGTTTTTGTGCTGAAAACGCAGTGACATTGCTTCCCCAGCAATGTCTATGGGTTTTCATAAGTGCTGTCCACACACAGCGTTTTTTTTGTAGCTGCATTTTTGTGGTGACCACAAAAATGCAGCATGTCAATTATTTCTGCGTTTTTCACTGCGTTTTTCACCCATTGAGTTCAATGAGATGTTCAACAACGCAATGAAAAACGCATATAGCCGCGTTTCTATGACTAAAAACGCAGCTATAAACGCAATGGGTGGGCAGTAAAGTGACGTGTACAGGAAGAGGATTCCTTCTGTTGGTAAACACAGAAGCATGAATCCTCCCGGTACCGTCACCGCTGCGTCCACCTCCCGTCCTGTGCATGTCAGCTCCGTGCGGCGCCATGTCTGGGCGGGAGGTGGAGGCAGCGGCGAAAACAAAAGTGAACAGTAGAAAAAAAAAATGTCATATATACTCACCTGTCTGCAGCCTCCCGGTGCCATGCCCGCTCCCAGCCCCTGTCTCGGTACCGCCGCTCCGGGTGTGTGCAGTCTCCCCGGGGCAGGACCTTGCTTGCAGGACCTGGCGGTGGATCACCTGATGCAGTCACCTGACGCATCAGCTGATCGTAGTCTCGCCGGCTTTTTCGCGCCCGGCCGGCTATCAGCTGATCCTGCCTTCAGGAGACTTCATCAGCTGATTACCGGCAGCTCATGCAGCGATCGGACAGGATCAGACTCCTGTCCAATCGATCGCTGCAGGAGCTGCCGGTAATCAGCACAGCACATAAGTGAGTATTATTTTTTTTTTTTTTGCACTGCTGCATCTGCTGATTGTATAATCGGCTTTTATACAATCAGCTGATGTGTGATGTGATTCACGTCCTTGATCCTGACACATCATCTGATCGCTTTGCCTTCCAGCAAACCGATCAGATGATATTGGATCCTGATTGGACGGCGCCGGACCCTTGACCCAGGATTACTGCGGAGGGGGGTTTATTTCAATAAAGATGGAGTCACTAATTGTGTTGTGTTTTTATTTCTAATAAAAATATTTTTCTGTGTGTTGTGTTTTTTTTTTTATCATTACTAGAAATTCATGGTGGCCATGTCTAATATTGGCGTGACACCATGAATTTCGGGCTTAGGGCTAGCTGATAATATACAGCTAGCCCTAACTCCATTATTACCTAGCTAGCCACCCGGCATCAGGGCAGCTAGAAGAGTTGGATACAGCGCCAGAAGATGGCGCTTCTATGAAAGCGCCATTTTCCGGGGTGGCTGCGGACTGCAATTCGCAGTGGGGGTGCCCAGAAAGCTTGGGCACCCTGCACTGTGGATTCCAATCCCCAGCTGCCTAGCTGTACCCGGCTGGACTCAAAAATTAGGCGAAGCTCACGTCATTTTTTTTTTAATTATTTCATGAAATTCATGAAATAATTAAAAAAAAAGGGCTTCTCTATATTTTTGGTTCCCAGCCGGGTACAAATAGGCAGCTGGGGGTTGGGGGCAGCCCGTACCTGCCTGCTGTACCCGGCTAGCATACAAAAATATGGCGAAGCCCATGTCATTTTTTTTTTTTTTTTTTTGGGCAAAAAACTGCATACAGTCCTGGAAGGAGGATGCTGAGCCTTGTAGTTCTGCAGCAGCTGTCTGCTCTCCTGCATACACTAGTTCTGTAGCTGTCTGCTCTCCTGCATACAATGAACATTTTGAAGAAGGAAATGACATCAGACCTTTTTTTTTTCATCAACAATCTTTAATGTCATTGTGCACTGATTAAAAACGCAGTGAGCAAAAACGCAGCAAAAAACGCACCAAATCGCGGTAAAAACGCATGCGTTTTTTCGCCGCGGGTGCGTTTTTATTTTAGCCGCGGGTGCGTTTTTTGAGACAAAAACGCACAGAAAAACGCAGCGTGAAAAAAACGCCTAGTGCGCACATACCCTTAAATGAATATATATATATATATATATATATATATATATACACACTTAACATACAAAAATAAAGTTTTTGGGAAAAATGATGCTAAAGTAGACATGTGAGAAATATTATGTATTATTATTTTGCAGCAAGTTTATCTGCTATAAGTTCATAGGGCATACATACATACAAGTTTAAATTGCACATTTGTTGCCAATTTTCCAATAATTTCATAAATAAATGCACATTTTATTGACCTAAAGTTACCACTACCATGAATAATACAGTGTTGCAAAAAACAATATTAGAATCACTGGGATATGTAGAACCATTCCAAAGTTATTACCTCGTAAAGTTACTCGTCGTGTTATATAATAACGTAGGTAAAACATCAAGTACAAACTTACTCTGCCAGTTATACATTCTATATCACTAGATGATTTATAATCTCTTCGCTCACCTCTCACTTCGTATACTGATCCGTGGGGCGAGATTCTTCTGATCACAATGTATGGCTCTGTTTTCCAGCGCTCGCTCAACTTGTTTCTCGGGTGCTTCTCTGCAACTAGTACTCGGTACCCTGGCAAGAACGGGGTTTCACACACAGGTTTCCGCTGTGGATGTGTCTTTTCTTGCAGTCGCTTGGTGACGATTCGATGGATAGTCTCCAGCCGTCGACGGTGACAGTCAACCCAGGAACCCACACTCTGACCTTCACTGATCTCGGGGGGAACCAGGTTGAGCTCTTCTATGCCTCTTCCGGCTCTTCCAAACAGTAGCACGTACGGGGTGTACCCAGTGGTGGAGTGGACACGATTATTGTACGCCCACACGAGTTCTGCGAGATAGCCGGGCCAGTGATTCTTACGATCATCCTCTAACGTGCGTAGCATTTGTAGGAGGGTCCGGTTAAATCTCTCGCAGGCTCCGTTGCCCTGTGGATGATAAGGCGTAGTCCTTGACTTCTGCATTCCGTAAATCCTTTGCAGCTCTCTCATGACACCGCCCTGAAAGCAAGCCCCTTGGTCGGAATGTATTCTTTTGGGGCAGCCGTACACCCGGATAAAGTCATCACTGATGGCTCGAGCAGCTGATTCAGCCGTCTGATCTCTGGTGGGCGTCACCACCGCAAATTTGGAGAAGTGATCTGTCATCACAAGGCAGAACTGATAGCCCCGGTGGGAGTGATCAATCTTCAGATAATCGATCATGAGTACTTCCAATGGCTCTTTGGTTGCAATAGTCTGTACTGGTGCTCGCTGTGGGGGAGCTTTACTTAACTCACAGGAACGGCACAGTTTACAGGCCTTCTCTACTGCCCGAAGCATCTGAGGACAGTATACTATTCTTTGCAACCACTGGTAAGTCTTGTCCGGTCCAAAATGGGCTCCCTTCTCATGCGCCTCTCGTGCCAATGGTACTGCCATCTTCTGGTGTATCACTACTTGCCACCGCACTTCCAACTCTGTAGCTAGGTGCACCTTCCGATACAGCATCCCTTCTTGCACCGACAGCTTATCCCACTGGCTGAGAATCTGGAGGGCCACGTGCGACAGCGTGGCCCGTATTTCCTTTCTAGGCTTGCGCTGCTGGATCACCCACTCTTTCACTTGAAGCAGTTCTGGGTCAGATGACTGGATTTTCACCCATTCCTCTCTGGTTTGGCCAAGCAGGCGTGATGTCGTGCCCGACGTAATTTCCAGCATACGAGCCTCTACCAATTGAGCGGTGAATTTACTGAAGTCTGGAATTTCGTCTTCCTCCAACTGTTCATCTCTCTCCCCCACTGGGGCTTCGGTGGTAACACGAGAGAGGGCATCCGCATTCTGATTTTCATGCTTGGAGCAGTACTGCACATGATAATTGTATCTGGAGAGTCGTGCCAGCCACCTCTGTTCCATTGCTCCCAGTTTGGCGGTGGAGATGTGAGCCAGGGGATTATTATCCGTATAGACTTCAATTTGGGCTCCCGTGAGATATTCCGAGAACCTTTCGGTTATTGCCCATACTAGTGCCAGTAACTCCAGCCAAAGGAAACTGTAATTCTCGGGGTTGCGCTTGGCTTCCCGTAACGTCCGACTTCCATATGCAATCACCCGTTCAGTACCATTCTGTACCTGGGCCAGTACTGCACCCAGGCCGTAGAGGCTTGCGTCTGTATACAACCGAAAAGGGAGGTTATAGTCTGCGTAGGCAAGCACAGGGGCGCTAACCAAGGCCTCTTTCAATTGGTGTAAGGCTTCTGCTTGTCTTGGTCCCCAGAAAATTTTCTGTGCTTTTGGTCCTTTCGCAGTCCCTCGGAGCAATTCGTGCAAAGGTTCTGCCTCCTTCGCAAAATCTTTGATAAAGCGACGGTAATATCTGGCTAGCCCCAGGAAAGCTTGAACCTCCCGCACTGTGCTGGGTGTGGGCCATTGTAGCACTGCTCTCACTTTCCCATCGGAGGGCTGTACGCCGGCTTCCGACACCTTGTGTCCGAGATATTCAATCTCTTCCTGAAAGATCCGGCATTTTTTTGGTTTCAGTTTAAGCCCATGGGCCCGTAACCGCTGAAACACTTGACCCAGGTTTTCTAGATGTTTTTCGAAGGTTGCAGAATACACTACTATGTCATCCAGGTAAATCAACGTGGCCTCGAAGTTCATGTCTCCAAGGCAACTTTCCATGAGGCGCTGAAAAGTTCCTGGGGCATTATTTAGTCCAAACGGCATGCGATTGAACTCGAAGAGTCCCATGGGTACAATAAATGCGGTCTTGGCCTTGTCTTTCTCTGCCACAGGGACATGCCAATATCCTCTGGCCAGATCAAGGGAGGAGAAGTAACGTGCCTTTCCCAGCGCCGACAGGGACTCCTCTATCCGGGGCAGAGGGTAGGAATCACGAACCGTGCATCCATTAAGCTTGCAGTAGTCAACACAGAAGAGGGTAGACCCATCCTTTTTCTTGACCAGCACGATTGGGGAAGCCCATGGACTCTGAATTTCTCTTACCACCCCGCTCTTCAGCATCTGCGCCAAGAGCTCTTTCACCTCTTGGTAGTGCTTTGGGGGTATTTGTCTGTACCTTTCCCTGATCGGTGGGGCATCTCCCGTGGGTATTTCATGCTGAATCTTGTCAGTACAGCCAAAATCTTCTGCGTGACGGGAGAACGTGGCTTGATTCTCCCAAATAAAGTCTTCTATGGCTTGGGCTTGCTCCAAAGCGAAGGGGCTCAGGTCCACTCCCATCTGCCCTAAGATGACGCGACTGTTCCACTGATCAGTGGGTTTCTCTTTTCTTTCCATAGAAACAGCCCAAGTCCAGGCTTCCCCTGCCATGGGCTGCAATTCAATCGATTCTGCGGTCGCCACCTCTTCAGGCGCCAGGTAGACATGAACCAGAACAACTCCCGAGGTCAAGGTGTAGGCCTGTTCACCGGTGTTCACGCAACGGAAAGGGACTCTTCCATTTTTTACTGTTGCTAAAGTGCGAGCCACCAACGGTTCATCTCCGTTCTCTTCACCACGGTAAGGCTCCACCAACACCTCCATCCCCTCGAGTGTACGGTGGGCTCCGACTGGCAAGGTGAGGACTGTCTCATGATTTGGAGGTAGAGTAATTGTTGTCTGTCTTGGGACTCGAACCCTCCCCACCGGGTAGCGGCTCCCACCATTCCTCCACAGTCCTCGGGCACGGATAAGGTGTTGGAAGACCTTTTGGGCGGGCCTGTTAGCAACTGTCGTTTTCCAGTAATCACAGCCCCCCTTGTTGAAGAGCAACTGGTCTAATTCTTTCAGGACGTTCATACCCATGATAGCCGGCACCTCTCTGTCGTACCGGCCCTCCGTTAACACAATCCCTTTTTTGCCTAAGTTCTGGCCACATGCACGTATGTTCATCCACACGACTCCTACAACCGGAATGGGAAGATTGTTTGCAGCCCTCAGTTTGATATGTGCCCCTTTGTCAATGGATACATTTTGTCCAAAATGTTGGTAGAAGAACTGTTCTGGCATGGTGGTCACTTGGGACCCAGTATCCATCAGGCATCTTACTTCTTTCCCTTCAAATTCGGCCATGATCGTCGGCGTGCTGGCTGCTATATCTTCAGGGCGTTGGTTTTCTCTAAGCTCAGTTGGTCTCCCCGCCATGTGCCCATCCATGGAGGGAGGCACTAGTTTATCGGCGGTCTTTCTTGAGACGTCTTCCTCTCCGGACAGTGTCGGAATAAATGGTTCTGATTTCCACAGTTCCAACACTGGTAGTCTCCAGCGGGTCTCGATCGTCTCTGCTCGATCTGTCCCCTCTCTTCTTGATAGGTATGCGTGCGGGTATTTGGCCGCGGTGCTGTCGTTCTTACTTCTGACGCCGGGGCTTGCATATTCTTCAGCAACTCTTGTAGAGCAGTAACCGTCTCTTGTAACTGATCCACTTTAGCCTCAAGTTGGCTCGGTTCTCGGTTTTTCTCACCCGGGACTATCCTATGCATACAAACTTCTCCCCAGGCGTTCTGCGGGTCGCAATTTTCAGTTTGTGCGCGGGAGACTGCTTCTTCCAATATCTCCTGGAAAGTTAGTTTTTTTTCTACCCTGAGCCGTTCACGGAGGGCACCTTTGATCTTGGGGCTATGTAACCCACGGAGGAATTGATCTCGTAGGGTACGGTCAGCATAACCGGGGGTTTGTGCTATCTCTGGCTCTGCTGTAAGCATTTGTCTCATTATTCTCTGGAGTGCATTTGCATACTGTGGCAGACCTTCCTCTTCACCCTGCAGCCTGTAGAACAGTTGCGCCTGTAAATCTCCTGCTTCTGGTTTCCCGCCATACACTCTCTCAAGAATCTTCACCACCTGCTCTAACGTCTTTCGTTCACTCTCAGGGCGCAATAAAATAGTCTCTTGAGCATGGCCTTCAAGGGCAATCAGCAATATCTCCCCTTGATTTTCTGCAGTCACTCCTGCTACTCTCAACATGCCCCTCACTCTCTGCGCCCAGTCATGGAGAGGTACATTGTTGCCAGTAAATTTTGGTATATGGGTCAGCATAGCCCCCAGGGACAGCTGCCTTGCTGGTATTCCCCCATCAGGTTGTATTAGAACACCTCCATCAGCGACAGCCCCCTGTCCGTCCATTGTTCCGTACCAGCCTGCGTATCCTGCCGACTACGCCAAATGTAATAACCTGCAGGTAACGGGATACGCAAGGACTGCACGGAACCACGGGGGTTAATCAATGCAAATTTAATAACATATTGCACAACACAGGTGGAGGAATAGTGCGGGAACGGAGGGAGAGAAAATCGGGAAGGTGCACAGCAGTAGATATAATGTAATATACATACAATCACTTTGAATAGCTTGTCAAGGGTGGGAAGCCTCAGATTGTACTCCCAAAAGCAAAACACAAAAATCCTTATTAAACAAAAAAACGCAGAGTCCTTGTTATCTTACTTGTATAACACAGTGCAGAGTCTTTTCCTATCTGTCCCTAACTAAAAGTAGTGTGCACACTTAACTGCAGGTTTCAGCGTGGGGTACCTCGTCACCGTTGGGGCCCGTATTCCGCCGCAGACACCTCTAAAGTTTAGTCTTTGTCCCGGATCTGTAATTTGCCCGTGCTGTCTGGCACCTCGCTCCACATCCAGCCTTTCTTGGATCTGTGTCTTGGGGAGATGTCAGGCAACACTCAGGTACTTGGACCTTGTTCAGCAGGGCAGAATGCAGCCTTGCCTTCTTCAGCACGTCCGAACACACACACCTCAGCATAAACAGCTACCAAACAAAAACAGCTCCTCCTCACATCCTGTTCAGGATTGTACCAAGTAAATCAAGCAGCAGGGGGTTTGTGCCCGCTGTTCTTTGTTTTGACAGCAGGTGGCAGCATAACAAGGAAAAGTCCACAGTCTTCTAACCTATATATGTAAATGTTAACAGGTCTTACACGTGCGCACAGTGCTTTTTTGAACGCAGCGATTTGACAAAAATCTGACAAATTTAACAAAATCTCTGCGTTCAAAATTGCAGCATGTCACTTATTCCATGCGCTTTGGATGCAGCTCCCACTCTGTCTATGGTGGGGGCAGCATCCAGAGCGCATGAAATCGGCATCTATTCTGCAGAAACACTGCATCCATTATACAGTGTTTCTGCAGCGATTTGAAGCGCACATGCATTGCCAAATCACTGCAGATTTTTCTGCAGTGACACGAAGCAACGTGTGCACACAGCCTAAAGAACCCTTTCCTATTTAGTTGCCGGAATCAACTTTCTTCCACATATAGTTGATGTCTCCCAGTTCTATGTAAGCCTCATGGAAGGAAAAAGTCATGTGCTTGTCCTCTGTATTGACCACACATGTATTTATACATATAAATGAAATCTCCTCTTAGATGTCTTTTTTCTTAGCTAAACAAGCCCAACTTTTCCAACCTCTCATAATATGGGAGGCCTTCCATCCCATACATTATTCTAGTTACTCACCTTTGAACTGGCTAACTTCCCAATATCCTTTTTAATATGTGAAGCCCCAAACTGGATCCCAAACTGTAAATGTGAACTTATGAAGTGCTGCAGAATATATCAGCGCTACAGAAGTACAATTATTCTGATAGGTCAGAATTGAAAAATGGTGCTTGTTCAAAAAGGCCAAAAGTGTCTGGGATAAAAAGTCCTTAAACCAAATATTTCCTGTTTATATTTTGCCGGCAAACTAGTTTTGATTACAGGGTTATATTTGCCAAAATAAATTCCAATGCAAAGTTATTTAAATTGAAGGAAAAAAGACACTAAAATGATAGGTACTACACTTTCTGTAATATAAGATATGAGTTTCTACAATTAAAAAGAATGATTCCAATAAAAGACCGCAACAGAAAGTGTCTATTTCTATTATATGCGTTTAATATCTCTATGGATGATGAAACCACTAAAGATGCATAGCATACAATGGTATCATAAATCTTCAGCTCTGGTAATCGATATCTGTCTTGTTCTTGTATTTCCAGTAAATAATGAACTAAATATAATTTATGGTAGTCTACAAAGAGATGTCCCTATGTCTACTGCTCACATTTATTGTAGAGCTCATATATTAATTATATTTCCAGAGATCGGTGGTATGCAATTCAGATTTCGGATTTGACTTTCCACACAGAGTATTGAGCTTTGGAAAATAAAATAATAGCTAAAAGATGTACACTATCAAATAATGAAAATAAATTCATTGCTTTAACAATTTTGATTAGGTTAAAGTTTAAACTGATCCACAATTGATTAGCATTTAGCTTTCATCTAAGCATTACTCTATGAGCACAAAAGAATACCTGGATGTGCATAGTGTGTGAGGAAAGTGGGGCTGGAACCTGAAGCCCTACATCTATTGCACTATACTATACAGTGTGTCCACCCATATCCGGACCACCGCCATTAACTTGAGAACAGCGGCAGCTATAGGCATAGAAGTGGTGTCTAGGTATTGTAAAGTAGCCATGCGCTACACAATGAAACCACCTATAGCGCCACCTGGTGGAAAACAACAGAGTTAGTATTTTTATCTCGAAAACGGAACAAGATAGAGAAAAAAAGTGAATTACAAAGTTGTAGGGCATCATCAATTCAATACGAATCAACACCTTGCATACAGAAATGCTATGATTAGAATGTATAAAACTCACAAGGCTGTGGACATGAAGCAATACCTCATGCAGACCTTCCTACAAGTCATTGGGTATGGTGGCTGCGTGGAGTGGCTTCCACACTCACCTGATCTGACCCCATTGGACTTCTTTCTGTGAGGTCACATCAAACAGCAGGTGTATGCGACTCCTCCACCAACACTGCAGGACCTACGACGACGTATCACAGATGCTTGTGCAAACGTGTCACCTACCATATTGCACAACATGCAGCAAGATATAGTATGCTGTCCAGAGTCCAGATGTGCATTGCAGCTGACGGTGGCCACTTTGAGCATCAAACTTAAATGAGCTATATGTGTGACCAGCATTCAGTGTTTTGGGGGGATCATGGGTTTCATATCATAGCATTGCTGTATGCAAGGTGTCGATTCGTATTGAATTGATGATGCTCTACAACTTTGTAATTCACTTTGTTTCTTTATCTCGTTCCGTTTTCGAGATAAAAATGCTAACTCTGTTGTTTTCCACCAGGTGCCGCTATAGGTGGTTTAATTGTATAGCGCATGGCTACTTTACTATACCTAGACACCACTTCTATGCCTATAGCTGCTGCCATTCTCAAGTTAAAGGGAACCTGTCATCAGAAATTTTGCTTTAAACCTAAAAGTTTCCCCCTCTACAGCTCCTGGGCTGCATTCTAGCAAGGTTTCTGTTGGTTTTTCGCTCCCTTTTAGACCAAATATAATACTTTATAAAGGTGTACCTTTTGGGATGCTAATTTTCTAAATCGTCCATGGGGGCGGGCTCTCTGGTGTCCGTTATGTCCACCCTGCCAATTTACGACGTTCCCCAACGAGATTATGGGTGGCGCTGTGATTATCATTGCAAGTGCCCACCCATAATCTAGTGCACGCACTTTCCTCTCTGCCTCCAGCGTTCTGTGCAAGCGCTGGCCGTAACCGCTGGTGTCCTGCTCCGATCCTCCCATCTATTTCCTGTTACAGGGAAAGATGGGAAAGAGGGGACGTGCGGTCATCTGGCCAGCGCTTGCGCAGAACGCTGGAGGCAGAGGGGAAAGCGCGGGCACTTGCGATGACAACACAGCGCCGCCCATTCTCGTGCCTGCGCAAACGTCACCAGCGGTCACACTGTGCACGCAGTGCACAGTCCCGCTACAGTGGCACTGCGCATGCGCCGGACCACGGGCTCACTGGGCGGCATCCTGGAAGTATGAAATGCTGCGTTGGGGGACGGCGTAAATTGGCAGGATGGACATAACGGACACCAGAGAGCCCGCCCCCATGGACGATTTAGAAAATTTGCATCCCAAAAGGTACACCTTTATAAAGTATTATATTTGGTCTAAAAGGGAGCAAAAAACCAACAGGAACATTGCTAGAATGCAGCCCAGGAGCTGCAGAGGGGGAAACATTTAGGTTTAAAGCAAAATTTATGATGACAGGTTCCCTTTAATGGCGGTGGACAGGATATGGGTGGACACACTGTATACAGAGTTAAAAGGAATCTGTCAATTGATTTTTAGTATGTAATCTGAAGGCAGCATGCTACAGGTGTTAAAGTTAAAAAGCTGAATTCAAAGATGTGTCTCTTATCAAGCTGCCTGCTGTTGTTTACTTGCAATGATTTTTTTTAGCTCCGGGTGATTATCACTGCTTGGACTACATTGCCTTGTGCCTGGTAGTTTCACATACCCCTTCCTGTGATTAGCAGCTCATTTTCCATAGACATTTAACATTGAGAGCTTGGTGTGGGCCCGGTTAGCTTTCTCAGCCCTGCTGCATGCTAACTCTAAAACTCTGATTGTGTCAGAACTGCTACATTCAGTAAACTACGTGATACAGCATTAGATTTAGGATTTCTTTGTCTACATGATGCTGATCTCAGATGCATTAGCAAAAAACTGCTGACAGATTCTGTTTAAATGGTTAGCTCTGTTTATCAGATAAGTGTTAATTTTGTGGATGGTATTGGTATGTGGCTTTTAATGTCATGGTTTTGTTTAACATTAGCCACATTGTATAACTCCAACTATTAAAGGGGTGGTTCTGTGGCGCCCTGGACAAGCCAGGACGTCACAAGCACAACACACCCCACACTCCCGGTCAGGCACACCGAAGTCAGACACAAACCCTTGTTGCCTTCCTCCAGGGGCTGATGTTCACACCACGGGGTGGGCCAGGCGGTTGGCCCCGCCCACCGAGGAGTACACAGTCCTGGAGGCGGGAAAAGTAATGCAGAGATCAGTTTTGAGTAGAGGTGAGAGAGGAGTGAAGTGGCAGTTAAGCAGCCTGAAGTTGGTCCGGGTGTGTAGCCCGGACAGATCAGCAGGGTTGGCAGACGGTGGTGACCATCTGCAGGAGTGGCCTATTGGAGCTAGCCGTGGGGACCGTGGATGGGCGGTGGCCCGGCGGTACCAGACCGGTACGCAAAGAGAAGCCAGCACCATCCGGCAGGGGCTTACGGACCCCGGCAAGACTAGGAGTCGCCATGAATTTGCCAAATCCGTTAGCGAAGGGAACCTCCTGGGTTTCCCAGCAGCCAAGTCCCATCAGAATTAAATAATTACAAAAAATTACAAAAAAATCTCCGGCACTCCAATTCAAGAAGGATAACGAACACAGTCTGGATATCTTTGGTGCTTTTTTATTATTGTGAAAAGGAAATGAAAAAGTCTGTCTCAACGTTTCGGTCTCGATGGGACCTTTATCGAGAGTTCTATCAGACTAAGGAATTAGAGTAAGGGTACGGATTGCACCAACTTGGAACTGTGTGGGTCACCACCAGAAAATGTAAGTAAATCAGTAAATGCACTGTGACCAATATATTGAAATGTCAGTGTCAGCCAGTAGGAGTCGCCAGATGAATCATGCAGTGGCATATTACATCGAAAGAACACCCCAGTCCAAACAACTGTCCAGTGAGGGCAAAAACCACTATATGATCATGTCACCTATTTGATCCAACAGGAGAGCCCTGTCATGTAGAGATGAAGGGGGTGCACAGATGATATAGATGATATAGGTATCGATAGCCTCGCCAGGATATGCTGAGATGTGGCAGGGACTGGCCTGTTAGACAGAGACGGTCTCCTGTGCTTGCTATGGGCTAATGTATCTCCGGGGGGCGGGCATACATTTACTTAAAGGGGGGTTAACTGGCATAAGAACCGGCCCTTTGTTGCAGGGATTTCCCAAAGTATTTCACTTAGGGTGAACTGGTCAGAGGACCCATGGGGAGTAGAGGGAAACCTGCGTCCGGTAAAGACCCTGGCTGGCTGAAACATTGAGACAGACTTTTTCATTTCCTTTTCACAATAATAAAAAAGCACCAAAGATACCCAGACTGTGTTCGTTATCCTTCTTGAATTGGAGTGCCGGAGATTTTTTTGTAATTGGTTGCTTGTTTTCTCCAGAGCACCCTACCACTCAGTGAGCCAGGTCTATTCGATATATAAGTCCCATCAGAAGGCAACAGTCCAACCAAGAGAGGGAAACACAGTCACCGCCAAGGCTAAAGTTCCCAGGGCCAGAGCCTGCGGGCAAAAGGGGCTCCTTCAGCACCCATCCAAGCTGGGGAGTGGGTTACCAGTGGGAACCCATTGGAACCGTACACGTTACACAGGTGCAGGGAAAGGCAGTCGCCATCAACCTGCCAGGAGGAGAAACACCGCAGCCGTCTGTGGGACCCTAGATCGATATTATATTGAGAAACAATGTTTCTCTCAAATACCTTGTGTTGGTAATAGTGCTTGTGAGAGGCGCTATTGCAGACCGCTGTTCCCCATCCAGTGACGTACCCGTCAAGTGTGGCACACGTCACATCCATGCAGCCGGCTGCATTCTGAGCCCATCTGCTCCCTGCTCCTCCTCCCTCTTCCCTCACAGCACAGCGCGTCTCTTGCTTGCAGCATTCTGTGAGGAGGGAGGGGGAGCAAGAGACGCGCTGTGCTAGGAGGGAGGGGGGAGCAGGAAACGCGCTGTGCTAGGAGGGAGGAGGGAGGGGGGAGCAGGAGACGCGCTGTGCTAGGAGGGAGCAGATGGGCTGTGACAGCAGTGAAACACCTCTCACAGCTCGGAGTCTGGAAGAATGTAGCCGGCTGCATGGATGTGACGTGTGCAGCATTTGACAGGTACGTCACTGGACGGGGAACAGCGGTCTGCAATAGCGCCTCTCACAGGCACTATTGCCAACACAAGGTATTTGAGAGAAACATTGTTTCTCAATATAATATCGAACTAGACAATAAAAAATATGGGTGAACCACCCCTTTAAATGGTAGCTGCTATTTAAAAATATTTGTAAAATATCTCATGCATGGCCATAGTCAAGATCTGGTAATCTGGTGAACAGGTGTCAGGTAATCAGTTGCCAGGAGTAAGTGTTAGGCACAGGCTAAGTTGTTGACATATTAACATTTATTCAATGCATGAACATATTTATGAATATAGTTTATTCACTACAAGTATTTACTTTTGTACGCTGCTTATTCAACTCAGGTATACATGTTTACATATACACTGGAGATCAACACACAATTTCCTAAAGGTCATTGTGTCATCCTATGGTGATTATATCCTAACATGAGTAAACAGTATTTTAAGTTTATTTCATAAATTGAAATTTTTCAAAAGCCGATAATAAAAATGTAAATTAAACAAATTAAAAAGACCATTGATCAAAATTAGAGATCACTCTCAGATACCTGCAATCTGGCACTTGGTGATAATTTCTTCAATTATCTGACAAACCCTGTTTTGCAGCCTAATTTTCCAGTTTGCACTGACTTTTCAAAAATGGTTTGCTTTTCCAAAGTGACTGAAACTTTCCAGCATCAGGATGTCCAGATGAAGGCCAAAGAGGTGACCCTATCAGTCAGAGCAAAAGAAGTCGGTTGTTCCAAGTCTATGATTTTGAGAATATTGCATCTTTACAACATCACAAATTCTTTCAAATGCCCAAAGAAGGCTGGTCGCTCTCGAAAGACAAATGCAAGAGAGAACAGGATAATGCGGAGAATCTCCATGGGTAATCATTTCAACACTGCAGCTGAATTGCTTGCCAGTTCAGCACTGAACAAGGTAAGGATTTGTTTCATTGTCACAATGTTTAAGAGCATTTGGACTCACACCATTCATTAACAAAAAGAATCAAATGGCTAGACTCTCCTTTGGTCAGGAACATGTGTGGACAGAGGAGAAGTGGTCCATAGTTCATTTTAGTGATGAAACCAAGTTTAATTTGTTTGAGTCAGATGGGAAAAATTCTGTTCATCGACAAACTGGGGAAGGACTAAACCCAAAGTGTGTTAAGAAGTCAATGAAAGGTGATAAAGGAAGTGTCTTGGTTTTGGGAATGTTCTCTGCTGCAGAAGTTGGATCTCTCATACAGCTACATGGCAGAGTGAATGCAATTGTGTATCAGAACCTTCTTTAACAACACATGGTTCCTTACTTGCATTCATTACTCAATCAGTCAGCAATTTTCATGCAGGACAATGCCCCAAGTCACACAGCAAAATGGGTAAAGCAGTTCCTTGAAACAGAAAACATTGAAACAATGAAATAGCCAGCCCAGAGTCCTGATCTAAACACAATAGAAATCCTATGGAAAATCATTGATGACAAAGTTATGGCTACAGTCCTACAACAGTCAAAAACTGTGGAAGAGAATAGAAGAGTGGACCAAAATCACACCAGAACACTATGAGAGACTAGTGATGTCCTGTGGCCGCAGATGTGCTGAAGTCATTCAAAGCAAAGGCCTGTACACTTTCTACTGATTGGTGACTGTTGTTTCCTTCAGAAAATCTACTTATAATTTTTCTCTGTTGTTGTTCTCTAATTATGATCATCATGTTTTGGGCAAAATAAAGGTTTTATGTTGATAAACTTTGGATCGTTTGTAAAACACTGTTCTAGTGGCATGATGCACCCCTTACAAAAACCTTCAAATGTTGATCAATGTAGATTACATGTAGATTACATTATAATTTATTCATTACAGGCATATACAGTATTTATGTGCATGTTTTTCTCACTGGATATATTATATACATTCATATGATTTATTCACTGAAGGTATATACACTCCTGATCATTGAAATGACAACACTAAAGCCTAAAAATCATGGTGTTGTGTAACTTACAGGATCAATAGACAGATTCATTATTTGCAAATTATGAAAAAGTGAGAAAAAGCATTTTCAAAACATCTCGATTTATTCAGCATGGAATATAAGCACTATGCACAGAAATACCTGACCTTAAATGCCCTTATCATACTGTCACTTAGTTCATAATGGTTACCTAAAAAAAGTTCTTCCACACTGCGTGCACTTGGGCACACAAATCATCAAGATCGGCTGCTGTAAGCTCCCTTTGTAGATCGAAACATTTCAGATTTGCTCTATGGAAGGCAAGTATACAGGCACTGTATTCCGTTGTAGCACATTTAGGCAATAAAGGCTGTACAAAGTAATATGAGCCATGGGCAAATTGTCATTGTCATGTTGAAAAACTGTTCCTGGGTCACTTTGTAGAAATAGCCATGGTACTGATTCCACAACCAAATCCATGAAACACTGAGTTGTTGCTGCAGCTGGAATAAAGATCAGAAGGGTCTGACTGCCATATATTCTGCAACTTACACCATAACTTTGGTAGTAGGACCTGTGGGAAATTCCGTTGCTATGGGTTGTTTATGGCATTATCCATGGTGTTTCCATACAAATCTCTGACTTTAATTGCATCTAAGACAAAAGTGGGTCTCATCATAGAAGAGGATGCCTCCATTCCAGACTCACTGCTGTCTTCATTGATAGCCTTTGAGATCGGCAGAGTGAGATCAATGGGACAACCATAGCTGGACATCTGTCTTGACGTCCAATTTCACTTCCAGTACAGAACAGATCACTACGCAACGTTCTTCTAATCTAATGGTCCGTCTGTACAGAGGTTTGACTCTATCACTGTCATTCCAGTTCACTGTTTTTCTCCCAACTGCTGGGACAGGCAAAGTTGACATCATGGAGTACATGTGTTGTGATCTTTCAGTGTGATAGACTGAGGTCTCTCAATTCAATGATTCTGTACTTCTTAGAAGGGGCGTCGCCAGCATTAAAAATTCTTGTACAGAGTCTCGGATCTCCTGCAGCCACGCCTTGAACTCTGTTTGCATCATATTGCTGGCGATGCAGTTCAATTCTCTGCCTGAAGCTTGCAGCGGGCAGTCATGTTCTATGACCACATATTGTTACTTCAGATATAGCAGAATCATCGTAGGACCTTGTGTGGATTATGTTGTACCTGGGTGTTTTGTGGATTAATAAAGGGGTGAAAGAGGGTGTGTTTTTAAGTATTTTATTTCAAATAAAGTATTTTGTAGTGTTTGTGCTTATTTCTTTTCACTTACAAATTAGTAATGGGGGGTCTCATAGATGCCTCTCTTTACTAATTTAGGGCTTAGTGCCAGCTGTGAGCTGTTAATAACTCCTTATTACCCTGATTGCCACCACACTCGGGCAATAGTGATGAGCCGGGTAAAGTTTCTGGGATTGTCTCATCAAATGAATGCAACAATTCTGGGCAGCTGCAGGCTGATATTTTTAGGTTGGGGCCCCAATAATCATGGGCCTCCCCAGCCAGAAAATACCATCTACCACCTGTTGGCTGCATGCCGTTTTATTTTAACTATTTATTTAAACAATTTAAAAAAAAAGCATGAGGTTCCTCTTTTTTTGATACATAGTCAAGATAAGCACACGGCTGGGGGCTGCACCCTATAACCGTATGCTTTATCTGTGCTGGGTATCATAATATGGGGGACCCTATGCCAATTTTTTTATTTATTTAAAAACTGTTGATTGGTTGCAGTCAGATACGCTGTTACTCAGGCTGGGGACGCTGGCTGACTGAAACTGATCGGAGACGCCAGGACTTCCGGGGGGCAGGGGAAACAGTGCATATGTATGAGGTTAATGAGTGGCCCTGGAAGTAGAGTGAGGGTCTGGAAGCAGTGTACAGTGGCATGGAGACCGGTCAGTATAACGTGCTTGCTCCAAATCCCTATCCTTCTAATATCATTTTTACGTGCCGGATTTAGGTTCCCATAGACTTATACGGGGACTGGCGTCCAGCCAGATATCCGGGTTCAATTCTGGGCCTGAACTGCGTTTATTTTTACCTGGTTGGACTCCCCAATCCCAAATATCTGGGAGTCCGCCCATCACTACAATGACATCATTTTTTAAGTATTGGGGTTATTTCCACACTGGAAGAGCAGGCAGGATGGGGAGTGTGTGCAGTTTGCAAATAAATTAGGACAGTGGTGAAAATGAGAGAACTCAGATGTGTCTTTGTTATAATCTCTACAGATATGTCCTGGCTAGAAGAGGTTGTCTTGTCGGACCAGATGAAAAAGATGAGAAAAGTGAAGGAGTCCATCAGAAAGAATGTCAGCTAAGCACATTTCAGTAATTACCGTATTTTTCGCTTTATAAGACGCACCTGATCATAAGACACACCCCCAAATTTAGTGAGGGAAAAGAGAATTTTTTTTTTTAATGTTAAATGGGGTCCATCTTATAATGCCAGTGTCCGTCTAACAAATCATATAGGGTATATGTCCTTCATAGCCCCCCATCCTAAAATTAGCCACCTTAATCTGGATATGGTCCCCATATATTGAATAAAGCCCCCTTGTGCTCGCACACATTCCCCTGTGCTGCCCATGGCCCCCTATGGATTGCATACGTTCCCCTGCGCTGCCTATGGCCCACTATGAATTGCACACATTTCCCTGTGCTGCCTATAGCCCCCTATGGATTGCACATGTTCCCCTGTGTTAGATATCGCCCCCTATGGATTACACACATTCCCCTGTGCTGCCCATGGCTCCCTATGGATTACATACATTCCCCTGTGCTGCCTATGGTCCCCTATGGATTGCATACCTTCCCCTGTGCTGCTTATGGCCCCCTATGGATTGCATACGTTCTCCTGTGCTGCCTATGGCCCCCTATGGATTGCACACGTTCCCCTGTGCTGCCTATTGCCCCCTATGGATTGCATACGTTCCCCTGTGCTGCCTATGGCCCCCTGTGGATTGCATACGTTCTCCTGTGATACCTATGGCCCCTATGGATTGCACACGTTCCCCTGTGTTGCCTATGGCCCCCTATGAATTGCATACGTTCCCCTGTGCTGCCTATGGCCCCCTATAGATCGCACATGTTCCCCTGTGTTAGATATGGCCCCCATGCTGCTGCCCATAGTAAAATAAAACACTCTTTCCTTACCTCCTCCAGCGCTGATCTCCCTCCTGTCTCCCTCCATGCTTCTGCTCTCCTCCACTTCCTTGTTCTTGCTGCCGGTCATGTGATCGGCACAACAGAGTGACTTCATCTCTGCGTGCCTGATCACAGTGGAAGCAGGGACACCAGGGAGAAACGCTGGAGGGGGTAAGTAAAGCTTTTTTATTTTAGGATGAGCAGCAGCATGGGGGCCATATCTAACACAGGGGAGGCATATGCGATCACAGGGACGCGCAGGCTCATATAATATGCACCGCTGCCCCAGCCCGTCACTGCGGTGCGATTTCAGCACCATGGTGATGGACAGCGGCTGTGCATATTATATGAGCGGGAGCAGGAGTTCAAAGGCTGCAGCCCGCAGAGTTCACCAGCCCATACTACGGTATGTAGTGGTAGGTGTATGGTGAATGTATTATTGATCTTTGTATAATGTATGTTGTTTTGTAGAGGTAGTGGTCATTTTATTGTATAATGTACTCACTATGTAGTGATTTTAGTGGTGGATATTGTGTAGCGGTAGTATTTTGGCCATGTATAGTACTAAGTTTGGCATTATTGGTCATTGTGTAGTGTGTTTTATGGTCAACAAAGTGGTATACTGTAATTATATATGTATAGATTTTTTAAGTTGTATGCGGAGACATGTACTTTGGGACGGGCTCCTGATCTTTAGGGCCCTAGCAATGCCCCTCCTTCTTTGTTTGCTACAAGCGAAGATACCTGGCCTTCATCAAACAGTAGGTATTCCAAAATAATCACAGAAAACTTGATGTGATTTGGAGATTTAATGTGGCTAAATAAAGTTCTTTCACTTTGGCTTTTATGTTCCCCCATAATCCACCTATTCGAGCTAGGTGCTTAAAAATGTCATTATTTGTAGATCTTAGTGTTAAAATTTCAATGCATTTATGTGCATAATTTATAGAAAAATATATTTTCATTCTAGATTTATGTACAGTTTTTTCTGTACTCATATATATGCATATGGTTTATTGCCAACTAGCGTATATTTATGTATACTAGACACAAGCAAATTGTTTCACTGGACCTTAGGCCAGTGGCCATATTAGTGGCTTAGTGGTCCATGAATGCTGAAACAGATTTTTGTGGACCACTTCCCACTTGTCAGACTCAGCAATTTCTCTTCTGATTTGTACTGTAGGTCTACCAATCAGAAGAGACACAGGTGATCCTGACAAGTAGAAGGCAGTCTTTGAACCCAGGATGCAAATGCAGCAAGACTGCAGTGCTAACCACTAAGCCACTGTGTCGCCCATTAAAATCTATTTTTGCCTGCTCACTAGCTGATAACAAATAGTATATAAAAAACATAATGGGGTTGATTTAGCTAAGCTTTTATGCTAGTAAACTGGAATAAATAAAGCTGAAAATTTGCTGTTATTTTTGCAAAATGGGGTGTTATACAAAATGTTGTGACTATTAGTTTTTACTCCTGTTTGAATCAGATCTGCTGAAATAGGAGGAGTCAGAGTGGCTTAGGGGTGCACATCAAATTACTCAAAACTGACAACTTTCATTTTTTTACTTGAGCAGCATTTTTGGGCAGCGCACAAAAGCACATAACAGGAGAATTCATTAAGTGGTGTGTGCCTCTTAATGATTTATGCATCTCAACTTCACCAAAACTGGTGTAGCACAATTATGTACAACACAAATTTGATGAATCAGCCCCAATGTGTCCATTAATAAAAGGGAGAGAGTAATTTATTTTTACTTAAAAATTGATTCATGTCAGCCGCTGTCAAGTTGAGCGTGGGATGAATCCATGATGTGTCAATGGAAATGAAAGCGATAATAATATTATACATAAAGTACTAGAAAGTACAACTCATTCTGACTAGTAGCTAACTTCACACTCTCGGAAACATATTAATAGGAGAAAATACTTTCCCAATAAATGTATTAGATTAGAATTGTAGACACAAGCTTTCGAGATAGAAAAGTGCCATGTTCAGTGATCATTTCTTGGAAAATGATTGTTCGAAACAAAATTTTGTGATTGATTTTTTCGTGGATCTCTTGGTACATGAAGCAAACACAGATATCTAGATAATGCTGGTTAAAAGGATTGAAAAATGTAATCTAAAGGGATACTGGAAAATGAAACCATTCAAAGGGTCACACATCAAATTAACTTATCATGCTGACTGAAGCTTTTTTAATGCAGTATAGACTTTAGAAAAAGCCTTTAGGCCAGTAACGTACTATATTTTCTTCTCATTAGTTGGACAGCAAATATCTGCATCCAAATGATACCATTGTTGCATTCATTTATCCATTATTCTTGATGATGAAACTGAAAAGGAGCATTGAGTCATACAGACTGGGATATATTGCACTTATTTTGTAGATTAATATAAAATACAATCTATCAAGTCAGGGTTCAGACACAGCTCTGAAACAATTAGGTTATTAACAATATTCTTGGCTTGGAGGCATGCCATTAACATAAAAAACACTATGCTTTAATTTGACATTAAATATTATATAAATATTTGATATTGCAGGAAGTACAATGATTGGACTGCACAGCACTGAGATAAAGTTATTTACTCTGATGAAGACCGCTTCAGGTTGTTTGGGACATCTGTAGGAATGATTGCTCGGAGAAAAGAAGGTGAGCACT
Source organism: Anomaloglossus baeobatrachus (assembly GCF_048569485.1). Taxonomy (NCBI): domain Eukaryota; kingdom Metazoa; phylum Chordata; class Amphibia; order Anura; family Aromobatidae; genus Anomaloglossus; species Anomaloglossus baeobatrachus. Next base: position 330,647,271 of record NC_134353.1, read on the forward strand.
ACATCCTGAGATGTTTCATGTTTGGGATTGGCTTTCATCCAAGGGAGTAGGCTCACTCATGTAATTTTGTCAAAGAACGCTGCCATGAATAAAGAATGACATCTAAACATCTCCATGTGCAATTTCTTCCGACAATCCAGGAGCAATTTAATAAGGAACAAAGCTGTTTCCAGCATGATGGAGACCATGTCACAAGCCAAAAGTAATAAATAAGTGGCTCACTGACCAAAATATTGAAGTGTTGCATTGATGGCCAGGAAACTCCACAGATCTCAATCCCATAAAATTGCATGTATAAAATACACACATACAGATAACACATGCATATACACAATGACATTTTTGTGATACATTTGTTCAAACAATTTATTTTTGAATACTATTTATATCCCAGCTTTGTCGTAAGGTGGCAATAGAAGTATCAATGACTTTTATCTTCTGTACATACTGTGTGCAATATTCACACTACTGTAGACCTTGAACAATTAGAATAATTCTTCCCAGGAAAACTTGCTGATCCTTCAAATTACTGTAATCAACAGCTGATGCTAAGGAGACTGTCTATTATATCCAACCACTAACAAGGATCTGTTTTACATCACTTACTCTTGTTTCCACATTTATAAAATAACAGGATACGTGTACTCAAAAGAGGTAACTTTTCCATACAGTTTAGACAGCTGTCAGTAAAGGCCCCATTACACGCTATGATTTATTTGACAATCTCATTAGCGATGTGACACGCCCAGATCGTTGATACGATTTGCCGAGATCACACATAGGTCGTTTATTAGCGGTCACACGTAACGATCGCACAAGCGATGCAAAATCGTTCATCGTTATATTGTTTGACCAAGGCGGTCGTTTTGATGTTGTTCGTCGTTTGCAGGGTGTCAAACGTACCAATATGTCTGCTGCGTTCCAAACTATGAACAATATTTTGAAAATGAATGACGTGTTAGCGATCAACGAATTTCATCCTATTTGCGACTGTTTGGAGTTGCACGTAGGTGTCACACGCAACGACGTTGCTAACAATGCCGGATGTGTGTCATGGAAACCGTGAAAACGCCAACATATCGTCAGATAAATTGTAGCATGTAACGCCGCCTTAAAGGCGGCGTCACACACAACGACAGATCTAACGATATATCGCCGGGTTCACGGATTCCGTGACGCACATCCGGCATCGTTAGCGACGTTGTTGCGTGTGACAGCAAGGAATGACTATTAACGATGGAAAATACTCACCTTATCGTCCATCGTTGACACGTCGTTCCTTTTTAAAATATCGTTGATTGTAGAGGACGTAGGTTGTTCATCGTTCCCGAGGCAACACACATCGCTACATGTGACACCTCGGGAACGACAACCTGCAGCTTACCTGCGGCCGCCGGCAATGCAGAAGGAAGGAGATGGGTGGCATGTTCCGGCCGCTCATCTCCGCCCCTCCGCTTCTATTGGGCGGCCGCTGTGTGACGTCACTGTGATGCTGAATGTCCCTCCCCCTTCAGGAAGAGGATGTTCACCGCCTACAGCGACGCTGTTAGGGAGGTAAGTCCATGTGACGGGGATTAACGACATTGTGCACCATTGGCAATGAATTGCCCGTGACACACAAATGACGCGGGCGGGTGCGATCGCTCATGCGATCGCTCGATATATCGATGCGTGTGACGGGGCCTTTACTCTTCGCATCTCTTTGTCCATCAGCTTAGTTAGCCAAGGCCAAAACACCTCTTATAAGAACAAAAGGATGCGGGAATGTTGGATAAAACATCTACCATCAGGGAAATGTCCAAAACACATTAGAATCCAAAAGTTCAGCTGACATTAATCTAAAGTGGATTGCCACATTTAAAGTATGGTTCCAATTGCATTTTGCACGGACGAGTGCAATCAGATTAAACATTTGATTGCTCTCCCTCTAGTGCAAAACTATGGCAGTGTCTATCTGCGATTCATCTCTCATGCAATTGCAGCATGCTGCGTTTGGCAGCGAGTCTCGGCTCACACACCCCCATACAAGTCTATGGGCGCATGTGAAACATCGCACTGAACTCATATTTCATCCGACTGCAGTGCAATGTATGGAAAGACAGGCAGCATAGGAGATGGGGAGAAAGTGTTCCCTCCCTCTTCTCCACAGCTGTTACCGGATCACAAGATCGGATCACAGTCGCATGACCCTCGAAGCAGAGGGTCATTAGCATATCGCTTCCGATGCTCTCACCTCAGAAGATATTTGCAAGTGGAACCGAGGCGTTAGTCTAATACAATAGTCCTTTGAATATGTAACTATATTTTATTTATTAAAACTGTCATATAATTTAACATTAAATATTTGCACCCAAAGTAGAAAGTTATCCCGTTCCCAGTGTATAGGAGATAACTAGTTGATTACTCAGGTTCCAACTGCTAGGACCCCAAAAGATCCAGAGACTGGGCTCTATCTTGAATGGAACAGAAGTGTTCATGCCAGAAATTTGCTCCATTCATTAGTTATGGGAGTGCTGGAAAAAGCTAAGCACATTACTCGCCTTTCCACTTCACAGAATAGGTTTGTCAGTGATTTGTGAAAATACATTTTTGAAAGTGAAGTGTCATGGGTTAATTGTCTATGCAAGTGAAATTTTGGTATTAGTTTTCCTATTTGACACTGAATCAAAATTCATTGCCTTAACCCCTTAACAGATATGTTATCACTGTATGGAGCACTGTGTGTCTGAGCTGTGTCACATACCCTATGGCTTTGATCACATCATTTTGACCCCAAGAGTGACACCAGCATTTAATATGTTTTAAAGGCATCCATCCTCTACACAATCTTTTGCAACACGATGGTGCGGTGTCTTCTGAAGGCAGGCTCAATCTACTAACAAGTTCTAATAAAAAAAAAAAAACATTTAAAAATATCTATGCCAAACATGGGATAGCTGCAATTCCCTCCAAAAGTGCAATTAAAACAATCAATATGTTGTATGTAACAGAAAATATTTGCTTGAAGCACAAATAACAAGTTCTTATATAGAGCCATAAAAAACTTTTGGATCTGGGAAATGGCGATACAAAGCTAGCTACTTTCTACTATTTAAAAAAAATAATTGTGCAAGTTTGGTATTTCCTTAAAGACCTGGAGAATCATACTGCCAAATCATTTTTACATTGTGAATGTCATAAAAGAAAACCCCAAAACAATGGCAGAATTGTAAATGTTGTAACCATTTCATCCCACTTTCAATTTTTACTCCTTTTTTTCTGTACAATATATGGTAAAATGAATAATGTCAATATGGTGCACATCTCATCCACAAAAAACAAGTCTTCATATAGCTATGTTGAGAGCAAAATAAAAAAGTGATGGTTTTAGAAGGAAAAGAGGAAAAATGAAAACTGCAAAAACTAAAAAAAATTGCCCAATAATTAATTAGTTAACGAGGACTCTCTCCATTTGTCACTAAAAGGAGGAGGTTCAACTCTGTGTGTTTTCAGGAAATATAATTTTTTATTGGATATATTATTTCAATTGTCTGCTCATGTCTTCTTTTGATAACTTAGAAAGCTGAGACCCACTTACCGTATTTTTTGGACTATAAGGCGGGACTTTTTTCCTCCAAATATTGGGGGAAAGTGTGGGGTGTGTCTTATAGTCTGAAGGGGAATGAGGGTGCTGCGGTGGAGCGGGTCATTGGCGGCAGGGACAGGCTGTAGCAGCGCCTGCCGTGACCACATGGGTCCGCTCATTTGATATGCATGCATCCTCCCGTCCATCATGGGCGGAATGATGGGTGGGGGTGCGCGCATATTAAAGAGCCGGCCTGCGTGATTTCCCTAGCAACTACAGTCTGGAGTGATCATGTGCGACTGTATTCACTGCTACCCGCACATCATAATCAGCGCGGGGCGCAGTGAATCAGTATACTCACCCGTTACCGTGGAATGCAGCATCGTGATGTCCTCCTGTCTGCCGACCACTGCTGTGTGTGGAGACTAGCGGTGCGCACAGAGATGACGTCATCGCTGTGATCACCGCTCTCTACACACATCAGTGTGACACGTCAGACAGGAGGACAGCTGCAGGGGAACGGTGACGGCTCCACACAGGTCAGCGGTGCTGCTGCTGACACAGACAGGAAGATGAGCGATCCTTCTGCAGTGAGCAAAGGTGAGTATAAACGTTTATTTTTTTTTGTGTGCCACAGGATGCAGGCCATATACCAGGATGGCAGTATATACCAGGATGGAGATATATAGCAGGATGGGGGTATATAGCAGGATGGCGGTATATAGCAGGATGAGGGCATATACCAGGATGGCAGTATATACCAGGATGGAGGTATATAGCAGGATGGGGGTATATAGCAGGATGGCGGTATATAGCAGGATGAGGGCATATACCAGGATGGCAGTATATACCAGGATGGGGGTATATAGCAGGATGAGGGTATATACCAGGATGACGCTATGTAGCAGGATGGGGGTATATACGAGGATGGCGGTATATAGCAGGATGAGGGCATATACCAGGATGGCAGAATATAGCAGGATGGAGGTATATACCATGATGGTAGTATATAACAGGATGGGGTTATATAGCAGGATGAGGGCATATACCAGGATGGCACTATGTAGAAGGAGGGGGGCTATACCAGGATGGCGGTATATAGCAGGATGGGGGCTATACCAGGATGAGGGATAGAGATATATATAAAAGGATGGGGATTATATACAAGACAGGATGATCATTACCAGGATGGGGTACCTTAGTAGAGAATTTGAGGACATTACCCCCATAATAGTGTCAGTAGCAGATCCTAGTGTGTCATAACCATATTTTTTGCTTAAAATTTTATTTTCCTATTTTCCTGCTCTAAAACCAGGGTGCGTCTTATGGTCTGGTGTGTCTTATACTCCGTAAAATACGGTACTTAAACTCATGGTTTTTTTTTAAATAAAGTACTCATTAAAGGGAAGGTTAATTTTCAAAATTTGTTTTATACTGTTAAATAATATTTGAAATTAAACACTTTGCAAAAAGTCTAAATCTTTTGATATTCTTTGTTTATTCACACCTCTCTGTCTCCAAGAAAACTAATTGTTGTGGCTTACATTTCCTCAATTTTAACTGGTTTCATAACTCCTTAGTTGCCATAAGGCTGCATGATCATTTAACAATACCACCTTGGATAAATGTCAAATAAAAGATAATTAAACAGTATTCTTAACTTTCCATGCTGTTTTGAGTAGATGAAATAAGAAACTAGCAAGCAGTGCTTGCGATGTCGTAGTGTGCAAAGTGCCCCTTAGGCTATGTGTCCACTAGAGTTGAGCGCGGTTCGCGGTTCGAGGTTCTCCAGTTCGCGGTTCGAGTGATTTTGGGGGTGTTCTAGATCGAACTAGAACTCGAGCTTTTTGCTAAAGTTCGATAGTTCTAGTTACGTTCGAGAATGGTTCTAGCAGCAAAAAGCAGGGCTTTTTACAGCTACAGTGTGCAGCAGCCATCGCTGGCAGCCTGCCAGAAGCTGGTAACCAAGATAAACATTGGGTATCCAAGCAAAGCGCTTTGGTTAGTAACCCGATATTTATCCTAGTTACGTGTGCAGGAAGCCGACACTTCCCCGCTCAGCTCGCTCCGCCCCCTCCTGCACGCGGCATGTACACATACATACACACACACACACACTCACACTCACCTGTCCCCAGCCATGCAGTCCACGACACTGACGTCCTCAGCGCCACATGACCCCGCTAGGCTCCACCCACTTCGCACTCCGCCGCCAGCACACATGGCTCCGCCCACCTGGCACTCTGCACACATGGTCCCGCTAGGCTCCGCCCACCTGACACTCTGCACACATGGCCCCGCTAGGTTCCGCCCACCTGGCACTCTGCACACATTACCCCACTAGGCTCCGCCCAACTGGCACTCTGCACACATGGTCCCGCTAGGCTCCACCCACCTGGCACTCTGCACACATGGTCCTGCTAGGCTCCGCCCACCTGGCAATCTGCACTCATGATCCCGCTAGGCTCCGCCCACCTGACACTCTGCACACATTTCCCCGCTAGGCTCCGCCCACCTGGCACTCTGCACACCTGGCACTCTGCACACATGGTCCCGCTAGGCTCCGCCCACCTGGCACTCTGCACACCTGGCACTCTGCACACATTACCCCACTAGGCTCCGCCCACCTGGCACTCTGCACACATTACCCCACTAGGCTCCGCCCACCTGGCACTCTGCACACCTGGCACTCTGCACACATTACCCCGCTAGGCTCCGCCCACCTGGCACTCTGCACACATGGTCCCGCTCGGCTTACCTGCGGTGATGAAGTCCCGACCTCAGCGCTGTCACTGTCCTCCATGGCCGCCGCTTGTCACATCACCTTCTTTCTCGCTTCCGACCGGAGACTGACTAGCGGTGACGTCACGGGCCTCTCGTGATACTTGGCTGTGAAGGTCATTGAACTCAGTGACAGGTGCTGTCAGCAGTGCAGGAGATCAGCGCAGGTAATGTACCTCGCTGACAGCAGCACTTGTCATCCCCTGCAGTGACCTGGGCTGACCTATTGATGTTAGCTCAGGTCACTGCATTGCTCTCCCAGCCAATGGGGAACATCCTGCTCTTCATTGACTGGGACAGTGTGGATCGTCATGGCAACCCCTTGGATTACACCAGACCTGGATTTGTTTTTCTTTCTAATAAATTGGTTAAAGAGGGAATGTATTGGGGAGTGTTTTTTCAAATAAACATGTGTTTGTCGTCTATTTTTTTTTATTACTGACTGGGTTGGTGATGTCGGGTATCTGATAGACGCCTGACCTCACCAACCCCAGGGCTTGATGCCAGGTGACATTATACATCTGGTATTAACCCCATATATTACCCCGTTTGCCACCGCACCAGGGCATGGGATGAGCTGGGGTGAAGCACCAGGATTGGCGCATCTAATGGATGTGCCACTTCTGGGGCGGCTGCGGCCTGCTATTTTTAGGCTGGGGGGAGTCCAATAACCATGGACCTCCCTAGTCTGAGAATATCAGACCCCAGCTGTCTGCTTTACCTTGGCTGGTGATCCAATTTTGGGGGGACCCCTACGTGTTTTTTTTTTTTAATTATTGATTTAATTTAAAATAACAGCGTGGGGTGCCCTCAGTTTTGGATTACCAGCCAAGGTGAAGCTGCCAGCTGTGGTCTGCAGGCTGCAGCCGTCTGCTTTACCCTAGCTGACTACAAAAATAGGGGGAACCCTACGTCATTTTTTTTTTTCATTTTTTTTTTCATTTTTTTGGCTAAATACAAAGCTAAGCACCCCTTAGTGCCACATGAAAGGCACCAAAGGGTGCAAAATTACAAAATGCAGGAGAGTGGGATATTATGTGTCTTTCTGCCATTATAATGACAGAAAAGACTGATATGAAGTGTATAAGCACAAGAAAATCACCAGAGCGCTCTACGCTGTGAAAAGCAGTAGAAAATGGCACTGGAGTGAACATGTGACCGTCTCATGTAGGTTGAAGCTATGGATCTTATCTGGTAGATTTATGTATTTTCCCTCCTTCAGTTTTTTTGCAGTACACAAAAAAAACGGAAGGCACACGGATGACAAACAGATGACATACGGACCGTCTACGGAACGGAAACGGATGCCACACGGATGCACCCGTGAAAGAAAACGGACTGTTTTTTGCAGACCACAAAAATGGATCGGTCGTGTTAATGTAGCCTTATTCTGATCTGCCGTTTATAAACAGCAGGCAGAAATAAGTGAATAGCACCCCCAGCGTCAGAAAATCTCCGGTATTTCAGGGCAAGCTGAGACCCTGGAGATCATGCTTCGGGACGGTTTTTCCGGTCCCCGCTCACGTGATCACAGGTATACACCGTATACCGATGATCACGTTACAGTAAATGACAGTGTCGGTAAAAAATTATTTTTCTCCTATCTGGCATGAACAAACATGATAAATCTCCTCCCCGGTCCCCTCCGGTCCCCCGGTGTCGCCAAAGTGCCCCCCCCTGATGCCCTCCCAGAAATCCAAGATGGCCGCGCGCACAGCAGCGCGCCGGCTGCATTCACCCTACTCCTCTGATTTCTGTCGCATGTGCCATGACACATGCGACAGAAAACTCTTCCCTAGGCCCTGCCAGGTCACCCCCTATAACCCCACCGGTGTTCCCTGGTGTCCCACGGAACCTGTGCCGCGTTGATCCCCCCACAGCCCTCTCCTTCACAATAGATGCTGCCGCATGCACAGAGCTGCTGTCAGCTCAGCTTCCTGTGTTCAGACACAGTGAGTGGTGGTTATGCATCTGTAAGCTAAATGGGCGGCATGGTGGCTCAGTGGTTAGCACTGCAGTCTTGCAGCGCTGAGGTCCTGGGTTCAATTCAAAACCAAGAACACCATCTGCAAGGAGTTTGTATGTTCTCCCCGTGTTTGCGTGGGTTTCCTCTGGGTACTCCGGTTTCCTCCCACACTCCAAAGACATACAGCGCTATGGAATTAATAACGCTATATAAATGAATAAATTATTATTATTACTGCAATGCCCTGCTCATAAGGTAAGAAACATAGTTGATCAGGAGAGCTATACTACATTTCCAAATGGAGGGATTTGCTTTTATAGTTTCCCTGCTGAACAACTACCAAACATGAGAGTCCGTTATACGCCACAAGAAAACACATCTAAATAGCGAGCTCTGTTGTTAAGTATTCATTCAGCTGGATAACTGGATTTAAAGGGGTATTCCATCTCCAAGATCCTATCCCGAATATATAGTAGGTGGAATAGGAATAATATCAGCAAATACCAATATTTGGAAATGTAGAATAGTTCTCCTGATTAGGCATGCCCTTACCTCATGAGCAGGGCATTGCAGCTTTGGTAGCAACCATTACGACATGGACTTTGCTGCTGTGGACCCGGGGAGAGTGAGTGCAGATTCATTGCACCCACACTCCTCACATGAAGGGTCTGCACTCCTAGAAAATGGGGGATACGTTCCCTGAGTGTCTCCCCCCATATTCTAGACGGTCCAGAGTCGTCGTGGGACCCCTTTATTTTTTTTCTTACAATAAATTGGTGAAAGAGGGAATGTTTTGGGGACTGTTTTTTCAAATAAATTTCTTTTGTCGATTTTTTTTGTTAGTACTGACAGTTTATGATGTTGGGTATCTAATAGACGCCATGACATCACAAACTGCTGGGCTTGATGTCAGGTGACTTTACAGCTAGTATCAACCCGATTTATTACCCCGTTTGCAACTGCAACAGGGCACGGGATGAGCTGGGGTGAAGCGCCAGGATTGGCGCATCTAGTGGATGCGCCACGTCTGGGGTGCCTGCGGCCTGCTATTTTTAGGCTGTGAAGGCCCAATAACTATGAACCTTCCCACCCTGAGAATACCAGACCACAGCTGTCCGCTTTACCTTGGCTGGTGATCCAATTTGGGGGGGACCCTACTTTTTTTGTGTAATTATTAATATTTATAAAATAATTATAAAAAAAGAGCCTGGGGGGACCTCCACATTGGATCCCCAACCACGGTAAAGCTGCCAGCTGTGGTTTTCAGGCTACAGCCGTCTGCTTTACCCTAGCTGGCTATCAAAAATGGGGGGACCCAACGTCATTTTTATTTTAACTATTTTTTAAATAGAAAAAATGAATGGGCTTCCCTGTATTTTGATTGCCAACCAAGGTAATGGCAGGCAGATGGGGGTGGCAACCCATAGCTGTCTGCTTTATCTGCGCTGAGAATCAAAAATACCGCGGAGCGCTATGTCATTTTTTTTTAAAGATTTATTTTTACAGCACTGTGATGTCCAGCAATCAAAATACAGGGAAGCCCATTTTGTTTTTAGTTATTTAAATAAATAATTAAAAAATATATATATGGGCTCCCGCTGCATTTTTTGTATTGCTAGCTAAGGGTAATCCAAGCAGCTACTGGCTGCTAACCCCCACTGCTTGGTGTTACCTTCACTGGCAATGGAAAATCCAGGGAAGCATTTTTAATTTTTTTTTGCCAAAAAACTTGAGCTTCGCCATATTTTTGTATGCTAGCCAGGTATAGCAGGCAGGTGCTGGAAGAGTTGGATACAGCGCCAGAAGATGGCGCTTCTATGAAAGTGCCAGTTTCTGAGGCAGCTGCAGACTGCAATTCACAGCAGTGGGGCCCAGAAAGCTCAGGCCAACCTGTGCTGTAGATTCCAATCCCCAGCTGCCTAGTTGTACCTGGCTGGACACAAAAATGGGGCGAAGCCTACGTCATTTGTTTTCTAATTATTTCATGAAATTCATGAAATAATAAAAAAAGGGCTTCCCTTTATTTTTGGTTCCCAGCCAGGTACAAATAGGCAACTGGGGGTTGGGGGCAGCCGTACCTGCCTGCTGTACCTGGCTAGCATACAAAAATATGGCGAAGCCCACATAATTTTTTCAGGGGGCTAAAAACTCCTGCATACAGTCCTGGATGGAGTATGCTGAGACTTGTAGTTCTGCAGCTGCTGTCTGTCTGTATGGAGAAGGGCAGACAGCAGCTGCAGAACTACAAGGCTCAGCATACTCCATCCAGGACTAATAGTAAAAGAGGTTTTTGCCCAGCTCACCTGTGCAATGGAAGCCAGTAATCCTGGGCTGTGCACGGAGAAGAGGTTTGGAGAGCCAGTCCATATGCATAGGAAGTGATTGAAAGATTTCACCAGCACAAAACTCCAGGCATCTTGTTCTTTAAAATAAAAACTTCTTTATTTTCTTGTCATTAAAAAGTCCATACTAATGGTTAAGCCCATGTCAGAGAGGACGCGTTTCGAACATCCAGTTCTTATTCAGTCTCTAAACCATCTAGTCACAGAGCTGTTTAAAAAGGGCTAAACCCAAACATGTGATCAAATGCAAGGAGAGAGCAAGACAATTACAAAAACATTAACCCATTACGTTGGATCACTCCATATAGTGCCATAACACTTATATACATACATAGTATTTAAGCAAGATTAATATGCAAACATCAATTCATTTCTTTTATTTAGACCCTTAGGAAATCTTGTGCCCATTAAAAACATCCATTTTATTTCTCTCTGAAAAAGGATATCTTTCAAATTTCCACCTCTTCTAGGTAGTTTGATTTTTTCAATGGCATTGACTTTCATGCCTTTCAAATCCCCTGCATGTGCGTCGCGAAAATGTTGAGACACTCCTGATAATTTTCTCGTGGTGGCATTATTCACATCATAAATGTGTTCAGATATCCTCTTTCTGAGAGAACGACAAGTGCTGCCTATATATTGTAACTGACAAATAGTACAAGATATTAAATAAACCACATGGTCTGAACCGCAGTTTATGAGTGACATTATTTTATAAGTTTTTTTATCAGTGAATGAAGAAAAATCCTTTACATTTAACATATAACCGCATAGTCCACACGATCTGTGGCCACATTTAAAAGAACCTGTACTAGGTAACCAATTGCCGGTATTTTTTTCCCATTTAGTGGAACCACACCTGTTCATGTGATCACTAGGTGATAACATAGATCCCAATGTAATGTTCCTTTTTGAAACAAATTTAACTCCATTTTTTAAGATTTGATATAACGTGTCATCTGTAGATAAAATGGGTAAATATTTTTTGATAATTTTAATTACATCATAATAGTTCTTACTGTATGTTGTTGAAAAAACAACTGACAATTCTTTCTGGGGACTATCTTTGATTTTATTCATGTCCAAATATTGTGACCTACTCACTTTAGTTGCCTTGGTTTTGGCTTTTTGGAGATTTTTCATTTTATAACCTCTTGCCAAAAACCTTTTTTCAATAGTGTTGCATTCCACCTCAAAACCACTTTGGGTGTTGCAACATCTCCTAGCACGGACATATTCACCTGTAGGGATGTTATCTATAACATGTTTTGGATGGCAGCTTCCCGCATGTAGTAGCGAGTTGCCTGATATGGGTTTTCTATAGAGGCTGCAATTAATTTCTCCATTGTCACCCTTCCCATGAAATTGTATATCCAAAAAATTAATTTTTGATACATCATGAAAAAAAGTGAAAAAAAGATTGTGGGCATTATTATTGATGTAAAATATAAAATCCTCAATTTTTTTGTTTGGATTTTGCCATACAATAAGTACATCATCTATAAATCTCAGATATAATGCTATATCCGAGAAAAAAGGATTGCACTGATTAAAAATATATTGTTCTTCCCACCAAAACATGAATATGCCCGCTAATGAGGGGGAAAATCGTGCACCCATTGAACATCCCTGCAACTGAACATATCCTTTATTTAGAAAGGTAAAATAGTTGTTCTTAAGTAAAAATTCAGTCACATCCACCAAATAATCTTGTAGTTCAAGTGAGTAGTCAGAATATTTTTTGAGCAAATCTTTCAAAGCTAAAATGGCAAGAGAATGTGGGATGGATGTATACAGTGATTGCACATCACAAGTTAACCAACTGTAATTATCCTGCCATTTCATCTGAGAGATAATATTCAAAACATATTTGCTATCTAACACATAGCCAGGAGACATTTTGGGAAGAAATTGGAGGTGGTTGTCCAACCACTCTGCCAGATGTTCAGTGTAAGAATTAATACCTGAAACAATTGGTCTCATTTTTGGGGGAAACTGATTTTTGTGTGACTTGGGTAAGGCATGCAAAGCATAAACAGCTCTGTGACTAGATGGTTTAGAGACTGAATAAGAACTGGATGTTCGAAACGCGTCCTCTCTGACATGGGCTTAACCATTAGCATGGACTTTTTAATGACAAGAAAATAAAGAAGTTTTTATTTTAAAGAACAAGATGCCTGGAGTTTTGTGCTGGTGAAATCTTTCAATCACTTCCTATCCATCCAGGACTGTATGCAGAAGTTTTTGCCCACCAAAAAAATGACGTGGGCTTCGCCATATTTTTGTATGCTAGCCAGGTACAGCAGGCAGCCATGGGCTGCCTCCAACCCCCAGTTGCCTATTTGTACCCGGCTGGGAACCAAAAATATAGGGAAGCCCGTTTTTTTTAATTATTTCACTTATTTCATGAAATAATTAAAAAACAAATGACGTGGGCTTCGCCCCATTTTTGTGTCCAGCCAAGTACAACTAGGCAGCTGGGGATTGGAATCCGCAGCACAGGTTAGCCCGAGGTTTCTGGGCGCCTCTGCTGCGAATTGCAGTCCGCAGCCGCCCCAGAAAATGGCGCTTTCATAGAAGCGCCATCATCTGGCGCTGTATCCAACTCTTCCAACAGCCCTGAAGCCGGGTGGCTTGCTGGGTAATAATGAGTTAATACTAGCTTTGTTTTACTAGCTAGTATTAAGCCAGAGATTCTTAATTTCAGGCACGTTTGACCCGGCCATTAAGAATCTCCAATAAAGGGTTAAAAAAAGACACCACACAGAGAAAAAATACTTTAATAGAAATAAATACACAGACACATTAGAGACTCCATGTTTATTACTCACTGTCAGCCCTCCACGATCTATGGTCTTCTGTCTTTCTCGTTCAACAAATGCAGCTCTGCTCCATCACTGCTGCATTGGGAAAGACGCTGCTTCCCGTGCATCCTTCACTCCGTGAAGGCTGCACGGGAAGCAGCTTGCAGCCTTCACTCCATGAAAGATCAGTGCTGCTGGCTATTAGCGGTAACAGCGGTAACGCTGACAGACGCGTTACCATAGCAACGGTGCTCCGATCATGTGATTCCCGGAGCCGCGGTTAGCGGTGACGTCACCGCTAACTGCGTTGCTATGGCAACAGTAATCTCCGTTAATGACCGGCTGTGTCAGCCGGTCCCTAACGGAATGGGGAGTCGACCATGTGCTAGAACATGTCGCCAGTACACGGCGATACACAAATGTGCACCGTGTACCGGAGAGTGCAATGACAGGACCTAGGACAGGACATGACGTCAAAGCCATGTGACCAGTCTGTAGCCAATGAGATAATAGCCACGTGACTGGTCACATGGCTATTTTGACGACGTCACGGAAGGTCCTGTCAGTGCTGGTTATCGGGAGGACGCAGCGATCATCGGAAGGAATAGTGACAGGAGACAGAGTGTAGGATGCATCGCGGGCACCGGTAAGTGTTATGGCAATGTTTATTAACTGTATGTGTACATTTATAATTAGTGATGAGCGAGCATGCTTGTTACTACTCGGTACTCGCACGAGTATCACTGTACTCGGGCTACTCGGCGGGGACCGAGTAATCTCGCGATACTCGTGCTGTACTCGTGGTCTTCATCCCTGCATGTTGGCGCTCTTTTGAGAGCCAGCCCTCATGCAGGGATTGGCTGGCAGACCACTGCAATGCCACAGCCCTGTTAGTTGTGGAATTGCAGTGATTGGCCGGCACGCAACGCGTGACCGAGCCTTTATACCGGCGGGCGCGCTGTGCTCTGCTCACAGCCATCCAGACAGTCAGTGCAGGGAGAGTGTTGCTGCTTCAGGGAAAGGTTTGCGGCCCTTTATAGCTATTTCCGTAGCAGGGCTGCAAACAGTGTGACCAAAAGTCCTTCTCAGGACTATTCTAGTTGTATACAGGCAGGCAGGGTATAGCCAGGTCGGAGTACAGTAGCAGAGTCCTTCTCAGGACTATTGTTGCTATATACAGGCAGGGTATAGCCAGGTCGGAATACAGGCTAGTGACCAGAAGAGTCCTTGTCAGGACTATTGTAGCAGTATACAGGCAGGCAGGCAGGCAGGGTATATAGCCATTCCTAGTGGTGACCGTATACCAGCCTTCATCATATCTGGGGCTGGTGTACACAGTCTAAAACAGTCCAGATAGTGTCAGACTTCTCAGTAATTTTTGCTCCTAAAAACCTGTTAGGTTCTTAGTGCGTCCGTGCTTGTATTTAAAAACCGCACATGTGTGCCTGTCAGTGGCAGCGTACAGGTGCACTTGTGTGCGTTTTTACCAAACTATTATATAACGCACAAGTGTAGTCTATAATACACGTCAGTCAGCAGTGGCTGATAGTGTCAGACTTCTCAGTAATTTTTGCTCCTAAAAACCTGTTAGGTTCTTAGTGCGTCCGTGCTTGTATTTAAAAACCGCACGTGTGTGCCTGTCGGTGGCAGCGTACAGGTGCACTTGTGTGCGTTTTTACCAAACTATTATATAACGCACAAGTGTAGAGTATAATACACGTCAGTCAGCAGTGGCTGATAGTGTCAGACTTCTCAGTAATTTTTGCTCCTAAAACCTGTTAGGTTCTTAGTGCGTCCGTGCTTGCATTTAAAAACCGCACGTGTGTGCCTGTCGGTGGCAGCGTACAGGTGCACTTGTGTGCGTTTTTACCAAACTATTATATAACGTACAAGTGTAGTGTATAATACACGTCAGTCAGCAGTGGCTGATAGTGTCAGACTTCTCAGTAATTTTTGCTCCTAAAACCTGTTAGGTTCTTAGTGCGTCCGTGCTTGCATTTAAAAACCGCACGTGTGTGCCTGTCGGTGGCAGCGTACAGGTGCACTTGTGTGCGTTTTTACCAAACTATTACATAACGCACAAGTGTAGTCTATAATACACGTCAGTCAGCAGTGGCTGATAGTGTCAGACTTCTCAGTAATTTTTGCTCCTAAAAACCTGTTAGGTTCTTAGTGCGTTCGTGCTTGTATTTAAAAACCGCACGTGTGTGCCTGTCGGTGGCAGCGTACAGGTGCACTTGTGTGCGTTTTTACCAAACTATTATATAACGTACAAGTGTAGTGTATAATACACGTCAGTCAGCAGTGGCTGATAGTGTCAGACTTCTCAGTAATTTTTGCTCCTAAAAACCTGTTAGGTTCTTAGTGCGTCCGTGCTTGTATTTAAAAACCGCACGTGTGTGCCTGTCGGTGGCAGCGTACAGGTGCATTTGTGTGCGTTTTTACCAAACTATTATATAACGCACAAGTGTAGTGTATAATACACGTCAGTCAGCAGTGGCTGATAGTGTCAGACTTCTCAGTAATTTTTGCTCCTAAAAACCTGTTAGGTTCTTAGTGCGTCCGTGCTTGTATTTAAAAACCGCACGTGTGTGCCTGTCGGTGGCAGCGTACAGGTGCACTTGTGTGCGTTTTTACCAAACTATTATATAACGCACAAGTGTAGTGTATAATACACGTCAGTCAGCAGTGGCTGATAGTGTCAGACTTCTCAGTAATTTTTGCTCCTAAAAACCTGTTAGGTTCTTAGTGCGTCCGTGCTTGTATTTAAAAACCGCACGTGTGTGCCTGTCGGTGGCAGCGTACAGGTGCACTTGTGTGCGTTTTTACCAAACTATTATATAACGCACAAGTGTAGTGTATAATACACGTCAGTCAGCAGTGGCTGATAGTGTCAGACTTCTCAGTAATTTTTGCTCCTAAAAACCTGTTAGGTTCTTAGTGCGTCCGTGCTTGCATTTAAAAACCGCACGTGTGTGCCTGTCGGTGACAGCGTACAGGTGCACGATTTGCACAAACTTGGATATAACGCACAAGTCTAGTGAATACACGTCAGCACAGCATTGCAAAA
The DNA here is from genome assembly GCF_048569485.1 of Anomaloglossus baeobatrachus. Lineage (NCBI taxonomy): Eukaryota > Metazoa > Chordata > Amphibia > Anura > Aromobatidae > Anomaloglossus > Anomaloglossus baeobatrachus. The sequence continues at coordinate 330,663,799 of NC_134353.1, forward strand.
TGCGCAAGGGCGTTGGCAACGAACAAGGAAGTGGACGTGATGGTGGTGCAGGCAGAGGCCGAGGTCGTGGGCAAGCTCTAATTTCGCCACAACAAAGGGCCACATCTAGTCGCTCGCACGTCCTGTCCCAAATTCTTGGGGACCGCAGCAGTACACCGCTCTTGAACCAAGACCAGTGTCAACAGGTTGGATAGCGGATAATGCTTCCAGTCAGATTGGCACCACCACAAACACTCTGTCTTCCACACGGTCAAGTGTCAGTAGCCGTGATACTGCACCGCACATTTCAGAACCTGATCCTCCTTCCTACCACAAGGCTGAGTACATGTCCTCGGACATTAATGATCCCACACTTGGACACTCGGAAGAGCTGTTCACGTTTCAATTCGCACATTCTGGCCTCTCGCCAGCTCATGTTGAAGTGGGTCATGAGGAGATCGTATGTACAGATGCCCAAATATTTGAGCAGCCACGTTCTCACGAAGTTGGCAACGTGTCTCAACAAGGGGTGGACGATGATGAGACACAATTGTCAGGAAGTCAGGAGGAGGAGCAGGGTGCGGAAGAGGAAGACGACGTGGTGGATGATCCAGTAACTGACCCAACCTGGCAAGAGGATATGCAGAGCGAGGACAGCAGTGCACAAGGGGAGGGAGGCGTAGCATCCCAACAGGCAGTAAGAAGCAGGGTGGTGGCTCCAGGCAGAAGTTAGGCAACCGTTCCCCGGAACAACAACACGACACAAGGTGCCTGTACAAATGTTAGGTCTTCCCGAGTCTGGCAGTTTTTTAAGTTGGCTCCAGATGATTCTAAAAAGGCCATTTGCAACACCTGCCGTGCCAGCATCAGCAGGGGTACCAAAACTAGCAGCCTGACCACCACCAGCATGATCAGGCACATGTCAGCCAAGCACCCGACTTTGTGGGAAGTACAACAGAGTCGAGGAGCAGTGCTTGCTGATGTCACTGCTACGTCTTTGCTGGTTGTGCATGCAAGCCAATCCCCTGTCCATGCTGCCTGCAAACAAGCCTCCTCCGGTCCTGCACCTGCAGTTGCCTACGCAGAAATAACACCATCATCAAGCACGTCCTTGTCCCAGCGCAGCGTTCAGTTATCCATTCAGCAAACCTTTGAACGCAGGCGCAAATACACTGCCAACGCCCCACATGCCACAGTTCTAAATGCTAACATTTCGCGACTGCTTGCGCTGGAAATGTTGCCTTTTAGGCTGGTGGAGACAGAAGCATTCCGCGACCTGATGGCGGCAGCTGTCCCACATTACTCGGTCTCCAGCCGCCACTATTTCTCCCGGTGTGCCGTCCCCGCGTTGCATAACCACGTGTCACAAAACATCACACGTGCCCTGAACAACGCTGTTTCACCCAAAGTCCACCTAACCACAGACACGTGGACAAGTGCTTGTGGGCAAGGCCGCTACATCTCGTTGACGGCACACTGGGTTAATATTGTGGAAGCTGGGACCCAGTCTGAGCGAGGGACGGAACACGTCCTTCCCACACCAAGGTTTGCAGGCCCTACCTCAGTCAGGGTTTCACCCACACTCTACAGCTCCGGAATGTCATGCTCTTCAGCCTCCTCCTCCTCCTGCGCATCCTCATCCACTTTACCCTCCACACCAGTCCCAAGCTGGAAGCACTGCAGCACTGCCTCGGCGAAGTGGCAACAGGCTGTGCTGAAGCTAATCTGCATAAGTGACAAACCCCACAATGCAGAAGAGGTGTGGACAGCTCTGAAACAGCAGGCAGATCACTGGCTCACACCTCTGAACCTAAAGCCAGGAAAGGTCGTGTGTGACAATGGCCGGAACCTGGTGGCGGCTTTGAGGCGAGGCCAGCTGACACATGTTCCATGCGTGGCCCATGTGCTCAACCTCGTGGTTCAGCGGTTTCTAAAGTCATACCCAGAGCTGTCTGATCTGCTGGTAAAAGTTCGCAGCCTGTCTGCACATTTTCGAAAGTCACCTACTGCTTCAGCCGGCCTTGCCGGCTTTCAGCGCCGTTTGCATCTTCCGGCTCACAGACTGGTGTGTGATGTCCCCACGCGTTGGAATTCAACTCTGCACATGTTGGTCAGGATATGTGAGCAGAAGAGGGCAGTTGTTGAGTACCTGCATCACCTAAGCCGTCGGGAAATGGGTCAAACTCCACATAACACCTGAGGAGGGGAGATGGATGTCCGACCTATGTACCATCCTCCAAAACTTTGAGGACTCCACCAAGATGGTGAGTGGTGATGACGCCATTATTAGCGTCACCATACCGCTACTCTGCCTTCTAAAACGGTCTCTGCTCAAAAACAAACATGATGCATTGCAGGCGGAGCGCGATGAGTTGCAGCAAGAAACAGTAGTGGGTGTGGGTGATAACACACAGCCCAGCCTCGTCTCATCACAACGTGCAGTGGAGGACTATGACGAGGAGGAGGATGAAGACATGGAGCAACTCTCCGGCCAAATTGAGGATATGACATGCACACCAGTCATATCCTCGGTTCAGCATGGCTGGCCAGAGGACAGGGTAGATGAGGAGGAGGAGGAGGAGGAGGAGGACAGCATGTTTAGTCATCGTGTTGGTCAGGATACTGAAGTACTGGCTGTTAAGAGTCTGGCGCACATGGCTGACTTTATGGTAAGCTGCCTGTCTCGTGACCCTCGCGTTAAGAACATCTTGGCCGACAATCATTACTGGTTGGTAACACTGTTAGACCCACGCTACAAGGAGAACTTTATGTCTCTTATTCCCGAGGCGGAGAGGTCAACCAAAATGCAGCAGTTCCGGAAGGCCATAGTCATGGAAGTAGGCAAAGCATTCCCCTCACAAAACGCTAGCGGCATAGGTCAGGAATCAGTGGACAACCAAGGCGTACAGCCGAGAGAGGCACAAGTCCAATCCGCCAGAGGTAGGGGAACAGTCTTTAAGATGTGGGACAGTTTTCTCAGCCCCTCACGTACCACAGCCCCTGAGGTGCGGGGTAGTGCCACAAGAAATCCTAAGTTTGCCCAGATGCTCAAGGAGTACCTTGCAGATCGAACAACTGTACTCCGACATTCCTCTGTGCCTTACAATTATTGGGTATCCAAGGTGGACACGTGGCATGAATTGGCTCTCTATGCCTTGGAAGTCCTGGCCTGCCCTGCCGCTAGCGTTTTGTCAGAGCGTGTTTTTAGTGCCGCAGGTGGAATCATTACAGATAAACGCACCCGCCTGTCAACTGAAAATGCTGACAGGCTGACTCTGATCAAGATGAACAAGGGTTGGATTGGGCCAGACTTCACCACACCACCAGCAAATGAGAGCGGAATTTAAAGTTTGTAACGGGAATTTGCCATGTACCTCCACTCACCCATGGGTACACACTTCTGGACTTTGGATAATCGCTGGACTGCTCCTCCTTCTCCTCATGCGCCACCATGATGACCGTTACAATAGTTAGGCCTTTGTTTCAGGTATACCCCCAGTGGTAAATTTTTTCGCCCATTCTTTGCAGAATGGACATTACAATGACAGGAGACCCGCTCCTTTGCAATGGGAACAATGTTTTGAGGCCCTCATGCATGTCTATATCCAGGGACAACGTGGAGCCTCCCAATTTTTGGCTGCCCTGCCTAAGGGCTATACTACAATAGACCCACTTCCTTACAATGGGCACTTCAGGTTTACAGGCCCTCATGCACGTCTGTATGCAGGGGCATTGGTGAACCTCACAATTTTGGACTGCCCTGGCAAAGGAAAATAATACAAAGACTCACTTCCTCAAAATGGGCACATTAGACTCAGAGGCCTTTATGTACGTCTCTTCTCAGGGACATCGGAGTGCCACACAATGTTTTACGTAAAATCTTTCATGTATTAATCTCAAAAAGTAACATACATTAGCTCTATCTCACTATTGGGTATGTGCCCTTAACATTTCCGCCATGAAAATTCATTTTGGTGTCATTTTGGAAGGTTTTCTGGTGAGTCCGTAAAAATGGCGTAAAACGCGGACAAAATTGTTCACAGCTGTGACTTTTGAGTGATAAATGCTTCAAGGGGTCTTCCCCATGCTGTTGCCATGTCATTTGAGCACTCTTCTGAGACTTTTGTGCCATTTTTAGGGTTTCTACATGCTGCCGGGGGTCATTTCACAAAAATACTCGGGTCTCCCATAGGATAACATTGGGCTCGGTGCTCGGGCCGAGTACATGAGTATCTTGGGATGCTCGGCCCGAGCCTTGAGCACCCGAGCTTTTTAGTACTCGCTCATCACTATTTATAATGCGTTTTTATGTGTTTGTGATTGCCTCCCATTCTTTCCTATTGGTTTGCGTTCGGTTCGTCGAACGTTCGCCGAACCGAACTCGAACGGGACCTCGGTTCGGCGAACCGAGCTTGAGCCGAACCACGGCTGGTTCGCTAATCTCTAGTGTCCACGCTGCGGAAAATGCGCGGATTTTTCCGCGGATTTCTCGCGGAAAAGCCGCGGATTTCCCGAAAATCTGCAGCTCAGGCACTTCCCAGCCATTTCTATGGCATTTTGGAAATGCTGTGCCCATGCTGTGGATTTTTCCGCAGCGGATTTCGTGCAGAAAAATCTGCAACATGTCAATTTATGTTGCGGATTTTCATCCGGATTTTGGCTTTAAAATTGGGGAAAAAAAAAAAATCCGCACCAAAATCCGCATCAAATCCGTGGCAATTCCGCGGTAAATCCGCGGCAAATCCGCATCTTTGAAAAGGTGCGGATTTTGCGGGAAAGCCGCGGATTTTGATGCAGAAAAATCCGCAGCTGCATTCTCCCGTGGACACATAGCCTTAGAGTTAGAACAATGGGGGAGGTGCTAGTGTTGTTCTCCCTATTTAAAGCTTGGCTTCTTTTCTGTATGTGCCAGTGATAGGTTCAGCTTTAGCTCCAGCGATTCCGGTCTTGGTGATTTTCCTGTGTATAGGGGTCCGTGTTGCGCTTCTAAGTGATGTGAGCATTCACTTGTTGTGCATTACTTCCCCTTTTCTGTTGTTTTCAGTACACATATTGTCTCTTTTGTGTGTTTTGAGTTCTGCATGTATGAGTTTCCGTTCTCCTCTATCCGTGTCGTTTTGTAGGGATTTGTCTTTGTGTTTAACTGCCCACCCTGAGGATGTGGGAGAGGGGCAGTAATGTCAGGGCTCAGACAGAAGTTAGGGTCATGCTGGGGGCTCAAACTTGATTACCATCAAACCTAACTTCAAGATAAGGGGCAGCAGATGGATTCTAGTCCGAGGGCCAGCCAAGGGGCACCTGTCCCGTCATTACATACCCTGTGACATTAACATCAGCTCACCTTTTTTTCCCCCTATGGATCCAGTCACTGGCCTTGCTGAGCAGCTGAAGTCCTTTACTTTCCAGTTAGCACAGCTAAAGGTGATCAGTTCAGCTGCAAGACCAGTCTCCTATGGTGCAGACCGGGTTGGTGACCAGCACTCCTGAACCCAAACTGCCCCTTACAGAGCAGTTTTTCGGCGATAGCAATCAGTTTTTCTTCTTTTGAAAGGCTTGCAAGCTATATTTTTAACTGTGACTTCATTCTTCCGAGAGTCAGGCCCAGCAGGTGAGAATTCTAGTTTCCTTAGGGGTAACCAAAAGCATGGGCCTTCTTTTTGCCCTTCAATTCCCCTGTGGTTGGGTCAGTGGATGTGTTTTTTTCCACGCTCGGCCTCATTTATGATGACCCCGATAAGGTATTATTGGCTGAGGCCAAGATCCGCTCACTCAAACAGGGGAATCGTCCGGTGGTGGATTACTGCCCTAACTACCGCCACTGGGAGTTGGACATGTAGTGGAATGACCCTGCTCTCAAAAGCCAGTTTTTTCAGGGTGTTTTGAGGGTAAAGGAAGCCTTAGTAATGTATGAAACCCCTCCCTCTCTGGAGTCTGTGATAGGCTTAGTAGTCCGTATATATCGCTGCTTCCGGCAGAGGCCTCATGATACCATGTCCATGTGGGTGGGGGCAGCAGCCCCAGTGGTGCTTCCTGAGCCCTCGGTCGAGCCCATACAGCTTGGGGGGAAGTCTCAGGTGTCTAGAGAGTCCCCTACACATAAATCTGAGAGATCTTGTTTTTTCTGTCGTAAAAAGGGGACTTTTATTAGCTCATGCTCTCTTGTTCCCAGAGAGGCCGACTGATGGAAAACTTCTAGGCTCAAGGGGATTGGGGGATTTCTGCCTGGGCCTAGGCATCTCCTCCATGATGGCCACTCAGGGTTTGTTGCCCGCCAAAGTGAACATTGGGGGGCATGAGGTGACCATTCAGCTCTTTCTGGCTAGTGGTTCTGGGGCAAATATCATGGATAAGAAATTTTCCCTCACCTCTGGATAACAGGTGGCGGCGCTACCCAGTCCTATACGGATTGTGACTCATCTCCGCGGGCCCAAGGGTTCTTCAAGGAGTGTGTCCGTGACTTGGAACTCTGCAATGGGGTCCTTCACACTGAGCTACTCACCTGCTAGGTATTCAAAGACCTACCTGCACCATTGGTGCTGTGGTTCCCATGGCTCTCTTTACACAACCCTGTAGTAGATTAGAAGACTCAAGATACTGTACAGGGGAGCGCATACTGTAAGGTTCACTGACTGGGTGCCTGTCTGGCTATGGTTAGCCCCTATATTCCAGACTCTTTGTCTGAGTTCAAGGATCTGTTCTTAGAAGAGGGTAGTAATCGCCGCGCAGACCATATGATTGTACTATCAGGTTGAATCCAGGGGCCTTGCTTTCCCAAATGTAAACTGTACAATTTGTCCACCCTGGAGAGGATGGCTCTTGAAGAGTATAAACAATACTAAAGCTGGGTTTACACACTGCAACATCGCAAAGGACATCGCTGTAACGTCACCGGTTTGGTGACGCAATAGCGACCTCCCTAAGTCTCTGCTAAGTCTCTGGTGAGCGTTCAAACAGGCAAACCTGGCCAACAACGCAACAGCGATCCGGACCTGCAGAGCGACCTAGCTGGTTGTTGGGGACGTTGATAAGCAGCCTTTTGAAAGGGAAGTTGCTAACAAAGTCGCTGCAAAGTCTTCACACACTGAAACTTCATGCTGCACAGCGGGAAACAAAGGACCTAGGAATGGTCCTGAACGATTTGTAACGATTACAACTTCACAGCAGGGGCCGGGTCGCTGATAGGTTTCACACACTGCAACATCGCAAACAACATCGCTATTGCGTCACAAAACCGGTGACGTTACAGCGATGTCGTTTGAGATGTTGCAGTGTGTAAACCCAGCTTTAGAGATTACAGGCTCTACCACACACACTATAGGTGCTTAGGAGATAAAGAATCATATACTAAAGTAAACCCCAGCACTCAAATGAGTGCCAGCTTCGGACCTCCACTGCAGGCGTCCAATCACCTCACATTGTGATCCTGTCACCCCTCCACCTATGAGCACACCCTGCAAAACGTGTGGAACCTTACCTCTATTTGAAAAAACCTTCGTTTGTCCTTCGAGACCCGTGTTTCCTTACTCTGACCAGTGATGCAACAACCTTGAGAAAGGCTCTATGCCGAAATGTTGGTGCTGTTGCTCTGGTTAGGTTCCCTTTGCAGTGTGTAAGTCAATAAATTCACTTACGCATACTTCCCCTTTTTGTCTTCATTTGAGTTCTGGGGTTTACTTTACTACTTGAAGAGTATAAAGCTGAGAGCGTGGCCAACGGTTGCAGTCTGGATCTTCATTGTCAAAAAGAAGGATGGTGGATTATGACCATGTCTGGATTTCCAGGAGCTGAACCAGATTACAGTTCGTGATCCATACCCCATGCTACTCATTGCTGATCCCTTCAACCAAATTTCCGGTGCTAAGTAGTTTTCTAAGATCGATCTCGGGGGGGCCTATAATCTCATCAGGGTCTATGAGGGGGATGAGTGGAAAACTGGGTATAATAATCCAGAGGGTCACTATGAGAATCTGGTAATGCCTTTTGGTTACACCAATGCGCCTGCAGTATTTCAACATTTTTTTAATGATGTGTTTGCTCATCAGTTGGGTAGACTCATTGTCATTTATCCAGATGAAATTCTCATTAATTCTTAAGACCGTAGCTCACATGAAAAACACATTAAACAGGTATTTCAAAACAGAGAAGTGTATATTCGCCGTTCAGGAGTTGCTTTTCCTGGGGTATACTATTTCCATGAATGATTTCAGGATGGATGTCTCTAAGGTACAAGCTATTTTAAATTGGGACTGTCCTAAAAATTTTAAAGCACTACAGCAGTTTTTAGATTTAGCAAACTATTACAGAAAATGTATTAGAAATTTTTCTGCTATAGCCAGACCTCTGACCGACATAACAAATAAGGGAACAGACTTCTATGACTGGATGGTGAGCGCCTTATGACTTTTTGAGTGTTTAAACAAGTGTTTTGTATTAGCTACTGTATTAATACAGCTCAATGTGTCTCTGTCTTTTACTGTAGAGGTGGATGCTTCAGGGTCCATCATTGGGTAAGCTTTGCCTATGCGCTTTCTTTTCCAGGAAATTGTCACCCACAGAACGTAATTATGACATAGGTAACAGGGAGTTTCTCCCCATCAAGTTGGCATTTGAGGAAAAGTGACACATCCTTGAGGGGGACACCTACCTGGTTACTGTTATTACGGACCACAAGAATTTGTTTTACCTCAAGACTGCTAAGCGCCTATCTCCGATACAAGCTCGGTGGTCGTTGTTCTTTAACAGGTTTAATTTTTTTTCACCTACTGCCCTGGATCCAAGAACAGTAAGATGGATGCCTTGTCCAGGTGCTTTCCTGGGGGGGACCCTCAAGAGTAACTGGTGCCCATTATGGAGAAAGGGGTGGTTGTATCAGCATTCCATACTGAGATGGAGTCTGAGATTGCTGAGGCTCAGAATGAGGCACCATCTGTTTCAGCTAACAGGTCATTTTTCCCCCTGAACCTTTGCCTTAACATTTTGGGGAAGCATCACAATTCTGTTCTTGCTGTTCACCCGGGGTAAAGGGTACACTGGACCTCTTATTGCACCAATTTTGGTGGCCCAAGATCCGTAAGGATGTGGTCTCCTACATGTCTGCGTGTAACGTCTGTGCATGATGGAAACCATCACATTCTCATCTGTCATCTCATCTGGACAGATATATCCATAGACTTTATTATGGATCTACCCCACTCTGCTGGTAACATGGTTATCTTAGTTAGTGGTGGTTGACAGATTTTCTAAAATGACCCACTTTGTTGTTTTACTGTCTTAACCTAATGACAAGACTATAGCTCAGGTTTTCATTCACAGGATTGTCAGACTCCATGGTGTCCCATCTGACATTGTATCTGATAGGGGTACTCAGTTCATTGCGAACTTCTGCATTTTTCTTCCGGTTAGGGATCAAATTGTCGCACTCATCGGCCTTCCATCTGCAGTCAAATGGTCAGACGAAGTGTATGAAACAAAACCTGGAGCAATATTTATGCTGTTTTGTGTCTGATAAGCAAGAGGAGTGGTCGGTGTTCCTCCCCCTGGCAGAATTCGTGATCAATAACCATCGTCATGGGTCCTTGGGGTTTAGTCCTTTTTCTGTGTGTATGGGCAGCATCCCCAGTTTTTTACCTTATGTAAGGATCACTCTCCCGGGGTCTTGAAAGAGGATCAGGAAGGATTATCATCTACGTGGTCTAAGGTTCAGCAGCATTTGCGTAGCATGGTGTCTAGTATAAACGTGTGGCTGACAGTGAACGTGTGCCTGGTCTGGACCTGTGTGTAGTTGATTGTGTGTGGTTATCCACAAAGAGCATCAAACTCAAGGTGCCATCCATAAAGCTTGGACCTTGTTTCATTGGCCCTTTCAAAATCTCTGCAATAATTAATGCTATGGCCTATCATTTGGATTTACCAGCAGTATACAGAATCCATAACATGTTCTACTAATCTCTTTTAAAGAGATTTGTGGAGTTAGGTATTCCACCTCCTGCCCTGCCACCCCCATTCTTGGTAGACGGCTCCCTAGATTTCGAGGCATCCTAAGTTATCGAAGGTGTTTGCATTGCTCACCGCAGTACTTAGTACAGTGGCAAAGCTACGGTCCAGAGGAGAGAACTTGGGAACTGTCATTACGCATCCATGTGGATCATCTGGTTAGGTCCTTTTATCGCAACCATCCTGAAAGACCAAGGACAGGTGGTCCTAAGGTTCTAGAGGTCCCTCGTATGGGCACTGTCATGCAATGTTCAGCTTTGCACACACCTGCTGGCACGGTGTCATCAGACTCTGTTCACACAACAGAGTCTGATACGCAACCTAAAGCCCACTTTACACGTTGCAATTAGTTGTACAATCGCATTTGCGATGTGACACGCCCAGGTTGCATACGGGATCTATGAGATTTCACGTTGGTCGTTCATTTGCTGTCACACGAGCGTTAGTAGTCTATGTTAAATTGGTCAATTTTGTGTGCGATCCTTTAGATCATGTGTTCTGTGACGTATGCATTGAGCACCTTTTTTTTTTTTTATTTATTGACTTGCCAAGCGTGTGTAATGTGGGATGCGTTTTTACTATGTCATCTGCCATTCAGCTCTGCTACATGGCCGCTAACAGCAGACACAGACAGCCATGTAGCAGAGCTGAATGGCAGATGACAGCAGACACAGACAGAGCCGCACTGTCAGAATGAACTCGGGTGAACTTCACCCGACTTCATTGTGATGCTGCGGCTCTGTCTGTGTCGCGTCCTGATTAGCGGTCACCAGTGAAGACTCACCGGTGACCGCTAATCTCCTGAGTAACTGAAGTTAGCAGCCCTCTCTCATATACTCACTAATCCCCGATCCCCGGCGCTGCACGGCTTTCTCACTGCTCCGGCGGCTTTTACTGTTTTGAAAAAGCCGGCCGCCCATTAAACAATCTCGTATTCCCTGCTTTCCCCGCCCACCGGCGCCTATGATTGGTTACAGTGAGACACGCCCCCACTCTGAGTGACAGGTGTCACACTGCACCCAATCACAGCAGCCGGTGGGCGTGTCTATACTGTGTAGTGAAATAAATAATTAAATAATTAAAAAAAACGGCGTGCGGTTCCCCCCATTTTTAAAACCAGCCAGATAAAGCCATACGGCTGAAGGCTGGTATTCTCAGGATGGGGAGCTCCACGTTATGGGGAGCCCCCCACCCTAACAATATCAGCCAACAGCCGCCCAGAATTGCCGCATACATTATATGCGACAGTTCTGGGACTGTACCCGGCTCTTCCCGATTTACCCTGGTGCGTTGGCAAATCGGGGTAATAAGGAGTTATTGGCAGCCCATAGCTGCCAATAAGTCCTAGATTAATCATGTCAGGCGTCTATGAGACACCCTCCATGATTAATCTGTAAGTTACAGTAAATAAACACACACCAGAAAAAATCCTTTATTAGAAATAAAAACACACACATATACCCTGGTTCACCACTTTAATCAGCCCCAAAAAGCCCTCCTTGTCCGGCGTAATCCAGGATGATACAGCGTCGCATCCAGCGCTGCTGCATGGAGGTGACCGGAGCTGCAGCACACACAGCCGCTCCGGTCACCTCCATGCAGCAAATGAACACAGCCGCTCCGGTCACCTCCACACAGCAAATGAACACAGCCGCGCGATCAGCTGAGCTGTCACTGAGGTTACCCGCGGCCACCGCTGCATCCACCGGTGGCCGCGGGTAACCTCAGTGACAGCAGCTGATCGCACGGCTGTCTTCATTACCTGCGTGGAGGTGACCGGAGCGGCTGTGTCTGCTGCGGCTCCGGTCACCTCCATGCAGCTGTGGTGGAAGCGACGCTGGATCATCCTGGATTACGCCGGACAAGGAGGGCTTTTTGGGGCTGATTAAAGTGGTGAACCAGGGTATATGTGTGTGTTTTTATTTCTAATAAAGGATTTTTTCGGGTGTGTGTTTATTTACTGTAACTTACAGATTAATCATGGAGGGTGTCTCATAGACGCCTGACATGATTAATCTAGGACTTATTGGCAGCTATGGGCTGCCAATAACTCCTTATTACCCCGATTTGCCAACGCACCAGGGTAAATCGGGAAGAGCCGGGTACAGTCCCAGAACTGTCGCATATAATGTATGCGGCAATTCTGGGCGGCTGTTGGCTGATATTGTTAGGGTGGGGGGCTCCCCATAACGTGGAGCTCCCCATCCTGAGAATACCAGCCTTCAGCCGTATGGCTTTATCTGGCTGGTTTTAAAAATGGGGGGAACCGCACGCCGTTTTTTTTAATTATTTAATTATTTATTTCACTACACAGTATAGACACGCCCACCGGCTGCTGTGATTGGGTGCAGTGTGACACCTGTCACTCAGAGTGGGGGCGTGTCTCACTGTAACCAATCATAGGTGCCTGTGGGCGGGGAAAGCAGGGAATACGAGATTGTTTAATGGGCGGCCGGCTTTTTCAAAACAGTAAAAGCCGCCGGAGCAGTGTGAATGCCGTGCAGCGCCGGGGATCGGAGATCGGTGAGTATATGAGAGAGGGGGATAGACTGACATGGACTGAGAGTGAGGGACAGAGATAGTGACGGACTGACAGAGATTAGTGCATGACAGACATTGTGAGGCGCTTCAGAACGCAGCTTTTCAGCTGCGCTCTGAAGCAGACCTTTTTTAAGCTGCGGTGCAGAGCGCACACCTGCGCACATAGCCTCAGACATCAAAATCGTATGAGGGATGTCACACGTTACAATTGACTAGGTTCGTGCAACAAAACGCTCAATTCTAGAGAATGATACGATGTGTTTGCGATCAACGGTTTTGCGTTCAATCCTGATCGCATGTAGCTGTCACACGCAGATACCTCACAAACGATGCCGGATGTGCGTCACTTACAACTTGACCCCAACGACGGATTGTGAGATATATTGAAGCGTGTGTAGCGGGCTTAAGGGTATGTGCGCACGTTGCTTTTTACCTGCTTTTTACCTGCTTTTTTGCTGCTTTTTCTTCCGCGCTGTTTAATGCCAAAATGGTTGTGTTCTTCTATTCAAGCAAAGTCTATGGGAATTTGGGTTTCTTGTTCACACTATGTTGTTCAAAATGCTGCCTTTTTGTGGCAGAACTTTGGTCAAAAACTCAGCTTTTCAAAGAAGCAACATGTCAATTGTTTTTGCCATTTGGGTTTTGCACTGCAAAGCTGAGTTTTTGACCAAAGTTCTGCCACAAAAAGGCAGCATTTTGATCAACATAGTGTGAACAAGAAACCCAAATTCCCATAGACTTTGCTTGAATAGAAGAACACATCCATTTTGGCATTAAACAGCGCAGAAGAAAAAGCAGCAAAAAAGCAGGTAAAAAGCAGGTAAAAAGCAACGTGCGCACATACCCTAAGACTTCTGTATTGTTCAGCCAGAGCCGGGCGTCGGCTGGTTCAGTTTCACTGGTCTTCAATTCATGTTCTTTATTTTTGGAATCTGTATACTTACTTTCATCATGATGCTCTCAGATAAGGTAGCAAAAACTTTGTGACAGATTTCCTTTTAATCAGTAGTCTGTAAAACACTGCAGAAATTGGTAGTACTTTATACAGTAAGTAAGCAAAATATAGAAAATAAATTGTTTTTATTGAGGTTTTCTTTTTTCGTTCAAAGATATCAGACAAAACTAGTGCTGTCTAGTTCTTTAGTTTACTTCCTTAAATCTGTCCTTAATGTGTCGATATACATTACTTAATTTGCAATTAGTAGAGTGGCGGATGGATTAGTAAAAGAATGAATCAAAATATATTAGGTCTGTTTGTTTGCTACTATAGATATATAATGGTGTGAAAAAGTGTTTGTCCCCTTCCTGATTTCTTATTCTTTTGAATGTTTTTTTTTAACTTTGTTTTATTAACAACATAGTCAAACATAGTACAGTTTGGACTGTACACAGCATTATACAAATAAGACACATCAGAATCTATAAATAATATGTACATAGTGAGGAGATATCATAAAATCTCTATAACATTAGCTGTACCCGTACCCGCTGATGGATCCGTAGAAGCACTTGATATTGTGAAACGGCCGTCGGCCTAGGGAGCCGCTGCTTTTTAATACACACCTTTTCATAAAATAAAGTCGAAGTTTTTTATGCACACTGGCATGGAGCCGCTCATTTTTCTCTTCTTCAAATGTGAATTTGCCTTTGATAAGAGGTGTTGCCTGCTCACTTTAGCATTTATTCATTCGATATACACTTATATTAACACCTATATTTAATTCACAATTAAATGATCACCAAACAAATTTAAATAATTGAGAAAGATAACACAAGTAAACACAAAATGCAGTTTACAAATTAAGGTCTTTATTTTTAAGAGAAAAAGAAATCTAGACCTACAGAGCCCTGTGTGTTAGGCTATGTTCACACAGGATGTTTTTGCAGCGTTTTTTTCTGGACCAAAACTTGATCTTGTGTCAGGATGTCTCCTGAGAGTCGTCTGTGGGTTTTTTCTTGGTGTGTTTTTTTTTTTGTTTTTTTTGGTTGTTTTTTTTTTGCCTCCTGTGCAGAAATTCACTATCTAACATTCAGATATATTTTATGTTCTAATATAAAATTAACTGTGTACTTGATAACTGCTTTATACAGGACTAATAGACATCTCTCTCATGTTTGCCCTCTGTTATTTTCAGCTTCCAATAATCACTCCAAATATATTGCTGTATGTCTTATATGGAAATGATTTATAATACTATTGAAGCTGTTTTGTAGTTCTCTCATTATGGATTCACCATGTTTACATACGAATCCAATGTTTTTGTGACATTTTTCTTAATCTTATTTATTCATTCTTCATATTGTGGTTTTCTACATACATGTTTTTATCCCCACTACGTATTATTGGTGCATCTGTTCACTGGGAATGCACACCTGCACGGTTTTAGTTTTAATTGAGCACTAAGTCCATCCCATGACGTGTACTGTGTACCTTTTAAATACTGAATCAGTTTGGGGTAAATCACATGCCATGAATAAGACTCTCTGGTCGAAACGTGTTGGATAACCCACATTTTTCACCTGTGCCTCTGTGCCCACTGCACAGTCTGCATGTTTTTATTCTGCTACAATAAAATCAAGTTTTATTTCTACAAAATCTCCATGATGTTGGATTTTTTCCTTTGCTGATATCCATTGCCGCCCGGGCCAGGGCGTTTCCTTGCATCAGTGAAGAGGGGTGAGCTGACAACCTTTTTTATTCTTATGGTTCATCTGCGGGTTTGGTGCGGTTTTTGTGCTTTTTTTGTGGCGTTTTTACAGAGTTTTTTTCTGTGATGTCAAGACCAGCAAGGGCTCAAGAGTACCCGAGTGATGGGCTGTGCCGGTATTGACCTGATCCGGTACTCGGATAGTAGAAAAAAAAAAAAAAAAAAAGATAGAAAGGAAAAAAAAAAAAAAAAAGCAAGCATGCTATACTTACCAGTCTCTGGTAGATGCTAGAGTGTATGGGCTCTTTCCAGGTATGATGTAATTCAACAGACCCCTATCACATGGAGGGCAGGGGGCCGAAACATGATTGTAGTAGAAGGGAGAAAACATCACCAAGCTCACTAACCAAGCCGTTCACGACATCAACCCAGCTGGTCACGCCCACTAACCCAGCTGGTCACACCCACTAATCTGGAAGGAGCACATACATTCTAGGCTCATCCGTACCTGCTTTCGTGGCACCTCCTACTTCCGATGCCGCTCATTAGCCTCATGCTTATTCACTGCTTCCCCCCACTGGAGTCTAGGGTCCCCCCATATTATGATACCCAGCACAGATAAAGCCTACAGCTACAGGCTGCAGCCCCCAGCTGTGAACTTATCTTGGCTAGGTACGAAATCAGAGGGACCCTATGCTGTTTTTTAATTATTTAAATAATTTAAAAAAAAAAACAGCATCCAGTCCCACCCAATTTTTGATACCCAGCCAAGATAAAGCCCACAGCTGTGGGCTGGTATTCTCAGGCTGGAGAGACCCAGCCTAAAAATATCAGCATGCAGCCACCCAGGATTGTCGCATCCATTAGATGCAACAATCCCAGCACTTTACCCGGCTTTTCCCAAATTGCCCTTGTGCGGAGGCAATCAGGGTAATATCAGGGGTTAATGGCAGCTTATAGCGAAAGAAGTGAAAAGAAATAAACAAAAACACTGAAAAATCCTTTTTTTTAAATAAAATACAAAAAGCACCCTCTTTCACCACTTTATTAACCCCATAATCCCACTTGTGCAGCTCTGACGTAATCTACACCAGGTACCATGGCGATTCAGCTCTGCTACATCTAAAGATCACAGCGAGTGATCATAGAACTGAACTGCTCGCTGTGATCTCCAGAGTATGAATGAGCCGCACGATCAGCGGTCACTTCACTCAGGTGATTCCCGGTCACAGCTGGCGATGTCTGTGACCGTAAATAGCCTGCGTAAGGTCACCACTGAATGAGCATCTCACTCATTCTCTATGCTAGACCCGCAGACCAGGTCTGTGATTGGTTGCAGTCAGAGGCTGGGGGCATGTCTGACTGCAACCAATCACAGATGAAAGCAGTGAATATGGAATGAGCAGGGAAGTGGAGGAGCCGCAGGAGTGTACAGCCGCGCCAGTGATTCGGTAAATATACCATGCCTGCTCCAATTCCCCTATCCCCACCACCATTTAAATGCCGGCCAGATACACTGGATCAATTCCGGGCCTAACCGGGTTTTTTATTAACCCAGTTAGACCCGCTGATCCCGAGTATCTGCGAGTCCACCTGTCACTAGGGTGAAAAAAACGTAAAACGTAGCAAAAGAGCTGAAAATATTTGACATGTTCATTCTTTTCATAACGCAGCAAAAAAGGAGTTATTTCACAAAACCGTCAGGAAAAAATCCTGACGTGTTTGTGTGTGTGTGCATGAGATTTCAGAAATCTCATAGACTTTGCTGGGACTTTAAAAAGCACCATTTTATTAGCATGGATCTGCATAAAACCAAGGCAAATCTGTAGACATAACCTTAAATGATCACCAAACAAATGTAAATATTTGACTAAGATAACATAAGTAAATACAAAATGCAGTTTACAAATAAAGGTATTTATTTTTAAGGGAAAAAGAAGTCCAAATCTCCAGAACCCTGTGTGTAAAAGTGATTGCCTCCTAATAACTGGTTGGGCCACTCTTAAGCTGGGTTTACACACTGAAACTTTCTAGCGATCCCACCAGCGATCCCAACCTGGCCGGGATCGCTACAAAGTCTCTGGTGAGCTGTCAAACAGGCAAACCTGGCCAACGACGCAACAGCGATCCGGACCTGCAGAGCGACCTAGCTGGTTGTTGGGGACGTTGTAAAGCAGCTTTTTGAAAGGGAAGTCGCTGTAAAGTCCCCTTTACACACTGAAATTTTCTAGCGATGCATGCTGCACAGCGGGAAACAAAGGACCTAAGAATGGTCCTGAACGATTTGTAGAGATCACAACTTCACAGCAGGGGCCAGGTCGCTGATGTGTTTCACACACTGCAATGTCGCTGGGGAGGTTGCTGTAACGTCACAAAACCGGTGACGTTACAGCGATGTCGTTTGTGATGTTGCAGTGTGTAAAGCCACCTTTAGCAGTAACAACTGAAATCAAGCGTTTGTGATAACTGGTAATTAGTTTTTTACAATGCTCTTGAGAAATTTTGGCCCACTCATGTTTGCAGAATTGTTGTAATTCAGCCACATTGGAGGGTTTCTGAGCATGAACCACCTTTGAAAGGTCATGCCACAGCATCTCAATCGGATTAAAGTTAGGACTTTGACTAGGCCTGACTGGACTTGCTGTTGTGTTTTAGATCATTGTCCTGCAGCATAACTCAAGTGCACTTTAGCTTTTGGAGATTTTGGTAGATAGCAGAATTCATGGTTCCATTTACCTCAGCAAATCAGCCCCAGACCATCACATTACCATGACCATATTTTACTGATGGTATTATGTTCCTTTTCTGAAAAGCTGTGTTACTTCTTCACCAGATGTAATGGGGCACACACCTTCCAAAAAGTTCAACTTTTGTCTCCACAGTCCACAGTAGAGATGAGCGAACCGGTCGTGGTTCGGCTCGAGTTCAGTTCGCCGAACGGAGGTCTCGTTCAAGTTCGGTTCGGTGAACCAGTTCGGCGAACCACTCGAACCCCATAGGAAACAATGTGAGGCAATCACAAACACATAAAAACACCTAGAAAACACCCTCAAAGGTGTCCAAAAGGTGACAAACAACTCACAACACAACACAAACACATGGGAAAGTGACAAGAACAAATTCTCATGCAAAAACAAAACAGCGTTACTAGGTAAAAGAAGAGGAGACACAGATATAGGCATGGCATGCCCTTCTAAAATCATCTAAAACACCGCAAGGTGACTCCAAGAGGAGTTGTCCTTTTTTTCCAAAAATTGTGCCACACAGACACCCACCCCTTCAGTGGTAGCACTTGTGCCCCAGTTGTACACTTCACAGGTAGATTTGCATCAAGCACATTCAAAAATACGCCATCCTTAACCGTCCCCAGGATGACACTGGGGTAGGTAGCAAAGTCTTTGTTGAACCATAACTTGTTCATCTTGGCTCCTTTTTAAAAACACAGCAAGCAAGGGTTACTCCAAGCGGAGTCTCCCTTTCTTAAAAAAATTGGGCCACACAGACACCCACCCCTTCAGTGGCAGCACTTGTGCCCCAGTTGTACACTTCACAGGTAGATTTGCATCAAGCACATTCAAAAATACGCCATCCTTAACCGTCCCCAGGATGACACCGGGGTAGGTAGCAAAGATTTTGCTGAACAGTGACTTGTTCATCTTGGCTCCTTTTTAAAAACACAGCAAGCAAGGGTTACTCCAAGCGGAGTCTCCCTTTTTTCCAAAAATTGGGCCACACAGACACCCACCCCTTCAGTGGCAGCACTTGTGCCCCGTTGTACACTTCACAGGTAGATTTGCATCAAGCACATTCAAAAATACGCCATCCTTAACCGTCCCCAGGATGACACCGGGGTAGGTAGCAAAGATTTTGCTGAACAGTGACTTGTTCATCTTGGCTCCTTTTTAAAAACACAGCAAGCAATGGTTACTCCAAGCGGAGTCTCCCTTTTTTCCAAAAATTGGGCCACACAGACACCCACCCCTTCAGTGGCAGCACCTGTGCCCCAGTTGTACACTTCACAGGTAGATTTGCATCAAGCACATTCAAAAATACGCCATCCTTAACCGTCCCCAGGATGACACTGGGGTAGGTAGCAAAGTCTTTGTTGAACCATAACTTGTTCATCTTGGCTCCTTTTTAAAAACACAGCAAGCAAGGGTTACTCCAAGCAGAGTCTCCCTTTTTTCCAAAAATTGGGCCACACAGACACCCACCCCTTCACAGCTAGATTTGCATCAAGCACATTAAAAAATACGCCATCCTTAACCGTCCCCAGGATGACACCGGGGTAGGTAGCAAAGATTTTGCTGAACAGTGACTTGTTCATCTTGGCTCCTTTTTAAAAACACAGCAAGCAAGGGTTACTCCAAGCGGAGTCTCTCTTTTTTCCAAAAATTGGGCCACACAGACACCCACCCCTTCAGTGGCAGAACTTGTGCCCCAGTTGTACACTTCACAGGTAGATTTGCATCAAGCACATTCAAAAATACGCCATCCTTACCGTCCCCAGGATGACACCAGGGTAGGTAGCAAAGTCTTTGCTGAACCATTACTTGTTCATCTTGGCTCCTTTTTAAAAACACAGCAAGCAAGGGTTACTCCAAGCGGAGTCTCCTTTTTTTCCAAAAATTGGGCCACACAGAAACCCACCCCTTCAGTGGCAGCACTTGTGCCCCAGTTGTACACTTCACAGGTAGATTTGCATCAAGCACATTCAAATATACGCCATCCTTAACTGTCCCCAGGATTACACCGGGGTAGGTAGCAAAGTCTTTGCTGAACCATGACTTGTTCATCTTGGCTCCTTTTTAAAAACACAGCAAGCAAGGGTTACTCCAAGCAGAGTCTCCCTTTTTTCCAAAAATTGGGCCACACAGATACCCACCCCTTCAGTGGCAGCACTTGTGCCCCAGTTGTACACTTCACAGGTAGATTTGCATCAAGTACATTCAAAATACACAAGCATTTACTCTCCCCAGGATGACACAGGGGTAGTAAATTCCTTGTGGATCCATGACTTGTTCATTTTGATGAACGTTAGTCTGTCCACATTGTCACTGGACAGACGCGTGTGCTTATCTGTCAGCACACACCCAGCTGCACTGAAAATACGTTCAGAGACAACGCTGGCAGCTGGACACAACAAGATCTCCAAAGCGTACGTGGAGAGCTCTGGCCATTTTTCAAGAATTGAAGCCCAAAATGAGCAAGGCTCCATTTGCAAAGTCATGGCATCGATGTTCATTTGGAGATACTCCTGTATCATCCTCTCCAGCCGTTGACAATGTGTCAGACTTGTTGTCTCTGGTGGCCTTTCAAAGGATGGTCTAAAAAAATTATGAAAAGATTCAATAAAATTGCTGTTACCAGCACCAGATACGGTGCTACTGGTACGGGTAGACTGTTGAAGATGACAAGACTGTCCCATGTTTGTCAAGTTACAACTGGGAGATTTACTCCCTGCACCTGCACGGTTGTTTGGTGGAAAAGCTGAGCTAAGATCGAGTAACAGCTTCTGCTGATAATCCTGCATATGTGCGTCCCTTTCTATGGCTGGAAATATGTCACAAAATTTGGACTTGTACCGGGGATCTAATAGTGTGACAAGCCAGTACTCATCATCACTTCTAATTTTGACAATACGAGGGTCATGTTGGAGGCAGTGCAGCAAGAAGGCACTCATGTGTCTGGCGCAGCCATGCGGACCAAGTCCACGCTGTGTTTGTGGCATAGAGGTGCTAACCGTTCTTTCTTCCTTTGACATCTCCCCTCATCCTCTTTCAACTGAAATTTGACCAAGGTCTCCCTCATCCGCTGAGTCTTCCATGTCCATGGACAGTTCGTCCTCCATTTCTTCATGTTCTCCTGCACCTTCCTCAACATTTCGCCTGCTACCATGCGGCCTTGTTGATCCCTGTCCCTTATGGTCCCATGCCTGCCGCCTTGGTGATGATGAACGTCTGGACCTTGGTGATGTTGTTGTCTCTTGCGCATATGACTTCTCCTATAGTTCCTCCGCTTCCTGTTGTCCCACCCCCTGAGTCCGAATAGTGTTTAGCGTGTGCGCCAGCATTTAAATGACTGGAATTGTCATGCTGATAATGGCATTGTCAGCGCTAAACATATTTGTCGCCATGTCGAAACTGTGCAGAAGGGTGCATAAGTCCTTGATCTGAGACCACTCTATCAGGGTGATCTACCCCACCTCTGAATCTCGTTGGCCCAGGCTATACTTCATGACGTATTGCAGGTCTGCCATGCAGATCATTTTTGCCCTTTCTCTTTCTTATGGTGGAGTGATGAACAGTGACCTTAACTGAGGAAAGTAAGGCCTGCAGTTCTATGGATGTTGTTATGGGTTTTTTTGTGACCTCCTTGATAAGTCCTCGCTGCACTTGGGATAATTTTGGTCGGCTGGCCACTCCTGAGAAAATTCTCCACTGTTCTATGTTTTTGACATTTGTGGAAAATGGCTGTCATTGTGCTACGCTGGAGTCCTAAAGCTTTAGAAATAGCTTTATAACTTTTTCCAGATTGACAAAATACTTTGTTTCTCATTTGTTCCTGAATTTTTATGGACCACGCCATGATGTCTAGCTTTTAATTATCTTTTGGTCTACTTCACTTTGTCAGGCAGGTATTATTTAAGTGATTTCTTGATTGAGAACAGGTGTGGCAGTAATCAGGACTGGGTGTGGCTAGGGAAATGGAACTTAGCTTCCAAAACATGAGATAAGCTATATTTAATAGATGGTTTAAGGAGGGGGGGGGGGAATCACTTTGTAACACAGGGACTTGTAGGTTTGAATATTCTTTTCCCTTAATAATAAAGACCTAAACTGCATTTTCCATTTACCTGTGATATCTTTGTCTAATATTTAAATTTGTTTGGTGATTTAAGTGTGGCAAACATGCAAAAGATTAAGAAATTAGGAAGGGAGCAAAAACTTTTTCAAAACACTGTACAGAACATCAAATACACAAAATACACAAAACAATTTCTATATTAAAAATATTTACTAAACTGCTCTTTTTTCATTTAAAATGCATTGAAAAGGCTGAAAACGTGGATTTTCCCTTTAAAATTATGTTGAATAGACTTGCAATTAATTAAACACTTTTTATAATAAATAAATAAAAAAAAATGTTGGTTTTCCTTCAAACCATAAAATATCAATCTGACAACTATCAAATAAGCAGCATCAACTCATGCCAAGTAGAAAGCTTGAGATCACCTTCAATGTCTAAACTATCACAAAGCGATTTTCTTGCAATCCCATTAATTATATAATATTTATATCAATGATAAAGGAAGGTTGGAGAGCAGTGAAAATCAAATGCTTGTACATTATAAGAGAAGGAAAAAAATGGTAACACTTCAGGTGTTTGAAATGTCAAGGTGATGGCTTGGTAAGCATTGAGCTAATGGATAATCAAGTGACGGATAGCTCATATATAATTGTTGATCAAATCTGGCACATGTCCATTAGTGGCTGTCAGCCAAACGTGGAGGATTTAGCATGCTGAATCAGCATATAATAAACGTTAATCTGAACATCCTATTTATAATGGGATAAAAAATGAATCTGCCTTAAGTGAAATATAATGGAAAATCTCTCTTGTAAAGGAAAACATTTTCTGAAAGACAACCAAAGATTATGGACAGTTATATATTTCATGACTATATACTAGTATCTATGGAAATCTGCTGCAAGCTAGAAACAAGGTATCAAATTTATATTGATCATAATGGCTGAAAAATGTATATTATTGGTTGTAAGATTAGTTATGTCAGTTACAGTAATTTCTAAGCACCGTTTCCTTTGTAACAAGAGCCATAAATTCTAAATTAAGTAAGTAACTGAGTACAACTATACATATTACCAATTTCTTAGCTCAGGTAAGGGAATTTGATCAAGTGCACCAGTATTCATAGTTAGTGAGATGCATTTAACAAATAATCTTCATCAAATTAGTTCTGCCATTATGAAAAAAGATTTGTTGGATGGTGACTATTGCTAAAGTACTTAGTTGCATTTATTAAACATGAGACGTATATTACTTAAGAGCAATAAGATAACTGGTGGCTCAAGAGCAACATGTTGTACTTTTGTCTTTAGTCCTTCGTGCCTTCTCGTTTACAGGCCAAAGCTCTAGTCCATACATACACTTTTTATCCCTGCTATACACTTTGATTACATAAATACACAGCTAATGAATATCATATTCCGATTTTGCAATGTCTACAAAGTCAGGCTTCACAGTGAAAATGAGACACAGAAAAAGCAGAGTGCACTCATTGCCCAGGTTTCTGTAAAAAAAAAAAATACCACATGTAGGTAGCCACTTCATCACATATTATCAAAATTGATGGTAAAATGTTTTTAATTACAATAATTGAAGAATTAATGAACTATTCTCATCTTTGTGCCAGTGGACATATTTGTGCACTCTACAATGCTGGAAGAAAAGATAGGACGAGTGCACTGAAGGTGACTGTATCCAGTGATCATGCTAATTTCAGAGCAGTGCTTACAAGCTCAATAGAAAAGAGCTTGTAAGCACTGCACTCCATGCCTAGAAGATCAAGCACATCTATGCTGGTAACATAGAGAGAGAGCAGTAAAATTAAATGTTACTCTGTTCTTGAGATCAAAACCTTATTTTATTAAGTAAAATGCAAAGTTGCTTGTTTTTAGGTTAGCCCTTTAACTCCTGAGGCCCTGAAATTATGGCAGGTTATTTATCACTGCGTAAATGTTAAAGAGAATCTGTCAGAAATCTTTTGCTACCTCATCTTACCCACAAAGCTCTCCACAGCTCTGCACCACCATATATCTCATCCCTCATCTCTGTCTATCATCCTACCCGCCCCCTTCGTTCCGCAAATGATCTTAGACTAACATCCTCCATAATACGAACCTCACACCTCCGTCTCCAAGACTTTTCTCGTGCCACGCCAGTTTTCTGGAATGCACTACCCCAAAGAATGCGACTAATATCCAGCCCCCAAGTTTTTAAGCGTACATTACAAACACATCTCTTCAGACAAGCTTATCATAATAACTAACTAACCTAACTCTCCCCCGCCCCACCTTCTAAATGCTACTCGTAACCTTCTCTCTCCTATTTCTGTCCTCACATCCTACATACAACCAATAGCACGTAAGGGCACCCAAAAGGTTACTGTCAAAAGACCAGATCAGTCATCTTTATATGTAACTAATTAACAAGCATAACAATAGCCAGCCATATCTACAAGTGTGCTTCACCTTTTGTGTCCCCCTTCTTCCCCATAGATTGTAAGCTTTCGAGCAGGGCCCTCATTCCTACTGTAGCTGTTGAATTATGTGCCATTCTGTTTTGTATTTGTCTATACAACCCCCACCGGATTGTAAAGTGCTGCGGAATATGTTGGCGCTATATAAATAAACATTATTATTATTATCTGAGAGCAGAATGATGTAGGCAAGGAGATTCTGAATCCAATGATGTATCACTTAGATTACTAGCCTCTCTCACACAATCAGAATTGTTAGGCTTAAGCTGGTGTCACACATAACGACGACGACAACGACGTCGCTGCTACGTCACCATTTTCTGTGACGTTGCAGCGACGTCCCGTCGCTGTCGCTGTGTGTGACATCCAGCAACGACCTGGCCCCTGCTGTGAGGTCGCCGGTCGTTGCTGAATGTCCAGCTTCATTTTTTGGTCGTCACTCTCCCGCTGTGACACACACATCGCTGTGTGTGACAGCGAGAGAGCGACGAAATGAAGCGATCAGGAGCCGGCACTGGCAGCTGCGGTAAGCTGTAACCAGCGTAAACATCGGGTAACCAAGGGAAGACCTTTCCCTGGTTACCCGATGTTTACGCTGGTTACCAGCCTCCGCTCTTGCTGCCAGTGCCGGCTCCTGCACTGTGACATGTGGCTGCAGCACACATCGGGTTAATTAACCCGATGTGTGCTGCAGGAGAGCAAGGAGCCAGCGCTAAGCGCGGCTCCCTGCTCTCTGAACATGTAGCACAGCGACCTTATGATCGCTGCTTCTGCTGTGTTTGACAGCTAAGCAGCGATCATAACAGCGACTTACAAGGTCGCTGTTACGTCACCGAAAATGGTGACGTAACAGCGACGTCGTTGTCGCTGTCGTTTAGTGTGACACCAGCTTTAGTCATGTAGCAGAGTCCAGAGGGCTGTCCCGCTCACACCAGGCTTTCAATAGAGATTGTACATTAACAGTAACATCTCAGTCATAGCAGGGGATGTGTCAGACTGCTGTGCAGATGAGTTTCTAGTCCTGTAATATGTGTCCTGCTGCTTAAATAAACATAACAAATAAACAAAACATTGGACTGTGACAAAACAGTCATGCATGATCTTTCTTGGTTTCAGCTTACATAACAAAAGCCTGCTGACAGATTCCTTTTAAGGTCCCTTGGTCTTTTGCATGAATTTAAATGTTATTGTGCATTTTGAGAAATTAAAGATAATGAGTTTAGTTTTACTACTATAACATTGTTGATGAGATAGACATTTAGTGATTGGGGACAGATTGGTTTATTATGTGAACATTATAATTGCTGCTTAAATGTTAATATTTTTATTTGCAAGTTTTGCCAATTTTTTCCAAAAATTTACTTTGGGGAAAATCGCAAATACTTCAATTTCCTTCAAAAGACATGTATAACACTCTAAAGTTTCCTATGACTCTATCCAACCAATTGCAAGCACTTTAAGGCAAATGCAGCTTTAATAGTATCAATGTGAGTTCAATATATTTGGCTATGGGGACAGGGATGGTAACGGTTTACTGCTTTACTATCACACACTATCTTTAATATTTATTGAGTTTTTGATGACTTTCTCTCCCTATCTCTATTGCTAAGTTGTCAGATTTGATATTCTCTAATTATCCGGTTTAACCACAAAATGGGTACTGTGCTGCATTCCCTGCCTCTGCATTTATAGAAGTTATGCTAAAAACCAGAAGAGATTCCCAATGGAGAAAAAAAGCAGTGGTCTCTGGGCGCTGCTAATAATTACCGGCAGTGGATTGCATTCTTGAACTATTTATTCATACAACGCGATTCAGAATCGGTTTGATACCTTCTTCAGATATAGCTGTCGGTAATTATTGGTATCTCTGGTTGACCACTACTTTTTTCCCATGGGGCTTTCTGTTGTTTTTTAACATATCTTCTCCCACCTGGACTCCGAAGGAAACTAAGGGAGACTAGGCCGAAAAATAACAGGGGTAGGGGTGCTAATACTAAACAGGGAGTGAACAAAAGATGGGAGCCGACAGGGAACAGAAACAGTCAATGGCAACAAGACTACCGGGTAGCATCAGCACCATCTCAATTTGTAGCATCCTCTTCGGCTTTCCTGATTCTTCCCCTTACCACCGACATCTTTTTTAGGGGTGAGAGATCTTTACTCACTTCGAGAAAGAAACCCCAGGAACCCAAGAAAGTGGTAACTATAGTTTATAGAAATAGACAACAGGTTATTATCTATCTCATTCTAAAATCACACATTTGTGCCTAGTCCAAACCCAACCAAGTGAGACAATTTCTGTATGTGCTCATGTATTGAGTTTTGCTTAGGATAACACACTTGGAGAACCTCTTTTTTTGCTTTTCCTTACATGTTTATATAAATTATGACAGTCCTGCTCCATTGGCTATGCTTTACTATATGATATTATATCTGTAAGGCACTATGGGAAAGCCCACATGGTACGCCCGAGGTCATGGGAGCCTTCTCTGACTGATGCAGTCTCCTATAATGTGAGAAATGGCGGCAGGGTTCAGTGATTTCCTAAAAAATTAACTTGAATTCCATTCACATCAAATCAATTTGCTAATTTCTACTAAATATGAGTAGCATGGTGTAGCTGAAATTTGTTCAATACTTTCACTTATTAAGGGATACAATATTTTTCTATCATCCAAGGTATATAATTTTCTCACTTAAGTGAAAACAAATTGGCTAGAAGTTTCTCTGACATATCGGTCTGCACATTTCATCAAAATATTCATCCAATATCCCGGTATTGTAAGTGCTTGAAGTCCAGCCTTAATAAGCTATGCAAGTTTTCATATGCTAACAAGAGTTTTTCCCTTCACAATTATTTATTGCCTTTAGTGGCAGCGAGTTCAGAGTGCCACCTTCCACTTATGTCAGCAGGAAGAACTTATGGTGCATGTTGAATTTTGAGTACAAAAAGGTCAGAAAAAACTAATTTCTTTGAAATGAAAAAAGGAGTCGGAAACAAGAGTTTTAATAACAGAATTGACACAAGAGCAGCATATTACAAGCATGAATTACAGTTCTATCAGGACATCTATTGAAATTCTTAGATTGCTTTGTTCCCAGCCATGACATAATATTCAAAGCTGGTGTTTATATGTGCAAAGAATACAGCTGTTCTGCTAAGTCCATGCAAATCAGACCATTGATTTATGCAGAACTAGACTAGTGGGTGTAACACTAAATTTAATTTTTGGGAAAGAGCTGAAACTACCTCAGTACGCAAGGCTGACACTGTGAACTATGTAGAAGGCATATACAAATTCATTACTGACTCCAATATAAGAACTGCTGCATTTGAATGAAACATTTGTCTTTTGTCAAAGCTATTCTGTGGAATAAATATTTTGTTGAAGACGTCAACACAATGCTGCTCCCCTGACCCTGTGTCTTTTTTAAGATAGGAACTCGAATATTGGACATATGTAAATATTCTGATACTTTAAAATAATACTTTTGAATAAATATTAAAATATCCGCTTAAGAATTCCAAAGTTGTAATACTTTATGAAATATTTAACATTTTTTGAATTCATAAAGATTCATTTGTCAGAATTTTGAAAATATTTTACATTCAAAATATGCAGAAACATATAAAAACAATAATAATAATAATCTTTACATAGTACTAACATACTTTACAGACCTTTGCAATTTGGTATTCTATATAATATAAGGCTCAGTTATGTATTTCAAGCACAATAAAATTAATAAATATACTACTATTACACTCCCTGACAGAATTTCTGTCGCTTATCCATGTTATGTAAATAAAAGCTTATAACCTGACTTTAAATTCATCCTTTGGTTTAATAAATTACTCTTTTGAAAGCTGAAATGCTCCCAAATTTGGTTTAGGTTATGAAAATAAAGTTGCTGCAAAGCTGAAATATTGATCATTTAATTAACACAGAAAGGTCAGATTTTGGCAAGACAAATGTTTTGTCGCCTTGTCATATAATGCACCCAATCCTAGTTGACATCCTCACCTGTGTTCATTAAATGATCGGTTAATTAGTGGGTGTGTGTATAAAAAGAAAACCAGAACCCAGACCTTCACTTGAACTGCAACTTGACCTCTGACCACATGCCAAAAATTCACCCTGTGACCAAACACTTGATTATGAAGACCATATCCACTGCAGAGGTGGCTGGCACCTATAATGTGTCTCAGCATCAAGAACAAAGAATTAAAAAAAGATTTGAAGAGACTGGGGATGTTTTTGACAAACCCAGGTCTGGCAGACCCTGCAAGACAACTGCTCAGGAGGAACATTTATTGGTTAGAAAATCCAAAGCCAGCCTCTCTTCTACTGCAGCAGAGCTCCAAAAGGCCTGGTCACCTCACGTCCCTGTGTCATCTAGAACAGTTTTTTGGATTCTGTCTCAAAATAGCGTCCATGGTCGAATCAGTGCCCAGAAGCCAGCACTAAGCAATAGGCAATTAAAAAACTGTGTGGCATTTGCCAAGTCCCACAGAATGCTAAACAGATGGATGCTGGAAAAGTGGCAGAAGGTGGATTTTTCTGATGAATCTTCAGTTGAATTACACCACAGCTGCCGCAAATACTGCAGGAGACCTACTGGAGCCTGTATGGATCCAAAATGCACCCAGAAAATAGTTAAGTTTGGTAGTGGAAAGATCATGGTCTGGGATTACATTCAGTATGGGGGTGTGCAAAATATTTCCAAGGTGGAAAGCAATATCAATAGCCTAAAATATCAAGAAGTATTAGCTACCTCTTAGATTCCCAAACATAAAAGGGGTCAAATTCTGCAGCAGGATGGTGCTCCTTCTCATAAATACATCTCTACAACAAAGTTCCTCCTGGCAAAGAAGCTCAAGGTGCTCAAGGACTGGCCAGCCCAGTCACTAGGCATGAACTTCATTGAGCATGTTTGGGGTAGGATGAAAGAGGAAGCTTGGAAGACAAAACCAAAAAATCTAGATGAACTCTGGGAGGCATGTAAGACTGCATTCTTTGCTATTCCTGATGACTTCATCAATAAATTATATGAATCATTGTTGAACCGCATGGATGCAGTCCTGCAAGCTCAAGGAAGTCACACAAAATATTAAATATGGCTCTAGTAGCACCACAATTTCATTCACCAATGTTATGCAACATATCTTTGTATTAGAAATTAATTATTTGTTTCACTTTCACATCACTTTCTGTGGACGACAAAATTCTGACCTTTCTGTGTTCATTAAATGATCAATATTTTAGATTTGCAGCAACTTTATTTTCATAACTTAAACCAAATTTGGGAAGGTTTAAGCTTTCAAAAGAGTAATTTATAAAACCAATGGATGAATTTAAATTCAGGGTATAAGCTTTTATTTACATAACATGGATAAGCGACAGAACTTGTGTCAGTGAGTGTAATAATAATTGTAGCTAAAAAAAGTGCAAACATAATACTAGTAAAAAAAAACTACAGGGCACTGCTTTTCAAAGTTCATTTTATCAAGTTTCTGGTTATCATAGATTATTAAGAAGTAGATATTAAAAATGTTCAACCAAAAGAATATTGTACATAACCAGTTTTAGTTAATTTAAATGATATAGCATAAAACCTAAAAACATACTTGTCTCATTAAAATATTGCTAATAAAAGTTACTCTCCTCTTGCCAAAGGGAAGAAAACACTTTTCCTGAAATAAAAATGTCATTGCCATAAATTTATTCAATACATAGCCAAGTTAGATAGTCTTCAATTAACATATTAACATATTCTCAATGAGTTATGGTGATCCTTTCTCCTTTCTGTCCACATTTTATATACATTTTTAGTAAATGAACTACTAATCTACAACATTAATGTGAAGCATCAGACAATTTTATTTGGAAAGTCTAATCCTGGAAACGGCATGCCATAAAGGTGAAGACTAGACTGAGGTCCGTATTTGCACAACCTCTCGTTTGGCTTAGCAATTATACTTCATTGAGTTGTGAGAAAATGAGCAAAGAGCTGTGCAGTAGATTTAACCAAATATGCATCATATTTTGATTTGTGTGCTTGATTTACACCAAAGATAGGATTATTTGAAACAGTCTTAGGATACATATCTGCCCCAAACATATAGTATGAAACTGACTATTTACCGTAGCTTTAGAGCAGGGCCTTCACTCCTCACGGTATCTGTTTCATTGTGTTAAGCTGGGTTTACACACTGCAACATCGCAAAGGACATCGCTGTAACGTCACCGGTTTGGTGACGCAATAGCGACCTCCCTAAGTCTCTGCTAAGTCTCTGGTGAGCGTTCAAACAGGCAAACCTGGCCAACAACTCAACAGCGATCCGGACCTGCAGAGCAACCTAGCTGGTTGTTGGGGACGTTGATAAGCAGCCTTTTGAAAGGGAAGTTGCTAACAAAGTCTTCACACACTGAAACTTCATGCTGCACAGCGGGAAACAAAGGACCTAGGAATGGTCCTGAACGATTTGTAACGATTACAACTTCACAGCAGGGGCCAGGTCGCTGATGTGTTTCACACACTGCAACATCGCAAACAACATCGCTATTGCGTCACAAAACCGGTGACGTTACAGCGATGTCGTTTGAGATGTTGCAGTGTGTAAACCCAGCTTAACACTTAATGTCAGATATGGTCTGTACATATAACCTCTGAATTGTAAAGTACGGAATATGTTGGCGCTATAAAAATAAAAATATGGTCTTGAAAAGGAAGATTACACAAAAAGGTATAGTGCCAACAGGTTACGTAAAAAAAGTGCCAAAAAGTAATATTAAATATATGCATTGCAAATACCGTAATTATGAAACATTTTTATGTAGATTATATTGTGAGGCTTTATGTTTCATATTGATCAATTTTTAACATATAAAACCAAGTTTGTTGTATATGCAGTTATATGCAATTGTAGGCGTACCCCCCCGCGTCAGCAGCCGGGACTGCCGCTCGGATCCGGATCCACGGTGGCTCGAGGGGACTCCGGTCCCGGGGGTCATGCGGCCACTCAAAACGAAAAGGGGGTATTTACAGGGGGGTTGTATGTTTAAAGTTCATGATGCCACCCATGGTGTGTGGTAAGGTGGAGTACCACCACTGCCGTTGGGAGCACCCGGTGGCGATGGGATGGCAGTGAGGTGTTTAACCCCTCCGTGGGTAGGGGGATGCCCCGGGACTCGGTGATGGTGGCTGAGGAAAACCGTTGGGGAGGTAAGGGTCACTGCGTACTCACTCAGTCCAATAACGCTGACACCGACAACTTGTAAACCAAAGTTCTGACCACTGCTGCAGCAGGGAGGGAGCATGCCTGGATCCCATGCCCGCTGGTGTTGCTTGTTAGCCTGTGACCTTTTCCTTGGCACCTTTCTACTGATTGGCCCCTGTAGGGTAGAACTAGTCGGGTCCCGCTCACCCATATGGCTAACGGTGAGAGCTTGCTCTCAGGGTTCACGCTTGGGATTTTCTGGACTGCAAATTGGGAAAGTCCTATCCCCCTAGTTGCGCTAGTACCCCAATTTCGGAGCGGGTGGAGAATGAATCTTGAAGGCTCCGTCCTCCTCAGGTAAATTACCAGGATGCTTGAAGCTACTTCCCGGCCTAGAGTCCATGTACCCCGTCGTGCCCTGGCCCCTGCCCGGAGATGGCACAAGGCCGCCAGGTGCCTTCCTCGGCAGTTCCGTGCCCCTTTTCACGATCCCCTGTGACCGGGGTTCCAGCTCCCACCAGGCCCAGACCAACGTCTGCCACCTAGTAGCAACAAGGAGCCTTGCTCCCAACCTCCTCCAACTGACTTGTGACCTCTCCTCTCGAGAGTCACTTCTCAACTCACCGCTCCTGACACTCCTGACCTTCCCATATCATCCCCCCCAAGTGGGCGGCCCTATTTCCTTCAGGGTACCCATTGGTGTGTCTGGTGGGTGTGGTACAGAGTGTTCCTAGGGTTTTGATAAGCTCGTTCTTAGCAACACCAAAATCCAGGGACCCGTAACCAAGGAGGATGTGGATACTGTGCAGAAGAGCGCATTGCACAATACCCTGTGACGACCTGATAGGCCAGGGTGTTACATAAATGCTTCTAAATAAGTAAAACTATATGACTAATATATAAACACTTTAGTGGCCATATAAAATCCCTCCAAATAGAGCAGAGGTTCCCCTAGATTGCAATAATATATATGATTTTTTTTGTTGAGGTAACTTGTGCAACATGCATTTTTTTAGGGTTATGTCAAATAGATAGGCCAATAAGTGGGGGAGACTTAATTCATAATAAAAAAAAGAAGCGGAGTTCTTAAATCCAGAATGTTTGAATGACCGCAATGATAACCACTGTTCTTGTAAAATGACTTTATCAAGTTATGTGTTTCTTCTTTTTTATACGTTGTAATTCATAATAAAATATGACACATATATAATGAGGTCTCGCGACAGTACACATCATGTCATAGAAAAGGGGTCCCCAACCTGTGACTAAGGGTCCCTTGATATGTGTCTCGCGGCTGTTTGTTTGCTTGGTGCAGTAGCACCAGGTGGAACAAACATCTATGAAGAGGTCTCCAGATGGTGATTTTAGTGAGTAGCCCTGCACAGAAGAGCAGATAAGGAGGTTTAATGAGAGCACACAGAGTGGGGGTTCCCAACCTGTGACTAAGGGGCCCTTGATTTGTGGCTCGCAGCTGTATTTTTGCTTAATGCATTAGCACCAGGTACAACAAACAACTATGAAGAGAAGGCCTCCAGATGGTGACTTTAGTGAGTAGCCCTACACCAAGAAGCAGGTAAGAAGGTTTAGTGACAGCACACAACATGGCTTAGAGCAGGGTTCACAACTTGTGACTCAGTGGCCCTTGATATGGAGCTCACGGCTGTCTGCTAGCTTGGTGCATTAGCACCAGGTGCAACAAGCAACTATGAAGAGAAGGTCTCCAGATGAGGGCTTTAGTGAGTAGCTCTGCATAAGAGAACAGATAGGATGATATTACCAGCTAGAGAGGTGCTTAAAGATGAATGCAATAGTGTGTTGAGTGTGCTTGAAGTAATAGCACTGAACATGGGTAAAATAGGTACTCCCCAATAAAAATATTCTGCCTATAGGGGATAGGGGCACACGGTCACAATGATTTTCTTTGTGGGGAAGCTTTCACTGTCTATATACCAGGTTCTCGGTGTCTTGTGGGAGAAGTCGATAAATCTGATCCATAACCATCTTTCAGAGCTAAATGTGGCTCATGACCATTTTTCCAAGCTGAATGTGGCTCTTACGGTAAGAATTATTGGGGCCACTAGCTTAGAGCCAGCATATTTGTTCGCAAAACAGCTGTTGCCAACATGTTTCTTCTGTTCCTTGGCATGATATAGACTAGAATAAAGAAAAGAAGAATGATTTTACACTGGTGAGGAATTCCGCTTAATGTCTTTCAAATTTCTATTGACACATAGAGTTAAACATCATTCCACATCATTCTATCAAGATTTCTATCAAGAAATCACATCTCAACTTTTTCATCTTTGAATATGCCAAGCGAAAAGGTAAAGAAGGAAAGATCTAAAAGACGTATTTTATGTAAGTCTACTCTTTCCTATCATGTTTTGTATAGCTCTGTACTAGTGATGAGCGAGTACGCTTGTCACTACTCGGTACTCGCACAAGTATCACTGTACTTGGGCTACTCGGCGGGTACCGAGTAATTTCGCGATACTCGTGCTGTACTCGTGGTCTTCATCCCTGCATGTTGGCGCTCTTTTGAGAGCCAGCTCTCATGCAGGGATTTGCTGGCAGACCACTGCAATGCCACAGCCCTGTTAGTTTTGGAATTGCAGTGATTGGCCGGTCCGCACAGCATGACCGAGCCTTTATACCGGCAGGCGCGCTGTGCTCTGCACACAGCCATCTCGTATTCCCTGCTTTCCTCGCCCACAGGCGCCTATGATTGGTTGCAGTGAGACACGCCCCCACGCTGAGTGACAGGTGTCTCACTGCAACCAATCACAGCAGCCGGTGGGCGTGTGTATACTGTGCAGTGAAATAAATAATTAAATAATTAAAGAAACCGGCGTGCGGTCCCCCCAATTTTAATACCAGCCAGATAAAGCCATACGGCTGAAGGCTGGTATTCTCAGGATGGGGAGCCCCACGTTATGGGGAGCCCCCCCAGCCTAACAATATCAGTCAGCAGCCGCCCAGAATTGCCGCATACATTAGATGCGACAGTTCTGGGACTGTACCCGGCTCTTCCCGATTTGCCCTGATGCGTTGGCAAATCGGGGTAATAAGGAGTTAATGGCAGCCCATAGCTGCCAATAAGTCCTAGATTAAACATGTCAGGCGTCTCCCCGAGAAACCTTCCATGATTAATCTGTAAATTACAGTAAATAAACACACACACCCGAAAAAATCCTTTATTAGGAATAAAAAACACAAACCAATTCCCTCGTAGCCAATTTAATAAGCCCCAAAAAGCCCTCCATGTCCAGCGTAATCCACGGACCTCCAGAGTCGCTTCCAGCTCTGCTGCATGGAGGTGACAGGAGCTGCAGCAGACACCGCCGCTTCTGTCAGCTCCACGCAGCAACTGCAGCAACTGAGGTGAGTAGCGCAATCAGCTGCTGTCAGTCAGGTAACTCACGGCCACCGCTGGATCCAGCGATGGCCGCGGGTAACCTCAGTGACAGCTCAGCTGATCGTGCGGCTGTCTTCATTAGCTACGTGGAGGTGACAGGAGCGGCGGTGAGTAGCGCAATCAGCTGAGCTGTCACTGAGGTTACCCGCGGCCACCGCTGCATCCACCGCTGGATCCAGGTAACCTCAGTGACAGCTTAGCTGATCGCGCGGCTGTCTACATTAGCTGCGTGGAGGTGAAAGGAGCGGCGGTGTCTGCTGCAGCTCCTGTCACCTCCATGCAGCAGAGCTGGAAGCAACGCTGGAGGTCCGTGGATTACGCGGGACATGGAGGGCTTTTTGGGGCTTATTAAATTGGTTACGAGGGAATTGGTTTGTGCTTTTTATTTCTAATAAAGGATTTTTTCGGGTGTGTGTGTTTATTTACTGTCACTTACAGATTAATCATGGAAGGTATCTCGGGGAGACGCCTGACATGATTAATCTAGGACTTATTGGCAGCTATGGGCTGCCAATAGCTCCTTATTACCCCGATTTGTCAACGCACCAGGGCAAATCGGGAAGAGCCGGGTACAGTCCCATAACTGTCGCATCTAATGTATGCGGCAATTCTGGGCGGCTGCTGACTGATATTGTTAGGCTGGGGGGCTCCCCATAACATGGAGCTCCCCATCCTGAGAATACCAGCCTTCAGCCGTATGGCTTTATCTGGCTGGTATTAAAATTGGGGGAACCGCACACCGTTTTTTTAATTATTTAATTATTTATTTCACTGCACAGTATACACATGCCCACCGGCTGCTGTGATTGGGTGCTATGAGACACCTGTCACTCAGCGTGGGGCCGTGTCTCACTGCAACCAATCATAGGCGCCGAAAAGCAGGAAAGCAGGGAATACGAGATTGTTTAATGAGCGGCCGGCTTTTTCAAAAGAGGAAAAGCCGCCGGAGTTTAGTGAACAGCTGTGCAGCGCCGCGGCAGTGATCGGGGAACGGTAAGTATGAGAGAGGGGGGAGACTGACCGACAGACTGTGAGAGGGGGACAGACAAGACAGAGAGAGACCGACAGACAGACAGAGAGACCGACCGACGGACTGAGGGAGATAGAATGAAAAAAAAAAATGACCGACGTCGCTAGTAAAAAGCACAAAACGTGCGTTTTGGACATCGGAGTGCCACGCAATGTTTTCACGTAAAATCTTTCATGTGATCTCAAAAAGTAACATACACCAGCTCTATCTCACTATTGGGTATGTGCTCTTAACATTTCCGCCATGAAAATTCATTTTGGTGTCATTTTGGAAGGTTTTTTGGTGAGTCCGTAAAAATGGCGTAAAACTCGGACAAAATTGTTCACAGCTGTGACTTTTGAGTGATAAATGCTTCAAGGGGTCTTCCCCATGCTGTTGCCATGTCATTTGAGCACTCTTCTAAGACTTTTGTGACATTTTTAGGGTTTCTACATGCTGCCGGGGGTCATTTCATAAAAATACTCAGCTCTCCCATAGGATAACATTGGGCTCGGTGCTCGGGCCGAGTACATGAGTATCTTGGGATGCTCGGCCCGAGCCTCGAGCACCCGAGCTTTTTGGTACTCGCTCATCACTACTCTGTACAATGGTATACAATATACTTTGGATATTTGAATTTAGTATTCTCTCATTGTCGAATGTCTAAGTGATACCTGGATTATCATTTATATTAATTGTAGATAATAGTCATTAATATGTTTAAGGGGTTGTTAAATTCATGTCAATGGTTTTAGCATAGATAAGTTATTATGCATTATTCTATCAATACATGGCCTGTTTGGATTGAAATGTTTTAATCTCTTATTGCTGACCTCTCAAGTCTTGCTGGAGCAACATAATGAAGCAAATGACCACACATAATGACTTTCCAAAGTCCTTGCAGTGCCTTATTAACATGCTGGCAGCACAAGCCCTGACTTTATTATTGACTACATTGAATACACAATACAGTGACCTCCGCCTTCTGCAACTAAATCTCTCCTTACAGATCTATCAAAGTGATTTTATATGAAGAAGAAACCAGGGAAGACTTTGGCTTTTTCTTGCTCTAAAATACAATCTTGACACAAAGAATGAACATCAACTCAATGATCGAATGTCCTGCAAAGCCTCTGAAGACAGGCAAAACGGGCCATACATAGTAATTTGTAATGTCATGTGCCAAAAAAGCAAATGTCTGAAAATGATAAATTATAAAATCAAACAACATGAATTAAAAAATATAAATATTGCTCTATTAAAGGAAATCTGTCAGCAGGATTTCACCCCTCTAACTATTTGTATGTGCATGTAGCTCTTTCAAAGACAAGCACAGCAATACCTTTACATGTCCAGTCTAGTTCTCTGTTATTGAGAAATCAGTATGTGATACGCAAATCAGGCTGAAGGACTATGGAAGATCAGGCTCTATATCCCACCCAATGCCGCTTCCTACTGCTTTACTGACAGCCGCTATGTTCTGTGACTTTAAGCAAAGGAATCTTCACTCAAGCAGGAGGCAGCGCTGTGCAGGTAGAGCTAAACTGACAGAGGCTTCAGATCTACAAATAGTTCTTAAGCCTCATTTGCATATCAGTTTAAATACTGATTTTTCAGGGCCTGACAGATACCGTATTTTTCGGACTATAAGACGCACCTGACCATAAGACGCACCCTGGTTTTAGAGGAGGAAAATAGGAAAATAAAATTTTAACCAAAAAATATGGTCATGACACACTGTTATGGGGCGAGGATCTGCTGCTGACACTGTTATGGGGGTAATGTCCCCAAATTCTCTACAAAGGTACCCCATTCTGATAAGGATCCTCCTGCCTTGTATATGATCCTGCTCATATACCCCCCATCCTGCTAATAATATACCCCCCATCCATCCTGCTCATGAAATGCCCCCATCCATCCTGCTCATGAAATGCCCCCATCCATCCTGCTCATGAAATGCCCCCATCCATCCTGCTCATGAAATGCCCCCATCCATCCTGCTCATGAAATGCCCCCATCCATCCTGCTCATGATATGCTCCCATCCATCCTGCTCATGAAATGCCCCCATCCTGGTAAATGGCGTGTATCCTGTGGCACAGGAAAAAAAAAAATAAACGTTTATACTTACCCTTCCTCACTCCCTGAAGCACCGATCTCTGTCTCAGCTGCAGCGCCGCTGTGTGGAGCCGTCACCGGTGTCTGCAGCATCGCGTCTTCCTGTCTGTGCCGGCGGTAAGCTGATCGATTCTGGTGGATACTAGTGGCGCGCACAGCGATGACGTCATCGCGGTGCGCGCCGATAGTGTCCAGATCAGCTGACTGCTGGCACAGACAGGAAGACGCGATGCTGCAGGGGGGGCGGCTCCACACACGGTCACTGCACCCCGCACTGATAATGATGCACGGGGGGCAGTGAATACAGCCGCACATGATCACTCCAGGCTGTAGTTGCCAGGGGTGATCACGGCCGGCTGCTAATTATGCATGCACCCCCCCGCCCACCTGTTAGCGCCGGTTTCGCTGAGAGATGATGGGCGGGAGGATGGGCGTGCATATGTAATGAGCGGGCCCACGTGGTCACGGCAGGCTGTTACAGCCTGCTCGTGCCGCCGATGACCCGCTGCACCGCGGCACCCTCATTCCCCGCAGCCTTATAGTCAGACCATAAGACGCACCCCCCACTTTCCCCCAACATTTGGGGGGAAAAAAGTGCGTCTTATGGTCCGAAAAATACGGTATATAATAGTTTTGGGTAGGGTGAAATCTTGCTGACAATTTCCTTTAAGTAGTGCTGAGGATATAAAGGTAAAGGAGTTGTCACATGAACAAATTTCATTTTAATCAACAAACCTTGGAATAATAACAAGCTCCACAATTGGAGGTGTTAAAAAAAATGTTCCTGTGCTGAGATAATCTTATATATGTGTCCTAGCTATGTACTGTGTAATGTCTGTGTCTGACCGTACAGGGACATAGTCTGATTATACCACATCTCCTGGACAGGGGAGGGAGTAAAACAGTATACAGGTAGCACAGCATGGAATGGTAAACTATTCTTTGTATGTGGTAAAACATTTTTTTAAAAACATACAGGGAAATATTTTACCTCACAAAAAGAATCAGCTGTGACCCTGTGGTCTAATGTCTGTTTACTTTTTTCCATCTTAACCTGCCCAGGAGATATGGTATGGTCAGACCATGTCTCTGTACAGTAAAAATGTCCCTCCAGTGAGGAAGGAGACAAACTCTAGCACCACCTATTGGAAGTAGCAATCCTAAAATTCAAAAGTGGCTTTTTAACAAGCCTTTTCATAAGACTTAGGATTTATACCAGATCAGAATCCCAATTTGCAGACACGGTGTCTCGGGGTGCTTGCCCCTCGTCAGTGAAAAGTGTGGGTATCTGATCTGTGTATGTGGGGACCACGGGGAAGACTATTCTCCTTATGGAGACCTGACAAACCAGTTTGGCTGTCAGTGAGAGGACTTATAGCTGCAATGCCCCTCTGGGAATTATTCAAATTGTCACTCCAGTGAGGAAGGAGACAAACTCTAGCGCCACCTATTGGAAGTAGCAATCATGAGAAGCTATGTGGGGACCACGGGGAAGACTATTCTCCCCAAAACACCGTGTCTGCAAATTGGGATTCTGATACAAAAAAATATACAATGACATTCTTTAAAGATCAAGTCCACTAAAACAGCAGCCACCAAGCTACTTTTGGATCGCATCCTAAAGGACATTCGCCAGCAATGTCAATTTCTAATTGTTCACATTATTTTAATGACCCAAATGACCCTCACAAAGCAGAAAGGCTGGTATTTATATGTAATTCTAAGGTGTTCCCTTTCAGAATAACAGAAAGTTAGATGGCAGTCAATTCTCAGGCTTAGGCCTTGCTCACATGAGCATATAAATCAGATAAGTGCAATACAAAAAAATCTCGCATTGCACTCGGTCCAATGTTAGTCAATAGAAAAGAGCAGACAGCAATTCTTTTCTCAACCAGATTCGGGATGAGAAAAAAATCACAGTATGCTGCAAGTGGATGCATAAATTGGATGAGACTCGCCAATACAAGTAAATGGGTGGGGAAAAACAAATGGATGGCACACAGCCATCCATATGCCATCCATTTTTTACTGATACATATCATTCTGTAGCATAGGACACTGTAAATGGAACTGTAAGTTATTGTAGAATAATAGTTGCTGAGAAAAAAAACAGCAAAGCATATAGATGCCATACGCATGTAATATGGATGCCAGGCGAGAAAAAAATTTCACACTTGCATGAAATACGGAATACTAAACTCTGAATGAATATCAGACTGATTGTCATAGGCTCTTGTGAATCCAGCCTTAAAATGTGGATACAAAGATAAGCCAATGTTTTGTATGGGTTACAGTACTCTGCTTAACAGTTTAGTTTTTTGTATCCAAATTGTGCCCAATTATAAAACAAAAAAAAATTCTATAGCAAAAAATTAGTAAGTTGTATAGCTAGCATTGTCCACTTTAACTTTTTCTGTTATCTTTGAGAACTTTGAAAACATTAGACTTAATATATTTTCCTTAAAATGTTTAAAATGTTTCTTAAAATGTTTCTAATTATTACCAAATTTATTAAAATAATATATTTAATACACCGGATATCATGCCCTAAACATTTTGGGGGTGATTTTGTATGAATTTGGAAGGTTTTTTATACGACCTTAAGATCGAGTCATGGTGACTTGATGAATGAATGCTATGTAGGAAGATTGATCTTGTGCAAGCCTAGTTACGTCGACGTCCACAAGAGGCTGTGGACTTCTCCACCATTATCTTGATAGTATCAAGCCATCGTGTTGCTGGTTTTCTTCTTAGCCTTGATCCTTCGATTTTTCCAACCATGATGTCTTTTCCAAGTGATTGCTCTCTTTGTATGGTGTGTCCAAAGTAGGCAACTAACAGCTTGGTGATCCTTACTTCAAGTGACATTCCTGACTTGATTTCTTCCAAAATTGATTTACTTGTTTTTTTTGCTATCCATGGTATTGATAAAATCTTTTTCCAGCACCACATTTCAAAGGCATTGATTCTTTTTCTGTTTTGTTTCTTTTTTGTCCAGGTTTCACATCCGTATGTTACGAAAGAGAAGACCAAACTTTGTTTGAGCCATGTCTTTGTCACCAGTGAAACATTCCTCAATTTGAGGATCTTCTCCAGTGACTTCATTGTTGATTTGCTGATAGCTATTCTCCAGTTCATTGCTGTTCATCTCAAATGTGTCCTGGTCATACCTGGCAGTGGTCAATATCTTTGTTTTCTTTGAATTAAGTAGGAGTCCCGTGTTTGGACTTTCTATTACACATTCTGTAATAAGTCCGTCATTCCATTCATGCTAGTTGTTATCAGTTATATTGTCTCCATACTTAAGATTGTTGATGATTTGTCCAGAAATCTTGATTCCTTTTTTTCAGCAAGTTAATCCTTATCGCAACTAGCTTCTGCATATAAACTGAAGAGAAATTATGCAGCCTTGTCTGAAGCCTCACTGTACTATAAACTATGCTACGGACTGTTGCTTTATGGTCAATGTAAAGGCTCCTCATGAAGCTGATCAGATGGTTTGGCACACCCATATGCTTCATGGTATTGCAAAGTTTCTGGAAATCAAATCAGTCAAAGGCTTCTCTGTAGTTGATGAAGCAAAAATAGATCTCCTTGTTATATTTATTGGCCTTTTCCATCATCGACATAATGTTAGAAATTATGTATCTGGTTCCTCTGCCTTTTTTTAATCCTAATACTTACAGGGACACTAGCGCTCACAATCAAGGAGTTCTGTGACTGTTTGGGTATTGCTGGATAAGGGGGTAGGCTTTTAGGTACGACAACACTAGGTTTACCTCATTAGGCCTATATTCTAATATACACATTCTCCCCTTTTTTTAATTTCATTCCTGAGGTCCTATATTGATCCAATCATCATCATCATCACTCAGGATACCTGGGTCCCATCAGGATTTCCTGACCTTTTTAACCCTTTTTAACCCCATTTTATTTATATGAAATAAACATTTATTTTAAATTTTAACCCCTTAACGACCGCAGGCAGTAAAATTACATCCTAGCGGTCATAATGTTACTGCCCGCGGTCTGCCGCCGACAGCATGCCGTGATTGACGCACATCTCAGCTGATTTTCACAGCTGAGATGTGTGCCTGCTAGGCACGAGCAGAATCGTTATCTGCTCGTGCCATTTAACCCCTGTAATGGCGCTGTCAATATGTGACAGTGCCATTATAAACGCGATCACGGTAAACTTTTACTTACTGGCCGCTACCGGAAGTCACGTGACGTGATCATGTGACTTCAGGTGGTTGTCATGGTAGCACAGGGTCATGTGATGACTCCTGTGGCAGACATGAACTGCTTTCAGTTCCACTTGGCCCGGAGCCAAATGAATCTGGAAGTGATCAGCAGATAGGGCACAGCGATCGGATTGCTGATTTCTATAGCCCCCTAGGGGGACTAGTAAAATAAAAAGAAAGTTTTAAAAAATTTAAAAAAAAACCAAAAAAACCTAAAAGTTCAAATTACCCCCCTTTTGCCCCATTGAAAATTAAAGGGTTAAAAAATAAAAAATATACACATATTTGGTATCGTCGCGTTCAGAAATGCCCGATCTATCAAAATATAAAATTAATTTATCTGATCAGTAAACGGCGTAGTGGCAAAAAAATTCCAAATGCCAAAATGACGTTTTTTGTCGCCACAGCTCTTGCGCAAAATGCAATAACTGGCGATCACAACGTAGCATCTGCGCAAAAATTGTACCGTTAAAAACGTCAGCTCGAGATGCAAAAAATAAGCCATCACTGAGCCATAGATCCCAAAAAATGAGAACGCTACGGGTCACGGAATATGGCGTAAAACGTGCGCCACTTTTTTCAGACAAACTTCTGATTTATTTTAACCCCTTATAAAATAAACCTATGCATGTTTGGTGTCTACGAACTCGTACTGACCTGAGGCATCACACCCAGACATCAGTTTTATCATATAGTAAACACAATGAATAAATATCTCAAAAACAATAGTGCCATCTCACTTTTTTGCAATTTTTCTGCATTTGGAATTTTTTTGCCGTTTTCTAGTACACTATATGGTAAAACTTATGGTTTCATTTAAAAGTACAGCTTGTTCCGCAAATAATGAGCCCTCACATGACCCTATTGACTGAAAAATAAAAAAGTTACGTCTCTCAGAAGAATGGCGAAAAAAAAAAACGTAAAGCAAAAACTCGGCCGGCCATGAAGGGGTTAAACAATTTTACATTTGTCTACCTTGATTTTATAATTGATCCCCAGTATATCAATTTGCGTAAATTAATCTACCCAGTGTATTCAACTAACCCTTGCCAGTTAGCATAGTAGCTATACCTTTTTACTTTTTTTAATCCTGCTTGTTCTTCTGGCAGCTCTTTGTTAAAGTAAGGCTGTAGCCATCTTTGTAGGATCTTCAGTAGTATTTTGCTGGCAAGAGGTATGAGAGCAATAGTCCTATAGTTTCCATAGCCGGTATCATCTCCATTCTTCGGAATAGGAATAAACAAAGATGTTGCCCAGTCCTTTGGCCATTTATCAGTTGTCCATATCAGTTGACACAGGTGTCTGTTCATGTGTACTGCTGCTTCAGAACACTTTATTAATTCTATTGAATTATTGTCACATCCAGGTGTTTTGTTTTTGACAGAAGCTTTATCACAGCAATGACAGCAACATTCAATTCTCTATCATTTCCAGTCTCCATTTCTTCCCATATCATTCTTGTAGAGGTGTTCTGCGTATTGTTTCCATCTTTCTTTGGTTTGTTCTGGCAGTTGGTTTGTTCCCATCCGTATCTTTCATCATTCTCACTCTTGGTTGAAACTTTCGTTGTATATGATCTTTTCGTATGCCTTCCTAGTCTTTTCCTTCAGATGTTCATTTTCTATATCTATACATATCTTTTGTTAATAAAGTTTGTGATCTGCTCGAATGGCTCTCTTTAGTCTTTTCTGATGTTACCTGCAACCTACTTGTTACCTTTTGCTTTGCCATTCGATTTTCTTTGATGATCTTTAGGGTTTCTTCTG
This sequence comes from Anomaloglossus baeobatrachus, assembly GCF_048569485.1. NCBI lineage: Eukaryota > Metazoa > Chordata > Amphibia > Anura > Aromobatidae > Anomaloglossus > Anomaloglossus baeobatrachus. The sequence goes on from NC_134353.1 coordinate 330,708,013, forward strand.
TTAATCATGGCTGTGGGGGTCTCTTCTTCCTTTTGTTTATTGTCTTTCTGGTTTTCTCAGTAACAATAGTCTTTATATGGGTCCATACATTTTCAGGATTTCTTTAATTTATGTTCAGAGATATAAATCAGTTGTGCAGACCATTCCAAAAAACTTCAGGTATTAAAGTGTAAAATGACCTGTTGTTTAGTCCTTTTTAGAGCTTGGCTCTAATCTTTGCTGTCAAAAGTTCATGAGTACTTCCACAGTCAGCTCCTGGCCTTGTTTTCAAAGTAATGATTGACGACCTCCATCTTTGTCTAAGGCCCCTTTACACACTGTGACTTTCTAGCGATCCCACCAGCGATCCCAAACTGGCCGGGATCGATACAAAGTCTCTGGTGAGTCGCTGGTGAGCTGTCAAACAGGCAAACCTGGAAAACGACGCAACAGCGATACGGACCTGCAAAACGACCTAGCTAGTCATTGGAGACGTTGTAAAGCAGCTTTTGAAAAGGAAGTCGCTAACGAAGTCGCTGTAAAGGCCCCTTTACACACTGAGACTTTCTAGCGATCATGCTGCACAGCAGGAAACAAAGGACCAAAGAATGGTCCTGAGAGAGATGGGTAGTGATCAGGAACCTCACAGCAGGGGCAAGGTCGCTGATGTGTTTCACACACTGCAATGTCGCTGGGGAGGTCGCTATTACGTTACAAAACCGGTGACGTTACAGCGATGTCGTTTGCGATTTTGCAGTGTATAAAGGTGCCTTTACACTTACGTAGTTCATATGATTCTTATATGCCCCATTTGGTTATGTCCATCTGTAAAGTTTGTTTGGGATTTTGGAAGAAGATGTTCATTATAGAAAGTTGATTTGTAATGCAAAAGTCAATTGGAAGTATACAATAAAATATTGAATCCCCCAAAGACTTCTTTGTATCTACTATAATCATTCACATTAGATCACATATTTCTTTAGAATCTATGAACGAGTTCCATGTCTGATTAAACAGTTTTGAAGACAGAAATTGTAAATTAGTCATTAACTACCCGTAACATATTGTTATGGGTAATATGTTCACTATTCAGGGATATAGAAAATTTAGAATACATTTTTGCTGTACCTTACCCAGAAGTGGTTAAGCTTCACACATAAAATGTTCCTCATTCCTGCTAAGTGTTTATAACTTTTTATACATTTTCCTTTTCCAGTCTGTGCACTTTATGGATCAGTAACCGTGCTCTGTGTTAGATGATCGGCAACCCATAAAAAGTGCTGCATTAGACAGAGCAATGATTCTCAACAGTCATAAATTGCAATGGATTTATCAAATCATACTTATAATAGCAGTTCAGGTGAGTTATTTACGTAGACATGCTAGCACATGGCATTTTAAAATGCTACCAGCTCTAAAAGCCACGATTTGTGGAATATTAAACTATCAGCTAATACTTCTACACTACATTTTTTCATCTGTGGGCAATTCTACTATGTAGCATTAAACAAAGATGGGAGACATACCTGTAGCCAAAGAATATCTCTAAAATTGAGTGCACTTGCAAAGCCGCAACTACCCAATTGCAGAAGTTTAATCCCTTCATGATCTAGGATGTACCAGTATGTCCTAAATCATGAAGGTGTAATCATCACTAGCTGCTGCATTGAGCTAGTGGTGATCCCTGCACATGTCTGCTGATTTGAACAGCAGACATATGTGGCTAACAGGCGTAGGTGGATCCGTGATCCACCCACGCCTGTTAACCCTTTAGATCGCACTGTAAAAATGTGACATCATGATTTAAATGGCCGCAATGGAGAAATTGCACTTCCCTGCTGCCATCGGAAGCCCGGTGACGCAATCACGGGGAGCCGATGGCTGCCATGGTAGCAACATTTCATGTGATGACTCCTGTCGCTATCATGATGTAGTTCCTGTTACTGCCGACAGAGCAGCTGCTCTAACAGGAATGCAGCATCTCTGATGATCAGAACTGTGCAGCTCTGATCAACAGAAATTAATCAGTGATCAGACTGCTGATCCTTATAGTCCCCTAGGAGAACTAGTAAAGTAAAAAAAAAGTTGAAAAAAATGAAAAAAATAAAAAACCTAAAAGTTCAAATCACCCCCCATTTGCCCCATTAAAAATAAAGCAGTTAAAAAAAGAAGAAATATACATATATTTGGTTTCACCATGTTCATCAATGCCCGAGCTATCAAAATATAAAATCAATTAATTTATTTGGTAAACAGTGTAGTGGTAAAAAAAATCCAAACATCAATATTACGTTTTATGGTCGGCAGAAATTTTGCGCAAAATGCAATAACAGGCTATCAAAACATATCATCTGCACAAAAGTGGTACTATTAAAAATTACGGCTCAAGGTACAAAAAAGTCATCATTTAGTCCCAAAAAATGAAAACAGAACGGGTCCCAAAAAATAGCACAAAAAGTGTGCCACTTTTTTGGACAAACTTTAGAATTTTTTTTAACCCATTAGATAAAAGTAAACCTATACATGTTTGGTGTCTACTAACTCATACTGACCTGAAACATCACACTAATACATCAATTTTACCATATAGTGAATACGGGGAATAAAATGCCCCCAAAACAATCATGTAATCGCACTTGTTTTGCAATTTTTCCGCACTTGGAATTTTTTTTACCATTTTCCATTACATTATATGGTAAACCATATGTTTTCATTTAAAAGTACAATTTGTCCAACAAAAAATAAGCCCTCATATGGCAAGATTGACGAAAAAATTAAAAAAGTTATGGTTCTCGGAAGAAGTGGAGCAAAAAAACAAAAACGAAAAACGGAAAATTGCCCAGAGGTGAAGGGGTTAAAGAAATATGAATAAATATATGACATTGTTATCTGAATGTTGCCCTTATAATACCGTATGCCAAAATGTAATGTTAGAATAAACCTGACATTTACATGATTAATTTTGTATAAAGGACCATAAAGTATGTGAAATGTTAATGCTGCCTGGAAGCAAAGCTGAGGGAAGTTATCTCTTGGAGTAGAATGAGTCTCACTTTTTACCACTAGGCCTGATTTTAAAGGATTTTATTGAAACTGGACATACCCCATTCCCTATAGTAATGCAAGAAAATTAACTCTTTAAAATTCATTGTACTTGCCCCGTTTCTGCTCCCTGTTCAATAGTCTTAAAATTTCCCTAAAAAAAAAAAAGGCTAGCAGCCCTGTAAAACGGAGCCTAGGACTGGAAAATGAAAAAAGAATATTTGGACTACAGAAAGGTGTTCACATGCTAGTGGTCAGCCAAGTCTAAGGGGCCCTTTGCACACTACGACATCGCAGGTGCAATGTCAGTGGGGTCAAATCGAAAGTGATGCACTTCCGGTGTCGCTCTCGACATCGTAGTGTGTAAATTGTTTTAACTACGATTAACTAGCGCAAAAGCGCCGAAATCGTATGATCGGTGTAGTGTCGGTCATTTTCATTATTTTGGCTGCAGTGATGGTACGATGTTGTTTCTCGTTCCTGCGGCAGCACACATCACTGTGTATGAAGTCGCAGGAACGAGGAACATCTCCTACCTGCGTCCCGTCTGCAATGCGGAAGGAAAGAGGTGGGCGGGATGTTTACGTCCCGCTCATCTCCGCCCTTCCGCTTCTATTGGGCGCCTGCCGTGTGACGTCGCTGTGACACCACACGACCCGCCCCCTTAGGAAGGAGGCGGGTCGCCGGCCTGAGCGACGTCGCAGGGCAAGTGAGTCCATGTGAAGCTGCCGTAGCGATAATGTTCGCTATGTCAGCTATCACCATGATATCGCAGCTGCGACGGGGGCGAGGACTATCGTAGTGTGCAAAGGGCCCCTAAGCTTGTTACATCGTCCTTCTAACCTCAAGGAAAATACAAAAGCAACTTTTGATTGAAACATTTAGGTATTTTTCTTGTAAGCACTGTATTTTTAAAATTTAAGCCTAAAACTTTAATAATTTGGTTCTTGTATGCAAAAAGAATCCATAGTCTTTCTGAAAATGATTGGTTCTTTTGACTGTTGAACAGTAGTGTGTATTTTGTATTTTGAAGATATACTACGCAGCACGGAGATGTGGATTGTGGAAACATTACTTGGAGTTAATAACTCCATTCTTCCATGCTGTGAACCATGTTTTCAATGCTTATTTAGGCTGCATACATTGGATGGGAAAACCTGTACATTCTGGTCATGTGACTCTGATGACATCATCACAGGTCCTACTGCACTTCTATGTTCTTGAAACTTATGATTGGTCAGCGATATACAGGAGGCAGAAGTACACACTCCAGTGAATACTAATAATAGGCACTTGGTTTTAACTAAAGTCAATTAATTAAGTGCCAAATAATTGATTGCCAATATCTTCACAAAAAAGGGACGAAATTAAAAAGAAAAGTTTTTATTCGGTTCTTACATGGTATGTCCAGTTCAACATGAAAAATGTGGTAAAAAGTGCTCTCCAACTATACCAAACATGACTAATATAGTGATATTTGATCCTTTCATCCTTACATAGGACCACTATGTGTCCGCTTAGAGACATGTAGAAACACAGTGCATAATGGTTTCCACATTAACTAAATAATGCACATATAGCTCTATAATATGCTATGAAAAGTATAAAACAATGAACAGAAGAATTTCCAAACCTTCCTCATAAAGTCATACAGTGCCTAAGTGGTGCTATATACAGTTAGGTCCATAAATATTTGGACAGTGACACAATTTTCGCGAGTTTGGCTCTGCATGCCACCACATTGGATTTGAAATGAAACCTCTACAACAGAATTCAAGTGCAGATTGTAACGTTTAATTTGAAGGTTTGAACAAAAATATCTGATAGAAATTGTAGGAATTATACACATTTCTTTACAAACACTCCACATTTTAGGAGGTCAAAAGTAATTGGACAAATTATCCAAACCCAAACAAAATATTTTTATTTTCAATAATTTGTTGCGAATCCTTTGGAGGCAATCACTGCCTTAAGTCTGGAACCCATGGACATCACCAAACGCTGGGTTTCCTCCTTCTTAATGCTTTGCCAGGCCTTTACAGCCGCAGCCTTCAGGTCTTGCTTGTTTGTGGGTCTTTCCGTCTTAAGTCTGGATTTGAGCAAGTGAAATGCATGCTCAATTGGGTTAAGATCTGGTGATTGACTTGGCCATTGCAGAATGTTCCACTTTTTTGCACTCATGAACTCCTGGGTAGCTTTGGCTGTATGCTTGGGGTCATTGTCCATCTGTACTATGAAGCGCCATCCAATCAACTTTGCGGCATTTGGCTGAATCTGGGCTGTAAGTATATCCCGGTACACTTCAGAATTCATCCGGCTACTCTTGTCTGCTGTTATGTCATCAATAAACACAAGTGACCCAGTGCCATTGAAAGCCATACATGCCCATGCCATCACGTTGCCTCCACCATGTTTTACAGAGGATGTGGTGTGCCTTGGATCATGTGCCGTTCCCTTTCTTCTCCAAACTTTTTTCTTCCCATCATTCTGGTACAGGTTGATCTTTGTCTCATCTGTCCATAGAATACTTTTCCAGAACTGAGCTGGCTTCATGAGGTGTTTTTCAGCAAATTTAACTCTGGCCTGTCTATTTTTGGAATTGATGAATGGTTTGCATCTAGATGTGAACCCTTTGTATTTACTTTCATGGAGTCTTCTCTTTACTGTTGACTTAGAGACAGATACACCTACTTCACTGAGAGTGTTCTGGACTTCAGTTGATGTTGTGAACGGGTTCTTCTTCACCAAAGAAAGTATGCGGCGATCATCCACCACTGTTGTCACCCGTGGATGCCCAGGCCTTTTTGAGTTCCCAAGCTCACCAGTCAATTCCTTTTTTCTCAGAATGTACTCGACTGTTGATTTTGCTACTCCAAGCATGTCTGCTATCTCTCTGATGGATTTTTTCTTTTTTTTCAGCCTCAGGATGTTCTGCTTCACCTCAATTGAGAGTTCCTTAGACCGCATGTTGTCTGGTCACAGCAACAGCTTCCAAATGCAAAACCACACACCTGTAATCAACCCCAGACCTTTTAACTACTTCATTGATTACAGGTTAACGAGGGAGATGCCTTCAGAGTTAATTGCAGCCCTTAGAGTCCCTTGTCCAATTACTTTTGGTCTCTTGAAAAAGAGGAGGCTATGCATTACAGAGCTATGATTCCTAAACCCTTTCTCCGATTTGGATGTGAAAACTCTCATATTGTAGCTAGGAGTGTGCACTTTCAGCCCATATTATATATATAATTGTATTTCTGAACATGTTTTTGTAAACAGCTAAAATAACAAAACTTGTGTCACTGTCCAAATATTTCTGGACCTAACTGTAGTTACTATATTCCTCTAAGGAATTACCGAAGATGGCAAACTAATCCCGCATAATGCCAAACAATGTCCATGCCATCCCTTGCCATCATGGGCCAACTATTGTGCCTGCATGAAGCCAAATAATGCCTCCATTGTGCAGCCTGAAGGGCATAATTCTCCTAAACTATATAATGGCCACTCTATCAGTAAAGTATGTATACATGCACACGTGTGCACTCTTCACTGTCTAAACAGAAATTACAATGCATTTTTATGCTGGTTAACAAGGATTGAATTATTGATTCTACTTTGCTTGCAGCTACCTTTTGATCTAAATAGAAATGATAGTGTGCAAGTGTAATGATTCATAGTAACAGTATGATCACAATCCAGTGATTGGTTCATCATCCATTACTCTATCGATTACATTTGTCAACATCTCTAGAACAGATCATGAAACCTTAATAAGGACTAGTACAGAGAAGAAAAATGAAGTCCGTTCTTCTAAAAGAACATTTTTTTTAGCAACCTGCTACTTAAAGTTCAACAAAAAAGGCTCATGGTCTATAAATAGTGTCTAGAAGTGGTCATACTCAATAAGGGGCAAGAAAAAGACTCCAAAGCATGGCCACGAGACAGCACAATCCTCAAAATCAAATGTATATAAGAAGGAGAAAAAACAGGAGTTTTAAAGGGCATATAAAAAGATATTTTATTTCATGCAACGAGATCTAAACATCATATATAGAGTTGAGTGATGTTCAAGGTTCGAGGTTTGCCAATTTCCTGTTCGAGTGATTTTGGGGGGTGCTCGAGATCGAACTCGAACTCGAGCTTTTTGCTAAAAGCTCAACAGTTCGAGTTACGTTCGATTACCAAAAGCAGGGCTTTTTACAGCTACAGTATGCAGGGAGCCATCGCTGGCAGCCTGCGGTAAGCTGGTAACCAATGTAAATATCGGGTATCCAAGCAAGCTTTGCTTGGTAACCCGATATTTACCCTGGTTACGTGTGCAGGGAGCTGACACTTCCCCACTCGGCTCCGCCCCCTCCTGCACTCAGCATGTACACACACACTCACATTCACCTGTCCCTAGCCATGCAGTCCCCGGCACTGACATCCTCAGCGCCGCATGGCCCTGCTAGGCTCCACTCACCTCACACACCGCCGCCTCCACACATGGCCCCGCTAGGCTCCACCCACTTCGCACTCCGCCGCCTACACACATGGCCCCACTAGGCTCCACCCACCTTGCACTCCGCACACATGGCCCCACTCGGCTCCACCCACTTCGCACTCCGTACACATTACCCCGCTTGGCTCCACCCATCTCGCACTCCGCACACATTACCCTGCTCTGCTTACCTGCGGTGATGAAGTCCCGCCCTCCCTACCTCAGCGCTGTCACTGTCCTCCATGGCCGCCGCTTGTCACATCTCCTCTCACTGCCGACCCGAGACTGTGACTAGCGGTGACATCACAGGCTCCCGTGATACTTGGCTGTGAAGGTGGCAGTCATTGAAGTCAGTGACAGCTCTGCTATCAGCAGTGCAGGAGATCGTCACCGCAGGTAATGTACCTCGCTCCTGACAGCAGCACTTGTCATGCCCTGCAGTGACCTGGGCTGACCTCTAATGGATGCGCCACTTCTGGGGCAGCTGCAGCCTGCTATTTTTAGGCTGGGGAGAGTCCAATAACCATGGACCTCCCTAGTCTGAGAATATCAGACCCCAGCTGTCCGCTTTACCTTGGCTGGTGATCCATTTTTGGGGGGACCCCCACGTGTTTTTTTTAATTATTTATTTAATTTAAAATAACAGCGTGGGGTGCCCTCAGTTTTAGATTACCAGCCAAAGTGAAGGCTGCAGCCGTCTGCTTTCCCCTAGCTGGCTATCAAAAATAGTGGGAACCCCACGCCCCTTAGTGCCACATGAAAGGCACCAAAGGGTGCAAAATTACAAAATGCAGGATAGTGGGACATTATGTGTCTTTCTGCCATTATAATGACAGAAAAGACTAATATGAAGTGCACAAGCACAGGAAAATCATCAGAGCGCTCTACGCTGTGAAAAGCAGTAGAAAATGGCACTGGAGTGAACATTTGACCGCCTCATGTAGGTCAAGCTATGGATCCTGGGTAAATTTATGTATTTTCCCTCCTTCAGTTTTTTTGCAGTACGCAAAAAAACGGAAGGCTCATGGATGACAAACAGATGACATACGGACCGTATACGGAACGGAAACGGATGCCACACGGATGCACCCGTGAAAAAAACTGACTGTTTTTGCGGACCGCAAAAACGGATCGGTCGTGTGAATGTAGCCTTATTCTGATCTGCCGTTTATAAACAGCAGGCAGAAATAAGTGAATAGCGCCCCCCAGCGTCAGAAAATCTCCAGGGTTTCAGGGGGTAGCTGAGACCCTGGAGATCATGATTCAGGCCGTTTTTTCCGGTCCCCGCTCATGTGATCACAGGTATACACCATATACCGATGATCACGTTACAGTAAATGACAGCGCTGGTAAAGAATTATTTATCTCCCATCTGGCATGAACAAACATATCAGATGGGAGATAAATCTCCTACCCGGTCCCCCGGTGTCGCCAAAGTGCCCCCCCCTTCCCAACCTCCTCCCGGAAATCCAAGATGGCCACGCGCACAACAGCACAGCCGGCCGCATTCACCCTACTCCTCTGATTTCTGTCACATGTGCCATGACACATGCGACAGAAAACTCCTCCCCAGGCCCTGTCAGGTCACCCCCTATAATCCCACCGCATGCACAGAGCGGCTGTCAGCTCAGCTTCCTGTGTTCAGACAGTGAGTGGTGGTAACCATTAGAGTTGAGCGCGGTTCGTGGTTCGAGGTTCTCCAGTTCGCGGCTCGAGTGATTTTGGGGGCTGTCCTAGATAGAACTAGAACTCAAGCTTTTTGCTAAAGCTCGATAGTTCTAGATACGTTCGAGAACGGTTCTAGCAGCAAAAAGACCAGCTAATTCCTAGCTGGCTTTCCGCTATAATAGTGTAAGTCACTCTGTGACTCACACTATAATGAAATTTCAGTGTATAGTGTGCGGGAACAGCGCATTCAGATCACTGCTGTATGGATAATGGCGATCGCCATTTTTTTTTTTTTACTTGTCTTCCTTCCCTAAGCGCGCGCGTGTAGTGGGGCGGGCCAGCATGTCAGTCAATCCCAGATACACACACAGCTAAGTGGACTTTTAGCCAGAGAAGCAACGACATGTGTGATAGGATGTCCATGTCACATGTCCCTGCATTATAAAACCGGACGTTTTCCTCCAGCACGCCATTATCTGCCTTCTGCGTCCATGGTGTCAGTCATCACTGGCGCAGTTCCTATCGCCGATACTGCTGTGTTCGCTCCATACACAGCGCTGTACAGCATAGGGATAGCACTTTCTATCAGTCCTTTTAAGGGCTCATACCAGCAGGGTCAGAGCCATAGGTGACAGGTCTGTGAAAACAGAGTTTAACAGCTACACAAGATGACAGCGTCTGTGTAGCTAAGGTCAGAGATTTCCTCGCTGCATTTCCCCTTTAGGAGGGATAGAAAGGCAGGCTTCCTTTCCTCTACCCAGAGCCCCACAACCCTGGCACTGTACCCTCCTGCCCTTTGCACACTCAAACTCATTGTTACTAAGCCATTATACTAGCAAACACTGAGTGAACTTAGTGGCATCCTAAAAGTGGCTGTTGGACTTCTGTATCATCCCACTAGTGCAAAGATATTTGCAGCACCTCTGCCTGCATTGCACACTCAAACTCATTGTTACTAAGCCATTATACTAGCAAACACTGAGTGAACTTAGTGGCATCCTAAACGTGGCTGTTGGACTTCTGTATCGTCCCACTAGTGCAAAGATATTTGCAGCACCTCTGCCTGCATTGCACACTCAAACTCATTGTTACTAAGCCATTATACTAGCAAACACTGAGTGAACTTAGTGGCATCCTAAACGTGGCTGTTTGACTTCTGTATCGTCCCACAAGTGCAAAGATATTTGCAGCACCTCTGCCTGCATTGCACACTCAAACTCATTGTTACTAAGCCATTATACTAGCAAACACTGAGTGAACTTAGTGGCATCCTAAACGTGGCTATTGGACTTCTGTATCGTCCCACTAGTGCAAAGATATTTGCAGCACGTCTGCCTGCATTGCACACTCAAACTCATTGTTACTAAGCCATTATACTAGCAAACACTGAGTGAACTTAGTGGCATCCTAAACGTGGCTGTTTGACTTCTGTATCGTCCCACAAGTGCAAAGATATTTGCAGCACCTCTGCCTGCATTGCACACTCAAACTCATTGTTACTAAGCCATTATACTAGCAAACACTGGGTGAACTTAGTGGCATACAAAAAGTGGCTGTTGTACTCCATTTGTGCCCCACAGGTGCCAAGCTATTTACAGCACCTCTGTATGACACCCTCCTGTTCTGTTTTTAAAAGCTATAATAATAGCAAAAACTGCTGCAACTTAGTGGCATCCTAAACGTGGCTGTTGGACTTCTGTATTGTCCCACTAGTGCAAAGATATTTGCAGCACGTCTGCCTGCATTGCACACTCAAACTCATTGTTACTAAGCCATTATACTAGCAAACACTGAGTGAACTTAGTGGCATCCTAAACGTGGCTGTTGGACTTCTGTATCGTCCCACAAGTGCAAAGATATTTGCAGCACCTCTGCCTGCATTGCACACTCAAACTCATTGTTACTAAGCCATTATACTAGCAAACACTGAGTGAACTTAGTGGCATACAAAAAGTGGCTGTTGTACTCCATTTGTGCCCCACAGGTGCCAAGCTATTTACAGCACCTCTGTATGACACCCTCCTGCTCTGTTTTTAAAAGCTATAATAATAGCAAAAACTGCTGCAACTTAGTGGCATCCTAAACTTGGCTGTTGGACTTCTGTATGTGTGCATTTCACACTTCCAGGCTGATCTACAGTCCAAATGTCACAATGCCAAGTTAATTCCGAATGTGTAAACCTGCTAAATCTGCAGGGGGTTGAATACTACTTGTAGGCACTGTACAGTTGCTAGGAGGTCGCTGGTGAGATGTCACACTAAGGGGCACTTTGCACGCTGCGACATCGCAGGCCGATGCTGCGATGCCGAGCGCGATAGTGCCCGCCCCCGTCGCAACTGCGATATCCTTGTGATAGCTGCCGTAGCGAACATTATCGCTACGGCAGCTTCACATGGACTCACCTGTCCAGCGACCGTCGCTCTGGCCGGCGACCCGCCTCCTTATTGAGGGGGCGGATCGTGCAGCGTCACTGCGACGTCACACGGCAGGCGGCCAATAGGAGCGGAGGGGTGGAGATGAGCGGGATGTAAACATCCCGACCACCTCCTTCCTTCCGCATATCCTACAGAAGCCGCAGTGACGCCGGTAGGAGATGTTCCTCGCTCCTGCGGCTTCACACACAGCGATGTATGCTGCCGCAGGAGCGAGGAACAACATCGGACCATCGCGTCAGCGTAATCATGAATTACGCCGACGCTGCACCGATGATACGATTACGACGCTTTTGTGCTCGTTATTCGTATCATCGAGCCTTTACACACTACGATGTCGCATGCGATGCCGGAAGTACGTCATTTTCAATTTGACCCCACCGACATCGCACCTGCGATGTCATAGTTTGCAAAGCCCGCCTAAGCGACGCTCCAGCGATCCCACCAGCAACCTGACCTGACAGAGATCGCTGGAGCGTTGCTACACGTGGAAGCATGCTGCGCTTGGTAACTAAGGTAAATATTGGGTAACCAACCCGATATTTACCTTGGTTACCAGCGCACACCGCTTAGCGCTGGCTCCCTGCACACCTAGCCACAGTACACATGGGGTTAATTACCCGATGTGTACTGCAGCTACATGTGCAGACAGCAGGGAGCCGCGCACACCGCTTAGCGCTGGCTCCCTGCACACCTAGCCACAGTGCACATGGGGTTAATTACCCGATATGTACTGCAGCTACATGTGCAGAGAGCAGGGATCCGCGGACACTGCCTAGCGCTGGCTCCCTGCTCTCCTAGCTACAGTACACATGGGGTTAATTACCCGATGTGTACTGCAGCTACATGTGCAGAGAGCAGGAGCCGTGCACACTGCTTAGCGCTGGCTCCCTGCTCTCCTAGCTACAGTACACATGGGGTTAATTACCCGATGTGTACTGCAGCTACATGTGCAGAGAGCAGGAGCCGCGCACACTGCTTAGCGCTGGCTCCCTGCTCTCCTAGCTACAGTACACATGGGGTTAATTACCTGATGTGTACTGCAGCTACATGTGCACAGAGCAGGAGCCGGCACTGACAGCTAGAGAGGACGCTGGTAACGAAGGTAAATATCGGGTAACCAAGGGAAGGGCTTCTTGGTTACCCGATGTTTACTGTGGTTACCAACGTCTGCAGAAGCCGGCTCCTGATGCCTGCACATTTAGTTGTTGCTCTGTCGCTGTCACACACAGCGATGTGTGCTTCACAGCAGGGGATCAACAAGTAAAAAATGGCCCAGGACATTCAGCAACAACCAACGACCTCACAGCAGGGGCCAGGCTGTTGCTGGATGTCACACTAAGCAACATCGCTAGCAAGTTGTGCATCAGCAGCGATGTTGCTAGCGATGTTGCTAGCGATGTTGCTAGCGATGTTGCTTAGTGTGACGGTACCTTTACACTTGGTTACGCAAACTTTTGTTTTCAAAACAGATATAAACTGGTGAAGAGTAGTGATGAGCGAGTATGCTTGTTACTACTCGGTACTCGCACGAGTATCACTGTACTCGGGCTACTCGGCGGGTACCGAGTAATTTCGTGATACTCGTGCTTTACTCGTGGTCTTCATTTCTGCATGTTGGCGCTCTTTTGAGAGCCAGCCCTCATGCAGGGATTGGCTGGCAGACCACTGCAATGCCACAGCCCTGTTAGTTGTGGAATTGCAGTGATTGGCCGGCCTGCACAGCGTGACCGAGCCTTTATACCGGCCGGCGCGCTGTGCTCTGTACACAGCCATCTCATATTCCCTGCTTTCCACGCCCACAGGCGCCTATGATTGGTTGCAGTGAGACACGCCCCCACGCTGAGTGACAGGTGTCACACTGCACCCAATCACAGCAGCCGGTGGGCGTGTCTATACTGTGCAGTAAAATAAATAAATAAATAATTAAAAAAACCGGCGTGCGGTCCCCCCAATTTTAATACCAGCCAGATAAAGCCATACGGCTGAAGGCTGGTATTCTCAGGATGGGGAGCTCCACGTTATGGGGAGCCCCCCACCCTAACAATAACAGTCAGCAGCCGCCCAGAATTGCCGCATACATTATATGCGACAGTTCTGGGACTGTACCCGGCTCTTCCCGATTTACCCTGGTGCGTTGGCAAATCGGGGTAATAAGGAGTTATTGGCAGCCCATAGCTGCCAATAAGTCCTAGATTAATCATGTCAGGCGTCTATGAGACACCCTCCATGATTAATCTGTAAATTACAGTAAATAAACACACACACCCGAAAAATCCTTTATTAGAAATAAAAAACAATAACAAAGTCCCTCATCACCAATTTATTACCCACAACAAAACCCTCCATGTCCGGTGTAATCCACGGTCCTCCAGCGTCGCGTCCAGCTCTGCTGCATGCAGGTGACAGGAGCTGCAGAATACACCGCCGCTCCGGTCACCTCCACGCAGCTAATGAGGTGAGTAGCGCGATCAGCTGCTGTCACTGAGGTTACCTGGATCCAGCGGTGGATGCAGCGGTGGCCGCGGGTAACCTCATTGACAGCAGCTGATCGCGCTACTTACCGCCGCTCCGGTCAGCTTCACACAGCAACTGAGGTGAGAAGCGCGATCAGCTGCTGTCAGTCAGGTAACTCGCGGCCACCGCTGGATCCAGCGGTGGCCGCGATTAACCTCAGTGACAGCAGCTGATCGCTATACTCTCCTCAGTTGGTGCATGGAGCTGACCGGAGCGGCGGTGAGTAGCGCGATCAGCTGCTGTCACTGAGGTTACCCGCGGCCACCGCTGGATCCAGGTAACCTCAGTGACAGCTCAGCTGATCGCTATACTCACCTCATTAGCTGCGTGGAGGTGACCGGAGCGGTGGTGTATTCTGCAGCTCCTGTCACCTGCATGCAGCAGAGCTGGATGCGACGCTGGAGGACCGTGGATTACACCGGACATGGAGGGTTTGTCGGGGTTAATAAATTGGTAATGAGGGACTTTGTTATTGTTTTTTATTTCTAATAAAGGATTTTTCGTGTGTGTGTGTTTTTTAACTGTAATTTACAGATTAATCATGGAGGGTGTCTCATAGACGCCTGACATGATTAATCTAGGACTTATTGGCAGCTATGGGCTGCCAATAACTCCTTATTACCCCGATTTGCCAACGCACCAGGGTAAATCGGGAAGAGCCGGGTACAGCCCCAGAACTGTCGCATATAATGTATGCGGCAATTCTGGGCGGCTGTTGGCTGTTATTGTTAGGGTGGGGGGCTCCCCATAACGTGGAGCTCCCCATCCTGAGAATACCAGCCTTCAGCCGTATGGCTTTATCTGGCTGGTATTAAAATTGGGGGGGACCGCACGCCGTTTTTTTTAATTATTTAATTATTTATTTCACTGCACAGTATACACACACACCGGCTGCTGTGATTGGGTGCAGTGTGACACCTGTCACTCAGAGTGGGGGCGTGTCTCACTGCAACCAATCATAGGCGCCGAAAAGCAGGAAAGCAGAGAATACGAGATTGATTAATGACCGGCCGGCTTTTTCAAAAGAAGAAAAGCCGCAGGAGCAGTGTGAATGCCGTGCAGTGCCGCAGCAGTGATCGGCGAACGGTGAGTAAGAGAGAGGGGGGAGAATGACCGACAGACTGTGAGAGGGGGACAGACAAGACAGAGAGAGACCGACAGAGCGAGACCGACCGACGGGAGATAGAATGAAAAAAAAAATGACCGACATCGCTAGTAAAAAGCACAAAACGTGCGTTTTGGACATCGGAGTGCCACACAATGTTTATGTAAAATCTTTCATGTATTAATCTCAAAAAGTAACATACACCAGCTCTATCTCACTATTGGGTATGTGCCCTTAACATTTCCGCCATGAAAATTCATTTTGGGGTCATTTTGCAAGGTTTTCTGGTGAGTCCGTAAAAATGGCGTAAAACTCGGACAAAATTGTTCACAGCTGTGACTTTTGAGTGATAAATGCTTCAAGGGGTCTTCCCCATGCTGATGCCATGTCATTTGAGCACTCTTCTGAGACTTTTGTGACAGTTTTAGGGTTTCTCCATGCTGCCGGGGGGTCATTTCACAAAAATACTCGGGTCTCCCATAGGATAACATTGGGCTCGTTGCTCGGGCCGAGTACACGAGTATCTTGGGAGGCTCGGCCCGAGCCTCGAGCACCCGAGCTTTTTAGTACTCGCTCATCACTAGTGAAGAGATTAAAGCGAAGTCAGAGCCCTGTTCACCCTTTGGATTAAAAGGGGACGCCCATGACACCCATGACACCCATGATGCCACAGTATGGATCCCAGGAATTTTTCTGTCTTCGTTGTTTTGCTTCTCACAACTGATGTTCCTGGACAGATTATGTGTGTTACTCCTGGTGAAGTTTTTTCTATGCAGTTTGCAATGTAAGTGCCTTAACTTTGTGAGTTATATTATGCAAAAGTGTACGCAATATCACACTATTTCCTATTTTCTGTAATCATTGAATCATTATAATAAAATTAATCGCCTTCTATAAAGCCATATCCGACCCTTTTTGAATACTTGGCAAAACACCACTGTGGCCCATTTTATTTTATTTTTTAAATAAGTGTGGTCAACCCATTTAATGACAAATTTTCTATATTTTTTAAAAAACATATAGCTCTATACTCCCAGGTGGCTGTATTGAATTGCAATATATGTATATATATATATATATATATATATATATATATATATATATATATATATATATATATATATATATAATAATAATGCTTCCTTTGCTGTTACCAAAGCCTCAACAAATACTTGGAACTGAAGATGACAGACGTGTTGATTAAGCTAGAATTCCTGCTGTGCACAGAATGTAAAGTTATAAACCAATCACCAGCCCTTAAACTGTATTCTTAGATACCCCTCAATGACTCTACTGGTAAAGCCATTGCATTTCCTATGATCGTATGTGCAAGCTAGGCTCATGAGACCACAGATTCTAAATTGCAAGTAAACTTAATGAATATTAAAAACAATTCCATTGTAACGCATCCTTGACTTCCAGCTGATCATTTGCTTTTGCAGATGTGGTTACATTTTATCCTGTTATAATAAAATAGCTGGAACTTGATTATAGAACCAGATCATATAAATTAATTCTAAAAGTTACAAAGTTTAGTTCTTGCTGTTGTCAGTTTTAGTCTATCTTAAGGCCCCGTCACACTAAGCAACATCGCTAGCAACATCGCTGCTAACGAACAACTTTTGTGACGTTGCTAGCGATGTTGCTGTGTGTGACATCCAGCAACAACCTGGCCCCTGCTGTGAGGTCGTTGGTTGTTGCTGAATGTCCTGGGCCATTTTTTAGTTGTTGCTGTCCCGCTGTGAAGCACAGATCGCTGTGTGTGACAGCGAGACAGCAACAACTAAATGTGCAGGCAGAAGAGCCGGCTTCTGCGGAGGCTGGTAAGCAATGTAAACATCGGGTAACCAAGAAGCCCTGTCCTTGGTTACCCGATATTTACCTTTGTTACCAGCCTCCGCCGCTCTCCCTGTCAGTGCCGGCTCCTGCTCTGTGCACATGTAGCTGCAGGACACATCGGGTTAATTAACCCGATGTGTCCTGCAGCTAGGAGAGCAAGGAGCCAGCGCTAAGCAGTGTGCGCTGCTCCCTGCTCTGTGCACATTTAGCTGCAGCACACATCAGGTAATTAACCCGATGTGTGCTGTAACTAAGAGAGCAGGGAGCCAGCGCTAAGCATTGTGCGCTGCTCCTTGCTCTGTGCACATTTAGCTGCAGCACACATCGGGTAATTAACCCGATGTGTGCTGTAACTAGGAGAGCAGGGAGCCAGCGCTAAGCAGTGTGCGCTGCTCCTTGCTCTGTGCACATTTAGCTGCAGCACACATCAGGTAATTAACCCGATGTGTGCTGTAGCTAGGAGAGCAGGGAGCCAGCGCTAAGCATTGTGCGCTGCTCCTTGCTCTGTGCACATTTAGCTGCAGCACACATAAGGTAATTAACCCGATGTGTGCTGTAGCTAGGAGAGCAGGGAGCCAGCGCTAAGCATTGTGCGCTGCTCCCTGCTCTGTGCACATTTAGCTGCAGCACACATCAGGTAATTAACCTGATGTGTGCTGTACTAGGAGAGCAGGGAGCCAGCGCTCAGTGTGCGCTGCTCCCTGCTCTCTGCACGTGTAGCTGCGTGCGCTGGTAACCAAGGTAAATATCGGGTTGGTTACCCGATATTTACCTTAGATACCAAGCGCAGCATCTTCCACGCGGCGCTGGGGGCTGGTCACTGGTTGCTGGTGAGCTCACCAGCAACTCGTGTAGCCATGCTCCAGCGATCCCTGCCAGGTCAGGTTGCTGGTGGGATCGCTGGAGCGTCGCAGTGTGACATCTCACCAGCAACCTCCTAGCAACTTACCAGCGATCCCTATCGTTGATAGGATCGCTGGTAAGTTGCTTAGTGTGACTGGACCTTAAGCGTGTAGTGTTATATTTGTATTTGAGATTTCTTATCATGTGGTTACCCACAAATGTGTGATTCCTATCTGCATTGATGGGTATTGTGGGATAGCACTTGTAAATACAAGTATTTTTGTAATGTTCCATAACTATAAAAAATCTGTTTTATTCCCCTGATAAAGCAATTTTATTTTTAAATTTTTTTTCTCATTGTCTATGGGACTAGCAGTGGTGGCCAAACAAGTGGAGCAATTACAAGTAGATTGAGTCGACTAAGTCGTGTTACTCCGGTTCAGCATTAAGGTTAGTGGTCCCTGGCAGCTAGATAGGAGGCCCATAAGTCTCTTACCATCCAATTTCCGTGATGCAGCATTTGATTTATCAGTGCCTGCGCCAGATAATCTGTGCAACAAGTCACACAGATGATAACAAACAAGTCATTGGTGACCAAAATCACATAGGGGACACCAGAAGGTACAGTAAGACATCAAAGAGATTCACTGGCCTCCCATCTAGCTGCCAGGTACCACTGATCAGGAATCTGAACTAGACTCCCTCAAATTAACTTGATTATCTCTACATATTAGCACTAGTAAACATTGCTCTGAATCTGGCCAAGATCTGTGAAGCATGTTTATAGTTAATGAATGATCCTACTCAGTTTTGATGCTACTGCACTTCCTATGCATCAAAGGCAAATTGTCAATCCAAATTGTCGATCAATGAGGAACGCCTGCACCTCAGCAACAAGAAGTCAGATGGGTGGGGAGTGGTTTACTCCTGAATGAGTACATGGGAAAAAAATTTTATTCTCTCTTAAATTACATTGCTTGTCATTTATGTATACCAATTTAATATAGAAGGTGTAAATGCGTTGAAAAAATGTCAAGCACCCTCTCTAAAGACTGTAGTTCTGTCATGGTTGCACCTTCCCGTCCACATGGCTAGGCGGCGGAGCCTTCTCTCGGGCCTCACTTCTGAAGATTGGATGCTTTAAATTGTCATCTCTGGTGAACCAGCGCTGGCTGTAAGCTTAGCACTGCTTTGCCTGTGATTGCTGGTCCATGTAAGTGTTTCCTGATCCGCCCTTCCCTTGTGCTCTGTCTGTGTTCCGTCCCACCTTCTTCCTTCCCACAATAGCCCAAGTCGTTCCCCCTTCTCCTACCTCTCCACTCGGTTGCAGTATTCTGGCTGACTCTGCAGGGCAGTGCTCCAGCACACACTGTGTGTCCACCTCCATGCTGATTCAGCTTTGTGTAGTGCCTTTTCCTGCAGGGCTCCAGCTCCCCCTAGTGGTAGCCTGACAAGTTCATATAACATTATGTAACTGCTATATTTGCCAATGTATAATATGTTTTGGTTCCCCTGTCGTATCCTTGGAGTGACAAGGTTGAATACCAAGCCAGTCATGGAGAAGGTGGAGTTACTGGTCATGTTCATGAAACTAGTTCTGTCGCGGGCGGAGGAGGGGACGCTGCGCTCTGCCACTGCTCGGGTCCGGCTGCCGCTGCTGCTGCGGCCGCTGCTGCTCGGTGGCTCGAGCGATGGGCCGGATCCCGGGGACTCGAGCGGCGCTCCTCGCCCGTGAATGAAAAGGGGTTTGGTTTTGGGGATTTATTGTCCGTGACGCCACCCACGGTTGTGGGGATTTTTGGTAACACCACCGCTGCTCTGTATGGGGATCCCGGGAGCGGTGACAGGGAGCAGCAGAGTTGTTAGTTCTCCCCTCCGTGGGTAGGGGTTGGTTGTCCCGGGGCCCAGTGATGGGGTGGAGGATGAGGGATGGCAGGCCAGGTGTGGGGCCTGGTGAGGTGCAGGGTCGCGGGGGGGGGAAGCGCTGTGCCTCACGGCATGGTGGTACTCACTCAGCCTGAGACGGTGACACAGTTCTCGATAAAACACACGGCTGGAAAGATGGTTTCCACGGACGGCTGCTGTTGCTTTTCCCCGGTAGTTAACGGTGACTGTCTCTTTCCCTGCACCTTGTGTAATGTTGGTAGCGATGGGTTCCCACCGATAACCCGCTCCCCGACTTGGATATGGGCCGGAGGAGCCCATCTTTGCCCGCAGGCGCTGGCCCTGAGAAACTGGTGCCTTGGCGGTGGCGGTGTCTCTCTCATACGGTTGGACTGTTGCCTTCAATCGGGACTTAGTTGTTTGGAAACCCGGAGGTCCTCTTCACTGACGGATTTGGCAAATTTACGGCGACTCCTAGCCTTGCCGGGATCCGAAAGGCCCCTGCCAATGGTGCTGGCTTCTCCTTGTGTACCGGTCCAGTACCGCCGGGTCACCACCCGTCCACGGTCCTCACGGCACCTCCGATAGGCCACTCCTGCAGACGGTCACCGCCGTCTGCTAACCTTGCTGTCTCCGTCCGGGGCACACACCCGGACTAACTTCAGGCTCTGTTGCTGTCCCTTTTCTCCTCACACTTCAACTAACTCTTCTGCACTCAAGCTCTGCCTGAGCTCAACTCTCTCTCTAACTGCCTCTGTTTCCCTCCTCCAGGACTGTGTACTCCTTGGTGGGTGGAGACCAACCGCCTGGCTCCACCCCCTGGTGTGGACATCAGCCCCTGGGGAAGGCAACAAGGGTTTCTGGTCTAGCTTTGATGTACCTAACCGGGGTGTAGGGTGTGGTGATGTCATTACCTGTGACCCCTGGCTTGTCCAGGGCGTCACATTCCCCCTTAGCAAAATGCAGACCGTCCGCGGGCTGCCCGTCCAACACCGGTTTTATTTTTCTGTAGAAAGATAAGAAAACGGTAACACAAACATTTATACTAACTTCATCCCACAACGGGAGGCACTTTTCTTAAACGTTACGGTAACAGTTTCAAACGGTTACGGCTTCCGCTCTCTCCCACCCAAGCAACCTGGCCCTGATGCTGCCCCTAAGAAAACAGGCAGCACCCCTGGACCCCAGTCCTCCACTAAGTTACCCGAGCGGGATCTGTCCTTTCCAGGGGACCCACGTCCATGGGGAGCCCCTGGAACCCCCAGAGGGTAGCCACCGGTTCCGGTAGTGGCTGGGCCCCAGCCTACTCCACTGCGGGCCCTCCCTCCAATCTGCCTCTCCGGAGGCAGCAACGGTGGAAGCTGCAACAACATTTTTATTTACATCCCACAAGTTTGTGGTTGCCCTGCAAGTTCACGGGCTTGTCCGTAAGGAGTCCCTTACGCAACTTTAAACGGTCCCCACGGGGACAACTGTGCCGGCAACGACCGGTTCAATCAGCAGTAGTAGACAATCAGGTGAACTTCGGTTGATCACTCATTTTCATTCTTCATAAACTTTTAAAACTTTCAAACACACACAGATGGTCCCAACGGGGACGGTGACAACGGTGCTCTGCTGCCCTACTCAGAGTCCTCGGCATCACCTTGGGGGAGGGGCGCGGCGCTCACACGGGCCTCCTGGCTGCCCCTTAGCTTTGCATCCAGCACAAACCACCCCCTCTCCCCACAGTTCCAGGTGTATTGCACCAGGTCCCCTGGCATCAGGTTGCGGCCTGGGTGCTCCTCTGGGAGGTGGGCATTCACATCCCGTCGGGCTATGAACACTTCGGCCTCCAGGCCCGGTTCATAAATGAATCCATAGCCCCGGCGGACATCAAACCGCCTCACCTGCCCCTCATACAGCGGACCCCGGACACGGAAGGTCGCTTGCCTCAGGCCCTCCTTCTCCCGGATTGTACGGGCAACCATCGAAGCCTTCTTTCTTTCCCTCTCCTCGATTTCCGGGCCCAGCGGTACTGGCTACCTCTGGCGCTGCTGCGAGCTCCGGCGCACGGGTCGGGCCCCGCGAGACCTTTTGAATACTGCCCACTACTGGTGATCTGGGTAGCAGGTCCTGTGGTGACTTGGCCTTGGACTCCGCCTTGCAGCGACAACCCGGCGCAACCTCAGCCGAGGTGTGGGGGACGGGCACAGGGGCTTTCTGCTGCTGGGCCTTCTTTACGGAGCGGTCCACCGGCTCCGGCTCAGGGAATTTCTCGGGGGACGCCTCCGGTTCGGGCTTCGGGGCTTTCCACGGCAGCACCTCTGGTCGGCTACAGGCTCCGGCTACAGGTCGGCCCGCCGGGTGGGCATGCGGGGTATCGCTACCGGTGGGGGTGGCAGCGGGCCTAGTGGCGGGGTCACGGCTTCCGGGACGGGTGGCAAGGAAGGTAGCAGGGTGAGAGGGTTTAGACCAGGTCCCGCAGCCGCGATTACCGGCCCTTCAAGGGCATCGGGGCGTGGGTCACTCACCCTCCCTTCCGCAGCTTCCTCCTCGCGTCTCCGCACGGCCGCTATGACCTCCGCCATGTCGGTCTCCCACTCCTCCATGAGAAGCTGCATCTTGACCTGCAGCCTCTGGTAGAGCTGCGCGGTCCGGATCTCCACCCACGCCGCGGTTCCAGGCGTGGGGGCTACGGTGCTACGGGACGGCATAAACATCTTGGTGGCGGCCTCTCCCAGGAACAAGATGGCTGCAGAGTCCTGGCGTCCCTGCCTTTATAGCCGCGGCTACATGCGGCCAGTCGCCAATTCGTCCCCCTTAGCCTCTTTCCGGCTCCTCCTTTATCGGGGCGGGGTTTTGGCCTTCGCGCCTCCACTACTCGAGGAGACGCTCGAGCGGGAACTTTTCGCGCCAAAGATGGCGGCTTCTGAAATTTTCTGGCCGGACCCCTCCGGCGGTAACAAGGCGCACCTCTACCCAACGGCAGAGCGGTAAGATCCTGTTCGTGACGCCAAGTTGTCGCGGGCGGAGGAGGGGACGCTGCGCTCTCCCACTGCTCGGGTCCAGCTGCTGCTGCTGCGGCCGCTGCTGCTCGGTGGCTCGAGCGATGGGCCGGATCCCGGGGACTCGAGCGGCGCTCCTCGCCTGTGAGTGAAAAGGGGTTTGGTTTTGGGGATTTATTGTCCGTGACGCCACCCACGGTTGTGGGGATTTTTGGTAACACCACCGCTGCTCTGTATGGGGATCCCGGGAGCGGTGACAGGGAGCAGCAGAGTTGTTAGTTCTCCCCTCCGTGGGTAGGGGTTGGTTGTCCCAGGCCCAGTGATGGGGTGGAGGATGAGGGATGGCAGGCCAGGTGTGGGGCCTGGTGAGGTGCAGGGTCGCGGGGGTGGCAGCGCTGTGCCTCACGGCACGGTGGTACTCACTCAGCCTGAGACGGTGACACAGTTCTCGGTAAAACACATGGCTGGAAAGACGGTTCCCACGGACGGCTGCTGTTGCTTTTCCCCGGTAGTTAACGGTGACTGTCTCTTTACCTACACCTTGTGTAATGTTGGTAGCGATGGGTTCCCACCGGTAACCCCCTCCCCGACTTGGATATGGGCCGGAGGAGCCCCTCTTTGCCCGCTGTCCCTGAGAAACTGGTGCCTTGGCGGTGGCGGTGTCTCTCTCATACGGTTGAACTGTTGCCTTCACTCGGGACTTAGTTGTTTGGAAACCCGGAGGTCCCCTTCACAGACGGATTTGGCAAATTTACGGCGACTCCTAGCTTTGCCGGGATCCAAAAGGCCCCTCCCAAAGGTGCTGCCTTCTCCTTGTGTACCGGTCCGGTACCGCCGGGTCACCACCCATCCACGGTCCTCACGGCACCTCCGATAGGCCACTCCTGCAGACGGTCACCGCCGTCTGCTAACCTTGCTGTCTTCATCTGGGGCACACACCCGGACTAACTTCAGGCTCTGTTGCTGTCACTTTTCTCCTCACACTTCAACTAACTCTTCTGCACTCAAGCTCTGCCTGAGCTCAACTCTCTCTCTAACTGCCTGTGTTTCCCTCCTCCAGGACTGTGTACTCCTTGGTGGGTGGAGACCAACCACCTGGCTTCACCCCCTGGTGTGGACATCAGCCCCTGGGGAAGGCAACAAGGGTTTCTGGTCTAGCTTTGATGTACCTAACCGGGGTGTAGGGTGTGGTGATGTCATTACCTGTGACCCCTGGCTTGTCCAGGGCGTCACAGTTCCTGTTAGCAGGTTGTTATGGGAAGTCTTTGAAAGGGAAAGGACTTTCTGCAGTTTAGTCATATTGGATGGGTGCCACGAATTCAAACTTTCAAAATGAAGTAAGCTTTGCTTAGGAATAGTGACAGTGCAGACTGAATTCTACCAAATAGACAAATTGGGGAACATGCCAGGCAGAGACTTTAAAGTGTGAATCCAGTTGTGGCGAGACCTGGCGGCCTCTGTCAAGAAAGGGGATCAGCCTGCCTGGTGACACATCAGTGAGGTTTAGTAGCTCTAAGAACCTTATATGGTGCTCTCACCTGAACTCCGGAGATCACCCCGGCCTGTCTGCAGCTGTCATGAACTGAACCGCAAGCGCCGGGGAATCAATCACTCGGCGCTCGCGCTACAGTCTAGGCTGCACTCTGGAGCTCAGTGAGAGCTCCGGAGTGCAATGCAGGTACCTGAATCCAGGCCTGGCATTACTGGAGATTCCTCCGGTAGCCAGTCCGACGCTGCCTAAAGTACTGTATCACTGTACCAGGATTGTATCAAAATCCTCGGTGGCGCTCCTGATCTATGAGTGAAAGCTGCATAGACATACAAGCTGGCGCTCTCAGATCAGGAATGCAGCCAATAATTGTGGTGAGCAAGAGCATGGTTAATTAGGAGAATGAATATTCCCCATCCTCTCCCATAATCCTGTCCACCACTCTGAGTACTGTCAGCCCAAAGATAACATTGGAATCATCAGCAACTCTCCTGAGTGAACAACCACATTATGGGTGTCAGATCTGAGCATTCCTACATGAACAGTGCCCTGGAAAGTGAATTGGTCATCGTGGGTCAGTTGAATGGCCACCAAGGTCTCCTGATCTGACCCACTTAGACTTTTATTTTTTGGGTGATTCAAAGGCAAGTGTCTATGCTGTGAAGATACAAGATGTGCAGCATCTCAAACAATGGATACTGTAAGCCTGTGCTAGCATTTCTTCTGTGGTGTTGCTACCAATGCGTCAAGAGTGGGAGAAGAGGGTTGCATTGACAATCCAACACAATGGGCAGCACTTTGAACACATTTGATAAGTGGTCATAAAATTGTAAATTACTAATGAACGAATAAAGTTACGTTAAAACCAAGCACACCATTGATTTTCTTGTTAAATTCTCAATAAGTTTGATTTGATAGACGACCCTCTTTCCATTGGAAAAAATAAAGTTTGATCCAAAATGGCCAACTTCAAAATGGCCACCATGGTCACAACCCATCTTGAAAAGTTTCCCCCCTCCCATATACTAATGAGCCACAAACAGGAAGTTGATATTGCCAACCATTCACAATTTATTTAGGTGTATCCATATAAATGGACCACCCTATATATTCATAATGGTTTATATAGAGAATAATTCTTGTACAATTCTCTTCTCAACATTAAAGATTTACTTAAGGATCTATCTAGTAATTACAAAAATGGCAGGAGTCAAAATTGTGTGAAATAAGTGGACTACGTTTTCGATCCATGTCAAAGCTTCATATGTGTGAATAAAGTACCCTTCTTTTTTCCCATTTCAATTTGGAATGCTGTCATTATTTAGACTTATTATTTGGAAGGACACTAAGTCAAGACCCTAAAATTTTAACCCACTTTAAGCATGGTGCTGTTTTCTTTTAGGGTTCTTTTACATCTTAGTGATTTTTATAGTAAGCAAAACAACACTCACTGTTTTTTTTTTATCTGAATATACAAATTGTCTCCTCAGAGAGGTAGATGATTTGAACTTCAGTGCCACATATCAGAAGTAGAAATCTGAACACACAAATTGTCTCTTCAGAGAGGTAGATGACTTGAACTCCAATGCCACATATCGGAAGTAGAAATCCTAACAGTCAATATTGACTATGAGCCTTTCCATATGACTAAGGGTACCCTCACACTAAACGACGTACCCCGATTCCGACCACGATACAAACTGGTCAGGATTGCTCGTATGTCGCTACAGGGTCACTAGTGAGCTGTCAAAGAGTCATATCTTCCCAACGACGCAGCAACGATACGGGACCCTGTCACATAGCACAATTCAAATCTCGATTAGCAACATAGGCGTGCATCTACATTGCCTTTTCCAGGCCCCCTCTGCTCTGATTGGTGGTCGTAACTGCGTTGCATAGTTACTTAGGTTGAAAAAAAGACCTGGGTCCATCTAGTTCAACTGCATTGTGACTGGGCGGCCTTGCCTTTAGAGAAGGCAACATAATAGCGCTTCCATCCTTCTCCATCCTTGTCCACCCTACAGTCCCAATGCAGAATGGACTGTATTACGATCTGCTGCTACACACAGTCCGGCACAAGTGAATTCAGCCCTCTGAAATGTACTGCAATCTACAAGCCAGAACAGAGGATAGCAGCGGCCAATCCGAATCCAGTAGCGATCACCAATCAGAACAGAGAGGATGAGGAAAACAATGAATATGCATGCCTACGTTAGTTGTGAACGAGGTCGTTGGTTAAGGTGTCAAACACACTGATGCGTGCTACCCTGCGGGAGCCCGACAACCAGGAAATGAACCAGAACAGTGTGTAACGATCAGCGATTTCCCAGTAGGGGCCAGGTCGCTGCTTAGTGTCACACACAAGCGAGATCGCTGATGAGGTCACTGGTATGTCACAAAACCTGTGACTCAGCAGCGATCTCGCTAGCGATCTCGCTATGTGAGAAGTACCCCTTAGGATAAAAGATAAACCACAATCTCAATTTGCAAACATTGTGTTCTGCAGTGTTTTTTCTCCTCAGTGCTAAGTATGAGATCTGTAATGAGGGGTAACATTTCTTATTGTAGAGAAAGACGTCCCTGGCAAGTCAATGTAAGATGGCTTATACACCCCAATTTGATCCTCTAGAAAATTAAATGTGTAAATTGCCGCTTGAAAGAGGAAAATAACTTGAACTCTAGTGCCAACTATTGGAAATGACAATATTAAAAGTTAATAGCAACTCTAAAATATACCTTGTCATATGACTTAGGATAACTCTTCTCAAGCTTTTCCTATCAAACAATTCAACTAAAATGGAAAGCGCATGAAAGGCATCTGAATGCTGTTCTGTTTTTTCATGTAACCATAGTGTCACATGAGATTTAGCTGATAATCCAGAGGGAGTTATGGCGGCATTAGATGCTTTTCACATGACAGTCGCTAACACTCCACACTGTGGTTTCTCTGGTGCTTCTGAGTTAGACAGGTAAGCTCGGGCATCGACCAGCTGTAGGTTCATTTGCGATCAGGCTAGCAGTTAATTTCTACTGGCCTGCTGTTTACCTCTGGGATCACATGTTGTGGAAAGACCTATCACAGCTACTCCCTGCCTTTTTAAGATAGAGGAGCCTGTAATCCCATGCCGATGATACCTTTTGCTACATGGATCCGTGTGCTGTTGTATCCCAGTATTACTGGTGATTGTAATGCTTTGTGCCTGGAGTTGTGGAGTTCTCTCATCTCTTTGTTTGCTCCCTGTTCTTATTTTCCTTCTTATCATTTGTTGTCTTATATCTCTGTGTGAGCATGCTAAGTGAACAAATTTTGGTTTCCTCTGTTTGTCCATATCTGAGTGTTCTACCACTCTTGTCCTGGCCCTCCCCTGGGGTGAGGGAGAGGGGGTACTAGATCAGGACTATACAGGAGCAGGGCTAGGAAGGTAGCCCAGACATCATCACCATCAGATATACCTTTGGGATTGGGGACAGCTAGGACCCCCCCTAGCCCGAGGCCCAGTTTAGGTGCCCCGGTTATCCCATCACACTCTGTGACATAGACTTCCATTAGTGTATTTCAAATCTTCATGCTTTTGTTTGTACCACTCAGTTTGAGGGGGGAAAAAAATTGAGCTTGTGAATTATCCCATAGACTATCACAGGTGTGAGTGCGTGAGTGCTATCTGTAAAAAATATGGATAACGCTCATACAAAAAAAACCTGATGTCTGAATGAGCCTTTACTCCTCTTAAACATCTATGCTATTGTTGATGCAATATGTTCAAATAACATTATGCATGAATGAAAATAAAAATACCAATAGTATTATTAAACACTGACCATTATCAACTGCCTAATTTGATTCTTTCAAGTTAATAGATTGGTAAAAAGTCTTTTTTACGTGTATAAGCAATGATTTACATATATACAATCGCAGCATTATGTTGCCTGTTACACAAAACACAAAGAACTGCAACATTTGTTTATTAAAACTCACAAAAAAAAGAAATAAAAAGCTCATAGTAAATAAACCTTAAACTTATCTTTCCCTAGCAGCCGACATAGAAGCAGCCAAAGCAAATAAATGTAATTGTAGGGAGCTCAACGGTAGCCAGATGTTCCAATTATCTGAACTTGGCGATTATGCTCGCTGGGGAAGCAAATAAACTAAGACTATTTACTATGAAGCAGAGCCTAATGTCTCTTAACCCACCAATAGGCTGTTTAAATACAGGACTTTTGGAGAATTAATAAAACTCATTTAAATGAATCTTTCTAAGGTATTATTTTAATATCTTTCCTTTTTAGATTTTTTTCTTTTAAAAGATCTGACATTTTTTATAACACAAAAGTTAATGTGCCGCTATCTGAATCTGACAGGCCTCCCTATCTTGCAAATTACCAGTACAAATTCAGCCTTTGTCCTGCTACAATTGACATGTCACCAACTTTTATAGCTAATGAGCTCTTTACTGGATAAACGATGGTGTCAGAGGTTATCTGGGAGCTATCCCTACTAAACAGACTATAAATAATTCTTTTACATAGCACCTGATAGCTATGTGCTGCCACATTGTCTTCTTTTACTGCTACAGTAGACATGTTACCAATTAAATCAGTTGATTTAATGGCATGAATGGTGTTTCATTTGATCTGGTAGTGTGATTTTGAATTTAAATCCAATTTATGAGTTTTATTGTTTTATTTATTCACATGTAAAACCAATACCTCAATATCAAAGATTCGATCTTTGCACTCATAATTCTCCTATCAATGGTATGTTGATAAATAATCCACTTATCATCTGAAATATTCATCCTTGAATTCTTGAGCCCAAAAGCCATACAGTATTTTTTCTCCATCCGAAAGTTCCACTTAATTTTTCAGGAGTCTACTATTAATAACCTAGCCTTAGAATAATCAACAAAAATGTAGCAAAACATTATGCATGATTTAGCTGCCTAGATGGTCTTTTCATTATTAAAACAAATATGTTTTAAGTCCAAACGACTAAAAAACATTTTAGAATTTATTCTCAACATATATAGAGATGAGTGAACCTTAGGCTCAAGGTTCGGGCTCGGAAAATGACGTGAAAATCATCCAGGTGAGTATCTTGCTGTGCTCATGTGTGCGTGATGCCCTGCATTGTGCGGGTAATGTTTCTTTAGCTCAAATTAGGCTTACATTCAGCGTATTAAGATGTGTAGTTCAATCAAGGGTGGGTCCGCAGCACAAAACATCCATGGGACTTTAGAAGTAAATGTGTCGCCCACCTGTAGCGGTCGCCTCAGGGACGTTACTCCACCTTCTGGGACGCCACAGGGGCTCCACTTGATTACCGCTGGCAACAGGTACGTCAAGTTTATTTACATGGGAGTCATGAGTGACGCCACTCACGGTTTGCGGTCAGGGTTATGGGTGACCGCCACTGCAGGTTTAACGAGCGTCTGGGGCTGATGGTGTCTGCAGTCTGGTGGTATGGCCTCCCGTGAGCGAGGCTGGCCCCAGGGGCTCGGGTATGTGGAACAACAGGTCGCAGAATAACTCAGTCGCGGTCCAAGAAGTCTTTCTACTTGTTTACTCACGTTCTGCTGGTTTTGTGAGGTAACCCGGGCGATGCTGAGATAGACCAGATGGAACCAGGTATCCTTCAGGCTGGTTTAAGGGTAACCGCTAATTCGCCTTCCTAGCGCTGCTTGTTTCTGACAACCCCTGACTTAAAGTACCGTGGGATTCATCCAGGGAAGTCGCAAATACCTTTTTTCCCCTTTCTGGCCCGTTTGCTGGCAGCGTGGACCAAGGAAGATGGCTCCAGGCTCAATCCTCCTTATGGGTCCCCTCGTTGTTGCTGATGCTCGGACTCTGTTTTGGTTGGTGAGGAACCTCTAGTCCCTCCACCTGCAGGTTTAGCAGACCACTAAATGGATGTCTGGCTCTAGGGACCTGTCCCCCGTGCGGGCCTGGTTACCAGAAGTCCCCATACTCAACTGCCTGTCCTCTCTTCAGGTGTCTTTCAGGCTGACTGTGTCGCAACCATTCTCCCCGCCAACTGCTACTTCACGGGCAGGGTCTGACTAGCGTGTCAGCGCGCTTCCTCGCTCCTTCTCCCTGTGCTCTTCGCTTCAGACTGGCTTGCTCCTCTCCTACCTCTCTAACTGCCACTGCCACCTTAGCTTCCAGCCCCTCCCCAGCACCCCTAGATGAGATGTGGAGGAACGTCCCTCTTGGGTCTGCTCAAGGGTCCCCTCTAGTGTGTTGGAGACCTGGTTGCTATGTGTCTGTGCGTACACACCCTATTCCAGCCTTCAGGATTACCTGCCAGTACTGACCCGACATGGGTGCAGTACCTAGTGGCGCCTGACAAGGTCAGGGGCGCCCCATAAAAATAAAAACTTCAAATTTATTTCATAAGTTTAAAAAGGTAAAACTTAATTCCTCCGGTCAACGCATTTCAGACACGATCATCCGTCATGACTAAGGACGATCACGTCTGAAATGCGTTAATCGGAGGAATTAAGTTTTACCTTTTTAAACTTATGGAATAAATTTAAAGTTTTTATCTTTACTTATAAAGTCCAATGGATATTTTGTGTTGTGGACCCACCCATCATTGATCATTCCCAGCCTTCCTAGTCCTGCGAGCACCGTCCGGATTCTCCTCCTGGGATTCAGCGTTACAGTGGTGAGCTGAAACACACCTTTTTTACCTTTTAAGATGTGTAGTTCACAGAGATAATTAAAAAAAAATAACACTGCCCACCAACCCTCGTAAATGTTTTGCTTTTGGCCCATAGCAAAACAATTTCCGAGGTGTGTGGGTTGTGTTATTTTTTTTTTTTTTTTAATTCTCCATGAATTACACATCTTAGTACAATGAAGGTAAGCCTAATTTGAGCCAAAAAAACATTACCCGCAGCACGCACAATGCAGGGCATCACGCAGACATGAGCACAGCGCGATACTCACCTGGCTGATGTTCACGTCATTTTCCAAGCCCAAACCCTGAGCCCCGAGCCTAAGGATCACTCATCTCTAATCATATGGCATGGTCAGCCAACAGGTGTGTCAACCGGAGT
The DNA here is from genome assembly GCF_048569485.1 of Anomaloglossus baeobatrachus. Taxonomy (NCBI): domain Eukaryota; kingdom Metazoa; phylum Chordata; class Amphibia; order Anura; family Aromobatidae; genus Anomaloglossus; species Anomaloglossus baeobatrachus. The sequence goes on from NC_134353.1 coordinate 330,739,336, forward strand.
AAAATTACTCCAACTCCATCTTGCATATTTCATGAGACGTTATTATTATAGCATTTTGTGATTGGTAGCATTTTTCCTATCTTCAGAAATCTTTTTAATGGTAATCTGTCAACAGGTTTTTGCTACCTCCTCTGAGAGCAACATAATGTAGGAAAAGAGACCCTGTATTACAGACATCTTCCAATATTAGGAAATTTGTGACAGGTTTGGGGCCTGAGTTTCACTTAGCCTTTTAAGACCCTGGACATTAAATTTGTTTTCCTTTCTTTTGCTGTATTAAGGGTTAAATCAGTTTTGTTGCCAGCAGCCTTCTAGCAGTCCATGTCAGGGATAGCAGCTCTCTGACCACACCCACCACCTTCAAATAGTGGCAATACCTATTAACCTTTGCTGTCGATAGAATCCATTTTGCCGACTTGGTGATAGGAGCTACTGGGGGTCCTACCTGAGCCCATCCATCTGCTGCCTCAGAGTCTGGCTGCAGCCATGGAGTTTGTGTTTGTATCCTTTTCCCCCGTTTCTCTTCCTACTCTTCGTGCTGTATTAGTGCAGTGGTGGGACTAGTGTTCCTCGCCGGCCAGCTCATTAACGAGGGTTACTTGCACAGCCTGCTAGGGTTCAAGGTAACATGCTCAGCGAAAGGTTCAAAGAACCTGTATGGGGCTGGCTAGGGAGTGCAAGTCCCATCTTTCCCCCTCCCTAGCGCCAGGGCACACAATTGTTAAGGTGTCCCCTGTGTCACCCTTTGTACATGGTGTTTGTGCAGTGCACCAGACATTTGTAGGTCTGAGCGCAACTGTCACACTATATATTCAGATCTCTCCCACACCGAGCGTGACACGCTGATTCCAATGATGTATCACTTAGTTTATTGAGTGAAACAGTTTGACACAATCAGAATTCGTAGATAGTGCATGTAGCAAGGCTCAGAAAATTAATGTGACGCCCTGGGCAAGCCAGGGGTCACAGGTCATAACACCACCACACCCTACACCCCAGTTAGGAACACCAAGGCTAACCTAAAATCCTTGTTGCCTTCCTCCAGGGGCTGATGTCCACACCAGGGGGGTGGGCCAGGCGGTTGGCTCCGCCCACCGAGGAGTTCACAGCCCTGGAGGCGGGAAAACCAGTCAGTCAAGCTAGGGAAGTGAAAGTGAGAGGAAGCAAGATAAGAAAAGTTAGAGGAAGTAGAAGGAGGTGAAGTGGTAGAGGAGCGTGAGAGAAGGAGTAAAAAGTGACAGTTAGTAAAGCCTGAAGCTGGTCCGGGTGTGTACCCCGGACTGAGACAGCAAGGTCAGCAGACGGCGGTGACTGTCCGCAGGAGTGGCTGACCGGAGGTTGCCGAAAGGACCGCGGATGGGTGGTGGCCCGGCGGTACCGGAGCGGTATACAAAGTGAAGCCAGCACCAGTGGCAGGGGCCTTTCGGATCCCGGCAAGGCTAGGAGTCGCCGTGAATTTGCCAAATCCGTTAGTGAAGGGGACCTCTGGGTCTCCCAACAACCAAGTCCCGATTGAAGGCAACAGTCCAACCGTTGGAGAGAGACATCGCCACCGCCAGGGCACCAGTTTCTCAGGGCCAGCGCCTGCGGGCAAAGTAGGGCTCCTCCGGCCCATAACCAAGTCGGGAAGCGGGTTACCGGTGGGAACCCATCGTTACCATCATCATCTCAGGTGCAGGAAAAGGGACCGTTACCGTCAACTACTGGGGAACAGCAAGTGCAGCCGTCTATGGGAACCGTCTTTCCAGCCGTGTGCTTTACCGAGAACTGTGTCATCGTCTCAGGCTGAGTGAGTACCACAGTGCCGTGCGGCACAGCGCTGCCCCCGCGTCCCTGCCCCCACCAAGCCCTGCATCACCCACCTCATCACTGGGCCCCGGGACAACCAACCCCCTACCCATGGAGGGGAGGACTAACATCTAGCTGCTCCATACCATCACTCCCGGGATCCCCATACAGAGCAGCGGTGGTGTCAACAAATCACCACAACCGTGGGTGGTGTCACGGACAAATAAACAATCCCAAAAACCAATCCCTTTTCACTCACGGGCGAGGAGCGCCGCTCGAGTCCCCGGGATCCGGCCCATCGCTCGAGCCACCGAGCAGCAGCAGGCCACAGCAGCCGCGGCAGCCGGACCCGAGCAGTGGGAGAACGCGGCGTCCCCTCCTCCGCCCGCGACATTAACACCACCTACACCACAGCTTTCGGTGTACGAAGTATATTGACAGTAAATTGCTCAGAGGAAGGGGCATGGTAAGTCTATCAGTCATGTCAGTTCTAGTTAGGGCAGTGATAATCTCTTGGTGATAAAACATTATTTGTACTGAAACAGGTGAAAGTGACAATTCTGAAATTTTTGTTTCAGCCACCAACTTCATGCTATCCATATATTACTTAAACAAACACCTGTTGACAGATTCTCTTTAATTTCAACTTTTCTTCTCTTTATCCCTCTCTTTTCCCTATCTTGTCTCTTTTCCCTTCTCATTACCAAGAAAAAAAATAAATAGATGCGTAAAAATTTAATGATTTGCCTGTCCCTGTAAAACCTCACTGTTAGCTATAGTTTTATTTTTTTAAGTACTCTTCAATGTCGTGCAGACATTTTTGTTGTTCTGAGCTTCCTGAAGCTCCAGGCAACTTTGCCTATACACTACATTTCCCAAGAGGCATGGTTGTATTTCTTTTATAGCTCAGAGACTCCCAGCCTCTACGCTATCCAATCAATCTACAAAGCACTATCATCAACATACATATATAGACTGCAGCCTCAAAATAAATAAACCTGTGCACACAGATTCTCCTGCCTAATAATCCCCCACTTTACCTAGTAGGCATCATACTGATTGTCTCTTTTCAGTTAATTTTACAGGTGCTGACACTTGCAACACAGATGCTCAAGGGATCAGTGATAATGCATTGATTTATTATCATGTAATCTAGCAATATGGAACACACACCTCTATCCCCTCTGGCAACAGGCACCAGTTGATAAGATTACTTTGTGTGTTGTGCCTGTACTCTCTTTGCTCTCCATATGCACATCCCCAGTCACTGTAAACTTGCCATGGATCACAGGTGACAACCCTACTACATCAGCTGTGGCATAAGCCATTAAAACACATAGTCCTAAAACACATGGCGTGGAAATCGGAGCACGTGCAATGCAATAAAACATCGCATTCCACTCGGACCAATATTAACCTATGTGCCAGCACCCATGAGCGATTATTTTCTCAGCCCTAATCAGACCGAAAATCAATCGCAGCATGCTACAACTGTAATGTGAGCCAGGTTTCTATCACCCCCATTCAAGTCTTTGGGGCGAGAGAAAAATCGCACTGCACTCGCAGTATACCGGTGTAATACAAGTGCAGGGCGAGAATGGCAATAGCCGGCTACGGAAGAGAGAGGGAGATAAATCCCTCCCTCCCCTCTTCAGTGCAGGCCCGCCCCCCCGCAGCTGAGGTCGGATTGCATGATCGGATCTCAGTCTGAGTAACACTCGCGTGACACTCGGCTACCGCTGTGCTGCCATCGTGAGCCGAGTATCATGCGAGGATCGCAGTAGTGCCCCATATGGCCCCGGCCATACAGAAAATCTCTATCTTTCCCAGAAATGCTCTTTTTATGGCTTGGTGTATGTGTTGACAGAGAGCCAAACTGCCCAATCATTGACTTCCAATGGGGTTTGGGCTCTGAGATCAAGTTAAGGTAAAGTCTCAAACTGAGCTTTAGCTAAAGTCCGGCTGAACCCAATGAACCCGAACTTTCATGAGTCCGCTCATCTCTATTAACAAGACATCAGAAATTACCACAGGTTCTCTCTATAGGATATCCACAAATCATGACCTGTTTGGTCTGATGTTGAGGCTATACTGCTGCAGTATAGATTTAACTTCTTTAGGTGGCAAAAACATACATTTATTCCATAAACAAATCAAGTCTCCTTGGTACACTCTTAGCATTGCCACAGTGCACCATTCAATCCCCTCAATGAACATGCCATGCATCTTCCTTTTTGGCTTGCTTGCCCAGACTGAGTGCTTCTTGAATGAAATTCTTGATTCTGCACATATTCATATATGAAATAAAAGTTTTTCTCTCCGACTAAAGAAGTTAAAGAAGTAGAATCAATACTGACCATGTAAGCCCCTATAGAACTGTATAAGTACTTTAAATTGACTCACTCCCTTAAATGATTTGATAAAGAGCTACTTGATATATTTAGATAAATAGAAAAGAATTGTAACTAGAAAAAATAGGGAAAGGAAGATGGATGGACATTTTTGTGCTTTTAGCTATAGATTAATATAGATTGAAATATGAACATAAATGTATATATATTTTTATATTTCACTAAATGAATGACAACAGAGAGAAAACTGATCAGAAGCTGAAAAGTTGAAAGGACATCCAACATTTAATATAACATGATATAATATAATATTATAACAACATGCAATAAAACTTTAAACAACTTAACAATGAAAAAATTGATAAAAGTACATCTTTCAGTTTCCTATAAATGGCTAATACAGTTAATCAAGCACTTAATTCCTATAGATTGGTAACTGTGCTTTGTTATAATAATTTATTTCAAGTTCTTGGAACTGTAGTTTTATTAACATTTATTGCCTGAAGCAGTATTAAAATAAGGAACAACGAAGAAGCTTAATATTGCGTGTGCCAATATATTTATAGGGTGTACTTGCACCAAGATTTTGTAGTAGATATCAAATTTTAATGTAGCTTTCAATTCATAGAGAAATATTAAAAATTTCCAGAAAGAAACATGTACTTTATATGTCTTTATTGGAAATCAGGTGACTTCGAATTTAGAAAACGATGCAACATTTTGAACTATTAATATTAGATAAATTAAAGAAGACACAAATGCACAAATGTTTGAGTTTAGTAACAATTTTTGGGAGAATGTTTGTTACCTGTATTATTAAAGAAATTAGTTTTAGGAAGATAATAATCCATGTGTTTCAAATATAAGTTTCATATTAAATAGTGCAAATGGAAAGGAGTTGACTTGATAAGACAACATTGTCACAAACAGCACTGTGCTGCCTCCAATCATCAGGACAATACGCAATTGACTGACAATTAATCAACAAGGTGATGGCTGCTTTTGCTAGTAGAACAATTATTGGGGAGCTCACAAAGAGGGTATAGTACTGTATATATACATCCAATTCCAATGCTAGACTATATGTACATTGCCTTGTGAAATTATTCTTCCCCTTGGCCTATTATGTGTTTTGCTACCTCACAACCTGGAATTTCACAGTTTTTTTGAAAGTTTGCATCAGTTCATGTAAAGAAGATGCCTACAACTGTGAACATGTAGTTTTCTTTTTCATTGTGAAGCAAACAACAAATAGGAGAAAATAGCTTAAACTTCAGTGTTGATAACTATTCACCCCCTTAAAGTAAGTACTTTGTACAGCCTTTTGTGGGAATTACAGTTGAAGTTGTTTTGGCTAAGCCTCCATGAGCTTTCTACCTCCTGCCAACAGGATTTCTACCCATTCCTCAAGGCAAAACTGCTACAGCTCTTTCAACTTAGGGGGTTTCCTCTATTGAACAGCAATCTTCAAGTCTGACCATAGATTCTCAATCTGTGCTATAGCACCACACGACCATCTCTACCCTCCCCTTCTGTATCCTCACCCATCCCTTGTATCCCAATTGTATTTTTGGGATGTGCGATCCATGTCTTTTTCTTCATAGTATGGTATTTATATCAGTCTATCCCCCTCTTTTTTTTGCTTGGATCTGCACTCTCCCCATTTGGCACAGGTGATTTTAATCAGCAGGAGACTGCAAGAGGGGTCAGCCTTCTTTTTGCTCCCAGTTCACATATGGGAGCCAGTGGGAGGTGAGTGCACAGCTCCTCTCACTGTGTGCTGGTGCTGTGTGGTGGCTGCTGTTGTGGTGGTGTGGTGTCGGTGGGGCGGCGCGGCCTGGAGCCTTGGGGGCTTTGCCTTGCAGCATGGGTGCTGTGAGGCACCAGGTCGCCCGCCCTGCTGGCGCTTTGTCGCTGCGGCGGTGGTCGGTGCACGGTGCCACACAAAAAGGTCAGGTTAGGGACCCACTCAAGAGGTTTGCCGTGACGTGGCAGTGGGCTTAATACAATCTGATCAGAATGGTAACAAAAGAACCTCATGTTCTATTTAATTTTTTGCCTAGCGGCTTTAGATCATTGTATTTTTGGGATGTGCGATCCATGTCTTTTTCTTCATAGTATGGTATTTATATCAGTCTATCCCCCTCTTTTTTTTGCTTGGATCTGCACTCTCCCCATTTGGCACAGGTGATTTTAATCAGCAGGAGACTGCAAGAGGGGTCAGCCTTCTTTTTGCTCCCAGTTCACATATGGGAGCCAGTGGGAGGTGAGTGCACAGCTCCTCTCACTGTGTGCTGGTGCTGTGTGGTGGCTGCTGTTGTGGTGGTGTGGTGTCGGTGGGGCGGCGCGGCCTGGAGCCTTGGGGGCTTTGCCTTGCAGCATGGGTGCTGTGAGGCACCAGGTCGCCCGCCCTGCTGGCGCTTTGTCGCTGCGGCGGTGGTCGGTGCACGGTGCCACACAAAAAGGTCAGGTTAGGGACCCACTCAAGAGGTTTGCCGTGACGTGGCAGTGGGCTTAATACAATCTGATCAGAATGGTAACAAAAGAACCTCATGTTCTATTTAATTTTTTGCCTAGCGGCTTTAGATCATTGTATTTTTGGGATGTGCGATCCATGTCTTTTTCTTCATAGTATGGTATTTATATCAGTCTATCCCCCTCTTTTTTTTTTTGCTTGGATCTGCACTCTCCCCATTTGGCACAGGTGATTTTAATCAGCAGGAGACTGCAAGAGGGGTCAGCCTTCTTTTTGCTCCCAATTCACATATGGGAGCCAGTGGGAGGTGAGTGCACAGCTCCTCTCACTGTGTGCTGGTGCTGTGTGGTGGCTGCTGTTGTGGTGGTGTGGTGTCGGTGGGGCGGCGCGGCCTGGAGCCTTGGGGGCTTTGCCTTGCAGCATGGGTGCTGTGAGGCACCAGGTCGCCCGCCCTGCTGGCGCTTTGTCGCTGCGGCGGTGGTCGGTGCACGGTGCCACACAAAAAGGTCAGGTTAGGGACCCACTCAAGAGGTTTGCCGTGACGTGGCAGTGGGCTTAATACAATCTGATCAGAATGGTAACAAAAGAACCTCATGTTCTATTTAATTTTTTGCCTAGCGGCTTTAGATCATTGTATTTTTGGGATGTGCGATCCATGTCTTTTTCTTCATAGTATGGTATTTATATCAGTCTATCCCCCTCTTTTTTTTGCTTGGATCTGCACTCTCCCCATTTGGCACAGGTGATTTTAATCAGCAGGAGACTGCAAGAGGGGTCAGCCTTCTTTTTGCTCCCAGTTCACATATGGGAGCCAGTGGGAGGTGAGTGCACAGCTCCCACTGGGAATACAATACTTTTCAAGGAATAACAAAGTAGCAAACCAAATTTCTTCTTTTTATTAGATCAAAATTAAACCACATACTTCCCCTTGATGAGCTCATGTGAGGGGGGTTTGTGGGATGTGCTCAGGCATTCACAATTTTAGGATATCTTCAAACCTGGAGGTCCTTGGAGGAAGATATTGTGGTCATGTTTCCTGTCACGATTTTACTAGTAATGAGGAAGCACTAAAATGTTCAAGTGCTCGTTACTGGAATTATGCAGATTGGATGCTTGGATGGCATCTCCTCGAATAATGAGTAAAATGGAAGACAATGGGAAACTTGGGCATTTTTCTAAGAGACCTTAACAGGAGGGTTGTAGAGGCTGGAAAATCACTGAAATGGATGGAAACTGCATGGAGAAAATGCCTGGGAGCATCGCTTACTCCCAGGTCACTGCTAAGATCTAAAGAAGTTCTAAATAAAGAAATAAATAAACTAAGCTCTCATGCCTCTCACTGGGCTTGTTGTGTATTTTGCTTGGCTTGTGCTTGCCACTCTTCAAACTCATGTTCTGCTGTGCATTCTTGTAGCACAAGTTGTACGTACTCTGGGAGCTATGATTGCTGCTGGCCCCTCTGTGTCATCCTGAAGGCAGTTCTGGAACCAGATCCAAAGTTAGGTCTTCTGGTGCTCCACTGGTCCAAGGCTCTGGTGCCACACTGTGCTGGTCCTTGGCATCATCTTTCAACATCTCTTTGGTTTTGTCGGATGTATTAAAACTTCAAATGTATCAGCAATGCTTTCTCATGCTTCTTGTAAGCAGCTGCCATCTTACCACAAAGAACAAGATGTTCCAGGAGTAATTAAACACTGAGTTCGATCCTCAAATCTCTGAACAGAATCCTCACAGGCACTGTGCAAGTTTTTAGTAACAGGGGTACTAACCTTTGGACAAATAATCCAAATGCAGCACTGAAGATGATGAGTCTAGTTGTAACAGGGTTCAAATGTTCAAATGTACATAAGATAAACTTTAATGTTTGTTAATGTATTATAAATATTTATGCTATAACTTAAATGACCACTAGGTATCACTAGATGGCAGGCACACTGCTAGACAGTAAGGGGTTACATTAGGTTTCCCTGGTAACATAGACAGAGAGACGGTTGAAAAGTCCAGTGAAGATCTGAGGAACTGCGCAAGAGAAAGACGGCTGTTGTTTGCCCGTGTTTGGATTCTTAGGATTGCCTGTTTTCTTTTTCTTTTCCTTTTGTGGACTGCTTACTCGTTTTTTTCCTTGGAGCTCCTACTGCCCCTGACGAGGGGAATTCATCTGAGTGAATTTGTTCTCCAGAAACTGTTTGGATAAAATCATCTAAGAGGGAATTAGAAGCAGTCTGAGGGGACGGACGCCATCTTGGGTGAAAGACTTCAGTGAGCAACAATTGACCTGAAACCGATTGATGTATAATAATCAGTCAGCGACAGATAGATAGATAGATAGGATAAAGAAGAAGGAAGATTATTCTTTAACAGATTATTCACTGAGAAGGAGCTGTGTTTGCTTGTTTATTCTGAGGCATTTGCTCTGAACCAGTTATTAGAGGTTAAGCTGTGTTGTGCTGATAATAACAGACTAATCTGCCTTTGCTTCATCACACTGTCTGGGGGCAGTGAGGTACAGAATATTGAATAGAGGTACATGTACATACATTTACTTGTTTCTGTCAGTATATGGGAAGGTGGCCGGGTACCCTGATTGAATTGTAAACATAAGGGGAAGTGTTTGTAAGATTATATCCTTGGAGGGATCACATGCCATTATCTGTAGTAGTGTACCCGGGTAAGCCCCATTAATAGATAAGGGAGGGAGCAGTATAGTGGGGGGAAATATAGTCCAGTTCATCCCTACAGACCGACACTTGAAGTCCTCCAAGTTGCATAAACTGTTATTGTTTATTCCGGGCTGTTGTGGCCCATAAGTTGTAAGAGAACTGTTTTTCTTGAGGCTTATAAAGAAAAACTGTTATTCATCATCTTTGTGTCCCTGGGTTTTCCATAGTGCCATCGTATCTTAATAATCATAACGACTGGCATTTGGTCGTTACATAGTAGTCTGCAAATAATACAGAGATTCAACTGATAGGAGAGAGATATTGGAAAAATGCCAGCATCAATGTCAGACCATTTGTGCTACAGTGTTTGAATTATAACTACGGGGGAACACTATTCTCCTTAAGGAGACTTTGCAAGCCAGTCTAGCTGCCAGGTAAGGGGACTTATAGCTGCCACGCCCCTCTAAGAAATATTCGATTGTTGAAAATCCACTTGTGACTTTTAGGATCGCTACTTCCAATAGGTGGCGCTGTGCTAGAGTTTGTCTCCTTTACTGGAGAGACAATTTGAATTATAACTACACATTTTTTCTTTATTCTAAAGGCCGGTTTACACGCAATGACGTATCTAACGATATGCCGTCGGGGTCACGGAATTCGTCACGCACATCCGGTATCGTTAGCGACGTTGTTGTGTGTGACACCTACGAGTGACCGCTAACGATCAGAAATACCAAATCATTGATTGTTGACACGTCATTCATTTTCAAAATATCGTTGCTTGTGCTGGACGCAGGTTGTTCGTTTTTCCTGAGGCAGCACACATCGCTACGTGTGACACCTCTGGAATGACGAACAACAGCGTTCCTGCGTCCTCCGGCAACGAGGTGGGAGTGACGTGAATGCGGCTGCTCTCTGCCCCTCCGGTTCTATTGGTGGCCTGCTGATTGATGTCGCTGTGATGCAGCACGAACCGCCCCCTTAAAACATAGGCTGTTTGCCGGTCACAGCGATGTCGCTAGGAAGGTAAGTCCATTTGACATGTCCTAGTGATATTGTTTGCCACGGGTAGCAATTTGCCCATGACGCACAAATGAAGTGGGCGGGTGCGATCACTAGCGACATTGCTAGTAGAGTTGAGCGCGGTTCGTGGTTCGAGGTTCTCCAGTTCTAAGCTCAAGTGATTTTTGGGGCTGTTCGAGATCGAACTAGAACTCGAGCTTTTTGCAAAAGCTCGATAGTTCTAGATACGTTCGAGAACGGTTCTAGCAGCAAAAAGCAGGGCTTTTTACAGCTACAGTGTGCAGGAGCCATCGCTGGCAGCCTGCCACAAGCTGGTAACCAAGATAAACATCGGGTATCCAAGCAAAGCGCTTTGGTTAGTAACCCGATGTTTATCTTAGTTACGTGCAGGAAGCCCACACTTCCCGCTCAGCTCACTCCGCCCCCTCCTGCCCGCGGCATGTACACATATACACACACACACGTACACATACATACACACACACACACACACACACACACATCCCCCCCCGCTCGGCTTACCTGCAGTGATGAAGTCCCGCCATTCCGACCTCAGCGCTGTCACTGTCCTCCATGGCCGCCGCTTGTCACATCACCTCTCGCTTCCGACCCGAGACGTCACGGACCTCTCGCGATACTTGATGTGAAGGCGCCGGTCATTGACCTCAGTGACAGGGGCTGTCGGCAGTGCTGGAGATCAGCGCAGGTAATGTACCTCGCTGACAGCAGCACTTGTCATCCCCTGCAGTGACCTGGGCTGACCCATTGATGTTAGCTCAGGTCACTGCATTGCTCTCCCAGTCAATGGGGAACATCCTGCTCTTCATTGACTGGGACAGTGTGGATCGTCATGGCAACCCCTTGGATTACACCAGACCTGGATTTGTTTTTCATTCTAATAAATTGGTTAAAGAGGGAATGTTTTGGGGAGTGTTTTTTCAAATAAAAATGTGTTTGTCGTCTATTTTTTTTTTATTACTGACTGGGTTGGTGATGTCGGGTATCTGATAGACGCCTGACCTCACCAACCCCAGGGCTTGATGCCAGGTGACATTACACATCTGGTATTAACCCCATATATTACCCCGTTTGCCACTGCACCAGGGCGCGGGATGAGCTGGGGCGAAGCACCAGGATTGGCGCATCTAATGGATGCGCCACTTCTGGGGCGGCTGCGGCCTGCTATTTTTAGGCTGGGGAGAGTCCAATAACCATGGACCTCCCTAGTCTGAGAATATCAGGCCCCAGCTGTCTGCTTTACCTTGGCTGGTAATCCAATTTTGGGGGACCCCTACGTGTTTTTTTTTTTTAAATTATTTATTTAATTTAAAATAACAGCGTGGGGTGCCCTCAGTTTTGGATTACCAGCCAAGGTGAGGTTGCCAGCTGTGGTCTGCAGGCTGCAGCCGTCTGCTTTACCCTAGCTGGCTACAAAACTAAGGGGAACCCTACGTCATTTTTTTTCATTTTTTTGGCTAAATACAAAGCTAAGCACCCCTTAGTGCCACATGAAAGGCACCAAAGGGTGCTCCACTTTTTTCTCCACTTTTTTCTCCACTTGAGAAAAAATGGAGAAAAAGTGGAGAAAAAGTGGAGAAAAAGTGGAGAAAAAAAATGGAGAAAAAGTGGAGAAAAAGTGGAGAAAAAGTGGAGAAAAAAATGGAGAAAAAATGGAGAAACAGTGGAGAAACAGTGGAGAAAAAGTGGAGAAAAAGTGGAGAAAAAGTGGAGAAAAAATGGAGAAACAGTGGAGAAAAAGTGGAGAAAAAGTGGAGAAAAAAATGGAGAAACAGTGGAGAAAAAGTGGAGAATAAATGGAGAAAAAGTGGAGAAAAAGTGGAGAAAAAAATGGAGAAAAAGTGGAGAAAAAGTGGAGAAACAGTGGAGAAAAAGTGGAGAATAAATGGAGAAAAAGTGGAGAATTTTTTTCTCCACTTTTTCTCCACCTTTTCTCCACTTTTTCTCCACTTATTCTCCACTTTTTCTCCACTTTTTCTCCATTTTTTTCTCCACTTTTTCCTCCACTTTTTCTCCACTTTTTCTCCATTTTTTTCTCCACTTTTTCTCCATTTATTCTCCACTTTTTCTCCACTTTTTCTCCACCTTTTCTCCACTTTTTCTCCACTTTTTCTCCATTTTTTTCTCCAATTTTTCTCCACTTTTTCTCCACTTTTTCTCCATTTTTTTCTCCACTTTTTCTCCACTTATTCTCCACTTTTTCTCCACTTTTTCTCCACCTTTTCTCCACTTTTTCTCCACTTATTCTCCACTTTTTCTCCACTTTTTCTCCACTTTTTCTCCATTTATTCTCCACTTTTTCTCCACTTTTTCTCCACTTATTCTCCACTTTTTCTCCACTTTTTCTCCATTTTTTTCTCCACTTTTTCTCCACTTTTTCCCCATTTATTCTCCACTTTTTCTCCACTTTTTCTCCATTTTTTTCTCCACTTTTTCTCCACTTTTTCTCCACTTTTTCTCCACTTTTTCTCCACTTTTTCTCCATTTTTTTCTCCACTTTTTCTCCACTTTTTCTCCACTTTTTCTCCACTTTTTCTCCACTTTTTCTCCATTTTTTTCTCCACTTTTTCTCCACTTTTTCTCCACTTTTTCTCCACTTATTCTCCACTTATTCTCCACTTATTCTCCACTTTTTCTCCACTTTTTCTCCATTTATTCTCCACTTTTTCTCCACTTTTTCTCCATTTATTCTCCACTTTTTCTCCACTTTTTCTCCATTTTTTTCTCCACTTTTTCTCCACTTTTTCTCCACTTTTTCTCCATTTTTTCTCAACTTTTTCTCCACTTTTTCTCCACTTTTTCTCCATTTTTTTCTCCACTTTTTCTCCATTTATTCTCCACTTTTTCTCCACTTTTTCTCCATTTTTTTCTCCACTTTTTCTCCACTTTTTCTCCACTTTTTCTCCACTTTTTCTCCATTTTTTTCTCAACTTTTTCTCCACTTTTTCTCCACTTTTTCTCCATTTTTTTCTCCACTTTTTCTCCATTTATTCTCCACTTTTTCTCCACTTTTTCTCCATTTTTTTCTCCACTTTTTCTCCACTTTTTCTCCACTTATTCTCCACTTTTTCTCCACTTTTTCTCCATTTTTTTCTCCACTTTTTCTCCACTTTTTCTCCATTTATTCTCCACTCTTTCTCCATTTATTCTCCACTTTTTCTCCACTTTTTCTCCATTTTTTTCTCCACTTTTTCTCCACTTTTTCTCCACTTTTTCTCCACTTTTTCTCCATTTTTTTCTCCACTTTTTCTCCACTTATTCTCCACTTATTCTCCACTTATTCTCCACTTTTTCTCCACCTTTTCTCCACTTTTTCTCCACTTATTCTCCACTTATTCTCCACTTTTTCTCCATTTTTTTCTCCACTTTTTCTCCATTTATTCTCCACTTTTTCTCCACTTTTTCTCCACTTATTCTCCACTTATTCTCCACTTTTTCTCCACTTTTTCTCCACTTTTTCTCCACTTTTTCTCCATTTTTTTCTCCACTTTTTCTCCACTTATTCTCCACTTTTTCTCCACTTTTTCTCCACTTATTCTCCACTTATTCTCCACTTTTTCTCCATTTTTTTCTCCACTTTTTCTCCATTTATTCTCCACTTTTTCTCCACTTTTTCTCCACTTATTCTCCACTTATTCTCCACTTTTTCTCCACTTTTTCTCCACTTTTTCTCCACTTTTTCTCCATTTTTTTCTCCACTTTTTCTCCACTTATTCTCCACTTTTTCTCCACTTATTCTCCACTTTTTCTCCACTTATTCTCCACTTATTCTCCACTTATTCTCCACTTTTTCTCCATTTTTTTCTCCACTTTTTCTCCATTTATTCTCCACTTTTTCTCCACTTTTTCTCCATTTTTTTCTCCACTTTTCCTCCACTTTTTCTCCACTTTTTCTCCATTTTTTTCTCCACTTTTTCTCCACTTTTTCTCCGTTCTTTTTCTATGGTCGGTCTACCCATTAGCTCTGCCATGCATACTGTAGCTCTACACCTACTGCACATGTTACTTTATGATTGACATCTCTTTCGTACCAGAGCTGTCTAAGCCTACTCTGACCCCATATTTGTCATTACTATATTGTCCTTGTACTGTATTATGACATTTGTATCATGTGTTTCATTTCTTGCTGTGCTGCAATTTTTTTTGCTGCATCCCAATTGTACCTCTACATTGTTCGAGTTTATGTTATTGTTCTCTCACTCTTATGTGATACTGATTATTGTCATTTTTCATGATTACATGCAGATAAGTCCAATCTGACGAAGGCTCAGGCCGAAACGTCATTTGTAACTTGTTTTGGACAAAAACATATATGCTTATGAAAAAAAAATTTTCTTAATACGGACCAATAAAGAGTGATTTTGCATTACTATCCATTGTGACTTACTGACTTAGTCTGGGAGATATAGAGTGCCGAGGTTACTCACTAATTTTATCTATTATTACCTCTGAGCACCTATATACCAGTGAGCAGAGCTTCCTCTACAGTAGTTCTCCTGATTAGGCATGCCCTTACCTCATGAGCAGGGCATTGCAACTTTGGTAGCAACCATTACGACATGGACTCTGCTGCTGTGGGCCCGGGGAGAGTGAGTGCAGATTCATTGCACCCACACTCCTCACATGAAGGGTCCGCACTCCTAGAAAATGGGGGATACGTTCCCTGAGTGTCTCCCCCCCATATTCTAGACGGTCCAGAGTCGTCGTGGGACCCCTTTATTTTTTTTCTTACAATAAATTGGTGAAAGAGGAAATGTTTTGGGGACTGTTTTTTCAAATAAATTTCTTTTGTCGATTTTTTGTTTTTGTTAGTACTGACAGTTTATGATGTTGGGTATCTAATAGACGCCATGACATCACAAACTGCTGGGCTTGATCTCAGGTGACTTTACAGCTAGTATCAACCCGATTTATTACCCCGTTTGCCACTGCACCAGGGCACGGGATGAGCTGGGGTGAAGCGCCAGGATTGGCGCATCTAGTGGATGCGCCACGTCTGGGGTGCCTGCGGCCTGCTATTTTTAGGCTGTGAAGGCCCAATAACTATGGACCTTCCCACCCTGAGAATACCAGACCACAGCTGTCCGCTTTACCTTGGCTGGTGATCCAATTTGGGGGGGACCCTACTTTTATTGTGTAATTATTAATATTTATAAAATAATTATAAAAAAGAGCCTGAGGGGACCTCCACATTGGATCCCCAACCACGGTAAAGCTGCCAGCTGTGGTTTTCAGGCTACAGCCGTCTGCTTTACCCTAGCTGGCTATCAAAAATGGGGGGACCCAACGTAATTTTTTTTTTTTAACTATTTTTTAAATAGAAAAAATTAATGGGCTTCCCTGTATTTTGATTGCCAACCAAGGTAACGGCAGGCAGATGGGGGTGGCAACCCATAGCTGTCTGCTTTATCTGCGCTGAGAATCAAAAATACCGCGGAGCGCTACGTCATTTTTTTAAAGATTTATTTTTACAGCACTGTGATGTCCAGCAATCAAAATACAGGGAAGCCCATTTTATTTTTAGTTATTTAAATAAATAATTAAAAAAAATATATATGGGCTCCCGCTGCATTTTTTGTATTGCTAGCTAAGGGTAATCCAAGCAGCTACTGGCTGCTAACCCCCACTGCTTGGTGTTACCTTCACTGGCAATGGAAAATCCAGGGAAGCATTTTTTATTTTTTTTGCCAAAAAACTACAAAAAAAGGACGTGAGCTTTGCCATATTTTTGTATGCTAGCGAGGTATAGCAGGCAGGTGCTGGAAGAGTTGGATACAGCGCCAGAAGATGGCGCTTCTATGAAAGTGCCATTTTCTGAGGCGGCTGCAGACTGCAATTCGCAGCAGTGGGGCCCAGAAAGCTCAGGCCAACCTGTGGTGCAGATTCCAATCCCCAGCTGCCTAGTTGTACCTGGCTGCCGGCTGGACACAAAAATGGGGCAAAGCCTACGTCATTTGTTTTCTAATTATTTCATGAAATTCATGAAATAATAAAAAAAGGGCTTCCCTTTATTTTTGGTTCCCAGCCGGGTACAAATAGGCAACTGGGGGTTGGGGGCAGCCGTACCTGCCTGCTGTACCTGGCTAGCATACAAAAATATGGCGAAGCCCACATAATTTTTTCAGGGGGCAAAAAACTTCTGCATACAGTCCTGGATGGAGTATGCTGGTCCTTGTAGTTCTGTAGCTGCTGTCTGTCTGTATGGAGAAGAGCAGACAGCAGCTGCAGAACTACAAGGCTCAGCATACTCCATCCAGGACTGTATGCAGAAGTTTTTTGCCCACCAAAAAAATGACGTGGGCTTCGCCATATTTTTGTATGCTAGCCAGGTAAAGCTGGCATCCACGGGCTGCCTCCAACCCCCAGTTGCCTATTTGTACCCAGCTGGGAACCAAAAATATAGGGAAGCCCGTTTTTTTTTAATTATTTCACTTATTTCATGAAATAATTAAAAAACAAATGACGTGGGCTTCGCCCCATTTTTGTGTCCAGCCGGGTACAACTAGGCAGCTGGGGATTGGAATCCGCAGCACAGGTTAGCCCGAGGTTTGTGGGCGCCTCTGCTGCGGATTTCAGTCCGCAGCCGTCCCAGAAAATGGCGCTCTCATAGAAGCGCCATCATCTGGCGCTGTATCCAACTCTTCCAACAGCCCTGGAGCCGGGTGGCTTGTTGGGTAATCATGAGTTAATACTGGCTTTGTTTTACCAGCCAGTATTAAGCCAGAGATTCTTAATGTCAGGCACGTTTGACCCGGCCATTAAGAATCTCCAATAAAGGGTTAAAAAAAAGACACCACACAGAGAAAAAATACTTTAATAGAAATAAATACACAGACACATTAGAGACTCCATCTTTATTACCCCCTGTCAGCCCTCCACGATCCTGCTCTTCTGTCTTCTTTCTTTCTAGTGTAGTAGTAGTGATGATTGTAGTGAGGAAGGATGAGGTTCACCAGCTCATCACTTGGGGCTGGGGAACCTCCATCTTCACTACAATCATCACTAGTGTAGTAGTAGTGACGATTGTAGTGAGGTAGGATGAGATTCACCAGCTCATCACTTGCGGCTGGGGAACCTCCATCCTCACTACAATCATCACTACAATCGGGAAGCAGCGTGCAGCCTTCACTCCGTGAGTGATCAGTGCTGGCTGCTAGCGGTAACGCTGACAGACGCGTTACCATAGCAACGGTGCTCTCGGAGCCGCGGTTAGCGGTGACATCATCGCTAACTGCGTTGCTATGGCAATGGTGATCTCCGTTAATGACCGGCTGTGTCAGCCGGTCCCTAATGGAACGGGGAGTCGACCGTGTGCTAGAGCATGTCGCCGGTACACGGCGATACACATATGTGCACTGTGTACCGGAGAGATGCACTCGCAGGTCCTACATGACGTGTCATAGTCATGTGACCAGTCTGTAGCCAATGAGATAATAGCCACGTGACTGGTCACATGGCTATTTTGACGTCACGATAGGTCCTGCATCTCTGCTGGCAGTGCAGGTCACCGGGAGGATTCAGCGATCATCGGATGGAATAGCGGCAGTAGACAGAGTGCAGAAGGGATCGCGAGGACCGGTAAGTGTTATGGCAATGTTTATTAACTGTTTGTGTACATTTATCATGCATTTTTATGTGTTTGTGATTGCCTCCCATTCTAGCCTATACGTTCGAGTTCGGTTCGTCGAACGTTCGACGAACCGAACTCGAACGGGACCCCCGTTCGGCGAACCGGCCTCGAGCCGAACCGGGACCAGTTCGCTCATCTCTAATTGCTAGTGATGTCGCAGGGTGTAAAGCAGCCTTTAATGCACTAAATTGTAGCTGCAAGGCAGTACAATACAATTTACATACAAAAAAATTGAAATCAGTTAGTCAGAAACTGTATGCTTATCAGAAAAAAATGTACTGTGTTTTTGTTTTTTTTTTTGTTCAATCCTTTGTTGCGAAGGGGGGAATAACTATGCAAAACAACATTCCCCAAAATCCATATATTTAATAGTGACTGTATAGCTCATAGAAAAGGAGATTTGCTAAAATTTAAATTCGCCAACTTCATTGAATTTTCCCCAAAAATTTGATTTGTGGACAGTAATTTCATATGCCTCTAATTGACTGGAATGGAAAACATGCATAGAACACTGTAAATACCCTTGGTGTAATTTATTTAAGCTTTGTAATGCAAACATAGTTTTTCATTGTGCAAATAACTTCAAACTAGTAAAGAACACTGTGAGGCAAACCCTGGGATATGAAGATGAATTATGACTTCCAGTCATAATCGCTCTCATCACTCCATGGCAGTGCCCCCTCCCTTCTTGTTCTCAATGTCCACCATCTGGGAAGGTGTCACATCCCACTTACACCTCCAACAGCCATCTCCTGTGATATGGAAATGAGGTGATGTGGGAACAATGGACACAGGATGACTCCCTGCCGTGACCCTGTAGTAGGGGCTGCTATCTAATTAGCAAGGCTATGGAAGTATCCAGACAGAACGACTCCAGTAAAAAATGGTTCATATCTCGCAAGCCATATTTCCGATAAATATGGCAACCATAAAAATGGTGTCTCCGCATGCGGACGATGCTGGCACACCCTTTTTATGGGAGCAGGACCTGGGGAAATACCCCAGGCGTGATATCAGCCAATGGGGAACTAGTAGACAAGTCATGAGTCCTCTCGTTCCGTAGCTAAATTCATAGCTGTCACAATGAGAGCGTTGGCGTCCGCCTACGACGCTCCCAGGCAAAGTTATGGCCCATATTCCATGTTGGGATATTGTCCATAACTCAAGCCAGGGGTGGAGCAGTGCTCCCTCTGAGGTCACGAAGGTAGGAGGGGACCTGGATTTGCCCAGGTTGATAACCCTACTTCGGCCATTTTCCAGGGTTCTTTCGCTGGGGGTCACGTGTAGGAAACATCTGTGGGAAGGATCCTAGAAACCTGGCCTACAGCGCCCCCCTGTGGCCAGACGCACAAGGTAACTGCTGGAACTGTGTATGCCTGTTTGTAACCCATGCTTTGCTTGTAACTGTACTCTGACCTAACTGTATATTCTGTAGATTCCCTATTGTATATATTGTATTTTCTAGTGTGGCTTTAGGCTGATTAAATTATATAATTAATCTTGGGCTGTTCTGTTATCTCGATCTTGAATCCCACGTCTGTGTGTTCGGCTAATAGTTACCGTGAAGCGGTTGGTGGCAGCGAGTTGTGCCAAGGATTATTGTGGGGAGGCCAGTGAGATTCGGGGAGGTTTTATATATTCCGCCCGCGGAGGTCGGGGGAATATATACCCTACTCTCACCGGGGACCCTTCAATAATCGGCATAAGTAGTATAGCGGCCTCCTTGCTTATCGTCGGGCAATTCCATAATTGGCCTGACTATAAGAGGGGCGCTAGAGAGCGCATCACGTGCTCTGTCTGTCGGTCGGGAGGTATAAAGGAGGGGTGACCCCCCACTTGTTACACCCCGATTGTGACGTACTGGTAGCCAGCGCGGGGGATTTCTGAGTGACCCCCCCCGGTGGTTCGTGACATATTGGTGGCAAGCGGTGGGATCGAGATAATAGTGTGTGTGAGTGTGAGACCCATACTCCCAGACACTAAAGACTGCCTGCAGCAGCTGTGGCTGCTGGGGTCTTCAGACCAGACCAACACTAGAGTGTCAGAGTGCAGATACTGTAAGGTGTGTGGAGGCATCAGGTGTCAGTTCTGTGTCAGTGACCAAAGTCTGCAACAATGGCTGAGAGCACCAGGAGCAAAGCCAAAGGAATGGCCGATGCTCAGGCCAGAGACGATGAGGAGGTTGTCCACGAGCCCTCCAGGAGCTCGACGCCAGAAAACAGCTCTGCAGAGGACAGCGCACAACCTGGCAATTATGGACAAGATGAGGAGCAGCTCACCCAAGGGTCCTCAACGAGCCAGATGCCAGCCCTCCGCTCTGCAATGGACAGTGAAGCACCAGGCTCCGCAGCGGGCCGCAGATCACCACGTGCCATTCCACCGAGCCTGGGAGGCTCGGATAGCCTTCTTCAAATGGCTATGGCCCTTCTCCAGGCTGGAGACCGGGATACCTACGAGATACTCATGGCCGAGCGTGAGCGGCAAGCAGTGCGTGAGGCTGCGGAGCGGCAAGCAGCACGTGAAGAGCGCCAGGCAGAGCGTGACTACCAGCTGCAGCTAGCTCAGCTCCGGCCCTCATCAGCCACACGTGACCTTCAAGACACCAAACTTCCAAAGGTCCGTGTTGAGGACTTCCCAGTGCTGGAGAAGGATGGAGACTTGGACTCTTTCTTGACTGCTTTTGAACGGACTTGCCTGCAGCACCATCTGGACAAGGACCAGTGGGCCAAATACCTGACCCCCCGTTTAAGGGGTAAGGCCCTGGATACCCTTGGGGACTTGCCTGCTGAGGCAGATCAGGGCTACGACACCATCAAGCGGGCCCTGATCCAACAGTACAACCTCACTCCAGAGTCCTACCGCAAGAAGTTCCGGAGCCTACAGAAGGGACCAAAGGACTCCTGGGCTGACCACCGGCGGGCACTTGCCCGAGCTGCCGACCACTGGACCCAAGGCCTGCAGCTTTCCACCGGACCGGAGATCCTGGACTTGTTCATCACGGAGCAACTCTTGTGGAACTGCCCTGAGGATCTCCGCCAGTTCATCCGAGACCAGAAGCCAAAGGGGTCCACGGCTACAGCTGCCCTGGCCGATGACTACACCAACAATCGGGCTCCTGAGGCCAGGAGAGCAGCCACCAGCAGCACCTGGAGAGGGGGTAAGATGAACTCTGCGACTGCCCCACCTGCCCCTAGACTGCAGGGGGTGTCCCCCTCAACTCCCCTCTCCAGGCCCGTGGCAGAACCAAGACGGTGCCACCAGTGCAACCTACCTGGACACTTCAAGGCCATGTGCCCTCAGCGTCCCAAGGCCCCGGCTCCGTCCCCGTCCCAAGGGCCGCCCAAGGTGTATTGTGTGGGTGGGGGTGGTGGTAGGTCCCTGGACAGCTTCCAACCTGTCACCGTCGGCCGGTCTGTGACCATGGGACTGCGAGACAGCGCCTCGGAGGTGACTCTGGTGCGGCCTGAGATGGTGTCCCCCCAAGACTTGATCCCTGGAAAAACCCTCGCTGTCTCCGGGATTGGAGGCATTGACCCGGCGCTGCCTGTTGCTGACATTTATGTGGACTGGGGCGCAGGGCGAGGGGTGAGGGAGGTGGGGGTAACTGATCGGATCCCCGCAAACGTGCTACTTGGGACAGATTTGGGGCAGATAACCTCCCAGTTTGGGCCCCAACCAAGGGCTGAACCTTCAGCCAGTACTGACATGCCTCCGGACAATGTTAATGTGTTATCTATGAATGATGTAAGGGAGGAGGGAGTGAACTCTGATATTTCTGCTTGCATAGACACCATAGACACACACACAGCTGCAGCTGTGACAGGGGAGGGGGTCAGAGAAAGGTGTGACAATGCCTCTACAAGTAATCAGCCTGTGAGCTGGGATCTGTTGCCCTCTGCAGGGATAAGCAGAGAGCAGGGTGCTGCAGGGGGAGGACCAGTGTGTGGGGTGGGGGCTACCACAGCAAATGTGGGGTCCCCAGAGATTTCACAGCGGGGTTCTGTTGCTGCAGGAGGGGAACAGGCAGGTGAGATTGGGGCCGGTCCAGGAGCGGAAGTGCTCCCAGGTAAGATCTCGGTGCATGGTTCCCCCACAACCGGGGTGTCAGGAAGCCAGGTAGGTCTGCCTGAACCGGCGACTTGGTCAGGAACGGAGGAGGAGCAGGCACGACCCACGGTCGCAGCGGCTGTGGCCGCTGTCACCCGCAGTGGGAGTGCTGGAAGCCAAGGGGCCTCCCGGAGGTCCGATAGCTCTTCCCCTTCTGACCAAGTGGCAGCCGAGTCAGGTGGAGGCCAGGACACAGGTCCCGGGGTACTGACCGAAGATGTGACAGTCTCGTCGATTCTGGCCACATCTAGTCAGGGGTTTCAGGCAGCGTTAGAAGCTGACGACAGCCTGAAAGCTCTTAAGGAGCAGGCGGCACAGCCTCCCTCGGACTCGGACCCGGAGCGAGTGGTCTGGGACCAAGGACGGCTGTACCGGGCCACGGTCCAGCAGGGTTCACCGGAGGCGTGGCCCAGGGACCGACAGTTGGTGGTACCCTATCCGTTCCGGACGGAGTTGTTGCGGATCGCACATGAGATTCCGATGGCCGGACACCTAGGGATCGCTAAGACCAAGGCCAGGTTAAACCAGCATTTCTACTGGCCAAAAATGGGGGCCGATGTGGCTGCCTACTGCCGCTCGTGTGAAACCTGTCAGAGAGTGGGGAAGGCGGGGCCACACCCCAAAGCTCCACTAGTATCTCTGCCAATCATCGATGAGCCTTTCAGGAGGGTGGCTGTGGATCTGGTCGGCCCGCTGGCCATCCCCAGCAGCTCCGGGAAACGCTTCATACTGACGGTAGTGGACTATGCCACCCGGTACCCAGAAGCAGTGGCCTTGTCGTCCATTCGGGCTGACAAGGTGGCCACCGCATTGCTGGAGGTTTTCTCCCGAGTGGGTTTTCCCCAGGAAATGCTCACTGACCGGGGGACCCAATTCATGTCCCAGCTGATGGAGGCCCTCTGTAAGCAAGTCCAGGTGCGACATCTGGTGGCCAGCCCGTACCATCCACAGACTAATGGCCTGTGCGAGCGGTTCAATGGCACCTTAAAGCAGATGCTTAAGATGTTGGTCGACTCCCATGGGCGTGACTGGGAGCGGTATCTCCCACACCTGTTATTTGCTTACCGGGAGGTTCCACAGGCCTCAACAGGATTCTCACCGTTTGAGCTCCTGTACGGGCGACGTGTGCGGGGCCCCCTGGCTCTGGTGAAAGAGGCTTGGGAAGGGGATTTGGCCACCCCGGGAGTGTCGGTTATCGAGTATGTCATGCGCTTCCGGGACAAAATGCAGGCCTTGACGCAACTGGTACACGACAATATGGCTCAAGCCCAGGCCGATCAGAAGCGTTGGTACGACCAGAACGCTTGTGAGAGGACCTACCAAGTGGGTCAAAAGGTGTGGGTACTGGTCCCCGTACCACAGGACAAGCTTCAGGCAGCCTGGGAAGGCCCATACCTCGTGTACCAGCAGCTCAACCCTGTGACGTACCTGGTCACCCTGGACCCTGCCCGTGGAAGGCGGAAGCCCTTCCATGTGAACATGATGAAGGCACATCATGAGCGGGAGGCATGTGCGCTCCCCGTGTGCAACCTGGCCGAGGAGGGAGAAGCGGAAACCCTCTTGGATATGCTAGCCCAGGTTAGGGCAGGCGGATCCATTGAGGATGTGGAGGTTGGCCACCAGCTCTTGGAGGACCAACGGTCCCAGCTGTGGGCCACCCTACACCCCTTCCGGGGGTTGTTTACCAACCAGCCCGGAAGGACTGACTTGGCTGTCCATCACGTGGACACTGGGGATCATCCCCCGATCCGGCGTTCAGCATATCGGGTCTCCCTGGAGGTGCAGCAACACATGCGCCAGGAGATTGACGAGATGCTGAAGCTGGGGGTGATCCAGGCATCCAACAGCGCTTGGGCCTCGCCTGTAGTCCTCGTCCCTAAGAAGGACCGAACCACTCGGTTCTGCGTGGACTACAGGGGGCTCAATGCTGTCACGGTCGCCGATGCGTACCCAATGCCACGCATCGATGACCTGCTCGATCAGTTGGCCGGGGCTCAGTACCTGACCATCATGGATCTGAGCCGGGGATATTGGCAGATTCCCCTGACTCGCAAGGCCAGGGAACGCTCTGCCTTTATTACCCCATTTGGACTGTACGAGTCCACGGTGATGCCATTCGGGATGAGGAATGCCCCTGCCACCTTCCAGCGGATGGTCAACACCCTGCTCAAGGGACTTGAAGGGTACGCGGCCCCGTACCTGGATGACATTGCCGTCTTCAGTCCCACCTGGGAGGACCACCTAGAGCATCTAGCACAGGTGCTCAGGCGGATCCACCGGGCAGGTTTGACCATCAAGCCGGGAAAGTGTCAGCTGGCCATGAGCGAGGTCCAGTACCTCGGTCACCGGGTAGGTGGGAGAACACTGAAGCCCGAGCCTGAGAAAGTGGAGGCCATCGCATCCTGGCCCACCCCCAGGACCAAGAAGCAGGTGATGTCCTTCTTGGGGACCGCTGGGTACTATAGGAGGTTTGTTCCATGCTATAGTAGCCTGGCAAAGCCCTTGACGGACCTCACCAAGAAGAAGCTGCCCTCTGCAGTCGATTGGACAGTGGACTGCGAGACAGCCTTCCGGGCCCTAAAGGACACCCTGTCCAGCCCGCCCGTGCTACAGGCAGCCGACTTCACGCGGCCGTTTGTAGTACAGACCGACGCCAGTGACTTCGGCCTCGGTGCGGTGCTCAGCCAGGTGGACTCTGCGAGCCAAGAGCACCCAGTCTTGTACCTGAGCAGGAAGCTGTTACCACGGGAAGTGGCCTATTCCACGATGGAAAAGGAGTGCCTGGCCATAGTGTGGGCCCTGCAGCGTCTGCAACCCTATCTATACGGGCGCCACTTCATCGTGGAGACGGACCACAATCCCCTCAGCTGGTTACACACTGTCTCTGGGACGAATGGGCGATTGTTGCGATGGAGCCTTGCGCTCCAGCAATACAACTTCACCATTCGCCACAAAAGGGGCCGGGACCACGGTAACGCAGACGGGCTGTCCCGACAAGGAGAGGTCGCGGACGGGCGCACGGGGGAACACCGGAGTGTGCTGCCCCCTAGCGCCCTCAAAAGGGGGGAGGTGTGAGGCAAACCCTGGGATATGAAGATGAATTATGACTTCCAGTCATAATCGCTCTCATCACTCCATGGCAGTGCCCCCTCCCTTCTTGTTCTCAATGTCCACCATCTGGGAAGGTGTCACATCCCACTTACACCTCCAACAGCCATCTCCTGTGATATGGAAATGAGGTGATGTGGGAACAATGGACACAGGATGACTCCCTGCCGTGACCCTGTAGTAGGGGCTGCTATCTAATTAGCAAGGCTATGGAAGTATCCAGACAGAACGACTCCAGTAAAAAATGGTTCATATCTCGCAAGCCATATTTCCGATAAATATGGCAACCATAAAAATGGTGTCTCCGCATGCGGACGATGCTGGCACACCCTTTTTATGGGAGCAGGACCTGGGGAAATACCCCAGGCGTGATATCAGCCAATGGGGAACTAGTAGACAAGTCATGAGTCCTCTCGTTCCGTAGCTAAATTCATAGCTGTCACAATGAGAGCGTTGGCGTCCGCCTACGACGCTCCCAGGCAAAGTTATGGCCCATATTCCATGTTGGGATATTGTCCATAACTCAAGCCAGGGGTGGAGCAGTGCTCCCTCTGAGGTCACGAAGGTAGGAGGGGACCTGGATTTGCCCAGGTTGATAACCCTACTTCGGCCATTTTCCAGGGTTCTTTCGCTGGGGGTCACGTGTAGGAAACATCTGTGGGAAGGATCCTAGAAACCTGGCCTACAGCGCCCCCCTGTGGCCAGACGCACAAGGTAACTGCTGGAACTGTGTATGCCTGTTTGTAACCCATGCTTTGCTTGTAACTGTACTCTGACCTAACTGTATATTCTGTAGATTCCCTATTGTATATATTGTATTTTCTAGTGTGGCTTTAGGCTGATTAAATTATATAATTAATCTTGGGCTGTTCTGTTATCTCGATCTTGAATCCCACGTCTGTGTGTTCGGCTAATAGTTACCGTGAAGCGGTTGGTGGCAGCGAGTTGTGCCAAGGATTATTGTGGGGAGGCCAGTGAGATTCGGGGAGGTTTTATATATTCCGCCCGCGGAGGTCGGGGGAATATATACCCTACTCTCACCGGGGACCCTTCAATAATCGGCATAAGTAGTATAGCGGCCTCCTTGCTTATCGTCGGGCAATTCCATAATTGGCCTGACTATAAGAGGGGCGCTAGAGAGCGCATCACGTGCTCTGTCTGTCGGTCGGGAGGTATAAAGGAGGGGTGACCCCCCACTTGTTACACCCCGATTGTGACGTACTGGTAGCCAGCGCGGGGGATTTCTGAGTGACCCCCCCCGGTGGTTCGTGACAAACACCTTCTCATTCAAAGAGTTTTCTTTATTTTCATGACTCTAAAAATTGTAGATTCACATTGAAAACATCAAAACTATGAATGAAAACATGTGGAATGAAATACTTAAAAAAGTGTGAAACAACTGAAAATATGTCTTATATTCTAGGTTCTTCAAAGTAGCCACCTTTTGCTTTGATTACTGCTTTGCACACTCTTGACATTCTCTTAATGAGCTTCAAGATGTAGTCACCAGAAATGGTTTTCCAACAGTCTTGAAGGAGCTCCCAGAAATGCTTAGCACTTATTGGTCCTTTTGCCTTCACTTTGCGGTCCAGCTCACCTCAAAACATCTCGATTGGGTTCAGGTCTGGTGACTGTGGAGACCAGGTCATCTGGCGTAGCATCCCATCACTCTCCTTCTTAGTCAAATAGCCCTTACACAGCCTGGAGGTGTTTTTGGGGTCATTGTCCTGTTGAAAAATAAATGATGGTCCAACTAAACGCAAACCGGATGGAATATCATGCCGCTGCAAGATGCTGTAGTAGCCATGCTGGTTCAGTATGCCTTCAATTTTCAATAAATCTCCAACAGTGTCACCAGCAAAGCACCCCCACACCATCACACCTCCTCCTTCATGCTTCACGGTGGGAACCAGCCATGTAGAGTCCATCCGTTCACCTTTTCTACAAAGACTCGGTGGTTGGATACAAAGATCTCAAATTTGGACTCATCAGTAGAGTTGAGCGCGGTTCGTGGTTCGTGGTTCTCCAGTTCTAGGCTCGAGTGATTTTGGGGCATGTTCTAGATCGAACTAGAACTCGAGATTTTGCAAAAGCTCGATAGTTCTAGAAACGTTCGAGAACGGTTCTAGCAGCAAAAAACAAGCTAAATCATAGCTTGGTTTCTGCTGTAATAGTGTAAGTCACTCTGTGAATCACACTATTATCACATTTCAGTGTATAGTGTGCGTGAACAGCGCCTTCAGATGACTGCTGTTTGTATAATGGCGATCGCCATTTTTTTTTTTCTTGTCTTCCTTCCCTAAGCGCGCGCGTCTTGTGGGGCGGGCCAGCATGTCAGCCAATCCCAGACACACACACAGCTAAGTGGACTTTGAGCCAGAGAAGCAACGGCATGTGTGATAGGATGTCCATGTCACATGTCCCTGCATTATAAAACCGGACATTTTCTTCCAGGACGTCATTATCTGCCTTCTGCGTCTTTGGTGTCAGACATCACTGTCGCAGCTCCGTCCTCCTGAGTCCTATAGCCGATACAGCTGTATGCGCTGCATACACAGCGTTAGACAGCTTAGGGAGAGCACTTTATAGCAGTCCTTTTAAGGGCTCAAAGCGGCAGGGTCAGAGAGCCATAGGTGACAGGTCCTGCAAACAGCAACAGCGTCTGTGTAGCCAAGGTCAGGGATTTCCTCCCTGCATTTCACCATTAGAAGGGAATAGAAAGGCAGGCTTCCATTCCTCTACCCAGAGCACCACAATCCTGCCACTGTACCCTCTTGTCCTCTGCACACTCCAACTCATTATAACTAAGCCATTATACTAGCAAACACTCAGTGTACCTAGTGGCATCCTATCTGTGGCTATTGGACTTTGCTATAGTCCCACTAGTGCAAAGACATTTGCAGAGCACGTCTGCCTGCATTGCACACTCCAACTTTTTTAAACTAAGCCATTTTACTAGCAAACACTCAGTGTACCTAGTGGCATCCTAAACGTGGCTATTGGACTTTGCTATAGTCCCACTAGTGCAAAGACATTTGCAGAGCGCGTCTGCCTGCATTGCACACTACAACTCATTATAACTAAGCCATTATACTAGCAAACACTCAGTGTACCTAGTGGCATCCTATCTGTGGCTATTGGACTTTGCTATAGTCCCACTAGTGCAAAGACATTTGCAGAGCACGTCTGCCTGCATTGCACACTCCAACTTTTTTAAACTAAGCCATTTTACTAGCAAACACTCAGTGTACCTAGTGGCATCCTAAACGTGGCTATTGGACTTTGCTATAGTCCCACTAGTGCAAAGACATTTGCAGAGCGCGTCTGCCTGCATTGCACACTACAACTCATTATAACTAAGCCATTATACTAGCAAACACTCAGTGTACCTAGTGGCATCCTAAACGTGGCTATTGGACTTTGCTATAGTCCCACTAGTGCAAAGACATTTGCAGAGCACGTCTGTCTGCATTGCACACTCCAACTTTTTTAAACTAAGCCATTTGACTAGCAAACACTCAGTGTACCTAGTGGCATCCTAAACGTGGCTATTGGACTTTGCTATAGTCCCACTAGTGCAAAGACATTTGCAGAGCACGTCTGCCTGCATTGCACACTCAAACTTTTTTAAACTCAGCCTTTATACTAGCAAACACTCAGTGTACCTAGTGGCATCCTAAACGTGGCTATTGTACTTTTGTCTATTCACACTATTGTAAACATATTTGCAGCATGTCTGCCTGCATTGCACACTCAAACTTTTTTAAACTCAGCCATTATACTAGCAAACACTCAGTGTACCTAGTGGCATCCTAAACGTGGCTATTGTACTTTTGTCTATTCACACTATTGTAAACATATTTGCAGCATGTCTGCCTGCATTGCACACTCAAACTTTTTTAAACTCAGCCATTATACTAGCAAACACTCAGTGTACCTAGTGGCATCCTAAACGTGGCTATTGTACTTTTGTCAATTCACAGTATTGGAACGATATTTGCAGCACGTCTGCCTGCATTGCACACTCAAACTTTTTTAAACTCAGCCATTATACTAGCAAACACTCAGTGTACCTAGTTGTATCCTAAACGTGGCTATTGTACTTTTGTCTATTCACACTATTGTAAACATATTTGCAGCATGTCTGCCTGCATTGCACACTCAAACTTTTTTAAACTCAGCCATTATACTAGCAAACACTCAGTGTACCTAGTTGTATCCTAAATGTGGCTATTGTACTTTTGTCAATTCACAGTATTGGAACGATATTTGCAGCACGTCTGCCTGCATTGCACACTCTAACTTTTTTAAACTCAGCCATTATACTAGCAAACACTCACTGTACCTAGTGGCATCCTAAACGTGGCTATTGTACTTTTGTCTATTCACAGTATTGGAACGTTATTTGCAGCACGTCTGCCTGCATTGCACACTCAAACTTTTTTAAACTAAGCCATTATACTAGCAAACACTCAGTGTACCTAGTGGCATCCTAAACGTGGCTATTGTACTTTTGTCTATTCACACTATTGTAAACATATTTGCAGCATGTCTGCCTGCATTGCACACTCAAACTTTTTTAAACTCAGCCATTATGCTAGCAAACACTCAGTGTACCTAGTTGTATCCTAAACGTGGCTTTTGTACTTTTGTCTATTCACAGTATTGGAACGTTATTTGCAGCCCGTCTGCCTGCATTGCACACTCAAACTTTTTTAAACTCAGCCATTATACTAGCAAACACTCACTGTACCTAGTTGTATCCTAAACGTGGCTATTGTACTTTTGTCAATTCACAGTATTGGAACGATATTTGCAGCACGTCTGCCTGCATTGCACACTCAAACTTTTTTAAACTCAGCCATTATACTAGCAAACACTCACTGTACCTAGTTGTATCCTAAACGTGGCTATTGTACTTTTGTCTATTCACACTACTGCAAATCTATGTGCAGCACCTCTGCATGACAACCTCCTGCTCTGTTTTTAATAAGCTATAATGATAGCACAAAATACTGCCATTTAGTGGCATCATAGAACTGGCTGTTGTATTCCATTAGTGCCCCACTAGTGACAAGCTATTTCTAGCACCTCAACATCACACCCTCATGCACATTTTGATACGCTAATGTTATAGCAAACTCATGGAATTCATTGCTGCATTTCATAATTCGGAGGGATAGAAAGTCAGGCTTCCTTTAGCTTTTCCTTCTGTTCATAGACAGCATCTCCAAGACAAATTTCCCCTCCACGTCTAAGTGTGGAGAGTCAGCTAGTGCGCATGCGTGTGCCGATGTACCCCAGCTGCAGCATAATTACAGTGTTTCGCGTAGTGAGTATGCTCAGCCTGACTGTGTTATTCCTGACGCTAAGTCTTCTTTTCGGGATACAGCGCATGCTCCCACACTAAGTGTGAAAAACCTCTTTGCACAGGTGCTTGCATTCCGTGCCGGGTCTAAGTCCTGTTTTGTGCCTAGACACCATGCTAAAGCTGATAGTCTTTTTTCAGAGACTGTATTTCATGCTACTGATCATGCTCAGGCACTTCCTGCATCAGAGACTAGGTCCGGTAATGAACTCTTTGGCCCTGGCCCTGATGTGGGGGTCCCATATAGACCACAGGGCATCAGGTGTCCTCCCAAATGGCTTGCAGAGGCCCACACCTATGACTTGTCACCGCATTATTGATGGTCAGACGATGACTGGTGAGGTGTTTGGGTCATGGCAGCCATGAGGTCATAATTGAAGTTGCGTTTCCAAATAGGACGCTAGTTATGCCACTGATGACGTGTCACTCTACTTTTGTCTCCAGGAGGTGCATTGTGGTTCACCCTGGTTTGGGGCGGACCCAGGTTATAAAAGGGGCTGGAGCCAACAAGGAGGTGCGCAGTCTTCTATTATGCTCCGAAAGAGCACACCTCCATGTGTTGAACCCATTGCGGCTTTAGGCCAGAGGTAGGCAGGGATAGGGTGGTGGATGCAGGCCACCACCACAGTTGGTAACGCAGAACGGTTAAGACCAGTTCCTGTCCTAACAGTCCTGCTTGTGCAGCCCAGTGGCATTAACAGGCCTGCTGCTGCTGATGCGCCTGCTGTCCACAGGTGTGGCCCCTACGCACACGGTCAGCGTACTCAATGGCCCCTGTGTTGTTAACAGGGAGTTCCTGGGCTGGGTGGGCATGTGGACCCTGTGACGCTAACAGGGCTCACAGTCTCCAGATCCGAATGGCGTCTAACTCGGTTCAGGCTACTATTAGTTTCATAGCCACACAGCTCTGTATCCTCCACCAAACCTTCAAGTTGCCAACCTCTCCTTTTCCAACTGGGAGCACGGTGGACACTGACTGCTGATGGGGATATATACCTTTCTCTTACTTTTCTTATTAATTTTCGTTATATAGCGGTCACAGATTATATACCACTTTATCCAAATCTGCCAGTCCCACTGTAACAGATGTTGTTTCTTCAGCAAATGTTACAGTTGCTTAACCACCAAATCCACAGACCAAAACTTTTTTCCCCTTTCCAACACACCTGTTCCCCTTTCCAACAGCATCTGTCCTTTTTCAACTCATTTTGGGATATGACCAAAAGTGCAACTGTGCAGGGACACCGTACTCAACGCCATCTCAGCACAGCAGCCATCCCTCGGTCCCTCCCATGTGGACAAGTAAAAGACCATTTCCTCCTATCCATGACAAAGCGTTGAGATTCACTCTGTGCAGCACTGGTGTTTAGTGGAAAAGTAGATCTAAGATTGCGTACCACATTCTGCAGATACTCCTGTATACGTGCGTCTATTTCTATGGCAGGAATTAGTTCGCCAAATTTTGTCTTGTACCGGGGATCTAACAGTGTGGCAACCCAGTATTCAGGATTACTTCAAATTCATACAAACCGAGGGTTATGTAGGTAGTGCAGCAAGAAGGCGCTCATGTGTCTTGTGCATCCAGGAGGACCAAGTCCTTGGTGTGTTGGTGGCAGAGAGGTGAGAATCGTGCCTCCTTCCTCTGCCCTCTCCCCACAACCTCGCACAACCGAAATGTGAGCAAGCTCTCACTCATCTGCTGAGTCTTCCATGCCCATCGCCAGTTCGTCCTCCATTTCTTCATGGGCTCCTGCACTTTCATCAACACTTTTTGCTGATACTATGCGCCCTTGTTAATCCCTCTCCCTCACCATGACTGCCGCATAGGTGCCGCTGACCATCTGGACCTCGTAGATCTTGTTATCCCTTCCGCATATGACTCCTCCTGTACTTCCTCCCCTTCCTCTTGTCCCAACACCTGACTCCGAATAATAATTACAGTGTGCTCCATCATGTAGATGACCAGAATTGTCACGCTGAGAATGACATTGCCAGTGCTAAACATCTTCGTCGACATTTGTGAACTGTGTAGCAGGGTGCATAGGTTCTTGATCTGACACCACTCCAGCAGCGTGATCTGCACCACCTCTTGATCAAGTTATCCCAGGCTATATGTCATACCGTATTTCAGCAGGGCTCTGCGGTGCTGCCACACACGCTGCAACATGTGCAGATTCCAATTCCTGCGTGTCGGAACATCGCATTTCCGGCGTTTAACTGCCAGACCCTAAGACTTCCGGAGTGATGAAAGTTGTGGAGCTGCTGTGTGCGCACGATGGAAGTGAGCACATAGCGAGCGTGCACGCTGCACAAGGCCATGTAGGCCGTGATGGTGTTTTAAAAATTGCTGGAGAATCAGATTCAACACGTGAGCCATACAAGGCACGTGTGTCACATTGCCCTGAGGATGGCCCGCAGCCAGGTTTGCATCATTGCCGCACACGGCTGTTAAGTCACCAACGGAGTCCGCTCCGGCAATTTGTACTCCAGTCGCCAGGTGACAACGTGTTCCTTTCATGCATAGTGCTGATGATGGGAGAGGAGTCGATGCCAGCGGCGCAGGTGGACGCAGGTTATGCTCACCCACTGGGCTGCATTACCTTGACAGATGCAGAATCTCTGGCTGAATGTAGCTGGTGGGTATCTCACAGATGAAATACCATCATTCAGCTACAACCAATGTGAAGACACCACACCCTTTTTTATGCCCATCCTGTCTGCAGACCACTGCCAGACATAGCTATGAACCTCTGGTTAATTTTACCCCCAGTTCAGTTTTATGATTTTGTGTGCTTGTTACCTGACTACTTTTCCTGCTTGCTGTTTATGTACCTTGTTGGCCGATCCGCATTTCACCTCTGCTTGTTTTCTGATTAAGTCATGGCCGTCCCATTCTGTTCCTGTTCCTCAATTAATGTTTTGACCCTGCCTGACTACTATTCTCTGGAATAGCGGTGTGACTCACATTTCCCATACATTTCAAAGTAAAACTTTGACCGCCTGATGGCATTGAGCTCTGCTGCCAGCATAGTAAGGAGGTGTGTGGTAGTCCTTGTGCGCAGTTGCAAGGAAGGGTGGCCTGACCACACAGGGTTTGCGCCAAGGTGGAGGACCCACACGAGGTTGAAGAGGCAGAAGCAGTGTATTAACTTCTACATACAGAACAAGGATTGAAACAACTCGTGGGGACGGCAAGACTTGTACAGCAGACCCTTCTCCATCTCTCACCATAGTTTGCCAGTGCCCAGTCAGCGACATGTAACGTCCCTATCCATGCTTACTGGTCCAAGTATCGGTGGTGAAATGCACCTGTTCACACACAGAGTTTCTCAAGGAAGCGGTGATGTTGTGTGCGACATGCTGGTGTAGCGCAGGCACACCTTTCTTAGAGAAGTAGTGGCGACTGGGCATCTGGTACTGGGGCACAGTGACAGACATAAGGTCTCTAAAATCCTGTGTGTCCACCATGCGGAAAGGCAGCATTTCGGTAGCCAACAGCTTACAGAGGGATAGAGTCAACCTCTTAGCTTTGTCATTGGTCGCAGGAAGTGGCCTTTTATTTGACCACATCTGAGGGACAGAGATCTGGCTGCTGTGTGTAGACGGTGTTGAGTAGGGTGTCCCTGGAAAAATGCAGGTTTGTGAGGAAAGTGCAGGCGGAGACATGATGTTGCCTTCATCTTGCCTTCAGATCTGTTCATCTTGTATCATTTTTAAAAAACACAGCAAGCAAGGGTTACTCCAAGCGGAGTCTACCTGTTTTCCAAAAATTGGGCACACAGACACCCCATCAGTGGCAGCACTTGTGCCATAGCTGCAAACAGGATGTTTTGATTTGCATCAAGCACATTCAAAAATACGCCATAATTAACCGTCCCCAGCATGACACCGGGGTAGGTAGATAAAGTCTTTGCTGAACCATGACTTGGTCATCTTGTCTCCTTTTAAAAACAATGTAAGCAAGGGTTACTCCAAGCGGAGCCTCCCTTTTTTCCAAAAATTGTGCCCCACACACACCCACCCATTCAGTGGCAGCACTTGTGCCCTAGTTGCAAACAGGATGTTTTGATTTGCATCAAGCACATTCCAAATCCACAAGCATTTACTCTCCCCAGGATGACACAGGGGTAGTAAATTCATTCTGGATCCATGACTTGTTCATTTTGATGAACGTCAGTCTGTCCACATTGTCACTGGACAGACGCGTGCGCTTATCTGTCAGCACACACCCAGCAGCACTGAAGACACGTTCAGAGACAACGCTGGCAGCTGGACACGACAAAATCTTCAAGGCGTAACTGGAGAGCTCTGGACATTTTTCTAGATTTGAAGCCCAAAAGGAGCAAGGCTCCATTTGAAAAGTCATTGCATCGATGTTCATTTGGAGATACTCCTGTATCATCCTCTCCATCCGTTGACTATGTGTCAGACTTGTTGTCTCTGGTGGCCTTGCAAAGGAGGGTCTAAAAAAATTATTAAAAGATTCCATAAAATTGCTGTTACCAGCACCAGATCCGGTCC
Source organism: Anomaloglossus baeobatrachus (assembly GCF_048569485.1). Lineage (NCBI taxonomy): Eukaryota > Metazoa > Chordata > Amphibia > Anura > Aromobatidae > Anomaloglossus > Anomaloglossus baeobatrachus. Next base: position 330,774,386 of record NC_134353.1, read on the forward strand.
TACTGGTACGGGTAGACTGTTGAAGATGACGAGGCCGTCCCATGTTTGTCAAGTTTCAACTGGAAGAATCACTCCCTTCACCTGCACGGTTGTTTGGTGGAAAAGCCGAGCTAAGATCGAGTAACAGCTTCTGCTGATACTCCTGCATACGTGCGTCCCTTTCTATGGGTGGAATTATGTCACAAAATTTGGACTTGTACCGGGGATCTAATAGTGTGGCAAGCTAGTAGTCATCATCACTTCTAATTTTGACAATACGAGGGTCATGTTGGAGGTAGTGCAACAAGAAGGCACTCATGTGTCTTGCGCAGCCATGCAGACCAAGTCCACGCTGTGTTTGTGGCATAGAGGTGCTAACCGTTCTTTCTTCCTCTGACATCTCCCCCCAACCTCTTTCAACTGAAATTTGACCAAGCTCCCCCTCATCTGCTGAGTCTTCCATGTCCATGGACAGTTCGTCCTCCATATCTTCATGTCCTCCTGCACCTTCCTCAACATCTCTCCTGCTACCATGCGCCCTTGTTGATCCCTGTCCCCCATGGTCCCATGCCTGCCGCGTTGGTGATGATGAACGTCTGGACCTTGGTGATGTTGTTGTGTCTTGCGCATATGAATCCTCCTGTAGTTCCTCCCCTTCCTGTTGTCCCACCCCCTGACTCCGAATAGTGTTTAGCGTGTGCTCCAGCATGTAAATGACTGGAATCGTCATGATGATAATGGCATTGTCAGCGCTAAACATATTCATCGCCATGTCGAAACTGTGCAGAAGGGTGCATAGGTCCTTGATCTGAGATCACTCCATCAGGGTGATCTGCCCCACCTCTGCATCTCGTTGGCCCAGGCTATACGTCATGACGTATTGCACCATGGCTCTGCGGTGCTGCCACAGTCGCTGTAACATGTGGAGAGTTGAATTCCAGCGTGTCGCCACATCGCATTTCAGGCGATGAACCGGCAGGCCGAAAGACTTCTGGAGCGATGCAAGTCGCTCAGCTGCGGCGCTTGAACGGCGGAAGTGAGCAGACAGTTTTCGTGCCCTGTTCAGAAGGCCATCTAGGCCGGGATAGTGTGTTAAAAATTGCTGGACGACAAGGTTCAACACGTGAGCCATACAAGGTACGTGTGTCACCTTGCCCAGGCGAAGTGCCGCACCCAGGTTTGCAGCATTGTCGCACACGGCCTTACCAGGCTGCAGGTTGAGTGGAGACAACCATTTATGAAACTCGGACCGCAGAGCTGACCACAACTCCTCAGCTGTGTGACTCTTATTCCCAAGACATGTCAAGCTAAAGACCGCCTGATGCCGTTGCGCTCTGCTGCCAGCATAGTAATGAGGGTTGCGTGATTCCTTCTGCGCAGTGAGAACGCTGGTGGCCTGACCAGGCAGGCTTGGGGCGGAGGTGGAGGACCCAGATGAGGTGGAGGATGCAGAAGCAGTGGCGGAACTTGGACAGACAGAGGATTGACACACAAGTCGTGTGGACGGCAAGACTTGTGCAGCAGACCCTTCACCATCTATCACCATAGTTACCCAGTGGCCAGTCAGCGACATGTAACGTCCCTGTCCATGCTTACTGGTCCAAGTATCGGTGTTGAAATGCACCCGTTCACACACAGAGTTTCTCAAGGAAGCGGTGATGTTGTGTGTGACATGCTGGTGTAGCGCGGGCACACCTTTCTTAGAGAAGTAGTGGCGACTAGGCATCTGGTACTGGGGCACAGCGACAGACATAAGGTCTCTAAAATCCTGTGTGTCCACTAGGCGGAAAGGCAGCATTTCGGTAGCCAACAGCTTACAGAGGGATAGAGTCAACCTCTTAGCTTTGTCATGGGTCGCAGGAAGTGGCCTTTTATTTGACCACATCTGAGGGACAGAGATCTGGCTGCTGTGTGTAGACGGTGTTGAGTAGGGTGTCCCTGGAAAAATGCAGGTTTGTGAGGAAAGTGCAGGCGGAGACATGATGTTGCCTTCATCCAACGTTGGTGCTATCGATGTTTGAGAGAGCTGTACACAATCACTTGTTTCCCCTTCCAAACCAACTGACGACCTACCAAGCAAACTGCCTGTTGCGGTTACAGTGGTGGAAGTTGTGGGTGGAAAAACAGGTGTGACAGCTGTCCCCACAGTCCTAGAAGATGACGAGCGCGCGGATGCACTGGAAGGGGCAGGCGGTGGATGGTTGGCTCCGCTAGGCCGCATTGCAGCACGGTGAGCTTCCCACCAGGCCATATGATATTTATTCATGTGACGATTCATGGAAGAAGTTGTCAAACTGCTGAGGTTTTGACCTCTACTAAGATAACCATGCCAAATGTTACAGATCACATAATTAGGGCGATCTTTTTTTATGTCAAAAAAGGACCAGGCTAGGCAAGGCTTAGAGGCCATGCGACCTGTTGATCCACCCCGAATAATGCTCAGAGGCAGAGTGTTGGCTGAGGATGCAGTTGTAGACGTGCTACCAGTGCTCCGACTGTGTCCAGGAAGGCGCAAGGTTACTTCGACGTCGGTTGCATCCTCCTCCACCGCCTCTGTTGACCTCCTCGAGTGTCTGACTGTGGGTTGACAGTAGGTGGGATCTAGGACTTCATCATCAATTGTTGTGTTTGCACTCCCCTCCCCCTCAGACAGAGCCTCTTCTTGCCCTGACCGAATATTTAAGTTGTCATCCCAATCGGGTATCTGCGTCTCATCTTCATCAGTATGTTCCTCATTGTCTATAACCACATTTGTTGGAAAGGCAGCATTTTGGTAGCCAACAGTTTGCAGATGATGAAAGTCAACCTCCAAGCCATGTCATGCCCTTCTAAAAGCATGTAAAACACAGCGAGGGGACTCCAACCACAGTCTCCCTCGTTTCCACTAACTGGGCCACACACACCTCACTTGACTGGCATCGGTTGAGCCCCCTTTTGAAAAAGAAAAAGATGCTTTGCATGAAGCACTCTCAAAAATACGCGTGCCTTTCCCGTCCCCTGGCTGACCCAGGGGAAGAAAAGTCCTCTGAGAGCCATGATTTGTTCATTTTGGGTCTTTTAGAAACACAGCGAGAGGACTCCAACCACAGTCTCCCTCGTTTCCACTAACTGGGCCACACACACCCCACTTGACTGGCATCGGTTGAGCCCCCTTTTGAAAAAGAAAAAGATGCTTTGCATGAAGCACTCTCAAAAATACGCGTGCCTTTCCCGTCCCCTGGCTGACCCAGGGGAAGAAAAGTCCTCTGAGAGCCATGATTTGTTCATTTTGGGTCTTTTAGAAACACAGCGAGGGGACTCCAACCACAGTCTCCCTCGTTTCCACTAACTGGGCCACACACACCCCACTTGACTGGCATCGGTTGAGCCCCCTTTTGAAAAAGAAAAAGATGCTTTGCATGAAGCACTCTCAAAAATACGCGTGCCTTTCCCGTCCCCTGGCTGACCCAGGGGAAGAAAAGTCCTCTGAGAGCCATGATTTGTTCATTTTGGGTCTTTTAGAAACACAGCGAGGGGACTCCAACCACAGTCTCCCTCGTTTCCACTAACTGGGCCACACACACCCCACTTGACTGGCATCGGTTGAGCCCCCTTTTGAAAAAGAAAAAGATGCTTTGCATGAAGCACTCTCAAAAATACGCGTGCCTTTCCCGTCCCCTGGCTGACCCAGGGGAAGAAAAGTCCTCTGAGAGCCATGATTTGTTCATTTTGGGTCTTTTAGAAACACAGCGAGGGGACTCCAACCACAGTCTCCCTCGTTTCCACTAACTGGGCCACACACACCCCACTTGACTGGCATCGGTTGAGCCCCCTTTTGAAAAAGAAAAAGATGCTTTGCATGAAGCACTCTCAAAAATACGCGTGCCTTTCCCGTCCCCTGGCTGACCCAGGGGAAGAAAAGTCCTCTGAGAGCCATGATTTGTTCATTTTGGGTCTTTTAGAAACACAGCGAGGGGACTCCAACCACAGTCTCCCTCGTTTCCACTAACCGGGCCACACACACCCCACTTGACTGGCATCGGTTGAGCCCCCTTTTGAAAAAGAAAAAGATGCTTTGCATGAAGCACTCTCAAAAATACGCGTGCCTTTCCCGTCCCCTGGCTGACCCAGGGGAAGAAAAGTCCTCTGAGAGCCATGACTTGTTCATCTTGGTTCTTTTAGAGACACAGCGAGGGGACTCCAACCACAGTCTCCTTCGTTGCCACTAACTGGGCCACACACACCCCACTTGACTGGCATCGGTTGAGCCCCCTTTTGAAAAAGAAAAAGATGCTTTGCATGAAGCACTCTCAAAAATACGCGTGCCTTTCCCGTCCCCTGGCTGACCCAGGGGAAGAAAAGTCCTCTGAGAGCCATGTCCACATTGTCAGTGGACAGACGCGTGTGCTTATCTGCCAGCAGACCACCAGCAGCACTGAAGATAGGTTCCGAGAGAACGCTGGCTGCAGGACATGACAAGATCCCCAAGGCGTACGTGGCGAGCTCAGGCAATTTATCCAGATTGGAAGCCTAAAATGAGCAGGGCTCAAGTTGCACAATAATGGAATCGATGTTTCCTTGCATATACTCATATATCTGTGTGTCCTCCTCTTTTTCCTTGTCCAGCTCTTTTGTTTTCACATGAGTATATGTCCTTGTCACTTTCCCATGTGTTGTGAGTTGTTTGTCACCTTTTGGACACCTTTGAGGGTGTTTTCTAGGTGTTTTTCTGTGTTTGTGATTGCCTGCCATTGTTTCCTATTGGCTCGAGTTCGGTTCGTCGAACGTTCGACGAGCCGAACTCGAACGGGAGCTCCGTTCGGCGAACCGACCTCGAGCCGAACCGGGACCGGTTCGCTCATCTCTACTCATCAGACCAAAGCACAGATTTCCACTGGTCTAATGTCCATTCATTGTGTTCCTTAGCCCAAACAAGTCTCTTCTGCTTGTTGTCTGTCCTTAGCAGTGGTTTCCTAGCAGCTACGTTATCATGAAGGCCTGCTGCACAAAGTCTCCTTTTAGTACTTGTTCTAGAGATGAGAAGGTGTGTCCAAACTTTTGGTCTGTACTTATATGGACTGACAATAAAAGACACAAAACTGACAATTAAATGATATTTTACATGAAAAACATGTTAGGAAATATTATTTCCTCTATAATGACTTGTATTAAAGGCAAAATTAAAAGGAGAAAAAAAAGCCTCCTCCACCCCTTAATATCCGGGCCATTTCTCACCGTATTTTTCAGTCGCCTATGACTACAGTAGATTACATAGTAGAGGTGTAATTAAAACTGCACCCACCGGTAGTCACCAGTAAATGTAATTTTAACATTTTACTAACTTATCTGGGCATGTGTGACATTGTCAGACACATCCTGTTTAATTTATGAAGGAGGGACTTTGAAACTCACAATACAAGAACTGACAAAAATTAGAAGAAAGAGGAGGGTCTCATACACTTTCTGTTAAAATTTTTAGGTAGTGGGACTCTAGCACTCAAAGTATATGCGCTATGTGCAAGGGCTGCCAAAGATTAGAAGGAGGGACTGTATTACACCCTGGAAAACAAGAGGAGGGCCTTAGAAAACATTTTTTCCACATTTTTAAGGAGACTAGTTAAGTCTATACACTTTTTGCATGGCCTGAATACATTTACCTCTGGAGGTATACAACTATATATGTAGTGGAATTGTAGAAGTAGGTCTCACACATCTTGAAAAAATTATGAAGTAGGGCATCATACAAACCATGGAAAAATTAAGAGCAAAGGTAGCATAATGACCTTCTAAAGATTTAGAGAGAGGGTGGCCATATTATCCTCTAAAAAGTCTGAGTGTGGAGCAGGCCGCCTAATGCCCCTCTAAAGATTTTGAGCGATGGCCGCATGATGACCAGGTTTATATGGTGGATGAGAAAGAGAAGTAGGAGGAAGACAAGAAAAGGAAGAGACTATAAACCATATTACCTTTTTTGGGTGGAAAGGGGTGCACAGGAATACACCAGAATAAAAAGGAACATTTGACTTGGCTTTAGACTCCGCTGCTGTCATCAGGTGGGGTTGTAAAGTCTGAATCAATCCAGGCCATAATCATTTTAAAAAGAGTCAGTCAGCCTGTCAACATTTCCATTTTACAGGCGGATGTGCCCATTAGTTATTATGCCAGCTGCACTAACAACCCCATTCTAACAAAACACTAGCAGAAGGGCAGGCCAGCACCTCCAAGATGAAGAGGTATAGTTCCTGCCACATTAGATACCTAATAGTTGTATGGCACTGAGGAATAATGCCGGATGCTGGTACAGTCGTCTAAGTACTCCTTCACCAACTTCCAAAACATTTTCTTCCTTGTCAGACTTCCCCATGCATCAGGGTGTGCTGGGAGTCTACTGAAACTGTCCAAGACCTTTGATAGCGTTCCCCTGCCTCTGTTGAACTTGGCGTGTGGCTCCCTCTTCTCTCCTTGGTTGCCCAAGGAACTATCACCTGTGTTACCAGCATTGTCAAATGAAAATTTTATACTAATTATTCGACTAGGGACGTCTGGTATTGCACCATTTTAGAAGCCCTCTCCATTGCAGGAAGGAGAGATGAAAAGTTATCCTTGCAGCTTGAATGAAAAAGGGTGAACAATCAGTAATCAGTATTGGCTAAAATGCAAATAAAGCAAGGGTCACCAGAAAGGCAGTGGAGCATAAATTCAGCCATGTGTGCCAGACTCCCAACAAGCAAGATTTCCCTGTCCCCACCAGGAGGACGACTCTGCATCTCCTCCTCACTCTCCTTTTTGCTCCTGCCTTCCTCAGTCCATCCAATCCATGATTAACACACAGGATGAAGCTGATGTGCATAGTACCCTCTCTAGCGCAGCCAACATCTCCTGTTCCTCCACCTTCTCCTCAGCCTCCTCATCATCATTATCACCCAATCTGAGCTAAAAAGATCAGAAGAGGCTGGGTTGGGTAGTATCACCCTGCTTACTCTTTAATTGTGAGAAGCAAACGTTTGAATAGACACTGAAAGGGATGGTTATGCTGATTATATCATCATCGCCATTTGCTATCTTGGTAGATTCTTCAAAGTTATGTAGAACCTCACAGATGTCACACAATAATAGCAACTCGTTGGTTCTTATTTGCAGAGGCTGACCGGAATACCGATGGACATGTTGTATCTGGTATTCAACTACTGCCATCTGCTGCTAACAAAGCCTTGCCAACATTTGTAATGTAGAGTCCTAGTGTGTGGATATGTTGCACACCAGTCTGTGAGTTGGTGCTTGCAAGCACTGCTTTAGCATTGCCTGACTGGCGGCAGCTAGTAGGTGACTTGTGTAAATGTGCACACACGTGGTGTACCTTCACAAGTAGCTCAGCCAAATCTGGGTAGGTTTACAGAAAGTGATGAACCACTAAGCACGTAGGCCAGGCATAGTAGGTGTGAGCTTTCCATGCTTCTGAGCTGCCACTAGGTTACAGCCATTATCAAACATGACGATGCCTGGTTGTAGGTTCAGCGACGAGAGCCACAGATCTGTTTAGTCTGTTATAGCTGTCAAATCTTTACGGTGGTGTACTGTGCTTTTGGTGTACCAAAACGATAGTAGTTTCAACAAAGCATGTTGCCCCTTCACTGAGATATGGACAATGTGTTCTCAGGAGAAAATTCAAAGACTGAAGATGAGGAGGAGAAGTGTGTGCAGGAATTGGTGTAGGAGGTGGAGGAAACCCTGATGTAACTAGGGCTCACAATCCTTGGCATTGATAGCATGTGTGTCATTTCAGGGTCTGACTTGGTCCTGATCTCCAAAAGATTCAAGCAGTATGCCATCAAGGAAATGAAGTATCCCTGTTCACAAGCATTTGTCCATGTGTCAGTGGTTACGTGAACCTTCCCATTAACTGCATTAGTTAGGGTACAGGCAATGTTATATGATACATGCTGGTGTTAGGGAGGATGGCACATCGGTAGAAATAGTGGAGGCTGAGGACTGAGTATAGAGAGATGGCTATCACCATCAGGTTGTGGAAGGCCACTGTGTCCAAAAGCCTAAACAGCAACATTTCCAGGGCAAGCGGTTTGGAAATGTGGCCGTTTAATGTGTGGAATTTGTGGGTGGGTGGATGCATATTTTTGCTTGCTTTCCAAGGCCAAGGGTAGAAACAGCTGAACACTGCAGTATGACAATGATGTAGACATGGTTGCTGATAATGGTTGCAAATGTGCACGATGGGTGCAAAAAAAAGTTTTTTTTTTATCTATCCTGTATTACATAGTTACATAGTTACATAGGTTGAAAAAGACCTAGGTCCATCTTGTTCAACCTTCCTCCACCAATTTTACATTTTGTCCCTAAGTCACTTATAACCAACAAAGTTGTGTCTACTGAGGAAATCGTCCAGCCCTTTTTTAAAAGCTGTTATAGTGTCTTCCATTACTACCTCTTGTGGTAGGGCATTCCACAGTCTGACTGCACTAACTGTAAATAACCCTTTCCTATTTAGCTGCCGGAATCGCTTTTCTTCCACTTGCAGTGAGTGCTCCCTGGTCCTTAGTATTGTCTTTGGAAGAAATAAGTCATGTGCCAGTCCTTTATATTGACCACACATGTATTTATACATATAAATGAGATCTCCTCTGAGACGTCTTTTTTCTAAGCTAAACATATCTAACTTTTTCAACCTCTCATAATATGTGAGGCCTTCCATTCCTTGTAGTAGTCTAGTTAGCAGTAGAGTTGAGCGCGGTTCGCGGTTCGAGGTTCTCCAGTTCGCGGTTCGAATGATTTTGGGGGCTGTTCTAGATCGAACTAGAACTTGAGCTTTTTGCTAAAGCTCGATAGTTCTAGATACGTTCGAGAACGGTTCTAGCAGCAAAAAGACAAGCTAATTACTAGCTGGCTTTCCGCTGTAATAGTGTAAGTCACTCTGTGACTCACACTATTATGAAATTTCAGTGTATAGTGTGCGGGAACAGCGCATTCAGATCACTGCTGTTTGGATAATGGCGATCGCCATTTATTTTTTTTTCCTTGTCTTCCTTCCCTAAGCGCGCGCGTGTAGCGGGGCGGGCCAGCATGTCAGCCAATCCCAGACACACACAGCTAAGTGGACTTTTAGCCAGAGAAGCAACGGCATGTGTGATAGGATGTCCATGTCACATGTCCCTGCATTATAAAAACGGACATTTTCCTCCAGCACGCCATTATCTGCCTTCTGCGTCTTGGTGTCAGTCACTGCTGGCGTAGCTCCTGTCTCTGATACTGCTGTGTACGCTCTATACACAGCGCTATACAGAATAGGGATAGAAGTTTCTTTCAGCCCTTGTAAGGGCTAATACCGGCAGGGTCAGAGCCATAGGTGACAGTCAGGTCCGTGAAAACAGATTTTAACAGCTACACAAGATGACAGCGTCTGTGTAGCTAAGGTCAGGGATTTCCTCGCTGCATTTCCCCATTAGGAGGGATAGAAAAGGAGGCTTCCTTTCCTCTACCCAGACCCACAACCCTGCCACTGTACCCTCCTGCCCTTTGCACACTCAAGCTCATTGTTACTAAGCCATTATACTAGCAAACACTGAGGAAACTTAGTGGCATCCTAAAATTGGCTGTTGGACTTCATTATTGTCCCACTAGTGCAAAGATATTTGCAGCACGTCTGCCTGCATTGCACACTCAAACTCATTGTTACTAAGCCATTATACTAGCAAACACTGAGGAAACTTAGTGGCATCCTAAAAGTGGCTGTTGGACTTCATTATTGTCCCACTAGTGCAAAGATACTTGCAGCACGTCTGCCTGCATTGCACACTCAAACTCATTGTTACTAAGCCATTATACTAGCAAACACTGAGTAAACTTAGTGGCATCCTAAAAGTGGCTGTTGGACTTCATTATTGTCCCACTAGTGCAAAGATATTTGCAGCACGTCTGCTTGCATTGCACACTCAAACTCATTGCTACTAAGCCATTATACTAGCAAACACTGAGTAAACTTAGTGGCATCCTAAAAGTGGCTGTTGGAGTTCATTATTGTCCCACTAGTGCAAAGATATTTGCAGCACCACTGCATTGCACACTCAAACTCATTGTTACTAAACCATTATACTAGCAAACACTGAGGAAACTTAGTGGCATAAAAGAAGTGGCTGTTGTACTCCATTTGTGCTCCACTGGTGCCAAGCTATTTCTAGCACCTCTGCATGACACCCTCCTGCTCTGTTTTTAATAAGCTATAGTAATAGCAAAAAATGCTGCAATTTAGTGGCATACAAGAAGTGGCTGTTGTACTCCTTTTGTGCCCCACTGGTGCCAAGCTATTTCTAGCACCTCTGCATGACACCCTCCTGCTCTGTTTTTAATAAGCTATAATAATAGCAAAAAATGCTGCCATTTAGTGGCATACAAAAAGTGGCTGTTGGACTTCCATTAGTGTCCCACTATTGCAAATCTATTTGCAGCACCTCTGCATTGCACACTCAGACTCATTGTTACTAAGCCATTATACTAGCAAACACTGAGTAAACTTAGTGGCATCCTAAAAGTGGCTGTTGGACTTCCATTAGTGTCCCACTGGTGAAAAGCTATTTGCAGCACCTCTGCATGGCACCCTCATGCACATATTGCTACGCTAATTTTATAGAAAACTCAGGGAATTCCTTGCTGCATTTGATCATTCGGAGGGATAGAAAGTGAGGCTTCCTTTACTGTCCTGGTACCCACAGAACACGGCCACTGTACCCACCTGTCCACTTTTGCCACGCTATTTAATTTGCCCAAAGAGCTGACTCTTTTTCTGCCTTCCTAAAATTGTCTGTAATACCAAGTTAGTGTTCCTTTGCTGCCAAGCAAGGTACAACACATGTGCATTCTACACTCCTTTCCATTTCTGGAATGCAATTATTAACTGCAGGTAGTCCAGCCAATCTGTGACGAAGGTGCAGGCGTGGATATAATGTAGCCTGCATCCAATGATGGTTCTCTCGATGTCTGACAGCTCAACAATACCATCTGTTTCCACTTCCAAAACAAGTGATGACCTGCCAATCACACTCCCTGTTGTGTGTAAAGGGGTGGAAGTTCAGTGTGAAAAACCATGTGAGACTGCTGTCCCCACAGTCACAGAGGATGAAGAGCACGCAGATGCACTTGATGGAGCAGGCGGTGGTTGCACAGGCACGCTAGGCCGCATTGTAGCACAGTGAAATTCACATTGCGACTTATGCTTCATTTTAAGTCGTGTACAGGTTGGGCTCTCCAGTATGCAGCAAAACCAGGCAACAGGAAAAGGACTCTGGGCAGTTGGGTTGATAAATGATTGTTTAACTTTACCAAAACAAACAATAAGAACCATGCATACAATTTAAATAATAGAACAATCTATTCTGTTGCCTACTACCTGCTAATCCCTCTGCGTAGCAGTAATTGTGTGGTTGTGCGTGTGTGTGTGTGTGTGTGTGTGTGTGCGAACACGACTTACCAGTGGCGCATCACAAGAGCTTCCAAGTTATCTACCTAAACATAGACAAAACACATTACCCCCCCTGAATACCCTTGTTATCTCAAGCCTCACAGATAAGGCAGATGATAACAGTGTCAATGCAAACCACACAGCTCTGCAACACAGTCATGAAAATCTTGAAAAGCAACAGTCAATGCAAACATGTGTCGCTGTCCCTCTATGATTTAAACTGTACGTGACAATTTGACAGTGCAGAGGCAGCAAGTCTTATTGTCTACATAGTCGGCCTACCCAGAACAGATATGTGTTTTGCTAATAAAAAAAAGTGTTGCGTGCCCGCATTATTGTCTGGGCACAGCCTACCATACCCGGGTACTGTGATGTCCAGTTGCCAGAAATACAGACTTTACGCTCCTCTCACGGTAAGCATATTGAAACAGCGGCAAGAAAGAAGTCTTTAAATTTGCCTTATATTACATCATATCCCATGGCCCAAGAACCACCAACACCGAAGCAAATTGCACATAGAAAAACTTTAATTAGTTGGGTCAGGCATAAAAATATTACATGGGATATAAAACATTATAACAAGTAGAGAGGTTAAATGACACATAGGAGCGAATAAAGAACCCCATGTGGGACTGCATAGATCAATTACGTGCACATAAGGATGTACTCCCAGCATGGCCAGTGTAAGTGCCTTTACAAACAACAGGTTCGCAGTAGATGACAGAATAAAACTTAGTCAAGAACCCTAGGCACATTAGGAAAGATGGACAGGAATATAATCCCAATAGGGCCAGTGTAAGTGCCTTTACAAAAACAAATTCACAGTAAGTGACAGGATAACATTTTAGTAAATAGCCATAGGCACATTACCCAGACACTTAGTCCGGTGGACAGGGGTATGTTCCCAGCAGGGCCAGTGTAAGTGCCTTTACCATAAACAAGTTCACAATGAATGACAGGGTAACACTTTAGTGAATAACAATAGGCACATTACACAAACACATGGTCCAATGGACAGGGGAGTATTCCCAGCAAGGCCAGTGTAAGTGCCTTTACAGGTTCACAGTGAATGACAAAATAACACTTGGTAAATGATCAAAGGCACATTACCCAAGCAAATAGCCCGGTGGAGAGTCCACCAATAATAGCACTCACATGCAGACGCACAAGGGGAAAAGTCCCAATACGTATTTCGTGATGACTTCCTCAGGGGACCATGGACAAAAGGAGGGAAATGGTTGAATTTATACACTAGTGTATGTTACATCATTTGCAGCACCTGTCGCGGCTGCAAAGTACTGAGGCACGCTGAGCTAGCGTGGGCGGCTACTCCAGCGTCACCTGGGCCAGGGAAAACCCCTTTGATGATGTCAATATTACCCAGGGGACGCTTCAAGGAGAGCCGCACACACTGCGCATGCGCAGAGCCGCAAACAGGAAGTGAAGCTGCAAATGCCATGTCTACTCCTGGCAAAAGAGAGGGCAGATCGCATTAGGAATCATAGAAAGTGCACAGCACTATAGAGGGACAAGAATACATATAATTGCATCATGATGACATCCAGTACTGTATACATAGAAAATAAGGACACTGTTCATGCATATAACAACATATTAGTCAGCAAGACGCAGTCCAGAAGACAATCTCATATAGACGATTTGGATATACTGCATTCCTTCCCAGCTCATTCTCCAATGCATGCAGACCACCAGGTTAGTGACACAGAGAAATATTACACCAAGAGCACAAATGTAGACAACTGTAGAAAAAAGAGGACACACAAAGAATCCAGTTAAAAAATTAATAAAAACCATTATATACAAAGCAGATTCAATCACAGGGAATCCGCAACCACAAGCAAATTTAACCCATAATGGGATATACGTCAAACGCAGACGAGACCTACTGGGTTATAAATAGGAACTAAAGGTCTGCCTCTCATTCAATCCCCGAGGGGCCACTGTGTCCAGGAGAAATATCCAACGACATTCAACCCGTGCCAACACCTTATGAATATTACCACCCCTCAATCCAAGGTGCACACGGTCAATCCCCCTCACCTTAAAGCTTGAGGGGTCAGACCCGTGATGCAACCTAAAATGGCGGGGGATGGTCTTCAGGGAATCAACATCCTCAGGTTTCACTTTTTTAGCCGCGATGATGTCCCTAGTATGCTCCCTCGTCCGGACCCGCAATTCACGACTAGTGAGTCCGACATATATTAGGTCGCAGGCGCACGTGGCGTAATAAATTACGCCCGTGCTACTGCAAGAAATATATTGCCGGATCTCGAATGTTTTGGAGCCGTCCGAGGAAGCAAAGGATGTTGCCCTGATGATGTTACCATGACGGCACGCAATGCATGAGCCACATGGAAATGATCCACAGATAGAACGTCCCATCATAAATGGTGGTTTCTTTTGTGCCACATAATGGCTTTGGACCAGCATATCACGTAGGCTCCGGCCCCGACGTGCCGTCATGAGGGGTCGGTCTGGAAGCATATCTTTCAGCACAGGTTCCGTTTGTAAAACAGACCAGTGCTTAGTTAATATGCCGCGAATATGATCCCATTGGCGGTTGAATGAGGAAGTAAAACGCACCTTCGGTTCAGCAGGCTTCATCTTATCAGGATTGAAACGTAAAAGAAGTTGGTCTCTCGAAGCTGCTTTAGCCCGACTATAGGCCTTTTTAATGGATCTGGAGCTATACCCTCTCTCCCTGAACCTATCACGCATCTCACTGGCCCGACCCTCAAATGTATCCGTCTCTGAGCAAATCCGTTTCAGGCGGATAAATTGCCCAGTAGGGATAGCATTGATGGTGGAATGTGGATGGCCAGAAGATGCGTGTAACAGGGCATTCACAGAGGAGGGTTTCCGATAAATGTCAGTGGTCAAAAGACCCTGATCATTAATGGAGATGCCAATATCCAAAAAATCGACCCTAGTCAGATCAGCCTGATAAGTGAGATAGATGTTATAAGAATTGGAGTTCAAGTGGCGCACAAAGCCCTCAAGCTCCGGGGCGGTCCCCCCCAGATGACAAAGATGTCATCAATGAAGCGGAGCCAGCACTGCACATGGGAGCTGGCCGGCACGCCGTCACCGAAAACCTCCCTCTCCCAGTATCCCAGGAAGAGGTTTGCGTATGACGGCGCGCAAGCCGCCCCCATCGCAGTGCCACGCCGCTGGAGGAAAAACCGCTCACCGAAGGTGAAGGCATTGTGCGTCAGTACGAACTAGAATAATTCCAGAATCAGGTGTTGTAATGGTAGTGCCCAGTTGCTCATACCCAGGAAATACTCAACTGCCTGCAGGCCATGCTCATGACAGATATTCTTATATAGGGTCTCGACATCCAGGGTCGCCAGCAGCATCCCACGCTCAACCGTCAAGCCATTAATCCTCCTAAGGACGTCCGAAGTGTCTCTGACATGGGAGGGCAGCGTCTCAACCAAAGGTTGGAGATAGAAATCAATAAATTTGCATACTGCATCGCAAAGCCCACCGATGCCAGAGACAATCGGACGTCCAGGGGGAACCCGAGGGTTTTTATGTATTTTAGGCAACAGGTAGAACGTGGGCGTTACCGGCATATCTGGAAGGAGACCGTCATACATCTTTTTAGTAATGGTACCTGAGGCAAGAGCATTCTCGAGTATGAGTGTCAACTGGGTGAGGAAAACACTAGTTGGATTAGAGGGCAGCATCTGGTAGAAGTCTGCATTTCTCAATTGTTTGTACACCTCCCGCTCATACATGGCAGATGGCCAGACCACCACGTTACCCCCCTTGTCCGCCGGTTTAATAATTACTCCCTCCATTTTCCTTAGTTCCTCAAGTGCTCGCCGATGTTTAACAGTAAGATTATTACTTTTTACTCTCTTAGAGAGAGATCTCAAGTCACCCATAACTAAGTCATGGAAGACTTGGACCTGAGGGCACAGCGAAAATGGGGGGAACGTGGTGGAGCGCGGGTACAAACATGTAGGAAAAATATTATCCAACTCACCAGATGCCTGTCCCTCCAATTCTTCAAGTATCCGGACAGCCTCCTCCTCCCTCTCAATGGTACAGGGGTTCAAACTGGATCCTCTAGCATGTATAGCAGGTAAGCAGTATAGACAGCACCGTAAGAATGTTGGTCTGTGGCACAGGATGCTGCTCACTGGTGTTACAGTACTCCTCACCAAACTCCAAAATGATTCCCCTCACAATTGAACGAAGTGTTTACGCGGTGGCTCCTTGCTGTAACACACACCTTTAGCTTTTCCTTCTGTTCATAGACAGCATCTCCAAGTCCACACCTGAAGAGCAATTTCTCCTCCACGTCTAAGTGTGGAGAGGCAGCTAGTGCGCATGCGTGTGCCGATTTACCCCAGCCGCAGCCTAACTCCAGTGTTTCGCCTAGTGAGTATGCTCAGCCTGACTGTGCCATTCCTGAGGCTAAGTCTTCATTTCGGGATACAGCGCATGCTCCCACACTTAGTGTGAAAAGCCTCTTTGCACAGGTACTTGCACTCCGTGCCGGGTCTAAGTCCTGTATTGTGCCTAGACACCATGCTAAAGCTGATAGTCTTTTTTCAGAGACTGTATTTCATGCTACTGAGCATGCTCAGGCACTTACTGCATCAGAGACTAGGTCCGGTAATGAACTCTTTGGCCCTGCCCCTGATATGGGGGGTCCATATAGACCACAGGGCATCAGGTGTCCTGACGATGTGGCCAGGCCACTCCCAAATGGCTTGCAGAGGCCTCCCCCTATGACTTGTCACCTCATTATTGATGGTCAGACGATGACTGGTGAGGTGTTTGTGTCGTGGCAGCCATGAGGTCATTATTGAAGTTGTGGTTCCAAATAGGACGCTAGTTATGCCACTCATGACGTGTCACTCTGATTTTGTCTCCAGGAGGTGCACTGTGGTCCACCCTGGTTTGGGGAGGACCCAGGTTATAAAACGGGCTAGAGCCAACAAGGAAGTGCGCAGTCTTCTATTATGCTCCGAAAGAGCACACCTCCATGTGTTGAACCCATTGCGGCTTTAGGCCAGAGGTAGGCAGGGATAGGGTGTCGATGCAGGCCACCACCACAGTTGGTAACGCAGAACGGTTAAGACCAGCTCCTGTCCTACCAGTCCTGCTTGTGCAGCCCAGTGGCATTAACAGGCCTGCTGCTGCTGATGCGCCTGCTGTCCACAGGTGTGGTCCCAATGCACACGGTCAGCGTACTCAATGGCCCCTGTGATGTTAACAGGGAGTTCCTGGGCTGGGTGGGCGTGTGGACCCTGTGACGCTAACAGGGCTCCCAGTCTCCAGATCCGAGTGGCGTCTAACTCGGTTCAGGCTACTATTAGTTTCATAGCAACACAGCTCTGTATCCTCCACCAAACCTTCCAGTTGCCAACCTCTCCTTTTCCATCTGGGAGCATGGTGGACACTGACTGCTGATGGGGATATATACCTTTCTCTTTCTTTTCTTATTAATTTTCGTTATATAGCGGTAACATAGTATATACCACCTTATCCAAATCTGCCAGTCCCACCGTAACAGATGGTGTTTCTTCAGCAAATGTTACTTTTGCTTAACCACCAAACCCACGGACAAAAGCTTTTTTCCCCTTTCCAACACACCTGTTCCTCTTTCCACCAGCATCTGTCCTTTTTCAACTCATTTTGTATATGACCAAAAGTGCAACTCTGCAGGGACACCGTACTCAATGCCATCTCAGCACAGCAGCCAGCCCTCGGTCCCTCAGATGTGGACAAGTAAAAGACCATTTCCTCCTATCCATGACAAAGCGTTGAGATTCACTCTGTGCAGCACTGGTGTTTAGTGGAAAAGTAGATCTAAGATTGCGTACCACATTCTGCAGATACTCCTGTATACGTGCGTCCATTTCTATGGCAGGAATTATTTTGCCAAATTTTGTCTTGTACCGGGGATCTAACAGTGTGGCAACCCAGTATTCTGGATTACTTTGAATTCGTACAATCCGAGGGTCATGTTGTAGGTAATGCAGCAAGAAGGCGCTCATGTGTCTTGTGCATCCAGGAGGACCAAGTCCTTGGTGTGTTGGTGGCAGAGAGGTGAGAATCGTGCCTCCTTCCTCTGCCCTCTCCCCACAACCTCGCACAACCGAAATGTGAGCAAGCTCTCACTCATCTGCTGAGTCTTCCATGCCCATCGCCAGTTCGTCCTCCATTTCTTCATGGGCTCCTGCACCTTCCTCAACACTTTTTGCTGATACTATGCGCCCTTGTTAATCCCTCTCCCTCACCATGACTGCCGCATAGGTGCCGCTGACCATCTGGACATCGTAGATCTTGTTATCCCTTCCACATATGACTCCTCCTGTACTTCCTCCCCTTCCTCTTGTCCCAACACCTGACTCCGAAAAATAATTACAGTGTGCTCCATCATGTAGATGACCAGAATTGTCACGCTGATAATGACATTGCCAGTGCTAAACATCTTCGTCGACATTTGTAAACTGTGTAGCAGGGTGCATAGGTCCTTGATCTGACACCACTCTAGCAGCGTGATCTGCACCACCTCTGGATCAAGTTATCCCAGGCTATATGTCATAATGTATTGCAGCAGGGTTCGGCGGTGCTGCCACAAACGCTGCAACATGTGCAGATTCAAATTCCTGCGTGTCGGCACATCGCATTTCAGGCGTTTAACCACCAGACCTAAAGACTTCTGTAGCAATGAAAGTTGTTAAGCTGCTGTGTGCGCACGATGGAAGTGAGCACATAGCGAGCGTGCCCGCTGCACAAGGCCATGTAGGCCGTGATGGTGTTTTAAAAATTGCTGGAGAATTAGGTTCAACACGTGAGCCATACAAGGCACGTGTGTCACGTTGCCCTGACGATGGCCCGCAGCCAGGTTTGCATCATTGCCGCACACGGCTGTTAAGTCACCAGCGGAGTCCGCTCCGTCAATTTGTACTCCGGTCGCCAGGTGACAACGTGTTCCTTTCATGAATAGTGCTGATGATGGGAGAGGAGTCGATGCCAGCGGCGCAGGTGGACGCAGGTTATGCTCACCCACTGGGCTGCATTACCTTGACAGATGCAGAATCTCTGGCTGAATGTAGCTGGTGGGTATCTCACAGATGAAATACCATCATTCAGCTACAACCAATGGGAAGACACCACACCCTTTTTTATGCCCATCCTCTGTGCAGACCACTGCCAGACATAGCTCTGCTTTTACCCTTAGTTCAGTTTTATGATTTTGTGTGCTTGTTACCTGACTACTTTTCCTGCTTGCTGTTTATGTACCTTGTTGGCCGATCCGCATTTCACCTCTGCTTGTTTTCTGATTAAGTCCTGGCCATCCCATTCTGTTCCTGTTCCTCAATTAATGTTTTGACCCTGCCTGACTACTATTCTCTGGAACTGCAGCCTTCCACAGGTATTAATCACCTTGGGCCCTGTGCAATTCCTAATCCCTGTATAGGGGTTAAAGGGTTTCAGGGTTCTAGGGGTCCTGCTTGGTGAGTGGCTTCCCTCTAGCCTATCATTTACAGCCCATCTGA
Organism: Anomaloglossus baeobatrachus; assembly: GCF_048569485.1. Taxonomy (NCBI): domain Eukaryota; kingdom Metazoa; phylum Chordata; class Amphibia; order Anura; family Aromobatidae; genus Anomaloglossus; species Anomaloglossus baeobatrachus. Next base: position 330,793,358 of record NC_134353.1, read on the forward strand.
GTGTGTGGATCAAGGAAGGCGTTACACCGTGCTCTCTGCAGAAGGCCATGTGGGCCAGGATAGTGCTTTAAAAATTGCTGGACAACCAGGTTCAACACGTGAACCACACAAGGCACGTGTGTCACATTGTCACAGCGAAGGGCCGCACCCATGTTTGCATCATTGTCGCACCCGGCCTTCCCTGGCTGCTGGTTGAGTGGAGACAACCATTGATGAAACTCGGTCTCCAGAGCTAACCGTCCACAACTTCTCAGCGGTGTGACTCACATTTCCCATACATTTCAAAGTAAACCTTTGACCGCCTGATGGCATTGAGCTCTGCTGCCAGCATAGTAAGGAGGTGTGTGGTAGTCCTTGTGCGCAGTTACAAGGAAGGGTGGCCTGACCACACAGGGTTTGCACCAAGGTGGAGGACCCACACGAGGTTGAGGAGGCAGAAGCAGTGTATTAACTTCTACATACAGAAGAAGGATTGAAACAACTCGTGGGGACGGCAAGACTTGTACAGCAGACCCTTCTCCATCTCTCCCCACAGTAACCCATTGCCCAGTCAGCGACATGTAACGCCCCTGTCCATGCTTACTGGGCCAATTATCTGTGGTGAAATGCACCCTGTCATACAGAGTTTTTCAAGGAATCAGTGATGTTTAGTGCGACATGCTGGTGTAGCGCGTGCACGCCTTTGTTGGAAAAGGAGTGGCGCCTGGGCATCGGCTGTTGGGGCACTGCGATGGGCATAAGGTCTCGAAAATCCTCGGTTAAAAAGGTTGGAAAGGCAGCATTTTGGTAGCCAACAGTTTCCAGATGCTGAAAGTCAACCTCTAAGCCATGTCATGCCCTTCTAAAAGCATGTAAAACACAGGGAGGGGACTCCAACCACAGTCTCCCTCGTTTCCACTAACTGGGCCACACACACTCCACTTGACTGGCATCGGTTGAGCCCCCTTTTGAAAAAGAAAAAGATGCTTTGCATGAAGCACTCTCAAAAATACGCGTGCCTTTCCCGTCCCCTGGCTGACCCAGGGGAAGAAAAGTCCTCTGAGAGCCATGACTTGTTCATCTTGGTTCTTTTAGAAACACAGTGAGGGGACTCCAACCACAATCTCCCTCATTTCCACAAACTGGGCCACACACACCCCACTTGACTGGCATCGGTTGAGCCCCCTTTTGATAAAGAAAAAGATGCTTTGCATGAAGCACTCTCAAAAATACGCGTGCCTTTCCCGTCCCCTGGCTGACCCAGGGGAAGAAAAGTCCTCTGAGAGCCATGACTTGTTCATCTTGGTTCTTTTAGAAACACAGCGAGGGGACTCCAACCACAGTCTCCCTCGTTTCCACTAACTGGGCCACACACACCCCACTTGACTGGCATCGGTTGAGCCTCCTTTTGAAAAAGAAAAAGATGCTTTGCATGAAGCACTCTCAAAAATACGCGTGCCTTTCCCGTCCCCTGACTGACCCAGGGGAAGAAAAGTCCTCTGAGAGCCATGACTTATTCATCTTGGTTCTTTTAGAAACACAGCGAGGGGACTCCAACCACAGTCTCCCTCGTTTCCACTAACTGGGCCACACACACCCCACTTGACTGGCATCGGTTGAGCCCCCTTTTGAAAAAGAAAAAGATGCTTTGCATGAAGCACTCTCAAAAATACGCGTGCCTTTCCCGTCCCCTGGCTGACCCAGGGGAAGAAAAGTCCTCTGAGAGCCATGACTTGTTCATCTTGGTTCTTTTAGAAACACAGCGAGGGGACTCCAACCACAGTCTCCCTCGTTTCCACTAACTGGGCCACACACACCCCACTTGACTGGCATCGGTTGAGCCCCCTTTTGAAAAAGAAAAAGATGCTTTGCATGAAGCACTCTCAAAAATACGCGTGCCTTTCCCGTCCCCTGGCTGACCCAGGGGAAGAAAAGTCCTCTGAGAGCCATGACTTGTTCATCTTGGTTCTTTTAGAAACACAGCGAGGGGACTCCAACCACAGTCTCCCTCGTTTCCACTAACTGGGCCACACACACCCCACTTGACTGGCATCGGTTGAGCCCCCTTTTGAAAAAGAAAAAGATGCTTTGCATGAAGCACTCTCAAAAATACGCGTGCCTTTCCCGTCCCCTGGCTGACTCAGGGGAAGAAAAGTCCTCTGAGAGCCATGACTTGTTCATCTTGGTTCTTTTAGAAACACAGCGAGGGGACTCCAACCACAGTCTCCCTCGTTTCCACTAACTGGGCCACACACACCCCACTTGACTGGCATCGGTTGAGCCCCCTTTTGAAAAAGAAAAAGATGCTTTGCATGAAGCACTCTCAAAAATACGCGTGCCTTTCCCGTCCCCTGGCTGACCCAGGGGAAGAAAAGTCCTCTGAGAGCCATGACTTGTTCATCTTGGTTCTTTTAGAAACACAGCGAGGGGACTCCAACCACAGTCTCCCTCGTTTCCACTAACTGGGCCACACACACCCCACTTGACTGGCATCGGTTGAGCCCCCTTTTGAAAAAGAAAAAGATGCTTTGAATGAAGCACTCTCAAAAATACGCGTGCCTTTCCCGTCCCCTGGCTGACCCAGGGGAAGAAAAGTCCTCTGAGAGCCATGACTTGTTCATCTTGGTTCTTTTAGAAACACAGCGAGGGGACTCCAACCACAGTCTCCCTCGTTTCCACTAACTGGGCCACACACACCCCACTTGACTGGCATCGGTTGAGCCCACTTTTGAAAAAGAAAAAGATGCTTTGCATGAAGCACTCTCAAAAATACGCGTGCCTTTCCCGTCCCCTGGCTGACCCAGGGGAAGAAAAGTCCTCTGAGAGCCATGACTTGTTCATCTTGGTTCTTTTAGAAACACAGCGAGGGGACTCCAACCACAGTCTCCCTCGTTTCCACTAACTGGGCCACACACACCCCACTTGACTGGCATCGGTTGAGCCCCCTTTTGAAAAAGAAAAAGATGCTTTGCATGAAGCACTCTCAAAAATACGCGTGCCTTTCCCGTCCCCTGGCTGACCCAGGGGAAGAAAAGTCCTCTGAGAGCCATGACTTGTTCATCTTGGTTCTTTTAGAAACACAGCGAGGGGACTTCAACCACAGTCTCCCTCGTTTCCACTAACTGGGCCACACACACCCCACTTGACTGGCATCGGTTGAGCCCCCTTTTGAAAAAGAAAAAGATGCTTTGCATGAAGCACTCTCAAAAATACGCGTGCCTTTCCCGTCCCCTGGCTGACCCAGGGGAAGAAAAGTCCTCTGAGAGCCATGTCCACATTGTCAGTGGACAGACACGTGTGCTTATCTGGCAGCAGACCCCCAGCAGCACTGAAGACAGGTTCCGAGAGAACGCTGGCTGCAGGACACGACAAGATCCTATACTCATATATCTAGGCTCTAAATTTTCTCCTCTCGCCAATATCTTCATGTCTTGGTGGGAGGAGGAGTATATTTTTTCTGAAAAAAATCCCTTTATTTCTAATGTTTTTCTTTTTTTGAGATATATAGATGACGTGATGATGATCTGGGATGGAACAACTGGTAGCATAAAAAATTTCGTGGAGTATCTAAACAACAATCCCTGCAACATAAAATTCACTTTTCAATTCAATAAAATAACTATTCCGTTTTTGGATGTAAGTCTCAGTGCAGACTTAGAGAATGAAACAGTGGCATGTGATATTTATAGAAAACCTACAGCAGGGAATGGTCTCCTCTATACTACCAGTTGCCATCCCCGACACGTCACCAATAATATCCCAACGGGAGAATTCATAAGGGCCAGACGCACGTGCACATCATCCAATGCATATGAAAATCAATGCAAAATCATAGAGGGACGTTTTAAGAGAAGAGGTTATTTATTTAAAATTATTAGTGCAGCCAGGGAAAAATCAGATGAAAAAACTAGGGAACAGTATTTGCAAACGATAAAAACATCTCCCTTTAATTCAAAGGACTGTTCACCTATAGTTTTTTCTACTGATTATAGCAGCGATTTCCATAGCATTGTTAGTGTCATAAAGAAATATTTACCAATTCTGTATGTGGATGACACTCTAAGAACCATCCTTAAAAACGGTGTAAAATTCGTTTCCAAACGTAATAAAACTATAGCAAACATGGTTGCCCCTAGCGACCACCAAAATAAAAATGTTAAAAATAAAAATAAAAATACTCAGGAAAGTTGGTTGCCCACTGTTGGCTCCTATAAGTGTGGACAGAAAAATTGTGGACTTTGCAAGTTCATGACAGGCACTACTAAAGTAGTTTCAAGTGTGTCTGAACAAGAATTTAAAATCCGCACAATGATAAATTGCGGCACAAGTGGTGTGATATATGTTGTGACTTGTACACATTGCCATATCCAGTATGTGGGCTCTACATCACGTGCACTAAGAAGACGCATATGTGAGCATGTTTATGATGTCAGTCACACTACCACTCGCACTTTGTCTGCGGTATCCAGACATTTTCGGAGCCAACATGCAGGCAACCTGGATTCTTTAAAAGTTGTTGCAGCTGAAAAGATTGTTTTACCAAAGAGAGGTGGCGATATGGGGGAAACTTTATTGCGTAGAGAGGCTAAATGGATGTATTTACTAAAAACAAGAATGCCGCATGGCATGAATGTGAAAAATGAGATTGCCAATGTCCTCTAACTTTAATTTTTTTTTTTTTCACTCTCCCCTTGCCTCTCTGTGTGAAACCTGTGAAACATGTGTATTTCACTCGACTTGATTATTTTCCTGCTTCCTGTTCTAAACCTTTATAGTAACATGTCATTCTTGCTTAGTGTTATCTAGACTAAGGACATATACGTCCGAAACGCGTCCTCCCTTTTTACACCTGCTATGATGCGTTGTTAATGCAACCATGGAACATGGAATTTTAATGAAATTTTGAATAAAATCTGATGTTTTAAATTTCTGGAACTGGATGCTGGATTATCTCCTCCTCCCTGCAATTCGTGGTAGTAAGGTCTAACTACCAAAAGTCCGTGCACCGTTCTTGGCTGATACTCTAATCTCCTGAAAGGGTGAGCTGGTTTTTTTCTTCTCTTTGTTCATATATCTGTGTCTCCTCCTTTTTTTCCTTGTCCAGCTCTTTTGTTTTCGCATGAGTATATGTCCTTGTCACTTTCCCATGTGTTTGTGTTGTGTTGTGAGTTGTTTGTCACCTTTTGGACACCTTTGAGGGTGTTTTCTAGGTGTTTTTCTGTGTTTGTGATTGCCTGCCATTGTTTCCTATGCAGTTCGAGTTCGGTTCGTCGAACGTTCGACGAGCCGAACTCGAACGGGACCTCCGTTCGGCGAACCGACCTCGAGCCGAACCGGGACCGGTTCGCTCATCTCTAGTCATAACGTATTGCAGCAGGGTTCGGCAGTGCTGCCACAAACGCTGCAACATGTGCAGATTCAAATTCCTGCGTGTCAGCACATCGCATTTCAGGCGTTTAACCACCAGACCTAAAGACTTCTGTAGCGACGAAAGCTGTTGAGCTGCTGTGTGCGAACGATGGAAGTGAAGACATAGCGAGCGTACCCGCTGCACAAGGCCATGTAGGCCGGGATGGTGTTTTAAAAATTGCTGGAGAATTAGATTCAACACGTGAGCCACACAAGGCACGTGTGTCACATTGTCCTGACGACATCATTGTCGACAATTGCATCATTGTCACACCCGGCCTTCCCTGGCTGCTGGTTGAGTGGAGACAACCATTGATGAAACTTGGTCTCCAGAGCTAACCGTCCACAACTTCTCAGCGGTGTGACTCACATTTCCCATACTTTTCAAAGTAAACATTTGACCGCATGATGGCATTGAGCTCTGCTGCCAGCATAGTAAGGAGGTGTGTGGTTTTCCTTGTGCGCAGTTACAAGGAAGGGTGACCTGACCACACAGGGTTTGGCCCGAGGTGAAGGACTCACACGAGGTTGAGGAGGCAGAAGCAGTGTATTAACTTCTACATACAGAGGAAGGATTGATACAACTCGTGGGGACAGCAAGACTTGTACAGCAGACCCTTCTCCATCTCTCCCCATAGTAACCCATTGCCCAGTCAGCGACATGTAACGCCCCTGTCCATACTTACTGGGCCAAGTATCTGTGGTGAAATGCACCCTGTCACACAGTTTCTCAAAGAAGCGGTGATGTTTGGTGCGACATGCTGGTATAGCGCGTGCACGCCTTTGTTGGAGAAGGAGTGGCGCCTGGGCATCGGCTCTTGGGGCACTGCGATGGGCATAAGGTCTCGAAAATCCTCGGTTAAAAGGTTGCAAAGGAAGCATTTTGGTAGTCAACAGTTTGCAGATGCTGAAAGTCAACCTCTAAGCCATGTCATGCCCTTCTAAAAGCATGTAAAACACAGCAAGAGGACTCCAACTACAGTCTCCCTTGTTTCCAAAAATTGGTTCACACACACCCCACTTGACTGGCATCAGTTGACCCCATTTTCAAGATGAAAAAGATGCTTTGCATGAAGCACTCTCAAAAATACGCGAGCCTTTCGCCTCCCCTGGCTGAGCCAGGGGAAGAAAAGTCCTCTGAGAGCCATGACTTGTTCATCTTGGTTCTTTTTTCAAAAGCGGGGGGACTCCAACCACAGTCTCCCTCGTTTCCACTAATTGGGCCACACACACCCCACTTGACTGGCATCAGTTGACCCCATTTTCAAGAAGAAAAAGATCCTTTGCATGAAGCACTCTCAAAAATACGCGTGCCTTTCGCCTCCCCTGGCTGAGCCAGGGGAAGAAAAGTCCTCTGAGAGCCATGACTTGTTCATCTTGGTTCTTTTTTCAAAAGCGAGGGGACTCCAACCACAGTCTCCCTCGTTTCCACTAATTGGGCCACACACAACCCACTTGACTGGCATCAGTTGACCCCATTTTCAAGATGAAAAAGATCCTTTGCATGAAGCACTCTCAAAAATACACAAGCCTTTCGCCTCCCCTGGCTGAGCCAGGGGAAGAAAAGTCCTCTGAGAGCCATGACTTGTTCATCCTGGTTCTTTTTTCAAAAGCGAGGGGACTCCAACCACAGTCTCCCTCGTATCCACTAATTGGGCCACACACACCCCACTTGACTGGCATCAGTTGACACCATTTTCAAGATGAAAAAGATCCTTTGCATGAAACACTCTCAAAAATACGCGTGCCTTTCGCCTCCCCTGGCTGAGCCAGTGGAAGAAAAGTCCTCTGAGAGCCATGACTTGTTCATCTTGGTTCTTTTTTCAAAAGCGAGGGGACTCCAACCTTAGTCTCCCTCGTTTCCACTAATTGGGCCACACACACCCCACTTGACTGGCATCAGTTGACCCCATTTTCAAGAAGAAAAAGATCCTTTGCATGAAGCACTCTCAAAAATACGCGTGCCTTTCACCTCCCCTGGCTGAGCCAGGGGAAGAAAAGTCCTCTGAGAGCCATGACTTGTTCATCTTGGTGAACGTTAGTCTGTCCACATTGTCAGTGGACAGATGCATGTGCTTAGCTGTCAGCACACCCCCAGCAGCACTGAGGACACGTTCCGAGAAAACGCTGGCTGCGGGACACAACATGATCCCCAAGGCGTACGTGGTGAGCTCAGGCAATTTATCCAGATTGGAAGCCTAAAATGAGCAGGGCTCAAGTTGCACAGTAATGGCATCGACGTTCCCTTGCATATACTCATATCTGTGTCTCCTCCTCTTTTTCCTTGTCCTGCTGTTTTGTTTTCGCATGAGTATATGTCCTTGTCACTTTCCCATGTGTTTGTGTTGTGTTGTGAGTTGTTTGTCAACTTTTGGACACCTTTGAGGGTGTTTTCTAGGTGTTTTTATGTGTTTGTGATTGCCTGCCATTGTTTCCTATGCGGTTCGAGTGGTTCGTTGAACGTTCGCCGGACCAAACTCGAACGGGACCTCCATTCGACGAACCGAACTCGAGCCGAACCATGGCCGGTTCGCTCATCTCTAGTTAGCAGCCTTTGAACTGATTCTGACTTCTGTATCTCCTTCTTAAAATGTGGAGCACAAAACTTGATCCCATATTCCAGATGTGGCCTTACAAGTGATTTATAGAGGGGTAACAATACATTGGGATTCCTGGATCTAATCTCTCTTTTTATACACCCTAAAATCTTGTTTGCTTTAGCAGCTGCTGCTTGACATTGAGTGCTACTGCTCAGCTTATTTGTAATGAGAATACCCAAATCCTTCTCCTGTTCTGTAGTCCCTAGTTTACTTCTATTTAATGTATACACAGCTATAGGATTACTCCTATAGCTAGGTGCTAGGTGCATTACTTTACATTTAACAACATTAAATCTCATTTGCCAAGTATCTTCCCATTATGACATCTTATCCAGATCTTTTTGTAATATTGTACTATCAAGGTCAGTTTTTAATATCCTACATAGTTTGGTGTCATCAGCAAAGACTGACACTTTACTATCAATCCCATCCACAGGGTCCTTAATAAACAGATTAAAAAGAAGCGGTCCTAGCACAGATTCCTGCAGTACACCACTGCTGACTATAGCCCATTTAGAGAATGTACCATTTATGACTACTCTTTGTTTCCTGTCTTTTAGCTAATTCCTTACCTAGTTGCATATAGTTTCCCCTAGTCCTTGCTTCTGGAGTTTAAGTACAAGGCTATTATGTGGTACAGTATCAAATGCCTACGCAAAGTCCAAATAAATCCCATCAGCTGCATTACCAGATTTGCACTTACCCCCTCATAGAACCTCAACATGTGGGTTAGACACAACTTATCTTTTATGAATCCATGCTGTCAGTTATTATATTATTTTCTGCAATATATTTCTGCATGCCATCCCTTAAAATGCCCTCAAAAATTTTGCATACTACTGATGTCAGGCTTTCTGAACGGTAGTTGCCTGGATCCACCCACTTACCTTTCTTAAATATCGGTACCACATCAGGTGCAGGTGTTGAAATTATTCCTCCATTTTCATTAGAGACTAGAATCTATATAAATTTGTCCTGAAAAGGACTGTTGGTGGTATATGGCAGGCGATGTAATGCAATTAACCCTGTTTAAATACCTCTAATATATGGTCCCTACTCCAGAAACTAGCCTTTCACGACTGACAGATATAGCGGTATTATTAGAAGCTATTGCAATTTGCCCTGAAGGGAATTTTGCTTGTATGTGGCAAGGGCTCTACCACATTGAACCCTGCCCAAATGCCTGTAATATACTATTCCTATTCCATAAGCCAGCCCTACACTAATTGCAGACTAAGAGCGGTATTATTAGAGAATAAAATGTATGTACATTAGCCCTGAAAGGACTTTTGGTTGTACATTGTAGCACCAACAGGTACTGAAAGGCAATGAACCCTGCCTAAATGCCTTTAATACACTGTGAAATCTCCAGAAGATAACCCTAAACTAATTGCAGTGATATTATTATAGACCAGATTGTATGTAAATTAGTCCTGAAAGTACTTTTGCTTATACCTGGCAGCACCAAGGTCTGTGCCACATTGAACTCTGCCTAAATCCCTCTAATGCACTTTCTCCAATCCAGAAGCTAACCCTACATTAATTGCAGACTAAAAGCATTTTTATTTAGAATGTATGTAAATTAGCCCTGAAAAGGACTTTTGGTTGTACGTGACAGTACAAGTAGATACTTGATAAATAGATTGACAATAAATTTTTTATTTGGACTAAAAAGATTTTTTTAAATATAATTTCATACAGTCATAATCATAAATTTGGAGAGAGGTGAAAAAAGATTTCCCTGTGTTAGTACACATTGATTGTAATTAATGGTATAAAACACCAGGTAACAATTCATAAATTATGAAACTATTGGAGAGCTACAAAGCGCTTGGTTGCAACATGAGTATTAAACTACATTTTCTGCATTGCCATCTTGCCAACTTTCCGGAAAATCTTGGTGCTGTTAGCGATGAGCAAGGTGAACGATTTCACCAAGATTTGAAGGTTATGGAAGACCGTTACCAGGGTAGATGGGATGTACATATGATGGCTGACTATTGCTGGAGCATCAAACGTGATTGTCCTCAAGTTAAACACTCCAGAAAAAGCTATAAATGTACATTTTTACCTTAAATACTTGCATATATATATATATATATATATCCTTTGTAAAAATCATGATAGTGTTAAAAAACATATTTGTCATGCCTATTTCTTATATATTTCATTTTTTGTTCATATTTGTACTATTTAAAAAAAACCCCACTTTTTAGGTATAGTAGTTTACATATTTTTGAGAAGACAAAAATCCTATAGTTCAAAAACTTGACGTGATAGAGAAAAACTGAGATCATTTTTGGATTCAGCATCCAAAAATTAATTAAGAACAGTTGTCTGACCTGACTCCTAAAAAATTGCGTTCCCCAGTGTTATCAGTACAATCCCCACAAACAACCGACATTATAACAATCACAACGTACAAGTGAAAATTTCATGTAGGTATAATAATAAAAATTGCAAAAAATACAAAATAATAAATATTTAATTATCATTATGAGTGGGCACCATTGTGCCATAAGGTTGTCTTATAATTGTCATATACAGTACCTTTATTTATGAGGACTGTACAAGGAAATGTTAAAGGGAACCTGTCATCAGAAATTTTGCACTAAACCTAAAAGATTCCCCCTCTGCAGCTCCTTGGCTGCATTCTAGAAATTTTCCTGTTGTTTATGTGCCCCCTTTCTGACCAAAATAAAGACTTTGTAAAGTGGTACCTTTTTGTATTCAGATCTTGATAATGGTACACGGGGGCGGGCTCTCTGGTGTCCGATAGTCTGCCTCCCTGTTGCTTTAGGCCGTCTCCCATCGCGCAATTTCAAAAAGGTGACGTGAGGTAAGCTGGCCAGCGCTTGCGCAGAACGGTGGAGCCGGCGGTGGAGGCGGCGGTGAAAGCGTGAGCATGCGATTATGGGCGGGTACTTGCTGATGAAAATCACAGCGCCGCCCATAATCTCGCGCATGCGCAACACGTCACCAGCGGTCACACTGCACATTGCAGTCCCACGAGAGTGGCACGGCGCATGCGCGAGATTATGACCGCCCATCAGCAGCTTGGACAGGTGAGTATAAGTGCCAGACCTCCATGTATTATCACGGATAGCACATGGAGATCACATGTGTGTCAAAATCACGGCACACGGAGGGACATACGTACCTTTAACATATCGGTGAAGAACATGTGTGTTTTTGTCACTGACGAGTGAAAGAGGCCTAAGAAAGACATAGCTTCCCTTTTATTTTCTGAAATATTCAGGTCTCAGGTTTATTAAGGATTTAAATTGAACAACAGCACTTTACTTGGTCAATAATAAAATAAACGCCTTCACGATCTTGGATGTACTGGTACAACCAAGGTCGCCTTTGATGCACATGTGTCAATAACATCTGCAGGTTGATCAGACAGCTGCCCACGGATGTTAACCAGTTAAATCTCACTATCAATTTCTGATATTCCAAGCTCCTATTGGCACTCCCCTGACATTATCGTGGGATGCCAATGGGTTGTCATGAAAGCCACAGCTGATGTTCCCTGGGTCTATTATGATGCTCTTTCTGTGAATGTCGGCTGTAAGCTAACATTCATAGGAGATCATCATTTCTACTGTACAGAGCAGTGTTGATGCATTGCTCTGTATAGCAATCAGATGATGGCAACTTCAAGTCCCCAATGGGGATTAGTAAATACAATAAAAAGTTTTTAAAAACATGAAAAAAATATTTGATATACATGAGTTCAAAAATGTCCGATCTATTAAAGTGTAAAAGTAATGAATCTGACTGGTAAATGGCAAAGCAATAAAAAAATGAAAAATACCAATTTTTTTTTTACCTGCCGAAATATTGCAATATAATACAAAGAGGCTATCAAATTATTATATTAACCAAAAATAGTATTAAAAAAAGGTCAGCTAAGGGTACAAACAATAAGCAATAACAGAAGCACAGATCCCCAAAAATAAAAACATCACAGTGCTTGGAAAATGGCACCAAAAGCAAAAATGTTTTCTTTCAAACTCCTGATTTTTTTTATCACTTAACTAAAGAAAACTGTACATTTTTGGTATCTACATACTCATACTGGCCTGGAGAATCATATTGCCTGATTAGTTTTACCACATAGTAAACATGGTAAATAAAACCCCCAAAAAACAATTGTGGAGTTGCTCATTTTTTTTCAGTTTCACCGTAATTTTTTTCCTGTTTTCCAGTACACTATATGGTAAAAAGAATGGTGTAATTGAAAAGTACAACTTGTCTCACAAAAAACAAGCCCTCATATGGCAATATTGATGGAAAAAGAAAGAGTTATGTTATATAAAAAACGAAAAATGAAAAATTGGAAAATTGCAAGGTTTGACCCTGCCTGTTGACTACTCTTCTTGGATTCAGCTGTCCACAGGTGATCTCTGGGTCCCTGTAGTAATTCCAAATTTGTCTTCTTACAACCACATTTTTTGTAGCTCCCTGAGCTCTGCTTTATTGCACACTGCCTGTGAGCTTGAGGCTGATGATGAGAGAAACCAGCAGAAGTGTCAGATATAACCATACACAGCTCTGCAATGAGAGTAGGGAGCAGCCATCACACATCACGCTGGTAACGCCCCTTTTATGTAAAATAATCCCTGGAGGTAGAGTTATCTTTCAGATAGCATCCGTCTCATAGCCTGGAAGAGCTCATTTATATAAAGTGATAAAAGATGATTTATCCACAACAAGGCTTCTGATATGATGCAAACAGGTATGATTTTTTCAGCATTCAAAAAGTGCACATAGCTATGCTGCAACTTTTGAAAGCTTATTCAGAATACAATATAGCTCAGTATTAGTGATGAGCGAGCATGCTTGTCACTACTCGGTACTCGCACGAGTATCACTGTACTCGGGCTGCTCGGCGGGGACCGAGTAATCTCGCGATACTCGTGCTTTACTCGTGGTCTTCATTTCTGCATGTTGGCGCTCTTTTGAGAGCCAGCCCTCATGCAGGGATTGGCTGGCAGACCACTGCAATGCCACAGCCCTGTTAGTTGTGGAATTGCAGTGATTGGCCGGCCTGCACAGCGTCACCGAGCCTTTATATAGGCCGGCGCGCTGTGCTCTGCTCACAGCTATTCTGACAGTGAGTGTAGGGAGAGTGTCGCTGATTCAGGGAAAGCTTTGCGGCCCTTTATAGTTAGTTCCGGAGCAGGGCTGCAAACAGTGTGACCAGAAGTCCTTCTCAGGACTATTCTAGTTGTATACAGGCAGGCAGGGTATAGCCAGGTCGGAGTACAGTAGCAGAGTCCTTCTCAGGACTATTGTTGCTATATACAGGCAGGGTATAGCCAGGTCGGAATACAGGCTAGTGACCAGAAGAGTCCTTGTCAGGACTATTGTAGCAGTATACAGGCAGGCAGGCAGGGTATATATAGCCATTCCTAGTGGTGACCGTATACCAGCCTTCATCATATCTGGGGCTGGTGTACACAGTGTAAAACAGTCCAGATAGTGTCAGACTTCTCAGTAATTGTCGCTCCTAAAAACCAGTTAGGTTCTTATTGCGTCCGTGCTTGCATTTAAAAACAGCACGTGTGTGGCAGTCGGTGGCAGGGTACAGGTGCGCGTTTTGCACAAACTATTATATAACGCACAAGTCTAGTGTATAATACACGTCAGTCAGCAGTGTCTGATAGTGTCAGACTTCTCAGTAATTGTCGCTCCTAAAAACCAGTTAGGTTCTTATTGCGTCCGTGCTTGCATTTAAAAACAGCACGTGTGTGGCAGTCGGTGGCAGGGTACAGGTGCGCGTTTTGCACAAACTATTATATAACGCACAAGTCTAGTGTATAATACACGTCAGTCAGCAGTGTCTGATAGTGTCAGACTTCTCAGTAATTGTCGCTCCTAAAAACCAGTTAGGTTCTTATTGCGTCCGTGCTTGCATTTAAAAACAGCACGTGTGTGGCAGTCGGTGGCAGGGTACAGGTGCGCGTTTTGCACAAACTATTATATAACGCACAAGTCTAGTGTATAATACACGTCAGTCAGCAGTGTCTGATAGTGTCAGACTTCTCAGTAATTGTCGCTCCTAAAAACCAGTTAGGTTCTTATTGCGTCCGTGCTTGCATTTAAAAACAGCACGTGTGTGGCAGTCGGTGGCAGGGTACAGGTGCGCGTTTTGCACAAACTATTATATAACGCACAAGTCTAGTGTATAATACACGTCAGTCAGCAGTGTCTGATAGTGTCAGACTTCTCAGTAATTGTCGCTCCTAAAAACCAGTTAGGTTCTTATTGCGTCCGTGCTTGCATTTAAAAACAGCACGTGTGTGGCAGTCGGTGGCAGGGTACAGGTGCGCGTTTTGCACAAACTATTATATAACGCACAAGTCTAGTGTATAATACACGTCAGTCAGCAGTGTCTGATAGTGTCAGACTTCTCAGTAATTGTCGCTCCTAAAAACCAGTTAGGTTCTTATTGCGTCCGTGCTTGCATTTAAAAACAGCACGTGTGTGGCAGTCGGTGGCAGGGTACAGGTGCGCGTTTTGCACAAACTATTATATAACGCACAAGTCTAGTGTATAATACACGTCAGTCAGCAGTGTCTGATAGTGTCAGACTTCTCAGTAATTGTCGCTCCTAAAAACCAGTTAGGTTCTTATTGCGTCCGTGCTTGCATTTAAAAACAGCACGTGTGTGGCAGTCGGTGGCAGGGTACAGGTGCGCGTTTTGCACAAACTATTATATAACGCACAAGTCTAGTGTATAATACACGTCAGTCAGCAGTGTCTGATAGTGTCAGACTTCTCAGTAATTGTCGCTCCTAAAAACCAGTTAGGTTCTTATTGCGTCCGTGCTTGCATTTAAAAACAGCACGTGTGTGGCAGTCGGTGGCAGGGTACAGGTGCGCGTTTTGCACAAACTATTATATAACGCACAAGTCTAGTGTATAATACACGTCAGTCAGCAGTGTCTGATAGTGTCAGACTTCTCAGTAATTGTCGCTCCTAAAAACCAGTTAGGTTCTTATTGCGTCCGTGCTTGCATTTAAAAACAGCACGTGTGTGGCAGTCGGTGGCAGGGTACAGGTGCGCGTTTTGCACAAACTATTATATAACGCACAAGTCTAGTGTATAATACACGTCAGTCAGCAGTGTCTGATAGTGTCAGACTTCTCAGTAATTGTCGCTCCTAAAAACCAGTTAGGTTCTTATTGCGTCCGTGCTTGCATTTAAAAACAGCACGTGTGTGGCAGTCGGTGGCAGGGTACAGGTGCGCGTTTTGCACAAACTATTATATAACGCACAAGTCTAGTGTATAATACACGTCAGTCAGCAGTGTCTGATAGTGTCAGACTTCTCAGTAATTGTCGCTCCTAAAAACCAGTTAGGTTCTTATTGCGTCCGTGCTTGCATTTAAAAACAGCACGTGTGTGGCAGTCGGTGGCAGGGTACAGGTGCGCGTTTTGCACAAACTATTATATAACGCACAAGTCTAGTGTATAATACACGTCAGTCAGCAGTGTCTGATAGTGTCAGACTTCTCAGTAATTGTCGCTCCTAAAAACCAGTTAGGTTCTTATTGCGTCCGTGCTTGCATTTAAAAACAGCACGTGTGTGGCAGTCGGTGGCAGGGTACAGGTGCGCGTTTTGCACAAACTATTATATAACGCACAAGTCTAGTGTATAATACACGTCAGTCAGCAGTGTCTGATAGTGTCAGACTTCTCAGTAATTGTCGCTCCTAAAAACCAGTTAGGTTCTTATTGCGTCCGTGCTTGCATTTAAAAACAGCACGTGTGTGGCAGTCGGTGGCAGGGTACAGGTGCGCGTTTTGCACAAACTATTATATAACGCACAAGTCTAGTGTATAATACACGTCAGTCAGCAGTGTCTGATAGTGTCAGACTTCTCAGTAATTGTCGCTCCTAAAAACCAGTTAGGTTCTTATTGCGTCCGTGCTTGCATTTAAAAACAGCACGTGTGTGGCAGTCGGTGGCAGGGTACAGGTGCGCGTTTTGCACAAACTATTATATAACGCACAAGTCTAGTGTATAATACACGTCAGTCAGCAGTGTCTGATAGTGTCAGACTTCTCAGTAATTGTCGCTCCTAAAAACCAGTTAGGTTCTTATTGCGTCCGTGCTTGCATTTAAAAACAGCACGTGTGTGGCAGTCGGTGGCAGCGTCAGGCTCCACGTTGTCCCTGGATAGAGACGTGCATGAGGGCCTCAAAACATTGTTCCCATTGCAAAGGAGTGGGTCTCCTGTCGTTGTAATGTCCATTCTGCAAAGAATGGGCGAAAAAATTTACCACTGGGGGTATACCTGAAACAAAGGCCTAAGTATTGCAATTTGTAACGGTCATCATCATGGTGGCGCATGAGGAGAAGGAGGAGCAGTCCAGCGATTAGCCAAACTCCAGAAGTGTGTACCCATGGGTGAGTGGAGGTACATGGCAAACTTTAAATTCCGCTCTCATTTGCTGGTGGTGTGGTGAAGTCTGGCCCAATCCAACCCTTGTTCATCTTGATCAGAGTCAGCTTGTCAGCATTTTCAGTTGACAGGCGGGTGCGTTTATCTGTAATGATTCCACCTGCGGCACTAAAAACACGCTCTGACAAAACGCTAGCAGCAGGGCAGGCCAGGCCTTCCAAGGCGTAGAGAGCCAATTCATGCCACGTGTCCAGCTTGGATACCCAATAATTGTAAGGCACAGAGGAATGTCGGAGTACAGTTGTTCGATCTGCAAGGTACTCCTTCAGCATCTGGGCAAACTTAGGATTTCTTGTGGCACTACCCCGCACCTCAGGGGCTGTGGTACGTGAGGGGCTGAGAAAACTGTCACACATCTTAAAGACTGTTCCCCTACCTCTGGCGGATTGGACTTGTGCCTCTCTCGGCTGTACGCCTCGGTTGTCCACTGATTCATGACCTATGCCGCTAGCGTTTTGTGAGGGGAATGCTTTGCCTACTTCCGTGACTATGGCCTTCTGGAACTGCTGCATTTTGCCTGACCTCTCCGCCTCGGGAATAAGAGACATAAAGTTCTCCTTTTAGCGTGGGTCTAACAGTGTTACCAACCAGTAATGATTGTCGGCCAAGATGTTCTTAACGCGAGGGTCACGAGACAGGCAGCTTACCATAAAGTCAGCCATGTGTGCCAGACTCTTAACAGCCATCACTTCAGTATCCTGACCGACACGATGACTGAACATGCTGTCCTCCTCCTCCTCATCATCTACCCTGTCCTCTGGCCAGCCACGCTGAACCGAGGATATGACTGCATGTCATATCCTCAATTTGGCCAGAGAGTTGCTCCATGTCTTCATCCTCCTCCTCGTCATAGTCCTCCACTGCACGTTGTGATGAGACGAGGCTGGGCTGTGTGTTATCATCACCCACACCCACTACTGTTTCTTGCTGAAACTCATCGCGCTCCGCCTGCAATGCATCATGTTTGTTTTCTGAGCAGAGACCATTTTAGAAGGCAGAGAAGCGGTATGGTGACGCTAATAATGTCGTCATCGCCGCTCACCATCTTGTTGTAGTCCTCAAAGTTTTGGCGGATGGTGCATAGGTCGGACATCCATCTCCACTCCTCAGGTGTTATGTGTGGAGTTTGACCCATTTCCCGACGGCTTAGGTGATGCAGGTACTCAACAACTGCCCTCTTCTGCTCACATATCCTGACCAACATGTGCAGAGTTGAATTCCAACGCGTGGGGACATCACACACCAGTCTGTGTGCCGGAAGATGCAAACGGCGTCTTAAGGCGGCAAGGCCGGCTGAAGCAGTAGGTGACTTTCGAAAATGTGCAGACAGGCGGCGAACTTTTACCAGCAGATCAGACAGCTCTGACTATGACTTTAGAAACCGCTGAACCTCGAGGTTGAGCACATGGGCCAAGCATGGAACATGTGTCAGCTGGCCTCGCCTCAAAGCCGCCACCAGGTTCCGGCCATTGTCACACACCACCTTTCCTGGCTTTAGGTTCAGAGTTGTGAGCCAGTGATCTGCCTGCTGTTTCAGAGCTGTCCACACCTCTTCTGCATTGTGGGGTTTGTCACCTATGCAGATTAGCTTCAGCACTGCCTGTTGCCGCTTCGCCGAGGCAGTGCTGCAGTGCTTCTGTGTCGCCCTGGACAAGCCAGGGGCCACAGAGCACAACACTTAAACACCCCACACTCCCTGCAGGCATATCATAGTCAAAACACAAAATCCTTGTTGCCTTCCCCAGGGGCTGTTGTCCACACCAGGGTGTGGAGCCAGGCGGTTGGTCTCCACCCACCGAGGAGGAGGGAAAACACAGGCAGTGAGAGTTAAGCTAAGGAAGTGGAAGGAGGAAAGTAGTAGAGAGGAGAAAAGTGACAGCAAAGAGCCTGAAGTTGGTCCGGGTGTGTGGCCTGGACAGGACAGCAAGGTTGGCAGGATGTGGTGACCGTCTGCAGTGGAGGCCGATTGGAGTCTGCCGTAAGGACCGTGGACGGGTGGTGACCCGGCCGTACCGGACCGGTATACAAAGCGAAGCCAGCACCATTGGCAGAGGACTTTCGGATCCCGGCAAGGCTTGGTGTCGCCGTGAATTTGCCAAATCCGTTATTGAAGGGGACCTCAGGGTTTCCAAACAGCCAAGTCCAGATAGAAGGCAACCGTACAACCGTGAAGGGGAGACACAGCCACCGGCAAGGGCAACCGTCTCCCAGGGCCAGCGCCTGTGGGCAAAAGGGGCTCCTCCGGCCCATATCCAGGTCAGGGAGCGGGTTACCGTTGGGAAACCATCACTACCAACACTTAACTTCGGTGCAGGGAGAGACAGTCATCACTAACCTGCAGGGAGGAACAACCGCAGCCGTCCGAGTGACCTGTCCATCCAGCCACTTGTTTTACCCTGAACTGTGTCATCATCATTGGGCTGAGTGAGTACCTCCGTGCCGTGCGGCACAGCGCTGCCCCTGCGACCATGCACTTCATCAGGCCCCGCAACCCGCCTGTCATCCATCTCTACCCCATCACCAGGCCCCGGGACAACCAACCCCCCTACCCACGTAGGGGAGAAATAACAACAAAGCTGCTCCCTGTCACAGGCTCCCGGGATCCCCGTCCAGAGCAGCGGTGGTGTCCACACAATCACCACAACCGTGGGTGTCGTCACGGACAATATCCCCAAAACCCAAACCACCCCTTTTCACTCACGGGCGAGTAGCGCCGCTCGAGTCCCCGGGATCCGGCCATCGCTCGAGCCAACGAGCAGCAGCAGCCGTAGAGCTGCGTCAGCCGGACCCGAGCAGTGGGAGAGCGCACCGTCCCCTCCTCCGCCAGCGACACTTACAGCTTGGGACTGGTGTGGAGGGTAAAGTGGATCAGGATGCGCAGGAGGAGGAGGAGGCTGAGGAGCATGACATTCCGGAGCTGTAGAGTGTGTGTGAAACCCTGACTGAGGTAGGGCCTGCAAAACTTGGTGTGTGAAGGACGTATTCCGTCCCTCGCTCAGACTGGGTCCCAGCTTGCACAATATTAACCCAGTGTGACGTCAACGAGATGTAGCGGCCTTGCCCACATGCACTTGTCCACGTGTCTGTGGTTAGGTGGACTTTGGCTGAAACAGCGTTGTTCCGGGCACGTGTGATGTTTTGTGACACGTGGTTAGTTATGCAATGCGGGGACGGCACACAGGGAGAAATAGTGGCGGCTGTGGACCGAGTAACGTGGGACAGCTGCCACCATCAGTTCGCGGAATGCTTCTGTCTCAACCAGCCTAAAAGGCAACATTTCCAGCGCAAGCAGTCGCGAAATGTTAGCATTTAGAACTGTGGCATGTGGGGTGTTGGCAGTGTATTTGCGCCTGCGCTCAAAGGTTTGCTGAATGGATAACTGAACGTTGCGCTGGGACAAGGACGTGCTTGATGATGGTGTTCTTTCTGCGTAGGCAACTGCAGGTGCAGGAGTGGAGGAGGCTTGTTCGCAGGCAGCATGGACAGGGGATTGGCTCGCATGCACAACCAGCGAAGACGTAGCAGTGACATCAGCAAGCACTGCTCCTCGACTCTGTTGTACTTCCCACAAAGTCGGGTGCTTGGCTGACATGTGCCTGATCATGCTGGTGGTGGTCAGGCTGCTAGTTTTGGTACCCCTGCTGATGCTGGCATGGCAGGTGTTGCAAATGGCCTTTTTAGAATCATCTGGAGCCAACTTAAAAAACTGCCAGTGTCAGAGTTCCTGGTTTTCCAGTTTTCTTTTGAAAGAGCTTGCCCTTTGTTAACATGGAGTTTTCTGTTATGTTGCCCTACTTCCTGTCCATCTGTTTAAAAGCCGCCCCTAAAGCTTAGTCCAGTGCCTGAGTATACTGCTTCCTGTGTGCTCCTGCCCTGCTGCTTTTGGTTCCTGATTGTTATTCGGATCCTCTTGGAAAACAACCGACACCGACTCTGGACTTCATCTGGTATCATCTAGCTGTACCTGGACTCCGTTTGCCGTCTTTGGTCGGAACTTCTGCCCGGTTCCTTCCGTTTAATACCACTCTGGACTCACATCACGTACAGACATTTTTCGACTTACCTATTGCCCTTTTGTGTCCCGGCTGCTGCGCATTTAGGGCTTCTGGGGTGATTGCCAGACAGTCCCTGTATAGGGGTTTGCTGTTGGTGGTCTCCCTGGGGGAGTCCGGTGCGCGGTACCGGGAATTCCCTTTCGCTCAGTCCCTGGAAGGTATTTCCTGTATTTATGTTCTACTGTGTTTTTGTTCCGTTTATGTACATATTTGCTGGTTGCATATTATAAATGTCTTGCACCAAGAACTCGTCTCTGGTTGTCATTGCCCTAACGCAATCGAAATCCTCAATACATACAATAGTATTACAGCCAGACTCGGGAAGACCTAACATTTGTACAGGCACCTTGTGTCGTGTTGTTCCGGGGAACAGTTGACTGACGTCTGCCTGGGGCCACCACTCTGCTTCTTACTGCCTGTTGTGATGCTACGCCTCCCTCCCCCTGTGCACTGCTGTCCTCGCTCTGCATATCCTCCTGCCAGGTTGGGTCAGTTACTGGATCATCCACCACGTCGTCTTCCTCTTCCGCACCCTGCTCCTCCTCCTGACTTCCTGACAATTGTGTCTCATCATCGGCCACCCCTTGTTGAGACACGTTGCCAACTTCGTGAGAACGTGGCTGCTCAAATATTTGTGCATCTGTACATACAATCTCGTCATGGCCCACTTCAACAGGAGCTGGCGAGAGGCCAGAATTTGTGAATGGAAACGTGAACGAACAGCTATTCCGAGTGTCCAAGTGTGGGATCAGTAATGTCCGTGGACGTGTACTCGGCCTGGTGGTAGGAAGGAGGATCAGGTTCTGAAATGTGCGGTGCAGTATCACGGCTACTGACACTTGACCGTGTGGAAGACAGAGTGTTTGTGGTGGTGCCAATCTGACTGGAAGCATTATCCGCTATCCAACTAACAACCTGTTGACACTGGTCTTGGTTCAAGAGGGGTGTACTGCTGCGGTCCCCAAGAATTTGGGACAGGACGTGCGAGCGACTAGATGTGGCCCTTTGTTGTGGCGAAATTAGAGCTTGCACACAACCTCGGTGTCTGCCTGCACCACCATCACGTCCACTTCCTTGTTCGTTGACAACGCCCTTGCGCATTTTGCAATGCTGTGCTGATGTGTATTCACTAGACTTGTGTGTTATATCCAAGTTTGTGCAAAACTCACACAAATGCAGCGGAAAGCTGCCACCAACAGGCACACACGTGCGGTTTTTAAATGCAAGCACGGAGGCACTAAGAACCTAACAGGTCTCTATCCAGGGACAACGTAGAGCCTCCCAATGTTTGGCTTCCCTGCCTAAGGGCTATACTATAATACACCCACTTCCTTCCAATGGGCACTTCAGGTTTACAGGCCTTCATGCACGTCTCTATCCAGGGACAACGTGGAGCCTCCCAATGTTTGGCTTCCCTGCCTAAGGGCTATACTATAATACACCCACTTCCTTCCAATGGGCACTTCAGGTTTACAGGCCTTCATGCACGTCTCTATCCAGGGACAACGTGGAGCCTCCCAATGTTTGGCTTCCCTGCCTAAGGGCTATACTATAATACACCCACTTCCTTCCAATGGGCACTTCAGGTTTACAGGCCTTCATGCACGTCTCTATCCAGGGACAACGTGGAGCCTCCCAATGTTTGGCTTCCCTGCCTAAGGGCTATACTATAATACACCCACTTCCTTCCAATGGGCACTTCAGGTTTACAGGCCTTCATGCACGTCTCTATCCAGGGACAACGTGGAGCCTCCCAATGTTTGGCTTCCCTGCCTAAGGGCTATACTATAATACACCCACTTCCTTCCAATGGGCACTTCAGGTTTACAGGCCTTCATGCACGTCTCTATCCAGGGACAACGTGGAGCCTCCCAATGTTTGGCTTCCCTGCCTAAGGGCTATACTATAATACACCCACTTCCTTCCAATGGGCACTTCAGGTTTACAGGCCTTCATGCACGTCTCTATCCAGGGACAACGTGGAGCCTCCCAATGTTTGGCTTCCCTGCCTAAGGGCTATACTATAATACACCCACTTCCTTCCAATGGGCACTTCAGGTTTACAGGCCTTCATGCACGTCTCTATCCAGGGACAACGTGGAGCCTCCCAATGTTTGGCTTCCCTGCCTAAGGGCTATACTATAATACACCCACTTCCTTCCAATGGGCACTTCAGGTTTACAGGCCTTCATGCACGTCTCTATCCAGGGACAACGTGGAGCCTCCCAATGTTTGGCTTCCCTGCCTAAGGGCTATACTATAATACACCCACTTCCTTCCAATGGGCACTTCAGGTTTACAGGCCTTCATGCACGTCTCTATCCAGGGACAACGTGGAGCCTCCCAATGTTTGGCTTCCCTGCCTAAGGGCTATACTATAATACACCCACTTCCTTCCAATGGGCACTTCAGGTTTACAGGCCTTCATGCACGTCTCTATCCAGGGACAACGTGGAGCCTCCCAATGTTTGGCTTCCCTGCCTAAGGGCTATACTATAATACACCCACTTCCTTCCAATGGGCACTTCAGGTTTACAGGCCTTCATGCACGTCTCTATCCAGGGACAACGTGGAGCCTCCCAATGTTTGGCTTCCCTGCCTAAGGGCTATACTATAATACACCCACTTCCTTCCAATGGGCACTTCAGGTTTACAGGCCCTCATGCACGTCTGTATGCAGGGGCATTGGTGAACCTCACAATTTAGGACTGCCCTGGCAAAGGAAAATACTACAAAGACTCACTTCCTCAAAATGGGCACATTAGACTCAAGAGGCCTTCATGTACGTCTCTTCTCAGGGACATCGGAGTGCCACACAATGTTTTCACGTAAAATCTTTCATGTATTGATCTCAAAAAGTAACATACACCAGCTCTATCTCACTATTGGGTATGTGCCCTTAACATTTCCGCCATGAAAAATCATTTTGGGGTCATTTTGGAAGGTTTTCTGGTGAGTCCGTAAAAATGGCGTAAAACGCGGACAAAATTGTTCACAGCTGTGACTTTTGAGTGATAAATGCTTCAAGGGGTCTTCCCCATGCTGTTGCCATGTCATTTGAGCACTCTTCTGAGACTTTTGTGACATTTTTAGGGTTTCTCCATGCTGCCGGGAGGTCATTTCACAAAAATACTCGGGTCTCCCATAGGATAACATTGGGCTCGTTGCTCGGGCCGAGTACACGAGTATCTTGGGAGGCTCGGCCCGAGCTTCGAGCACCCGAGCTTTTTAGTACTCGCTCATCACTACTCAGTATCCTTGGTTTCTTTGTCTATTCAATTCAAATGTTTTTTCTTCACATATGTCTGAGGCCGCAAACTGATTTGCAGATGCAAAATAAGCTTTTGGCATATAGCGTATTGCAGCCAACACAGCTTGGAAATATTATCAAAGAACCCTGGCACATTAATTGAATGGAGTGTCCAGGACCCACCGCAGACCATGCCTGCACAACTAAACTAAAAGCACATACTGCTGCTTCACAGCAAGAAGCGCACTGGAAAATATCATCCCATCTAGGCAGGCAAAGGCCAATGCAATAAAGGATTTGCCCCTTCTTAGCAGGTGTTTTGACTTCACACATCTGCTATCCATATTATTGCTAATGTAGAACTGAATCATATAGATTCTCAATGAAAAGTTCACAAGTATTTAAAATGTAGGTTCTGTAAGAACATGTAAACAGATAATACACATGGTAACAATGTTCGTATTCATGTGGCCTTTATAAAACTAAATTCAAAATGCTTTGTTTAGCTTCCTAACAATTAGGTAAAAGTCTGTAGGTTATAAAAACCCTGACAAATTTACAAGTAAGGCTAGGTGCACATTGCATTTATACAGTTAGCTACAGTATAATTCTGGCAGGAGCTTTATCTGATGAATACTTAAACATTACCATATGCCCACATTCACCAGACGGAGGCCAAAAGTATGTTATTGCGAGTTGCGAACTCGGTTTGACTGATATTCGCCAGCATACAGTTTGTTTAACTGCATAGGAAAGTACAGCCGACAGTACTTTCCAATGGAAAGGGCTAATGTAAAGAAATGAATACCTTGTGGTATATGTTTACTTATAATGACAGTAATAACATTGCGAACGAACATTATATGTACCTTAACAACTATGGGTTGCCTAATTTAAAGAAGTCCTGCTTTTCACTCATTCTTTGCGTATGTGTATTTACTCTAGTATGTCTGCATTAATATAGTCTCCTACCACCGTTCTGTCCGGTTTAAAGAGTTGTTCTTATCCTCTTCTTAGTGACATCACCACTCTTCACACTCTCCCATTCATTCAGAGCATAGTAGTAGGGGCTTTTACAATGTAAGTCTAAGGAGTGTCTGAACAAGACTCCATCAGACTTTCATTGTAAGGCCTAAGACACACGGCGAGAAAAACGGAGCGAGTGGAATGCGATACAAAAAATCGCATTCCACTCGGACCAATATTACTCTATGGGGCAGCTCCCATGAAAAATTATTTTCTCAGTCCTAATTGGACCAAGAAAACAGTCGCAGCATGCTGCGAGTAGAATGCGATCCTGTTCCACTCACACCCATTCAAGTCTATAGGGTGAGAAAAACATCGCACTGCTCTCGCGTTACACCGGTGTAATGCGAGAGCAGTGCAAGAATCGCAATTGCCGGCTACTGAGGAGAGAGGGAGATAAATCCCTCCCTCCCCTCCTCAGCGCCTGCCCCCCGCAGCTGTGGTCCGATGGCACGACCGGACCACAGTCGCAATGACACTCACATGACACTCGGCTTCCGCTGTGCTGCCAGCATGAGCCGAGTGTCATGCGAGGATCGCACGGTCTAAAAGAGACTTCGGGCTCATACCTAGAGCATAAAGTTACCTGGAGAATCTGCAGAGCAATGATATCACTGAGAAGAGGAGGAAATCTATGCTATATAGTGAAGAAGACACACTTCATGGACATATGCTCAGATTTAGTGAGAAAAAAACTTCATCAAAATTCTTCTTTAACCCCTTCAGCCCCAAGCCTATTTTGACCCTAAAGACCAGGCCATTTTTTGCAATTCTGACCAGTGTCACTTTATGAGGTTATAACTCTGGAACGCTTTAGCGGATCCCGGTGATTCTGAGATTGTTTTTTCGTGACATATTGGGCTTCATGTTAGTGGTAAATTTAGGCCGATATTGTTTGCGTTTCTTTGTTAAAAAAACGGAAATTTCGCGAAAATTTTGAAAATTTTGTAATTTTCAAACTTTGAATTTTTATGCTCTAAAACCAACGAGACATATGACACAAAATAATTAATAAATAACATTTCCCACATGTCTACTTTACATCAGAACAATTTTGGGAAAAAAAATAAAAATTTAAGGAAGTTATAGGGGTTCAAAGTTTATGAGCAATTTCTCATTTTTACAACAAAATTTACAAAGCCACTTTTTTTAGGGACCACATCACATTTGAAGCAATTTTGAAAGGTCTACATGACACAGAACACCCAAAAGTGACACCATTCCAAAAACGGCACCCCTCAGGCTACTCAAAACCACATTCAAGAAGGTTATTAACCCTTCAGGTGCTTCACAGTAACTAAAGCAATGTGGAAGGAAAAAATTAACATTTTACTTTTTGCAACAAAAATGTTAATTTAGCCTCAAATATTGCATATTCACAAGGGTAGCATGATTAAATGAACCCCCAAAATTTGTTGGGCAATTTCTACTGAACACGCAGATACCTCATATGTGGCGAAAAACCACTGTTTGGGCGCACGGCAGGACTCGGAAGGGAAGGAGCGCCATTTGACTTTTTTGAACAGAAAATTAGCTGGAATCGTTAGCCGCACCATGTTGCGTTTGGAGAGCCCCTGAGGTGCCGAAACAGTGAAGCTCTCCCACATGTGACCCCATTTTTGGAAACTAGACCCCTCATGGAATTTAGCTAGATGTTTATTGAACACTTTGAGCCTCTGGGGGCTTCACAAAAGTTAATAGAGTTGAGCTGTGAAATATTTTTTTACCACAAAATTGTTACTTCAACCAGGTAGCTTTTTTTCACAAGGGTATCAGGAAAAATTGCACCATAAAATGTATTGTGCAATTTCTCCTGAGTACACAGACACCTCATATGTGGTGGAAATAAAATGTTTGGGCGCACAGCAGGGCTCGGAAGGCAAGGAGCGTCATTTGACGTTTCAAACGCAAAATTGTCTGGGATAATTAGCATATTCCATGTTGCGTTTGGAGACCCCTTGAGGTGCCGAAACAGTGGAGCTCCCCCACATGTGACCCCATTTTGGAAACTAGACCCCTCATGGAATTTATCTAAATGTTTATTGAGCATTTTGAGCCTCTGGGGGCTTCACAAAAGTTAATAGAGGTGAGCTGTGAAAATAAAAAAAAAATTTTTTACCACAAAATTGTTACTTCAACCAGGTAGCTTTTTTTTTCACAAGGGTATCAGGAAAAATTGCACCATAAAATGTATTGTGCAATTTCTCCTGAGTACACAGACACCTCATATGTGGTGGAAATAAAATGTTTGGGCGCACAGCAGGGCTCGGAAGGCAAGGAGCGTCATTTGACGTTTCAAATGCAAAATTGTCTGGGATAATTAGCGTATTCCATGCTGTTTGGAGACCCCCTGAGGTGCCGAAACAGTAGAGCTCCCCCACATGTGACCCCATTTTGGAAACTAGACCCCCATGGCATAGAAAAAAAAAACAGCGGCAGATGGGGGGGGCGGCAGATGGGGCGGCAGCAGATGGGGGGGCAGCGGCATATAAAGGGAGCATCTGTGATTGTGAGACGGCGGCTGGGATAGAGTGGGGGCGGATGGGAGAGGGCGCAGTGGATGCAGGAGCGGCAGAGGATGGGGGGAGGGGGTGATGGGGGGATGGGTGGGAAGGGGAGTGGGAGGTGAGATTGGGGATAGTTACCTTACAGGATGGATCTAGGCAGCTGTATCACAGGAGATGAAGGAGGCAGCAGATCGGGGAGGGTGAGAGGTGGGGGAGGGAGCGCAGCGCAGATCACGGAGGAGACAGGTGAGCAGAGCACAGATCACGGGGGTGAGAGGTGAGGGAGAGCGGACAGCAGATCACGGGGGTGACAGGTGAGGGAGCACAGATCAACGGGGGTGACAGGTGAGGGAGCACAGATCACGGCGGTGACAGGTGAGGGAGCACAGATCACGGCGGTGACAGGTGAGGGAGCGCAGATCACGGCGGTGAGGGGACGAGCAGCCGATCACGAGGGAAAGGGGCCGGGCAGCAGATCGGGGGGGACCGGTGGCACTGTGGCAGATGGAGGGCGGCGGCGGCGGATCGGGAGGTGTGGGGGTGAGGGTGCGGGCAGCAGATACGAGGGGTGGGGGTGCGGGTGGCAGATCGCGGCAGAGGGCAGCAGCGGATCGGGAGGTGTGGGGGTGAGTGTGCGGGCAGCAGATACGAGGGGTGGGGGTGCGGGTGGCAGATCGCGGCGGAGGGCAGCGGCAGATCGGGAGGTGTGGGGGTGAGTGTGCGGGCAGCAGATACGAGGGGTGGGGGTGCGGGCGGCGGAGGGCGGCGGCGGATCGGGAGGTGTGGGGGTGAGTGTGCGGGCAGCAGATACGAGGGGTGGGGGTGCGGGTGGCAGATCGCGGCGGAGGGCAGCGGATCGGGAGGTGTGGAGGTGAGGGTGCGGGTGGCAGATCGCGGCGGAGGGCAGCGGCGGCGGATCGGGAGGCGTGGGGGTGAGGGTGCGGGTGGCAGATTGCGGCGGAGGGCAGCGGCGGATCGGGAGGTGTGGGGGTGAGTGTGCGGGCAGCAGATACGAGGGGTGGGGGTGCGGGTGGCAGATCGCGGCGGAGGGCGGCGGCGGATTGGGAGGTGTGGGGGTGAGTGTGCGGGCAGCAGATACGAGGGGTGGGGGTGCGGGTGGCAGATCGCGGCGGAGGGCAGCGGATCGGGAGGTGTGGGGGTGAGGGTGCGGGTGGCAGATCGCGGCGGAGGGCAGCGGCGGCGGATCGGGAGGTGTGGGGGTGAGGGTGCGGGTGGCAGATCGCGGCGGAGGGCAGCGGCGGCGGATCGGGAGGTGTGGGGGTGAGGGTGCGGGTGGCAGATCGCGGCGGAGGGCAGCGGCGGATCGGGAGGTGTGGGGGTGAGGGTGCGGGCAGAAGATACGAGGGGTGGGGATGCGAGTGGCAGATCGCGGTGGAGGGCAGCGGCGGCGGTGGATCGGGAGGCCGGTTTCATACAGTGCAATGGCAGCGCGGCAACTTCCGGGTCTCATGCTCCGGTCTCATAACAGCATGGGACCGGAGCTTGACGCCCTGCCATTGCACTGTGTACACTCACTGTGCTGGCGTGCTGCAGGGACGATGACGGGGGCGGTCACCGGCAACAGGTACACTGTGATTGGAGAAATCGGTCACAAGGCCGATCTCTCCAATCAGAGTTATTGGAGCTGGGGGAGGGTGATCCAGTGAGGTCACCCAGCTCCAGCCAATGGCCAGTGCTATAGCTGCACTGGCCAGGGCTGGATTTCAATGTTTCAGTCACTTTAAGTGGCTGGAACATTACAGTGGCTGTGATTGGTTGAGCGGCGTTCGTCAGCCAATCACAGCCTCCGTAGGTCCGGGGAGGAGGCACCACCCCTCCTGAGGTCAGGTACAGGTCCCCTCCTCCCCGAATCTGCGGTTTATGTTAACCGATCGCAGTCACCGGAGGCTCCGGTGCCGCGATTCCGCCATGCCGGAAAGATCCGTCCTTGGTCGTTAAGGCCCAGGGCACAAGGACGGATCTTTCCGTCCATGGTCGTGAAGGGGTTAATTACTTGTTCATCTTAACCTGATGAACCAGTATTTTATAGCCTACCTTTTACAAATTTTTACTCTATATAAACATATTTATATAAAAATAAAGATTACACTATTGACACCTCTGAACCAGTCAAAAAAAAAGTTAAAAAGTTGTCAACTCAATGAAACAGAAGGCAGTGAACCTGCAAAGATTTAGTAATAGTTATTGAACAAAGTACTAAACTGAAATAACTATTATCAGAAAAACAAAAGGAGGACAAACGACCAAACACCCAGATAATTTTTATATAGAGAGTTTATTTTTAGAAAAGTGCACATGTAAAGGGTGAAACAGGAATGATACAGGACTTAAAAGCCCCAAATAAGGTCACAAAACCCACATATATATAGCTGCTAGACATGCTAAATGATAAGGCACCTTTACTATGGAAATATCAGGAGCGTCCACTAGATGTCACTAGAGCACCCTGTGCCATAGCCCTGCATGTACATATAACATAACTGGGAAGATTCCCACCATAATCAAAACAAACAGTATATATACTCACTGTGGAGCCACACGAAGGGACGCTGGGTGCCAAAAAGGAAGGAGGGGGGGACCGTGACCCACCCGACGGCCGTTTCCGCAACTCGAGGTTGCCTTCGTCAGGGGACGAAGGCAACCTCGAGTTGCGGAAACGGCCGTCGGGTGGGTCACGGTGGGTCAACTCGAGGTTGCCTTCGTCAGGGGACGAAGGCAACCTCGAGTTGCGGAAACGGCCGTCGGGTGGGTCACGGTCCCCCCTCCTTCCTATTTGGCACCCAGCGTCCCTTCGTGTGGCTCCACAGTGAGTATATATACTGTTTGTTTTGATTATGGTGGGAATCTTCCCAGTTATGTTATATGTACACGCAGGGCTATGGCACAGGGTGCTCTAGTGACATCTAGTGGACGCTCCTGATATTTCCATAGTAAAGGTGCCTTATCATTTAGCATGTCTAGTAGCTATATATATGTGGGTTCTGTGACCTTGTTTGGGGCTTTTAAGTCCTGTATCATTCCTGTTTCACCCTTTACATGTGCACTTTTCTAAAAATAAACTCTTTATATAAAAATTATCTGGGCATTTGGTCGTTTGTCCTCCTTTTGTTTTTCTGTTAAATATTGCGACTAGCCCTTAATAGTCCATATCTGCACAGTGGTAGTTTTTTCACATATCCACTAATCCTATGTACTATCTATGTACAGTGCAGCAGTATACTATCTACCATGTGTAGTAGGTTGTTGGTAATTAATTATATGAAATAACTATTATGCAGAGAGCACTAAACAATGAACCTGAAATGCATGAAATCATTGGAAATATGGAATGTCAGGAAGGTGATGATTGAGCTTGGATTAACCATTTATTGTGCTCTGAAGCTGCGCCCAGTGATTATAGCTGTACCACACTGTAACAGTTGTTTTACACAGCCAACCTCTTAAATAATTCTGTCAATTCCAACCAAGGAGTGGGCAATATAATTGGTGGGTGGTCAATAAGTTTCCCTTTTAGACAAATAACCTCACCTAGGATTCCAGGTTTGTTGGAGGTAATATTGCTTTAGAATAACAGTAACATTTAGTGATGAATAGTGATGGGCAAATAGTACCTATTCATATTCGGATTATCTGTATTGAATCCCAAAGTACTATTCCTGTATTCGTGATGAATACTGGAATAGTACTCGGTATTCGGTAAACATTATTTGAACACGAATAGTTACTATTCACCCATTTATAGTGATGAGCAAATTTTCTGTAACTTAAATTCACCCGTTGGCTCAATTTTGATATGGAAATTCAATTTGCTTCAACGTTATTCTAAGCTATTTTACTGCTGTACAAAGGCTTACCAATGAAAAATTCATTCACAATCTAAATATATCTTGGTCCAAAGACTCAACCAATCTTTTTTTTATATTAAACTTTTTTTAATTTAATCTTTTTTCCCTTTAGACAACTGCCATTGATCACTGCTATATTGCTTTTTGAATCTAGTATAGATGAGCTAATCTGTTTGACGCAAATTAAATTGACCTCAAATTTTACAAACAAATTTGGATTCTCTTGAGTTTAAATTATTATGCTGTATGGTCTGGAGGGATTCCAGAAAAAGCATGGTCAGGAAATGAAAAAAAAACCTTGTTGCTCACATATCTCGCTTCAGTAGTCCCCTATCCAGCTCCCTTCACGTCAAGTCCTTCAAGTGTCCACTTCAGCTCTTCTATCAATTTCTATCAGCACCAGTCATCATGATACATGTCCTGATGTTATGACATTATAATTCTTGTCACACCGATGCTTAGCTACAGCCTTGGATGACGTTTGACATGATATGGTGATGTTATGATGCACATCATGATTTCTGGTATGCGCTTAGAGGTTGGAAACCCTGGCACCAGGTGAAGGCAGAAGAGCTGTAGAGGATGAACCAAAGGCAAGATGCACACAGAGCTGGGGGATGCAGCGAAAGGACAGGTGAATGGCCAGACTAGCATTTTATTTCCAAATCACAAACATTTAATTCAAGAGAATCCAAATTTTTTTTGTAAAATTTTAGATTAATTCAAATCACATTGAACAGATTCACTTGTTTCTACTAGCATTCAAAAGCAATATAGCATTGATCAATTGCAGTTCTCTAATGGGGAAAAAAGAAAAGTTAAGTTAAATAAAGGTTAATAAAAATATGTCTATCAAAAATAAATTGCAGTTGAGTCTTCAGAACAACATATATTTGGTTAGTGACTGAATTGTCATAGTTTAGGCCCTTTACATCAGTAAATGGCTTTGAAGCAAAGCCATTACGATGGATGTATAGACTTTCAGATTTAATTAACCCCTTAGTGACCAAGCCAATTTTTACCTTAATGACCAGGCCAAATTTTGGAAATCTGACTAGCGTCACTTGTGTGTATGTGGTAATAACTCTGAAATGCTTTAATAAATCCCAATGATTCTGAGATTGCTTTTTATGTGACACGTACTTTATCTTAGTGATAAATTTTGGTCAATATTTTTTGCTTTTATTTGTAAAAATATGGGATTTTTGGCAAACATTTTCAAACTTTCAATTTTTATGCTCTTAAACCAGAGTTATGCTACACAAAATAATTAATTAGAACATTTCCCATAAGTCTACTTTACATTTGCATCATTTTTCATATGTCAGTACATTTTGTTAGGAAAGATGTTAGAAGGGTTACAAGGGGTAACAGCAAGTTCTCATTTTTTTCAAGAAATTTACAAAACCTGTTTCTTTAGGAACCTATTCAGATTTAGTGGACTTTGAGGGGCTTCTATATTGGAAACTACCCAAAAGTGATATTCTAAAAACGTCACCACCTCAAATACTTCAAAACTGTTGTCAGGATTTTACAAAGGACGTATGAATCAAGTTGCATACAAGGTTATCCTGGAAAAACAGTTGCTTCCTTCTGCTCAGGCAATGTTCCCCAACTATGAGGACTGTTTTTTCCAGCAGGACAATGTGATATGCCACACAGCTAGGTCAATTAATGTGTGGATGAAGGACCACCACATCAAAACCCTGTCATGGCCAGCCCAATCTCCAGACCTGAACCACTTTGAAAACCTCTGGAATGTAATCATGAGGAAGATGGATAATCACAAGCCATCAAACAAAGAAGAACTGCTTACATTTTTGCACCAGGAGTGGCATAAGGTCACCCAAAAGCAGTGTCAAAGACTTTGGGAAAGCATGCCAAGACGCATGAAAGCTGTGATTAAAACTCATGTTTATTTCACAAAATATTGATTTCTGAACTCTTCCTGAGATAAAACATTATTAGGATTGTTGTTTCTAAATGATTATAAACTTGTTTTCTTTGCAATATTTGAGGTCTGAAAGCAATGCATTTTTTTGTTATTTTGACCATTTCTCATTTTCAAAAAATAAATAGAAAATTTATTGCCTGGAAATTCGGAGACATGTTGTCAGTAGTTTAAACAATAAATGAACAATTTATATTTTACTTAAACATATACCTATAAAGAGAGAAATCTGAAAAACTGAACATTTCCAGTGGTCTCTTAATTTTTGCAAGAGCTGTATATATATTTATATGTAGTTTTATGTCCCTAAAATGAAGGTGAGAAAATGATTCAGACTTAACATAAAATTATTAATTTTTATTTGATTATATATTAAAAACAGAGAAGTCTCCTTTAAGAGACTGAAAAACATCATCTAGGTGTTGCACAATACATGTGCAGGTATCGCAATCCAATCACTAGAACTTATTTCAAAATACATAAGAAAACATATGCACAATAGGAAGGGAACATAACATCAATCATGAATAGTAATGGGCGAACCCGAACTGTAAAGTTCGGGGTCTGTACCGAACATATAGTGTTCGTGCACACGGTCCCGAACACGAGTTTTCCTGGGAAGCTCGTGTTACAGTTCGGGTCCAGTTCAGGTCCAGGGGCTGTAAAAAAAAAAGCACATTAGTAAAAAACATTATGATTATACTTACCGGTCCCGCGACGCGTCCTGCAGACCTGCTCAGCCGCTGTCACCCGGCCACTTCTGCTTCCGGGTCTGATCATTAACATCCGGTGGTATTCACTGCACTGCTCATCACTCGGTAGTTTTTGGCTTTTTTCGGCCGTGTTCGCAGTGACGTCAGGGTTCACCTGAGTCCATGAGCCATGGACTCGTTTGAACTTTGACTGTCACTGTAGGAGTCTGGTATCAGTATCACCCGGCATGGCACACACTATCCTGACAGGAGTGGGTCAGCTGCATGGATTTCCATGCAGCTGAGGCGCTCCTCTCAGGAGAGTGTGCGCCATGCTGGGTGATACCAATGTGAGACTCGTAGGAGTTAAACGCAAGCCTCAGCTGTGCACTCGGGTGAAGCCTCTGATAGCTCTCAGCTGAGTTTGTGTGAGCAGACCTGTGTTTGTCTTCTCACACAGATGTAGCAGAGCTGAATATGCTTGCCCGCCTTTGGGCTACGTCGGAGGGGTTTTTTGGGGTAATAAAGATGGATTCCTAAACGTGTTCTGTTTTATTTCTAATTAAATATTTTTTTCTCTATGTTGAGGTTTTATTTTACTGTTAAAATAACCGACAATCACAGATGCTGTCAGAGCGGGCGTCTCTGATTGGATGCTGTAGTAACCTGAAACCAGCCCATACATTCTAGCATCTAGAATATATTAGGAGATTCCAGTTTACTCCAACCGCCAATCAAAAGTAGTGTAAAAATAAATAAATAATTTAAAAAATGACGTAGCGCTCCGCTGTATTTTTTATTCTCAGCACAGATAAAGCGGACGGCTACGGGCTGCCACCCCCATCTGCCTGGCATTGCCTTTGATGGCAATCAAAATACAGGGAATCTCTTTTTTTTTTTTATTATTATTATTATTATTTAAAGGTATAATAAAAAAAAAATGTGTGGGATCCCGCCGTATTTTGATCACAAGTCCGGTAAAACCAGGCAGCTTGGGGCTGGGATTCTCTGCAGCCTGCAGCTGCCCCTGGAAATGGCACATTATTTCTTAGCACCATTTCCAGATGCTTTACCCGGCACATCCAGTAGCCTTGATGGCGGTCACATGTTGGGTAACAAAGGGGTTAATACCAGCTTTGTATTCTCAGCTGGAACTAAGCCCGAAATTCCTGGTGTCACACCAAAATAGACATGGCCACCATGAATTTCTAGTAAACAGTAAAAAGAAAAACACAACACATAGAAAAACATTTTTTATTAGAAATAAAACAAAAAAAAATTTAGAGACTCCATCTTTATTATAAAAAAAATCCTTTGTCTGAAGTAGTCCACAGGTAGAGCAATGTTAGCTCTGCTTAATCACTCTGTACAGATAAACGTCTAACAGTGACAGGCAAAGTTCAATCCATGGCTAAGTCATGGACTCGGGTAAACCCTGACGTCACCGCGAACATGGCCGAAAACAGCCGAAGACTGCTGAGTGACGAGCAGTGCAGTGAATATCCCCGGAAGTTAATGTTCGGACCCGAAAGCAGAATTACAATGTTTATTATTAACTATATTCTTTATTTTACAGACACCCCTGCCCCATCCCATAACTGTAAAGTTCAAGTTTGGTGTACGGGTGTAAGTTCGCATTATCTCAGAACCCAAACTCGAACTGTACAAAAAGTTTGGGCTAGTTTCCGGATCCCGAACGTCAGGGGGGTTCACCAATCACTAATCATGAACATAGACTATGGACTGATGCACCTCAATAGGCTGAATACATGGTTTAAATCCTATCCTATCCTAAACTTCATAATCCAGTATAATAAAATGAAGAAAAAACTCTTTTCTGGCACAGAGAAAACAAAAAACCATAAACAGAGACAGTATGACTGCGGGTTTCACCCGCTATGGTTCGGATTTCCACTCCTCAAAGTCAGAGCAGCAGGGAGGAGGTCTGTTACCTCCAAACACAGATCTAAGTGATTACAGAAGTCTTACTTTTACCTACTGTACAACACCCTGAGGTGAAAATATGGTGAACAGCTGTCCCACCCATCTATCATCATAGTTCATAGTATCATAGTTTTTAAGGTTGAAGGGAGACTCCAAGTCCATCTAGTTCAACCCGTAGCCTAACATGTTGATCCAGAGGAAGGCAAAAAAAACCCCAATGTGGCAAACAAGTTCCAATGGGGAAAAAATTTCCTTCCTTCGTCCACATCCGGCAATCAGACTAGTTCCCTGGATCAATACCCTGTCATAAAATCTAATATACATAACTGGTAATATTACATTTTTCAAGAAAGGCGTCCAGGCTCTGCTTACATATTAGTAGTGAATCACTCATTACAACATCATGTGGCAGAGAGTTCCATAGTCTCACTGCTCGTACAGTAAAGAATCCTCGTCTGTGATTATGATTAAACCTTCTTTCCTCAAGACGTAGCGGATGCCCCCGTGTTCCAGTCGCAGGCCTAGGTGTAAAAAGATCTTTGGAAAGGTCTCTGTACTGTCCCCTCATATATTTATACATTGTGATTAGATCCCCCCTAAGCCTTCGTTTTTCCAAACTAAATAACCCCAAGTTTAATAACCTGTCTTGGTATTGCAGCCCCCCATTCCTCTAATAATCTTGGTTGCTCTTCTCTGCACCCTCTCCAGTTCAGCTATGTCCTTCTTATATATCGGTGACCAGAATTGTACACAGTATTCTACGTTCGGTCGCACTAGTGACTTGTACAGAGGTAGAAGTATATTTTTTTCATGAACACTTATACCTCTTTTAATACATCCCATTATTTTATTAGCCCTGGCAGCAGCTGCCTGACACTGGCCACTAAAGTGAAGTTTACCATCCACCCATACACCCAAGTCTTTTTCTGTGTCTGTTTTACCCAGTGTTCTACAATTAAGTACATAATCATAAATGTTATTTCCTCTACCCAAGTGCATGACCTTACATTTATCTACATTAAACTTCAATTGCCACTTCTCAGCCCAATCCTCCAATTTACATAAATCTCCCTGTAATATAAAATTATCCTCCTCTGTATTGATTACCCTGCAGAGTTTAGTATCATCTGCAAATATTAAAATTCTACTCCGCACGCCCCCAACAAGGTCATTTATAAATATGTTGAAAAGAAGTGGGCCCAATACTGACCCCTGTGGTACCCCACTATGAACTGAGACCCAGTCCGAGTACGTACCATTAATAACCACCCTTTGTTTCCTATCACTGAGCCAGTTTTTAACCCAGTTACACATATTTTCCCCTATCCCCATTATTCTCATTTTATGTACCAACCTTTTGTGTGGCACCGTATCAAAAGCTTTTGAAAAGTCCATATACACAACATCCACTGCATTTCCCTGGTCCAGGCTTGAACTTACCTCTTCATAGAAGCTGATCAAATTAGTTTGACAGGATCGATCCCTCATAAACCCATGTTGATACTCTGTCATAAGGTTATTTTTCTTGAGATACTCCAGTATAGCATCTCTCAAGAAACCCTCAAGGATTTTACCAACCGTAGAGGTTAAACTTACCGGCCTATAATTTCCCGGCTCAGTTTTTGTCCCCTTTTTGAATATTGGCACCAAATTTGCTATGCGCCAGTCCTGCGGTACCGACCCTGTTATTAAGGAATCTGAGAAGATTAAAAATAATGGTCTATCTATCACAGAACTCAATTCCTGTAGTACTCTGGGGTGTATGCCATCCGGGCCCGGAGATTTGTCAACCTTAGTGATTTTGAGGCGGCGGCATACTTCCTGCTGGGTTAAGCAGGTAATACTCAAGGGTGAATTTATGGTACCACTGGTCATGTCATCTGCCATGGCATTTTCTTGTATAAAAACCGTAGAAAAAAAGTCATTCAGCAGGTTCGCTTTACCCTCATCCCCTTCCACCATTTCACCAAGACTATTTTTAAGGGGGCCAACACTATCGCTTTTCAGTTTTTTACTGTTTATGTAGTTAAAGAATATTTTAGGATTATTTTTACTTTCTCTCTAAATGAGTCTCTCTGTCTCAAACTTAGCTAACTTAATTTGCTTTTTACATATTTTATTTAATTTTCTATAATTATATAATGCCTCATCACTACCTACCCTCTTTAATTCTTTTAAGGCTTTCTGTTTTTCTTTTATTGCTTCCCTTACAGCTCTATTTAGCCATAGGGGTTTCCTCCTATTTCTAGCATGTTTGTTCCCATATGGTATATTTTCTGCACAAGCCCTATTCAGGATGCTCATAAAAGTCTCCCATTTGCTTTGTGTACTTTTATTACTTAGTACATCATCCCAGTTTATTGCACTAAGATCATCTCTCAACCGTTTAAAATTTGCTTTCCTGAAGTTTAGTGTCCTTGTGGCCCCTCTACTAGACATCTTACTAAAGAATACATGAAAACGTATTATTTTGTGATCACTATTCCCCAAGTAACCCCCAACTTGTATATTTTATATGCGGTCTGGCCTATTGGTTAGTACAAGGTCTAGTAGTGCTCCCCCTCTTGTGGGGTCCTGTACCATTTGTGAAAGGTAATTATCTTTCATTGTTATCAAAAATCTATTTCCTTTGCTGGAACTGCAAGTTTCTGTTCCCCAATTTATATCAGGATAGTTAAAGTCCCCCATAATAATTACCTCTCCGAGACTCGCTGCTTTATCAATTTGCTTTATGAGGAGCAAATTCTCTTGAGCTGTTCACAAAAGCCCGGCCCTGTTAAAAGCTGTTTAACTCTCTCTCTACCAGTATACTGGAGTATAACCTCTGGGTTTACATCATCTGAAGCAAATAATATCAGAGACACATATCGCCCCTCTTGTATTTTACCAGTAATTACCTTCCAAAAAAATCTAAATCCTTAAAATTCTATGGCAATGTTCTCTCTTTCCAGTGATGCAAGATAACAACAAGCATAAATGAAATGTTTACACAGTAATTGCAAACTATTCTCTCATAGGCTTTAGCTGAGTTATCATCATCTAGAAAACATTGAAGATTTTTTTAGAGAGTTTACTATTCTGCATTATGCCACAATGTTGTAAGAATTGCTAACATGCTTATTAAACTCATGAAAAATATGCAATGGACAGCCATTCAAGCTGTGCACCTAAAAGCTAAATGATTAATGTTTTGCTTTGGATCGCCCAATATTACTCCTATTTCTATTGAATTGTAAGTTACTAAGAAATTGGATATGACTAGATGTTCCCTTTTCAGATTTATGACTAGACATCACAGTAGCATACAATAGAAATGAATCAACGTTTATTCTGGCTTGCTAGTGCTAAGTCTAAATACTGATTTTCAGTGTAACTGTTTCAAAGAGAAAGACTATAAAAGCTTTTATGTGCCCTAAATACAAATCTAGCTCTTTGGGATCACACCAAACATAAACAAACAGTGAAAGTGCTTTCCTGAAATGTAAAATTTGGAAAAGATTCAGAATATTATATAGATATTCATTCAGACTCATATTTACTAAATGGTATTTCAATTTTTGTAGAATTTTCTTCTAACGTTTACTATTTTAAGATACAAATACATTAAACATTTAAGAATTAGTTTTGATAAATGTGAAAACTGTTCAGATTGTTTTATATATTTTCCTCTGTTTTGTTTTTATTATTTGAGATGCATTAATCAATTATGCATCATTCTGGATGTTCTAAATGTATTTAATAGGAAATAAATAGTGAAGAGTGAGCCCTAAAATTCTACAGTGCCCGTTATTCGAATCAAGGACCCGCTCGATTCGAGTAGCAAGTATAATAGATGTCTATAGGGAACTCAAGGATTTTACAGACCTTGTGTAACCATTGCAGGGGGAGCATGGTGTAAAGAGGCTTTTGCAGCTAGGAGCAGTCAGTACTGCACACTGTAGGTAGGTGCGGACGCCAAGCCATGAGGGCTCTGTACGTGTCCCCAGTGAAAATCAGTGTTTGAAGAACCAATTTGGCCGGGGTGTGTGACACTTACTGTTCTCTTCAGAGCAGCGTCCACCACCCCATAGTCGATCACTGTCATAGATGCAGTAGAAAGACACATGACACTGGGGTTCTCTTGGCAAAACAACGTTGAATAGTTTACTTTATCTTCCTCTGTCATAACAGACATGGCCACACTTCTATGGTTCTGCTGCTGCTTTCTCCTGGAGTACTCTGTCTTGGCCTATCCAGTATCTTAGACCTCATGCACCAGCTGACGGGCCTATGCCTTCTTTTCCCCCTTCTTTACTCTTTGGCTAACCATGTTCCTCTCCTCAGCCCTGATGGCTTCTAGTCACTCGAGATCCATTGGTCCATCTGAGGTTCTCTGACTCAATGGCCATCTAGTCCCTGGACTCTCTTATGCACGTCCCTAGGCGAGCCATAGACTTTGGACCCTTGGAGGATACATCCAGGTTCCCCGACTGGCCCAAGTTACAAGTCAACGTCCTCACTCCAGGAATCCTCCTGCTTAACTGCCATCAGGCATGTCTCTCCAACCAACCCACTAGCCATCTGTCACTCCACCCACCTTGCTCTAAGCTCCATTACTGCCAGGATAATATATCATTAACCCCTTCACGACCATGGACGGATCTTTCCGTCATGGATCGTGTCCCGGTAAGCCCCGTCAACAGCTGACATGTGTGCCTACATGTTCCGAGTGGATACGCATTCCACCCGGAACATTAACCCCTTAGATCTTGCTGCCAAAGTCTGGCAGCGAGATCTATATGCGCGCGGCCATCTTTTTTTTACTTACCGCCGCCCCCTCCGGACGTCACGTGACCGATCACGTGACGTTCGGTGGTTGCCATCGTAGCACAGGGTCATGTGATGACGCGTGGTGCTACGAAGTTTCACTTTCATTCTTCCTCGGCACGGAGCAGAGGAAAAAAGAAAGTGACTATTTCTGCTGTTTACAGCTGTATAGCTGTGATCAGCAGATAGCGATCAGCAATCGGATTGCTGATCGCTATAGCCCCCTAGGGGGACTAGTAAAATAAAATAAAAAAAGTAAAAAAAAAGTTTTAAAAAATTAAAAAAACCAAAAAACCTAAAAGTTCAAATTACCCCCCGTTCCCCCCATTGAAAATTAAAGGGTTAAAAAATAAATAAATATACACATATTTGGTATCGCCGCGTTCAGAAATGCCCGATCTATCAAAATATAAAATCAATTCATCTGATTGGTAAACGGTGTAGTGGCAAAAAAAATCCAAACGCTAAAATTACGTTTTTTGGTCGCCGCAAGTTTTACGCAAAATGCAATAACAGGCGATCAAAACATAGCATCTGCGCAAAAATGCTACCATTAGAAACATCAGCTCGAGACGCAAAAAATAAGCTATCACTGAGCCATAGATCCCAAAAAATAAGAACGCTACGTGTTTCGGAAAATGGCGCAAAACGTGCGCCACTTTTATTGGACAAACTTGTGATTTTTTTTAACCCCTTAGATACAAGTAAACCTATACATGTTTTATGTCTACAAACTCGCACCGACCTCAGGTATCATACCCACACATCAGTTTTACCATATAGTGAACACCGTGAATAAAACATCCCAAAAACTATTGTGCCATCACACTTTTTTTGCAATTTTTCCACACTTGGAATTTTTTTGCTGCTTTCCAGTACACCATATGGTAAAACTTATGGTTTCATTTAAAAGTACAACTTGTCCTGCAAAAAACAAGCCCTCATATGGCAAGATTGATGGAAAATTAAAAAAGTTACGGCTCTCGGAAGAAGGGGAGCAAAAAACAAAAATGGAAAAACGGAAAGTGCCCCGGGGCTGAAGGGGTTAATACATTTAAAATGAAGTGCACATTACATAACCAAAGCACTTTACAATGGGTTTTTGGCTGCTACACAGTCCCGGCTCTACTATATTGAGAAACTGCACATGTAATAGCATGATGCGTGTGTGTGTGTGTGTGTGTGTGTGTGTGTGTGTGTGTGTGTGTATGTGGGGGGTGTGGTTATGCACCCACCTCCTACAACAGTAAGACACATTATTCCCTCTTTTTATGCATTCCCTTGGGCTACAACTGCCAAAAACACTGGCTCTTCTCTGCAAGCCAGAAGATGAGGAGAAGCAGTAGAGGAAAGGACAGATTGGCTAAGGAAACTGGGGAAGAAGGATGGAGCCAACTGCACTGATGATGTGTGGGCTGTCATCTATTGCTGATAGGAGACAGTAATGACACAGAACAGGAGCACAGGGTGATTGTTCAAACCAAGTACAGGCATTTGGTGCATCAAGACAGAGCAAATAATTTAAATACACCTTTTTATCTGTTTGTTTTCCCTATATCTCCACACTCCCCTCTTCTTTATTTGATGGTTCTGGCTTCATAGAGTCAGGGAAGGGAGGAGAAAGATAAAAAACAAGCAGGAGGGAGGGTCAATTTAAATGATTAGCCCTGCAATGATGTGCTGACCACCTGTACTTGGGTTTAAACAGTCATTCTGTGCTGACAGAGTCCATTTAAGTGTTTCAACCTCATCTCTTGCAAATGCCTACAGAGCCCAAGTTGACGCATAGAAGAAAAGGAAGACCCTTCTGTATTGCTCTAGAGCTCCCTGCAAAATTTCAGTGGAGGCAATGCGCCATAATGAGGTGAGAACTAGAAATGAGCGAACCTCCCAAAGTTCAATACAGTTCATGCTCATTGAATTCTCCTGTGTTCGCTGAACGGTTTGAAGAACATATCCAAACCTCATTGAATGCAATTGGAGGAAACATAAAGGCATAGACAACACCTTTAGGTGGGCCCAAAAGCTGCCAAAACAGCTCAAACCATTTTACAGTGCAGCGACACTGTTGTGGCACAGCCATTAGCTATTAAGATAAGAAATATTGAGGTGGATGAGTGACATGTTTAGGCCTGGTGCTCTGAGACCTCCTGCCACTATAGACAATACACAACTTTTAGACCCAACTTGGAGTCTCCACATTTCCAAAAATTAGGAGCAGACACCAGAAAAGGTGGCATCAGTTACCCCAGAGTACAAATAGTATAATGGTGCAGCATGGATGCATGGGACGGGGTCTGGAACAAGATCTGGCCCAGCATTTCTAGTAAACTTTGATCAGTAACAGTTGCCTGAGTGACAGGTATAGGCCTGGTGCTCTGAGACCAGTGCCACTACAAATATACACAACTTGAAGACTCAACTTGGAGTCTCCACATTCTCAAACATTAGGGACAGACACCAGAAAATGGGCATCAATTGCTCCAGAGTACCAATAGTGTCTTTGGGCAGCAGTCAGGTCATGCATGTGACAGGGTCTCGCCCACCAATTACAGCTTTCAAATTAAGTTAAAATGAAAAGGTAGGTGGATGAGTGGTGTGGGCCTACTGTCCTTGGAGCCCTCCTACTACAT
Source organism: Anomaloglossus baeobatrachus (assembly GCF_048569485.1). Classification (NCBI taxonomy): domain Eukaryota; kingdom Metazoa; phylum Chordata; class Amphibia; order Anura; family Aromobatidae; genus Anomaloglossus; species Anomaloglossus baeobatrachus. Next base: position 330,836,554 of record NC_134353.1, read on the forward strand.
GCAACAGCTAAAACTGCTTTTCTGCTCAGCCAGTTAGGTGGCAGCAATATTAGCTTCTTAGACTGTTATTACTAGAGACATTTAAGGATAGTAAAAGAGGTAGATGAGTGAAAGATAGCTGCATGGCTGCCAGTCAGGGAGCTCTACTGCTACAGGCAACACACAAGGAGACCCAATCAGTGTTAGACTGAGAATCCTACTATGCTAAAATGAAGGCTATATCAAACATGAGGGTAAAATACCAATGTCATGGTGGAAGGGGGAATAGGCATGGTGTTGTGATGTATTGATGTTGCAGTCATACCTGTGGATTAAACAGATTGGCTGTCCGATCAGGACTAGTGGTGACACTCAAGGATAGTTATCAGGGAATTACTTGGTATATTTCTGCTAAACACTTAAGGAGCAACACTTCTTGAGACAAGCACAGAGTGGAAAATACCGAGGTCATGGTGGAAGGGGGAATAGCCATGGTGTTTGAGTTATACGAGGGGTAGGTGCAAATGTTACTGAAAGCTCTACTGAACAAACACCAGCTCATTATACCAAAGACAACTGACAATTTCTGTTACTGGATGGGCTCCTCAACTCCCTTTCTTTGGCAGTCGCACAGAGGAACAACTTGTAGATGAGGGCCAGAAAGACCATGTGCTTCATTAAATGGCAAGTGTGGCATCAAGTGGCCTCTCCTCCTCTTCCTCCAGCTGAACATCACACACAATACAGTCCTCCGAGGTGGCACCCCAATTACCCTTGTTTCTCCTCCCCTTGTCACAACTCTCCATCCACCCAACTGACTGTGGGGAACTCAGATGGATGAGTCTGCAGAGCTATTCACACATTCTATTCCATGGGCGTCTGAGGTCAGCAACAAAGATTCACAGACTCAAGAGGATAAAAGCATCTGTACCATTGGTCACAATACTTGTCAGTTGGATCCGGAGCCAGATGAAGTAGGGTCAGAGCAGAATCCAAAACTTCATCACCAGACGTTAACCCCCAGTGGTAGATCATAATGATACTCAGATACCTGAGGCACACACGTACTTTACTGTGCTGTCAGGGCAGAAAGAGAATTAGAGTGTCTCTCAGTGAGAGGAGTGGGATGACAGAGAGGATGACGATGAGATTCTAGAACGAACATCCCCCGACTAGAGCCCTCATTCACTATTATTTTTTTTTTTAAAAAAAAGTTCTACCGTAATCCATAGCGATGTCCCCCAACATTCTCCAAAAGTGAACCAGAAAGACATAAAAAGAGAAAATTATTAAAGAAATAAAGACAAATGACACCCTCAAGTCTTGAAATCCCCAAAGCTTGCAGAACAAACCTATCCATCTACCATTTACTCCACTGCTTCTGATTCTTCCACCACTTCTAGGGCCTCGACCTGCACCCTCAACCTTATCATTAAAGTACCACACATTCCCACAGTGCAGAGAGTCCCCCTCCCCCTCTGTAAAGCACAGCCATTGCTCACCGCAATCAGGCTGTGCTTAAATTAATATGCACTGGAGAATGTAGTCACACAGCTGCAGAGTTGTGGACCACTATCCAGGCCGAGTTTCAACAATGGCTATCTCCACTGAGCCTGGAGAAAGGGAAGGCCATGTGCAATAATGGTGTGAACCTCGTAGTGGCCCTGCACTGGGGCAGCCTCACACAAAAGCCTTGCATGGCTCACCTCTTCAAACTGGTTGTACAGAATTTCTAGGGCATTATCCCCACCTGGATGTGCTGCTACAGAAGGAATGGTTGTTTTGTGCTCAATTCCATCATTTGCACCCCACGACTCATAGACTTGCATCACTACAGAGGTCTTTCAGCCTACCTATTAACCAGTTGACATGCGATGTGCTGATATGGTGGAATTCCACTCTGCACATGTTGCCATGACTGCGCGAGCAGAAATGTACTCTGGTCCAGTACGTCATGACACATAGCCTGGGCTTAGGCAGGTTCGGTCGTGGGGCAAATCACGTTTGCAGACTGGGCACAGATGAAGGACTTCTGCACCCTTCTGCACAGTTTTAAAACAGCTACTAAGATGGTAAGTAACAGAGAATGATGAAGTAGGGCTTGCACGGCCGCGCCAGTGACCACTCTGAACGTAGAGAGTTAATGTTCCTTTATTTCATCTATAGGTCGACGCGTTTCTGGAGTCTCTGCTCCCTTCCTCAGGACACACAGGAAAAAAGGACATCAAATCTGCTAGAGCATGAGGACTGCAAGATCTATATACATTCCGTCATGATGACGTCAGAAACCAACCTCTTTCTTAAAAAAATCGGCGGGAAAGGCACAACAAAAAATAAAAAAACACACACATGACTGAAAATGACGTGGTACAAAAATGTGAACAAGACATGAACAAAAATACATATGATAATATAACCGTATTATCTCATAAAATAATGAATTGTAATAAACGGAATTTTGAGACAAGAAATGTGTGGATTAATGTGTATTAAACAAGGTGCGGGAGTAAAACACTATAATTTCAACACAACTCAAAAAAAACTCAAAAGCGGCCTCGAACCACTAGAGTATTTTCTTCTTTCTTATAAGGATAGCACATCAAGGGAGAACAAAGACCATGTCTCCACCAAAGATGTAGTGAAATCATCGCTGAAAACCAAGTGACCAGGAAAAAGAGCAACTATTAAGTGTAGCCGTGAAGGAAGATACGTCAAATTACCAGTGCAAGTGACTACGTAACAAAGATGTGGGAGAGTCAGCGTAAAGCGCCGGAGATTGGGTGAGGAGAGTTCAGAGCGTGGGAAAAAATTGAAGTGCGCATGTCAGAAATTTAAGATCGGGAGCTTGTAAGTCATCCGAGAAAACCAGCTCCACAAAGGGGGTTATCTGCCGGCTTCTGTAATAACTACAGCGCCCGTTAATATGAAAAAGGCACCAAAACGAAAAACACAAAAGGGAATATCATGAAAAAATACGCATACTCGCTAGCCAAAAATGTATCTATAAATATGTAGCAATATAAAACTGATAAAAATCAGCGCTCATAGGAATTATGGCATAAAACTAAAGATATGTAAAAAATATATATATATATATATATATATCACAAAAACTGATATTTATATATAAGCTCCCGATCTTAAATTTCGCCGATTTTTTTAAGAAAGAGGTTGGTTTCTGACGTCATCATGACGGAATGTATATAGATCTTGCAGTCCTCGTGCTCTAGCAGATTTGATATACTTTTTTCCTGTGTGTCCTGAGGAAGGGAGCAGAGACTCCAGAAACGCGTCGACCTATAGATGAAATAAAGGAACATTAACTCTCTACGTTCAGAGTGGTCACTGGCGCGGCCGTGCAAGCCCTACTTCATCATTCTCTGTTATCAGCCATCCTGGGTGCTGCTGCCTTTGGCCTGGAATCTATGCCTGCATAGTAGTTGTGACTGTCACAACTCTTTGGGTGAGTGCAATTTATGTTATCACCCTAACATCACTCGGGTAAGACCCTATTGCGCTTCTCTTTTCCACAGTTTTTTACTTCACTAAGATGGTAAGCACTGATGTTGCCATCATCAGCATCACTATTTTGGTCATCTTTATGCTGATGCTGATGGTTTTATTCTATTTCTATCTTATCATAACAATACGAGCATCATGTTGCAGATAGTGTAGAAAGAAGGCGCTTATATGTCGGACGCTTCCGAGAGGTTCAAGTCCATGGTGTGTTAGTGGCAGGGTAACACTCAAGCTTGCTTCCTCCGTCTCTTCCCACCAACCACGGTCAACAGAGAAGGAATCAATATTTTGTTCATCTCCTGACTATAACGCCCTCATCACCTCTTCCTCCTCCATTTGTTCCTCGTCTCCTGCACCTTCAATTACAGTTTGTATGGTACTATGAGCAGCCCTTGATCGCTGTGTTCTACTCTCTCATGCCACCCGCCTATGCAATGACAGTCCAGATCTTATAGATATTGCTCTCCCTTCCTCATCCTCTTTTGCTTCCTCCTCAAACTCTGGGACCACCACCTTCGCCTGCAAACTATTGACTGGACTGGAAGTACCCAACATTCAGAAGAGCGGTCACAGCAGACACAGGTATGTCTGTCACCGCTGGTGATGCTGCATTGAATAGCATGTTAGTACGCCCCAGTGGGCGTACTAACATGCTAAGAGGGCGGACTAGACGGGGGATATAATGCCCTTGGGACTAGTACCTGCACTCTTTAGCATAGGATAAAAGATAAAAGATAAAAGATCTTTAGAAATATTTTTTCTACAATCCCTTTATCAATACTACTAGATACAGGGATGGTTAGGCAGGGATTAGCAATATGCACCCAGAAATGCTCGTGGTTCTGGGTGCAAATTGCTCCAGACAGGTTCCCTTTAATATATTTTTTACTTGACTGTTACATCAGCCCTGGGCCTTCATCTTCTGCTCATTCTCCATTACTTTGAACTAGGTTACTGTGCTAAGTTGGCAAATAGAAATGAGAGCACAAAAAAAGTGAAAAAGTTGCACTGAAGTCCAAAAAAATATATTTAGCTTTTCATATACTCTTATGATAACAGTGGGGAGCAAAATTGTTGTTGCATCCAAAAAAACACTTGCTCCCGCTTAATTCGAGTGTGCTGATCTCAAACTTGACATTAGTTTTTCTCTGTAAGCTACATGTTTTTTTCCAATTCAAGATTTTAGATTTTCATCTTATTGTACAAATTTCAATATGTAGTTTAACATAATGAAGTAGAATGTCTTCTTGGGCATCATCTTTGTGAAAATTTAATAATGTAATGCACTAATACACTAAAAGATAGGATTGCTTCAGAATTTGTCTACAATTTCGAAATAGAACATATTAAAACACCTATTTTAATCATACAATTTGTGCAAAACTTATTTTAATTCTATTCAAGCAAAAAAATCCTCAAGAAAAACATATACAAGCAATACTTTGATGACCATAACTCCAAAATAGGAACTCCAGAGTCTTGACCATACTACACATATACAGTAAATCCATCATATTACTGCAGCTGAAACCGCAATGAATAAACTCCTTATATAAGTATGGAGCATTCACTCAGTGTTCTGCAATCCTTAACATAAGAGTACAATTTTCTGTTAAAAAATTCAAGGATTTGCTACGTATTCTGTGCTCTCATTTACTTGTAGAAGAAAATGAATAGATGTAGAATTCATATTTTTGGGTTGCCACAAGATTACAATAAAAGGCAGTCTAAACATCGTATGTACCCCAAAATGGTATCAGTAAAAACATCAGCTCAGGGTGCAAAAAATAAGTGACAAAAGTAATTTTTTTTCCTTATTTTTCAAAAAAAACCTATACATGTTTGGCATTTACGTACTTGTACTGAACTGGGGAGTCATATTGCTTTGTCAGTTTTACCATATAGTGAATATGGTAAATACAAAAAAAAAATAAAAAATAAAAAAACATTGTGGAATTGCACCTTTTTTTGCAATTTCACTTGTAATTTTATTCTCATTTTCCAGCACACTGAGTGGCAGAACGAATGGTGTCATTCAAGAGTGCAACTCGTCCTGCAAAAAAAAAGACTTCATATTGCTATATTGGCAAGAAACTAAAAATGTTATGGCTCTTGGAAGAAGGGAAGGCAAAAACTAAAACAGAAAAATGCAAAATCACCCAGGGTTGAAGGGGTTCAATTGTCAATGTCATGCATTATCACCTTGCCTAGCATATTCTTATACGATGTTTTTGGAAAGTAATAATATGCAACAGAATTATTCCAGGTTTCAATTAACACAAAATTGCCTGATGGCTGCATATATTTAGGGTTGGCGCAAAGAAGCATAAAACATACCAATTCTAGGTAAAAGCTGGTAATTACTGGGGAAAAAAGTCTTAAGTTTTCCATGTCAGAGGTCACAAGTAAAAAGACTGGGTAAACATAGGGTATTTCCCTAATGGATCTGTCTGGTGAGAAGTTTTATTTGAACAAATTTCAATATCAGTAAAAACTACTGTACAAACACTGATGCTATCTATGTTTATGTAAAGAAAAGAAGAGTTGAATAAATTCTTTTTATTGTGAACTTTTTCCTTGGACTGGATTTTAGACCCTTGGTGTAGTATGTCTGGTAAGTCACAGCATTCACCCTTTTGAAGTGCAACTGATACTGAAGTTGTTTTGAGCCTTTAGAAACAGCAGAAAATCCTCCGGCGCAGCTCAGGACATACTACAAATAAACTTGTCACGGTGTGCCTACAAGCTGCTGTTTTTGAGTAACGTCACTATAGCTCCTACTAAAGAGTTTCAGAAGCATAAGCATTACAAAGAATAATACAACCCTCAGCATGGAACCAAAGAAAGAAAGAACAGTGAGATATTTAAACCTATACAATTCTTTCACAATTCTTTTTAAATACTTGGGTGTTCTACATAGGAATATCATCCCCCTGCAGAAGCATCCAAAATGTTAGTCATATTATTTACTAAGCTTTGATGTGTGTCTCTCATGTCTAAAGTCAACTAATAGGAATGTAAGGGTCTTCATACCCATGTCTGCTTCTTTTGAGAGGAAACTGTGAATACCGAGACACCACTTATTCAAAATAGTCAAACAAAAGAAGCCCTTTTTATATGCAACTGTACAGTAAGAAATCAAACAATTTCTCATAAAAGACCCACATTGTTGAATATGAACATACGTATTTAATATTGCTTTCATGGGAGTAAGAGAGATTATTTAACAGCTGCTTCTTGAAAAATGGCTTACAAGTACAGTAGGTTTGAAGAAGGGTACGTGTATCTATGATAAGCTTCTAGAGAAAAAGAAGTAGTGTCCGTATGGTCACCTTCTTAAGAATAAGGCTATGTGCGCACGTTGCGTTCAGTCACTGCAGAAATTTCTGCAGCGATCTGAAGAGCACATGTGACGCCCTGGGCAAGCCAGGGGTCACAGGTCACAACACCACCACACCCCACACTCCAGGTAGTAGGCACATCACAGCTAAACTACAAATCCTTGTTGCCTTACTCCAGAAGTTTGATGATGCACACCAGGGGGTGGGCCAGGCGGTTGGCTCCGCCCACCGAGGAGCTCACAACTCTGGAGGTGGGAACACCAGGCAGATTAGCCCAGGCAGGGCAAGAGTGAAGTTGAGTTAAGTAGAGGAGTTAAGAAAGGGAAAGTGAAAGCAGGAAAGTGGTAAAGGAGGAAATCAAGTGAAGTGACAGAAGAGAAAGAAAGCCTGAAGGGTCCAGCTTTGTGTAGGGCCAGATCAGCAAGGTCAGCGACGGCGGTGACTGTCTGGAGGGGGACCGTTTGGAAGTTCCTGGAAGGACCCCGTTGGCTGTGTGCCCGGTGGTCTGGAGCAGTGTTCCGAAGGACAGTCAGCACCAGGGCAGGGGCCTCTCGGACCCCGACAAGGCTAGGAGTCACCAAATTTGCCGAATCCGTCAGTGACGGGGACGCAGATCCCCCAACAACCAAGTCCCGATTGAAGGCAACAGCCCAACCTGAAGCAGAGAGACACCGCCACCGCCACGGCACCAGTTTCTCAGGGCCAGCGCCTGCGGGCAAAGTGTAGAGCTCCTCCGGCCCAGATTGCAGTCGGGGAGCGGGTAACCGGAGGGAATCCACCGCTACCACAAGTCAAACATAGGTGCAAGGAAGAGGGACATCACCGTCACCTACCGGGAGTGCAGGTGCAGCCGTCTGTGGAACCGTCCTACCAGCCGTTTGGTTTACCGTACAAACTATGTCCACGTCTCAGGCTGAGTGAGTACCACAGTGCCGCAAGGCACAGCGCTGCCCCCCCGCGTCCCTGCGCCCACAAGGTCCCGCACCTCACAAACCTCCACCGGGCCCCGGGATCACCAACCCCTACCCACGGAGGGGCAACACAACACCTGGCTGCTCCGCATCACCATCCCCGGGAACCCCGTATAGAGCAGCGGTGGTGAAATCACCACAACCGTGGGTGGCGTCACGGACAATAATCATCCCCACACCCAACAAATCCCTTTCACTCACGGGCGAGGAGTGCCGCTCGGGAAACCCCCGGGATCCGGCCTACAGCTCGAGCCACCACTGAGCAGCGGCCGCCGGACCCGAGCAGAAGGGGGTGAGCGTAGTGTGCTGACACCCTCCTCCCCGCCCGCGACAATTTGGCGTCACGAACAGGATCTTACCGCTCTGCCGTTTGGTAGAGGTGCGCCTTGTTACCGCCGGAGGTATCCGGCAGAAAAATTTCAGAAGCCGCCATCTTTGGCGCGAAAAGTTCCCGCTCGAGCGTCTTCTCGAGCAGTAGAGGCGCGAAGGCCAAAACCCCGCCCCGAGAGAGGAGGGGCCGGAAAGAGCTAAGGGGGACGCGATGGCGGCTGGACGCATGTAGCTGCGGCTATAAAAGCAGGGACGCCAGGACCCTGCGAGTATACCGTTCCTGGAAGAAAGAGAAAGACACCATGTGGATGCCGTCCCGAAACACCGTGGCCCCCGTACCGGGAACCGCAGCGTGGGTGGAAATCCGGACCACGCAGCTCCATCTAAGGCTGCAGGTCAAAATGCAGCTCCTCTTGGAGGAGTGGGAGACCGACATGGCGGACGTTATAGCCACCGTGCGGAGACGCGAGGAGGAAGCGGAGGAAGGGAGGGTGAGTGACCCACGCCCCTATGTCCCGGAGGGCCTGGTCGCTGCGGCTGAGGGACCCGGTCCAAGCCCTCTGCCCCCGTTGCCTCCCTCGCCACCCGTCTCGGGGGCTGTGACCCCGCCACTAGGCCCGCTACCACCGCAATCGGTAGCGATACCCAGCCCGTCCGCCCCAGCGGACCGACCTGTAGCCGGAGCCCGTAGCAAACCGGAGGTGTTGCCATGGAAGGCCCCGAAGATTGTGCCAGAGACAGTCCCCGAGCAGTTTCCCGGGCCGGAGCTGATGGCCCGCTCCGAGCCGAAGGCCCAGCAGCGGAAAGCCCCTATGCCCATCCCCCACACCTCGGCTGAGGTGGCGCCGGGTTGTTGCTGCAAGGCAGCGCCCAAGGCCATGACACCGCGGGATACGCCGCCCACCTTCCTGACAGTGGGTAACGTTCTGGATGTCCCGCAGGGCCCGACTCGTGCGCCGGCGCCGGCAGCGGCGCCATATTGGGATAGGGAGCCGACCAAGCTGGGCCTGGAGATCGCGGAGAGGGAGAGAAGGAAGGCCGAGCTGGTGGCCCGAGCCATTCGGGAGAAAGAAAATCTGCGGCAAGCGACCTTCCGTGTCCGGGGCCCGATGTATGAAGGGCAGGTGAGGCGGTTTGATGTCCGCCGGGGCTACGGGTTTATATATGAACCGGGCCTGGAGGCCGAAGTGTTTGTGGCCCGGCGGGATGTGAATGCCCACCTGCCCGAGGAGCATCCTGGCCGTAACTTCATGCCGGGAGACATGGTGCGGTATACCCGACACTGCGGAGAGAGGGGGTGGTTTGCCCTGGATGTGAAGCTCAGGGGCAGCAATGAGAGCAGGGTGAGCTCTGCACCCCCTCCCTCGGATGAAGCAGCAGAAGGACCGGAGTAGGGCAGCGGATGCCTGTTGCACCGTCCCCGTTGGGACCACCACTTTGTTTGTTGTTGAAAAGTTTTGATGAAAATGAAAAATGATACCGAAGTTTAACCTGATTTGCCTTTGTGATTGAACCGGCTGGAGCCGGCACCGTTGTCCCCGTGGGGACCGTTTAAAGTTTAATTGGCATGGGAACTATCCATGGACATGCCCGTGAACTTGCAGGGCACCACAAACGTTAAGTGGCTTGTAAATATGTTGGTTACCGTTACCGTTTCCGCAATGCCGCCTCCGGAGAGGCAGGTTGGAGGGAGGGCCCTCAGCAGAGCAGGCTGGGGCCCAGCCACCAAAGGAACCGGTGGCCACCCTCTGGAGGGAAGGACAGATCCCGCTCGGGTAACTTGTGCTGGACTGTGGGTCAAGGGGTGCTGCCTGGGCTTTAGGGGCAGCATCAGGGCCAGGTTGCTTGGGTGGGAGAGAGCGGAAACCGTGACCGTAAACCGTTGCAACGTTTAAGTAAATGTGCCTCCCGTCTTGGGAAGAGTTATTAAAAATGTTATTCATGTTTTCTTAACCTTGTTACCCCCCTTTTACAGAAAAATAAAACCGGTGTAGGACGGCAGCCCGCGGACGGTCTGCATTTTGCTAAGGGGGAATGTGACGCCCTGGGCAAGCCAGGGGTCACAGGTCACAACACCACCACACCCCACACTCCAGGTAGGCACATCACAGCTAAACTACAAATCCTTGTTGCCTTCCTCCAGGAGTTTGATGATGCACACCAGGGGGTGGGCCAGGCGGTTGGCTCCGCCCACCGAGGAGCTCACAACTCTGGAGGCGGGAACACCAGGCAGATTAGCCCAGGCAGGGCAAGAGTGAAGTTGAGTTAAGTAGAGGAGTTAAGAAAGTGAAAGTGAAAGCAGGAAAGTGGTAAAGGAGGAAAGCAAGTGAAGTGACAGAAGAGAAAGAAAGCCTGAAGGGTCCAGCTTTGTGTAGGGCCAGATCAGCAAGGTCAGCGACGGCGGTGACTGTCTGGAGGGGGACCGTTTGGAAGTTCCTGGAAGGACCCCGTTGGCTGTGTGCCCGGTGGTCTGGAGCAGTGTTCCGAAGGACAGTCAGCACCAGGGCAGGGGCCTCTCGGACCCCGGCAAGGCTAGGAGTCACCAAATTTGCCGAATCCGTCAGTGACGGGGACGCAGATCCCCCAACAACCAAGTCCTGATTGAAGGCAACAGCCCAACCTGAAGCAGAGAGACACCGCCACCGCCACGGCACCAGTTTCTCAGGGCCAGCGCCTGCGGGCAAAGTGTAGAGCTCCTCCGGCCCAGATTGCAGTCGGGGAGCGGGTAACCGGAGGGAATCCACCGCTACCACAAGTCAAACATAGGTGCAAGGAAGAGGGACATCACCGTCACCTACCGGGAGTGCAGGTGCAGCCGTCTGTGGGACCGTCCTACCAGCCGTTTGGTTTACCGTACAAACTGTGTCCACGTCTCAGGCTGAGTGAGTACAACAGTGCCGCAAGGCACAGCGCTGCTTCCCCGCGTCCCTGCGCCCACAAGGTCCCGCACCTCACAAACCTCCACCGGGCCCCGGGATCACCAACCCCTACCCACGGAGGGGCAACACAACACCTGGCTGCTCCGCATCACCATCCCCGGGAACCCCGTATAGAGCAGTGGTGGTGAAATCACCACAACCGTGGGTGGCGTCACGGACAATAATCATCCCCACACCCAACAAATCCCTTTCACTCACGGGCGAGGAGTGCCGCTCGAGAAACCCCCGGGATCCGGCCTACAGCTCGAGCCACCACTGAGCAGCGGCCGCCGGACCCGAGCAGAAGGGGGTGAGCGTAGTGTGCTGACACCCTCCTCCCCGCCCGCGACACACACGTGCGCTTCAAATCGCTGCAGAAAATGTCTGTAGTGAAAACAAAAAAAAAGCCGATTCCATGCGCTCTGCCTGCAGCTCCTGCCATAGACAGAGCAGGGGCTGCAGGCAAAGTGCACGGAAGAAGTGACATGTCACTTCTTAGAACGTGCGCTTCGGGCAGTAGCCGAAGCGCTGCACTCTAAGACGCCACGTGCGCACGGCTCCTGCATAATCTTCATAGATTATGCAGGGGACGCAGGACGCATGCAGTTACGCTGCGCTACAAAGCGCAGCGTAACTGCATGTAATTACGCAACGTGCGTACATTGCCAAACTCTAAATGATAGCTTTCCTTCAGTACCAATAGTTAGTAACAGATTAAAGCCAAACCCTGGCCACTTACCCTGATCAGAACTATCATTAGTCACCTTCCCACTATAGTGATTTTGAGGGTTGGTGGTTTTATTCTGACAGTCATGTAATATGACTGTGGGGGTCATTGTAAAGTATGTGGGTCCCTCACACATTGTAGGGACTATAGTAGGGGGCCCTCATAAAGTGTTGGGGCCACTTTATGGGGGCCTTCACAGTAGTCCTTACAATGTGTAATGGACCCCCACATTAACCCATACACTGTATCATGGGACCCCACAGTAGCCCCCATACTCTATAATGGATCCCCACAGTAGCACCACACTGTTTGAGGGTCCCGCAGTAGCCCCCAGACTGTATGTGGGACCCCAGAGTAGTCCCTAAAAAGTGTGAGGGGCCTATATACTTTACATTTATCCCACAGTCATATCACGTTATAATTACAATAAAAACATATACTCACCTAATCCAGGATTCTGATGAGTCCACTTGCAAAGTGCCCATGATTACTTCACTGTGCTTTGACTCCGGTGTTCTGTGTGTACGCTGGCGTGACTGTTGTTTCATCACCCTGACACACTGTAGACTGTAGACTTAAAGCGACCTGCGGTTTACAGAACAAAGAGCGGTAGCACAGGAAGATCGATCATGTCTCCCTACTCTACCACAGAGCTTAACTTCACACCAAAACAGTAAAGGCTAGCAGTAGCTCTGGATGGGCCTTATTAAGTGCAGTGCCCAGAGCAACCATCCCCTCTACACCCCCAGTAGTTATGCTACTGGTCACAGTGCATATTTGTGACAATTCCTTAAGTTTTGAGTGAAGGTTGGTGGCTTATTTTATTATTTTCATCCATAGTAAAGGAAAATAGTAAACCTTTTTAAAATTAAAAAAATAAAGAATGAAGTAAACCTTAGTACACCTTTCATTTATCTTATTGCCCATACCTGACATAATAATGAGACCTATACAGACCCTAATGCCTCCACTTATTAGAGATGAGCGGACTTGTTCGATAAAATCTCAGATTCGGTACAAGTCTTGACCTGTTCGGTTCGGGCTCGGAAATCTGAACCCTTTTCCCAAAAGTCGGCAATGTTCAGTTTTGTTCAATATAACTTACAATTGTAACGGTTTGTAGCTTTTCTAATACTATACTTTTATTTTGGCTACTATAGTGGTGCTGTATGATGAACTGGGGGAACATGTTTGATGACAGGAGGGGGTGGGGAGAGGTTAGTAGAATGGCTAACTTTTTTTATGTGTGGATTTTCGTCAGTCAATCAGGGTGCAGAAAACATCCACAATATTCAGACACAGGGGTTTGTGTCATTGGCTGTGTAAGACACATGTCTCTCTACATGTAAAATGTGGATATCCAGTGTCGGCACCATTTTGTGATTGCTAAAGCTTAATGATGGTGATGCCGCCACTGCTGCTAGTCAGTTAGCTTACCTAGAGGTTTAAACATAGGTAGTTGAGATAGTTAGGACATAGGGTGATAGTGTAGAATAGGGAAGTACAGTGTAGGGAACTTAGTGTGCCACAAATTGGAATGTCATTGTCGCGGGCGGAGGAGGGGACGCTGCACTCTCCCACTGCTCGGGTCCGCCTGCTGCTGCTCGGTGGCTCAAGCGGTGGGCCGGATCCCGGGGACTCGAGCGGCGCTCCTCGCCCGTGAGTGAAAGGGGGGGGTGGTTTGGTTTAGGGATATTGTCCGTGACGCCACCCACGGTTGTGGTGAGGTTGTGACACCACCGCTGCTCTGGACGGGGATCCTGGGAGCGATGAGTTCTTCCCCTCCGTGGGTAGGGGGGTTGGTTGTCCCAGGGCCCGGTGAGGGAGGGGTGGCAGGCGGGCTACGGGGCCTGGTGAGGTGCAGGGTCGCGGGGGCAGCGCAGTGCCGCACAGCACAGTGGTACTCACTCAGCCAATGACGAATGCAAAGTCTCCGGTGAAACAAATGGCTGGATGGATGGGTCCCACAGACGGCTGCGGTGTTTCTCCTCCCGGTAGGTTGATGGTGACTGCCTTTCCCTGCACCTATGTTGTGTTGACAGTTCCAGTAGCTTCCCACCGGTAACCCGCTCCCCAGCTTGGAGGGATGCTGAGGGAGCCCCTTTTGCCTGCAGGCTCTGGCCCTGGGAACTGTAGCCTTGGCGGTGACTGTGTTTCCCTTTACGGTTTGAGCTGTTGCCTTCAATCGGGTCTTGACTGCTGGGAAACCCCAGAGGTTCCCTTCGCTAACGGATTTGACCGGTTTTACGGCGACTCCTAGCCTGGTCGGGGTCCGTAAGCCCTGCCGAATGGTGCTGGCTTCTCTCTGCTCCCCGATCCGGTACCGGCGGGCCACCGCCCGTCCCCGGTCCTTACGGTTTACTTCAATCAGCCTCTCCTGCAGGCGGTCACCACCGTCTGCCAACCTTGCTGTTCCGTCCGGGCCACACACCTGGACGCCTTCAGTCTCCTCTACTGCCACCTCACTCTCCAAAACTCAACTCTCTTCTCCCTCCTTTTTCCCGCCTCCAGGACTTTGAACTCCTCGGTGGGCGGGACCAACCGCCTGGCCCACCCCCTGGTGTGGACATCAGCCCCTGGAGGGAGGCAACAAGGATTTTAGTTTGACTTTGGTGTGCCTAGCCAGGGTGTGGGGTGTGTTGTTGCAGTACCTGTGACGTCCTGGCTTGTCCAGGGCACCACATTCCCCCTTAGTAAAATGCAGACCGTTCCCGGGCTGCCCGTCCATCACCGATTTTATTTTTGTTAACTGTAAAAGAGTAAAACGGTAAAACACATAAAAACATCACAGACATTTTCAACGGTACGGCTTCCGCTCTTCTCCCACCCAAACAACCTGGCCCTGATGCTGCCCCTAAGAAGTGGACAACACCCCTTGACCCCAGTCCAGAACCAGGCTGCCCAAGCGGTTACGGTCTCTTTCAGGGGACCCGCGTCCATGGGGACCCCTGAACCCCCGGAGGATCTCCACCGGTTACGGTAGTGTCGGGCCTGGGCCATCCCTTCACTCCAGGCCCATCCTCCAAATCAGCCTCTCCGGAGGCGGTAACGGTATCAAGCCAACACATTTTTATTTACATCCCACTAAGTTTGTGGTTGCCCTGCCAGTTCTCGGGCTTGTCCGTAAGAAGTCCCTTACGCAACGGTTGCAGAAAGTCCCTACGGGGACTAGTTGCCGGCAACGGCCGGTTCAATCAAAGTTCCAATCAGGTGACATCTTCGGTTAATTACTTTTATAATTCACAACTTTTAAACTGGTCGTCCCAATGGGGACAACTTGCAGCAGAGCTTTGCTGCCATCACTCCGACTTTTCCTCTGAGGTGGCCTCATCCTCTGCCACCAACATATCGAACATGCAGTGGCAGGCCTGCTGGGAGAGGGGTGCCCAGTATCCATTCCCACCGGTGCGCAGACTATAGAAAACCACCGGCTCTCCTTCATAGCGGAGGCGCTCACTCGCCTCCTCGGACTCAGAGAGGGGGCCGGTGCCGGGACCGGAGTCATTATCAACTGTCTCTGCGCCAGGCGGGTTGCCGCCAGCTGCCGCAGTCTCCGGGTTTCCGGCACTCAGCACGCCAGGTTTTTCGGTGATAGCACGGGGCAGCAGGTCAGGTCGGTCAACACTGAGGCGCCCCCTGGGTAAGGGCGGGGACGGTACGAGGGCCGAGACCGGACCGGGCCCCCCAGCCGCAATGGCCGGTCCCTGTGGGAGATGGAGGCATAGGTCAATCGCTGGCTCCGTCACTTTGGTTCCCATCTCACACATTGGGGCAGTCGCAATCAGCGCCTCCACCTCATTGGTCCACTGCTCCATCATGAGGTATATCTGGTTCTGCTGGCGGTGGTTGAATTCAACTACTCTGGCCTTAATTCACGCTAAGGTCCCGGGCTCGAGCTCAGCGCCTGGTGCAATCCTTGCCGGGGGCTCTGATACATCTTCGTTAAGGGGCCGCGGTCTCGGCGGCTCCCAAAGGAGCGGTTCAGGGCGGCCCCGAGCGTCTGCAGCTGGTCGGTCCACCGGGGCGGATTGGCAGGGTATTGCTACCGGTTGAACGGGTAGCAGGCCTAGTGGCGGGACGGCAGCGACTAACACGAGTAGCGGGGGAGGCGGCAGGGTGAGTGGGTGCAGGCCGGGCCCCCCAGCTGCAGTGGCTGATCCCTCAGGAATACAGGGGCGTGGGTCCCTTACCCGCTCCTCCAAATCTTCCTCCACCTCGCGTCTCTGCATAGCAGCCACCACATCCGCCATGTCGGTCTCCCACTCCTCCAGGAGGAGATGCATGCGGGCCTGCAGACGGTTACTCAGCAGGGCGGTCCGGTCCTTCACCCACGCCACGGAGCCTGGTGCGGGGACCACAGGGTTGTTGGCTGGGCTGTGCATCTCGGCCATGGTGCTTTCCAGGAACCCAGTATGGCCGCAGAGTCCTGGCATCCCTGCTTTTATAGCCGCGGGCTACATGCGGCCAGACGCCATCCGACCCCCTTAGTCTTTTTTTGGCTCCTCCTCTACAGGGGCGGGGTTTCGGTTTTCGTGCCTCCACTACTCGGGAAGACGCTCGAGCGAGGATTATTCGCGCCCAAAATGGCGGCTTCTCCAAATTTTCGGCCGGACACCTCCGGCGGTCACAAGGCGCACCTCTACCAGACGGCAGAGCGGTAAGATCCTGTTCGTGACGCCAAGTTGTCGCGGGCGGAGGAGGGGACGCTGCGCTCACCCACTGCTCGGGTCCGGCTGCTGCTCGGTGGCTCGAGCGGTGGGCTGGATCCCGGGGACTCGAGCGGCGCTCCTCGCCCGTGAGTGAAAGGGGGGGTGGTTTGGTTTAGGGATATTGTCCGTGACGCCACCCACAGTTGTGGTGAGGTTGTGACACCACCGCTGCTCTGGACGGGGATCCTGGGAGCGATGACGGGGAGCAGCTTGGATGTAGTTCTTCCCCTCCGTGGGTAGGGGGGTTGGTTGTCCCGGGGCCCGGTGAGGGAGGGGTGGCAAGCGGGCTACGGGGCCTGGTGAGGTGCAGGGTCGCGGGGGCAGCGCAGTGCCGCACGGCACAGTGGTACTCACTCAGCCAATGACGAATGCAAAGTCTCCGGTGAAACAAACGGCTAGATGGACGAGTCCCACAGACGGCTGCGGTGTTTCTCCTCCTAGGTTGATGGTGACTGCCTTTCCCTGCACCTATGTTGTGTTGACGGTTCCAATGGCTTCCCACCGGTAACCCGCTCCCCAGCTTGGAGGGATGCTGAGGGAGCCCCTTTTGCCCGCAGGCTCTGGCCCTGGGAACTGTAGCCTTGGCAGTGACTGTGTTTCCCTTTACGGTTTGAGCTGTTGCCTTCAATCGGGTCTTGACTGCTGGGAAACCCCGGAGGTTCCCTTCCCTAACGCATTTGACTGGTTTTACGGCGACTCCTAGCCTGGTCGGGATCCGTAAGCCCTGCCGAATGGTGCTGGCTTCTCTCTGCTCCCCGATCCGGTACCGGCGGGCCACCGCCCGTCCCCGGTCCTTACGGTTTACTTCAATCAGCCTCTCCTGCATGCGGTCACCACCGTCTGCCAACCTTACTGTTCCGCCCGGGCCACACACCCGGACGCCTTCAGTCTCCTCTACTGCCACCTCACTCTCCAAAACTCAACTCTCTTCTCCCTCCTTTTTCCCGCCTCCTGGACTGTGAACTCCTCGGTGGGCGGGACCAACCACCTGGCCCACCCCCTGGTGTGGACATCAGCCCCTGGAGGGAGGCAACAAGGATTTTAGTTTGACTTTGGTGTGCCTAGCCGGGGTGTGGGGTGTGTTGTTGCAGTACCTGTGACGTCCTGGCTTGTCCAGGGCGCCACATCATCATCTAGTGATAGTTAATTGTGTGAGCCAGCAAAAGTTTGCTATTTATGCATCTAAATAGTGCAAAATCTGTAGTCCAGCTAAAAGTTGCAATTTATGCATCTAAATAGGGCCACATCTATGTTGCAGCTCCAAATTGCTATTTCTGTATCGAAATAGAGCCACATCTGTGCTCCAGCTAAAACTTGCTATTTCTGCATCTAAATAGGGCCACATCTGTATTTCAGCTCCAAATTGCTATTTCTGCTATTTTAAATAGGGTCAAATCTGTGTTCCAGGTCCACATTGCTATTTCTGCATCTAAATAAGGCTAAATCTGTGTTCCAGCTCCTAATGATGTTTTCTGCATCAAAATAGGGCCACATTTGTCCTCCTGGTCAATTAATCACCTAAACAGTGATTGGTAATTTTGTGATAGGTGACTGACAGGTGTGGGACTAGGGTTGTGAAACAGCTGCTTAAAATAGGGAAAGGGTATACTGTATCAAACATGAGTGGAATGTACCGAAATCATGGTGGAAGGGGGAAAACGGGTGGTGCTTGAGGTGTACGTGGGGTAGGTGCTAAAGTGTCTGACAGCTGAACTGAACAAATATAATGGTGGACAGAAGAAAAACGGGTATATACCGCGCTTAAAAACCACTGAGTTGGAAGTAATATAATATTTCTCTTTTATTTACAGCATTCCTACGCGTTTCAGAGACAACAGACCGTCTCCTTCTTCAGGGAAAAAAGAAATCAACTGCGCCCTTTTGTCTCCCCATTTTAGTTCAGCTGAACTGAACAAACATTGGCTTGTCTTAGCCAAAGATAATTGACAACTTCTGTTGTTGGATGGGCTACTCCACTCCCTATCAGCTGTATGACTTGTAGATGAGGCCCAGAAAACGCATGGGCTACAGTGGATGGCAAGCACTGCATCAACTGTCCTCTCCTCTTTTTCCTCCACCTCCACTTCACACAAAGTACAGTCCTCAGAAATGGTACCCTTGTTTCCCCCCGCATCACAACTCTCCAACTATCTAATTAATTGTGGGGATGCACAGATGAGCGAGTCTGCAGAGCTTTTCACACATTCTATTCCATAGGAATCAGAGATCTGTTCCAAACATTCCCAGACTCAAGAGGAGGAAAGCATCGGCACCGATGCACAAAAACTTCTGCAGTTGGATCCGGGATCGGACAAAGTAGGGTTCAAGCAGAATGCAGACTCCATCACCAAATGTTAAGCCCTGGAGTGGAGGTGATGATAATGAGATTCAGATACCTGAGGCGCATGCATACTGTACTGTGGTGTCAGGGCAGGAAGATGAGGGTGACTGTCCTGGTGATAAGTGGGACGACAGGGATGATGATGATGAGGTTAGAGATCACACTTAGTGTGAACCCAGAGGCATGCAGCTAAGTAGCTCAGCAGAGGAGGTGGAAAAGAAGGAGGATGACGAGGAGAATATGTTGTCAATTCCCGCACAAACACATAGTAATGCAACCATGACAAGCACTGCATCCTCAGCTACAACTCTTGCTGTGGCAAGCAGCTTTCACGAGTCTGCAGTTCACAAGAAGGGTTGCCGAGCCTGGGCCTTTTTTTAGACCGCAAAAGATGACCCAACTTTTGGTATGTGCCAAGTTTGTAAGTAAAGACTCAGTAGAGGCAAAAATTCCAATAATTTGACTACTCATGCATGAACTGGCACATGCTCTACCAATATATGTTACTTTGGCCCTCTTACTGCGTTAAAACGCAGCCTAGCAGGTATCCCCAACGACCATCATGGGGGGCCTTGGGACAAATCACGGTTGCAGACTGGGCATAGATGAAGGACCTCTGTACCCTTCTGCAGAGTTTTGAAATGGTTAATAAAATAGTTACAATGCCATCAACAGCATCACTATTCTTGTCATCTACATGCTGGAACAGACTTTGAATAGTCTGCAGCAAGAGGTGGTGGTCCCAGAGGAAGAGGAGCAAGAAGAGGAGGATGTGAAAGGGATAACAATATCTCTAAGGCCTGGACTGTCATTGCACAGGAAGGTGGCAAGGGATGGTGGACTGCAGCGATCCAGATGGGCTCATGGTACCAGGCAAACTGTTAATGGAAGTGTAAAAGCCCAGGAAGAAATAGAAGAGGATGAGGATGAAGAGGTGATGGGCATGCAGTAGACAGGGGATTAAAAAAATATTTATGCCCTCTCTGTTGTCCATGGTTGGTGGTAGGGGATGGAGGAAGCAAGGTTGAGTGTTACCCTGTAAAGAGTAAATTTTGACAGATGCTTCTTCCCTGGAAAGGGATGCATGTGTGCTGGAGTATGGAAACAAGCTTGTACACAATCTTAGAAGTGCTTTTCCCCAAGACAGCAGTAAGGCACCCAGTGGGCATTGCAGTTCTTCACATCAAACACCGGGAAGTTGAGTCTAATCGCAGAAACATTAGCAGCAGAAACAGTTTAAGTGGCAGAAGCTATTTCTGAAACTTGGGGAACACATTTTTTACACCATCCAATGCACCATCAGAACAGAGTACAAGTCTGACACATAGTGAATGACTGGAGAAAATGTGCAGGAGTATCTTGAGGTCAATATTGATGCCATCAGAGATGGTCGGACCATTTTGTATTTTCGGCTTCAAAAATGGAAGAGTGGCTTGAGCTCGCCGGTTATGCCTGCCAGCACTACTGGTGGTGTCCTGATGGATAAGCACATCCGGCTGTCCCCTGAAAGTGTAGACTGCCTAACTTTTATCCAGATAAACAAATTATGGATTACCAGTGACTTTTCCACGCCAGTTGCAGATTGTGCAGACTAGGCAAATGTACTTTTAAGTGTGCTGCATTGATATTGAGTTATTGCAGTCTGATACACCTTTGTTGTGGCTTCTGTGGGTACTGCTTCAGATGTTATTAACAAGTGCCTTGGTGGTGCAACAATCAAGTTGTGTGCCCACCGCTGTTACTTACATACCTTGGCTTTTTGTTATGTATGAAAAACATACTATTCTTCCTTTTCCTCCTCCTTTTGTTTCCTGTTTTAATGGAGACTCTTATCCAGGTTTCTTTGTAGTGTGCTGCCTGTGGTTGCAGGCGTCTCAAAGCAAGATGCCTACACCTGCACTCATCCGCCTATGTCTTCATTTGAAAAATTTAAATCCTGGGCCATACCGTGTGTGGTGCATGGCCCATGCTAGCCTGCTGTGAAAAGACACTATAGGTATTCCAGTGCAATTGATGCAACTGTCCTGGTGTTTGCTCCTAATTTTTGGAAATATGGATACTCCTATTTAGGTCTCCAAGTTGTGTATTGCCTGTAGTGGCAGGGGTCTAAGAGCAGAGCAAGAAACCTATACCTGTCACTCATCCACCTACCTCTTGATTTGAAAAATGTAAATGATAGGCCATACCCTGTGTGGTGCATGGCCCATGCCAAACCGCTCTGAAAAGAGACTATGGGTACTCTGGGGCAATTGATGCAACTGTCCTGGTGTCTGCCCTTCATTTTCGCAAATATGTAGACTTCAAGCTGGGTCTCCAAGTTGTGTCTTGCCTGAACTGGCAGGGGTGTCAGTGCAAGAAACCTACACCTATTACTCATACGCCTACGGCGTGATTTGAAAACTGTAAATACTGGGCCACACCCTATGTGGTGCATGGCCCATGCCAAGCTCTGTGAAAAGAGACTATGGGTACTCTGGGGCAACTGATGAAACATTCCTGGTGTCTGCCCCTAATTTTTAGAAATAAGTGACAGACAGACCTGTGGTGTCCGGCAATAGAAGGTCGCGTAAAATGCTCCCAGACTTTTTATTATTCCTGCTGTACGTAGCCAGTGTACTAGGTATTGCCTCTGCTGGATTTTCATTACTTTCCCTCTAGGACCCTGAGGAGCTCCTCTTTCCTTCTGCTGCTAATCATCTGTATTTCCCCTTGGGTTTAAAAACTCTAATTTTCCCTGGAATTGTGCTGGTGATATTCAATTCCTTCACAAGCTCTGGATGCAAGCAGGCAGCTTGCACTAATCTGTAGTACTGTTGCTGCTCTTTGCTGAATTTCTTCCTGAGGTATATGGAGATAAGTTGTTCATGCGTTTTCTCCATGTTTGTGCTTCCTGTGTCTTCTTTAATGTTTAGTGGATATGACAAAGAGCTCATCCCACCCATTCCCTATCTAAGGCCTAGCTCTAGGGTGATAGGTTTAAGTCAGTGATCATCATTTCCTCCTTCCCTAGACAAATGGATTCCCTTCTCTACCGTCGTTCACTTGGTACTCCCCCATAAGTGACAGATGAGTCTCCAAGTTGTATCTTGTCTGTAATGGCAGGGTTCTTCAGAGCAAGAGGTCTACGCCTGTCATTTATTCACCTCTTCATTTGAAAGCTGTAAATGCTGGGCCAGACCCCCCTGTGTGGTGCATAGCCCATGCCTGATTGCAGTGCTAAGACAGTATGGGTACTCTGGGCCACTTGATGCCATTGTCCTGTTGTCTGCCTCTACATTTTTGGAAATGTAGAGACTACAAGATGGGTCTTCAAGTTGTATCTTGTCTATAATGGCAGGGTTCTCAGTGCAACAGGCCTACTCCTGTCCCTCATCCAATATTTCTTATGTTAATAGTTTAGCAAGTTGATGGCTGTGCCACAACAGTGTGTCTCTGCTGTAAAACGGTTTGAGATGTTTTGGTAGCTTTTGAGCCCCCCTAAAGGTGTTGTCTATGCCTTTCCTTTTGCTTCCTATTGAATTCAATGGGTTCATCTAGGGTGGTCAAACAGTTCATAGAACACAGTCGAGCTTGATGAATCCAAACCGATCCTTGTCCAGTTCACTCATATCTAGTCAGAATGTTTTTAAAATTATACATGAAATGAATCAGAGTCTCTCCTCTACTCAACTTTCTGGCTGTATTGCAATGTATCCTTGCCATTGTAACTAGGGTTTGCACTGCGTGCACAGACTTTCACAGTTTCTGAGTCAATTTTTTTTTTAATATTGCACCAGAATTGAATCACAGACCCCCTTTACATCTCTTACTGGCTTTATTCAATGCCTCCTTGTAATTTTAGCTAGGCCTCGCACTGAGTACATAGGTTTTCCTAGTTATGGACTCAGAATATTTTTAAAATTGTGCCAGAATTAAATTACAGTCTCTCTTTACATCCTTTCCAGGCTGGATTGCAATGCCTCTTTGTAAATTTAGCTAGAACTTGCACTGAGTGGATAGATTATCTTATTCCTGACATCACCACTTAGAGTAATTAGCAGTTATGTTCATGATATTACTGGTCATCATAGTTCCTAGGTTTGAAGTGTGTGGCATACACCAGGACCGGCTGCTGCTTAAAGTCTATGGAACCTCATTCTTAGTGTCCATAGACTTTGATCCAGGTAAGCGAGGGACAGCGTAGGAACCTCTAAATTACATCGGATGTGGGAACTTTATTTTCTAAGTCCAATGCACCAGGGCAATCGGGAAGATCCGTGTAAAGCTCCAGAATTGGCGTATCTAACGCATGTGTCAAGTTTAGGGTGGCTGCGGGCTGCAATTTTAGACTGCAAGAGGACTAATAACCATGAACTTTCCCAGGCTGGTAATACTAGCCACAAAGTGTCTTCTTTATCTTTTCTGATTATCAAAAATGGGGGTACGCCACATTGTTTTTATCATTTAGTTTTTTATTTATTTGGATAAATAGTTGTACAAGTTATGTAGCTATCTATCTATCTATTGATCTATCTATTATCTATCTCTTTCTATCAATCGATCTAGCTATCTATTTTTCTTTCTTCCTATCTATCTATCTATCTATCTATCTATCTATATAATCTATTTATCTATCTATCTATCAATCTATCAATCTATCTATCTGTCTAACTGTCTATCTATCTAGCTATCCATCTATTTATCTATCTATCTACCTACCTATCTCTTTCTATCTATCCATCCATCATTCTATCTATCGTTCTTTCTTCCTAGCTATCTTTCTTTCTATATTTCTAACTATCCATCCTTCTATCTATCTATTTTTCAATCTATCTATCTACCCATCCATCCATTCATACATCCATCTTTATCCATCAATCTTTGCACATCTTTAGCACATAAAAAAACCACTATTTCAGTGTCATGCTTTTTTTCTGATACGTGTCACATGATTGATATCCTGGTGCTGTACATGTTTCATCCATGCTGCCGGTAAAAACAGACATGTTCACACGGACACACAGTCTGTTTGAAAAGACGGAGGTCCAAAGATCCCCTTTGATTTTAATTAGCATATATGTGAGCGTGTCTCTACTGTAGTACATGTGAAAATCGATGACACACATACTGGAAAAATGGACCAGTGAAAGGGTGCCTAAGAAAGAGTCATCCAGGGGCAGAGCCGGACTGGTATGGTCTCTCGCCATAAGCTTTTGAAGGTTCTTCAAAGTGTATTGTCTCTGAAACACAGGAGAATTTCTAAAAATAATATACTTAGCTGTAATTCTGCAGCCAGGATTCAATTCTTGCTGCCCTCATTTCGGGCAGCATAAATCACTTAAAATGTTCCCTTTTGGGTCAAAATTGACTACTTCATGAAGGAATTAATAACTGATACTTGACAACTAATAATATGGTGATGTTAAGAGATCTTTTCACTGGGGTTAAAGTGACCAGCTTTTGCTTTTCTTTTTTTTCCAGTTGCTCCCATGGTTATTCTCTTTTTTTTTGTTTTATTAAAATCTACCAGGAGCACATGAAAATGTGCAAACAATGTCAGATTATTGTTATAAGCGTATATTTAATACTTTTATAGACTGATTCTCTTTTAAGGACTTCATTTTAAAAGTGATATTTTCAGGCTAAATCATCTTAGCTCTTGATTATATTTGCATGACCATGCAGTTTTGATGGATTTGGCTGCCTCAAGGATAGTAATAGCTAAAGTGTATCTCTGTAAAATCATGATACTCAAAGACTGTAGAGGCTTAATTTATTTAATGGATTTAAGCAATTTACAAAATGTTAGTTATGTTTCATTGGCTGGTACCCTAGACTTTATACAGTACATTTCAATAGTCAATCAAGATGGGTATGTTTTAATGAGCATACGTCAATCTAGAGATGAGTAGTCTTAATGGAACATTAGAATATATCTATAATAGTTTTCTCTGTCGTTACAAATCTGACTTTTGAACCGGGCACAACCAGCAAGTTTTTCTTTCATTCTTCAACTAAGTGAATGTGAGACATGATTTGTCAAATATGCTTGAAGACATAAGCCAACAAAGGCTTTCTTAAGGTGCTAGCATATCCCAGAGGAACCCTCGGCCTTCAGTCTTTAACTAACTACACAGGAATATAGACTTACAGGGTAGGCCCATGGGTGGCTGCTAAAGCAAGACTGAGTCAAGAATAGTCTAATAAGCCTGGTCAACAACCAGGGATAGGATAGAACTATGGACAGAATCAGGAAGCAAAACAGGGTAACAGCTGAAGTCAGATACCAGGTGGTCAGTCAAAACACAGTCAAGCTAGCTGAGGTCAGAATGAAGTGGAATTACAGAAAAAATATGGTTATGGTCACAGATGTGGTCAAAATCAGGATAAGACCTTAAGGTAACATACCTGTTAAGCAGGAGACACCCAAGCTATAATTGGCATTTCCCAAGAGTAGAAGAATTTAGGTAGGCTGTGGTATTGCTGCATTGGCTACAGCAGGGAGCTGATTGCACTTACCGAGCTTTTGAGCTACATACTGTATACATTTATTCTGCCTGACTGGTAAGCACCACAGGCCCCGGTCATGATAATAAACCTAATTAAATGGAGTCTACACCAATACGACAACCCAAGGCAAGCAGCCAGCATGACCTAAAGGTTCTAACATGACCTGCAGCATCTTTGAAGTTATCTCCCATTAAGCACATCTAGAACATCTTTGGTTGGCAATTGGAATGGGAACTGCAAGTGGAGGATCTTGATGATATACCTGCCCAATTGCATTCAGCTTGGCAGTACCTTTCTCCAAATAAACTGAGATGTTTTGAAAATTTTGTTTCCATTTTTTCATCACTTGCATATTATTATAGAGCAACTAAACCAGTGATTTGGAGATTATTGTTTCGTGACACATTGAACTTCATGTTATTAGTGTATTTTGGTCAATATGATTTGGGTTTCTTTATGAAAATATTGTTAATTTGAAAAAAACACCTTATAATTTGTAGGCCCTTAAACCAGATAGTTATATCACACAAAATCGCTAATAAATAACAGTTACCATGTGTCTACTTTACATGAGCATCATTTCTCAAACATATTTTTTCGTTATTAGCAAGTTAGAAGGGTGAAAAGTTTATCAGCAATTTACATTTTTCCCACACAAATGTTGTTCAGCTCCAAACTATTCAGTTTCACAAGAGTAATCAGAGAAAATGGACCATACAATTTGTTGGGCAACTGCTCTTGAGTACATCAATATCCTAGATGTGGTAGAAAACGACTGCTTAGGAACACTGCAGGGCTTTCAGAGCACAAAAATGGCTGGAATTGATAGTCGATGCCATGTTGCGTTTGCAGAGCCCCTGATGTGCCTAAACCAGTGAAAGACCCTTAAATGATCACATACTGCACATTTTGGAAACTAAGCTTATCAGGGAATTTACCTAAAGGTGTGGTGAACACTTTGAACCTGGAGGTGCTTCAAAGAATTTTATAACTTTCAGTCTAAAAATAAAAATTGCATTTTTCCCACAAAAAGGTTGCTTGAGCACCAGATTTTTCATTTTGACAAGAATAACAGGAGAAAATAGACAATACAATTTACTGTGTAATTTCTATGTGTATGCGAATATCCAATATGTGGTTAAAAACTACTGATTAGGTGCATGACAGGCCTTGGAAAGTAAGGAGCACCATTATTAGATGTTTGGAGAGCAAAATTGGCTGCAATAAATAGCCGACACCATGTTGCACTTACAGAGCCCTTGATATGCCTAAACAGTGGAAACCGTTCACAAGTGACCCCATTTTGAAAACTACATCCACTCGGTGAATTTATCAAGAGATGCAATGGGCACCTTAAAGCTACAGGTGACTCACGGAATTTTATAATGTTCAGTGTTTTTAGAATATGAATGAGTGCCATATTATAGTGCAGATTTTGCATTCATTGTTTGTGGGTGCCATGTTATGTCCCTGAGGTTCCAAATCAGCAAAGCCCTCAAATTACCTCATTTTACAAATTACATCCCTCAATTAATTCATCTAATGGTGCAGTGATCCTATTGACACCACAGGTGTCAAAAAATTACATTTTTAATACAAAAATTTAGTTTTAATCCCAGATTTTACATTTTTACAAATAGGTGAAAATGGCACTAAATTTTGTCTCAAAGTTTCTGCTGAACATGGCAATACCCCATATTTGTCTGTATAGTACTGTTTAACCACACAATGAGACTCAGGAGAGATGGAGTGCTATTTGATTTTTGGAGTGCAGAAATGCCTAGAAAAGTTTGTGAACGCCACATAGAGCTCCTAAGTGCCAGAACAGAAGAATCCTCCCTCAAGTGTCCCTATTTTAGAAATTACACCTCTCTGGGAACTTATCTACTGGTCTAATGATGGTTTTGACTCCATGGGTGTTTTCCAGAAACAAGCAGAAATGGATGTTACTGAGTGAAAATTGCAAATCTGTCATAGTAGTGATAGTACATTGTACTGCTTACTAAATTATATTGCTCACACATTGTATCCAACTTGTGTTTTTGGAGATGTATGCCGTAAATTGAGCTGGCTCTCCCAACTACAGTGTCACAGATGTGTCACGAGTGACAGACAGTCATGTGGTGACCTGAAATAGAGGGTCACAGCGTTTTGCTGAGAAAAATGCTCCCTCACCTTCTATCATTCCTGGTTGGTGTATTTGGTGCTTTGTATCTTCTCTGCTTTGTTTTCATCCCTTTCAGTTTAGGACCCTGTGGAGATCCTCACCCTTTCAGTTGCTTTTTATCAACATTTCCATGGTGCATATATACCCTTATTTTCCCATAGTCAGTGCTGGGGATAAGTCTTCTACCCTTAGCAAGTCTTCAGTGCAAGCAGGTAGCTGGCATTCTTCTGGTGTAACCTGATTGTTGATTTCAGTTCCTTTTCCTGAGGCATCTAGACATAAGTTGTTTCCTTCCCTTGTTTGTTATCCCTGTGTGTTCTTTAGTGCTCAGCAGGGTTGACAAAAATCTCATCCCATCCGCTCCTCCCCTAGGGCCCAGATTCAGGGTCAGCCTAGGGTCATGTATCCTGTTCACCGCATAGTTGCGGAACCTATGAGTCGGTGAGGGAACACAGGGTAGAGCAGTAGGTTTGGTCAGGGGTCACTATCTCCCCCTTCCCTAGACACAGGGTTCCCCTCTCCTTTTGCCGTATACTGGGTACTTCCCTCTACTAAGCAAGACAGTATCACTAGATATACAAAACAAAACAGTATGCAAGGTTTTTATGTTTGTTTGTTTTGGATGTTGTGGGGTTTTTTTTGGTGTCTTTTGTTTTCCCATGGATCCCATCTCTGTCATGTCTGAATGGCTTTAGTGTCTGTCCCTGGAGGTAGCAGACCTTCAATCAGTGGTCCAGCAGCAACAACAATCAAATACGTCTGATTTTGGAGATTCTGCAGGTAGACAGTCCCACCCAGAACCAAAGATTGCTCTCCCAGAAAGGTTTGCAAGGGGTGGAGACAACTTTTTGATGTTCAAAGAGGCCTGTAAGTTGTACTTTTGGCTTCGGTCTTACTTCTCCGAGCATGAAGAGCAGAGGGTGGTATATTGATCTCACTGTAGCAACGGGATCCACAATACTGGGCTTTCTCTTTGCCACATGGCTCTGGTTGCCTCCCATCAGTGGATAGCTTTTTTTGAGGCACTGGGTCTCATTTATGATGATCCTGACCAAGTCTCTTTGGTGGAGTCCAGACTGTGTTGTCTTCAGCAAGGCAGTTGGTTGGCAGAGACTCATTGCTCTGAATTTTGTAGCTGGGCAACCAACACCAAATGGAATGACCCAGCCCTTAGAAGCCAGTTTTGCCAGGAACTTTTAGAAAGGTTGAATGATTTATGAAACCCCTGAGACCTTGGAAGCCGCCATATCTTTGGCTATATGTGTGGATAGGCGCCTCTGAGATGGAATAGTTAGACCACCTTCCCTGGAGATCCAACCTCAGGGCAGAACTCAATTGTCAGGGCGCAAATCTGTAGATGAACCAACCATCGTGTGTTTGGAGTACCCCGTGCAGTTAGGAAGAGCCATTACTTCTTATGTTTCCACTTAGATGCACCATAAAAAATGGGTTTCTTTCTTTTGTGGTAAAAAAGGTAATTTTATCAGAGCCTGCCCCTCGATTCCTGAGCAAAAAGGAATATTTTGGACCTGGCTGATCATTGACGGTGTGGGGGTGGCATAATAAGACTGTGTTCATCTTCTACAATTCTCAGCAGAGAGAAGAGAAGGACTGAGAAAATTCCCTTATTTGTGAACAGTGGAGTAGGAGTCAGCATGGTAGCTGCTTTGTTTGTAAAATATCATGTGCATACATACAGTGTATTGGCTAACCTTATCTCCATCTATACCATCGACTTGGTGCCACTTGCTCAAAGATACATTATACAGATCACACGTAATATAAGACTGACGGTAGGACTCATGCATTATGAAGACATTTTCCTGTTATATCCTGGAAGGACTTCCCACTTCTATTGTACTGGGTGTACACTGGTTGTGAAACAAAATCCTGTAGTCGATTGGCAATCCAGGAAAATTGTGGAGTGGAGAGATTACTGTTTTGATAATTGCATGAACACTTCTGTATCTGTGGATCGATATGGAGGCCTTACCGGCATTTTTGTCGGATTTTGAGGATCTTAGTTCAGAAAGAATGTGTCAGTATTTGACTCCCCATCATCTATACGACAGCCCCATTAATCTGCTTCCTGAAGCAAAACTACTCAAATCCAGACTGAATAATCTTTCTGGACCAGAGAGACAAGCCATGAAAGATTACATTGCGGATAGTCTGGAAAAGGGACATATCAGACCCTTCTCTTTGCTCATAGTGGCAGGGTTTTTCTTTGTTAAGAAGAAAGACGGGAGTCTTAGATTTTCAGAAATTTAATCAGATTACCATCTGAGTCCCATATTCAAGATTTATTTAAATAGACTGTAGGAGCTAAACAGTTCTCCATGTTGGATTTCATAGGGGCTTACAATTTGGGTAGAGTCAGAGAAGGGGATGAATGGAAAACTGCTTTCAATACACCTGAGGGGCATTTTGAAAATATTATCATGCCGTTTGGTCTCACTAATGTCCCTGCTATTTTCCACCATTTTGTGAATGATATTGTTCATCACTTCATGGGCAGTTTGTGAAGGTTTATTTGGACGATATCTTGATCTACTCACCCGATATGGAAACACCTAAAATACATGTAAAACAGGTATTACAAATCTTGAGAGATAACAAACTGTATGCCAAACTGGAGAAGCATATTTTCACTGTCCATGAGGTGCAATTTTTGGGCTACCTCTTTTTGTCTTCAGGGTTTTGGATGGATCCTGAGAAGTTCCGTACAGTACTTGACTGGGATTGTCCAGAAAACCTGAAAGCATTGCTGTGTTTTCTAGGGTTTACCAACTTTTACTGGATAATTTATTTAGAACTATTCCGTAATTGGGAAACCTCACACTGACATTACTAAAAAGGGGTTGTATTTCTCTAAATGGTTGGACTCCACCCAACAGACTTTTTCCTTTTTAATGAGATGGTTTTTTACACCATCTATACTCATTCAGCCTGATGTTTCACAGTCTTTTATCATAGATGTTGATGAATCTGAGGTGGGGGTTGGGATTGTGCTGTCAGAGGGTCCATCTCCTGGTAAATGGAGTCCATGCACTTTTTTCAAAGAAATTGTCTTTGGCCTAAAGAAACTATCATGTTAGCAATAGAGGTGATAAAATTGGTTTTCGGGGAATGGCGAACATTTCATCGTGTTCCTGGCACTTCTGAATGCCAAGACTATAGCTCAGGTGTTCATCAATGAGATTGTAAAGCTTCACAGGGTTCCTTCTGATGTGTCTCAGATCGGGCAACCCAGTTTGTTTCCAAGTTTTGGAAAGCATTTTGTGCTTGACAGGGGAGTGCCGATGTCTTTCTCTTCTGCCTTCCACCCTAAGTCAAATGGTCAAACTGAGCGCACAAATCAAAATGTGCAAACTTAACTTAGGTGTTTTGTCTCTGAGAACCTGGAGGATTGGGTATCTTACATACCACTGGCCGAATTTGCTATAAATAATCGTCATCAGGAGTCTACTGGCAAGTCACCTCTCTTTGTTGCATATGGTTTTCATCCTCAATTTGGTACCTTTAGTGGTAGAGGAGCTTCGGGAGTTCCTGTGGATGAACATTTTGCCTCATCACACTCTTCTGTATGGCAAGGAGCTCAGAGTAATTTGAAGCTGATGGGAGACAGATACAAGCTTATGGCTGACAAAAAACGCTTGGCATGTCCAGACCGAAGTGTAAATGATTATGTATGGTTGTCTACCAGGAACATTAAGTTGAAGGATCGTTCTTGGAAGCTGGGACCTAGGTTTATTGGTGCCTATAAGGTGATCACTGTCATCAACCCAGTAGCGTTTTGTCTGTAGTTTCCTCAGGCTCTTAGGATCCAAAATGTGTTCCACAAGTCTCTGCTTAAGAAGTATGTAGTGCCCTTGGAGCCGTCTAACTTGCCACTGGCCCCAATCAGGAGTTTAAAATAGCTAAGATTGTTGATTCTTGTTTTCTGCGTTGTTACTTCACTACTTATAGAATAAGCAATTAATGATCATTAGTAGGTATCCAAACTTAAGATCTCACATGTATATCCAATTCATCAAAGCACCATGTGTTATTAAACGTAACCTTTAATATAAATAGTATAAAAATAGACAATAGACATAAAGTGATCCTTCACCTATTAAAACCGGGATTGTTCAGGCCACCCAATAGTTATAGAAACATATCAGGCCTGGGACAACCTCAAGGTGAGCTTGTTTAATTCTCCTTTTTGGACCTGTACTCTAGATATATATTTACGTTGCACAAATGTGTATACCACAAAAAGTATCAAAATCCACCAAACATACAACTAGTCAGTGGATTAAAAAATTGTTCCCGAAAATATGCAAATTTATATCTGTCATTGCACATCTATACACCATAGTTCCAATATGTCTATGCACCCATACATATAATATGCAGATATCTACTCAATAATTATTCAAAATCCAACCAGTATATGCAGCATATCCCACCCGTGTGTGCACATAGGATGTATCGAAGAGCACACAATTCAGAAGATAAAAGTTCTCTCAGGATTATGCACTATTATATCAACCACAGTATATCTGTAAACAGTAGTTCCAATATATGCATGCACCTATGGTAACCTGTATGTGTAATGCCGTATTATATTAATCAAAGCATATCTGTGCGTAATCGTTTCAATATTGTTAGGGCCAGGTGGACGGGCAGACCCAGGAGGTGGATCCACTGGGCCGAACTCCTTGATGATGGTAAGGGGTCCGGTAGCTGGAGCACTACAGGTAGCAGGACAGTCCGTGTACAAGAGTAGAATGCAGAAGTCCCTGGGACCACGGAGTCACTGATGGTAGTCCGGGTGACGGAGCTCAGGTTCGGAAGCCGAGATGTTGTCAGGCGGAGTCCGGAACCGATGGAGCGAGAAGACGGGTCACCGCAGGGATCAGAGATGGAACGGACTGTCAGGATGGCAGATAGGCAGCGTTCGGGGTTCGGGATTCGGCAGGACCGGATGGCGAGGCAGGATCGGCTCTAGAAGAGAGAGAGGTGAGTATCTCACAGGAACACAAGGAGACCTGACTCCTAGCTTGGGAAACACGAAGAACAGGCCCCACCCACTTGGAAATTAACCCCTTTATACCCTGTACCTGTGTGCCCAATTTCCTGTTAGTGGACGCTGGCCCTTTAAGAAAGGGTCAATGGCCGCGCGTGCGCCCTAATGCGCATGCGCAAGGCCTGGGTGCCAGAAGCCAGGGCAGGGAGCGGTGAGGAGGAAGCAGCAGAGCCGGGCTGGGGCTGAGAAGCCGACGGGCGCCGGGAGCGGGGACCAGGACGCCTGGGAACCGCAGGCAATGGAGGCTGGAGACCGGGGAGCGGCGGAGACCGGACAGAAGAACCGGGGAGCGACGCAGGGAAGCCGGGGAGCGTGGCAGGTGAGCCGGGGAGCAGAGCAGGGGACCCGGGGAGCGTGACAAATATGTGTATGCACCCATGGATAACTCGTGTATGCACAACATTTGTATCAATACACACACATTTAAAGCCCGCTTTATATGCTGCAATGTATCTTACAATGTGTCGGCGGGGTCACGTCGTAAGTGACGCATATCGGCATCGTTAGGTACATTGCAGTGTGTAGCAGCTACGTGCGAATGTGATTGAACGGTAAAACGTTCATTGCACGCACGTCGTTCATTTCTCATGAGTTGAACGTCAGATTGTTCATCGTACCCGGGGCAGCACACATCGCAGTGTGTGACACCCCGGGAACGATGAACAGATCTTACCTGCGTCCTGCGGCTCCCGGCCGGTAATGCACAAGGAAGGAGGTGGGCGCCCCGCTCAGCTCCACCCCTCTGCTTCTATTGTCCGCCTGCCGCGTGACGTCGCTGTGACACCGAACGTCCCTCCCACTCCAGGAAGTGGACGTTCGCCGCCCACATCGAGGTCGTATGGACGGGTATGTACGTGTGACGGGGGGTTACTCGTATGTGCGGCACATTCAACAAATTGAACATGCCGCACATACGATGGGGGCAGTTACGATCGCATACGATATCGTATGCTGGATCGTAAGGTGTAAAGCAGGCTTTATTCTCCTGCCGTATTATATTAGTCAGAGCATATCTGTACACAATCGTTCCAATATGTGTATGTACCCGTGGATGACTCGTGTGTGCACAGCGTTTGTATCAATACACACACATGTTTTAGATATAAATTCTCCTACAGGAGGTTTTTTTTTAAAAAAAATGCAAACAATACTAATCATAACGATTCTGTACACAATAGTTCCAATACATGCCAGCACCCATGGAAAACCATACAATTATCAATCAGTGTTCTAATGTCAGGAGCACATATATAGGATAGAAAAGGTCCTCTATACCACTAATAGTATTGATGTACCCATATATACACTGTGTCAATAATAAATACATATACCACTCAAAAGTGGAACAATCTCACCATATTCCTTGTTTTTTGAGAACAGTCAATCTCTCCTATGTGCTGTGGTCCATATAACAGCATGCTAGGGCAGTAGTGGCAGTCTAGTCGCTCTCCCTGTATGGGACTATGCTGACCCTTTTCTTAACCCACAACTCCCGCTCTTACAAGGGCAGTCCACAACTGGTCCTGTTGCGACTAACCTTTCAGGTGCCTTAGTTGCTCCTCAGGGGATATCATAGCACATTTGTATCTAAACATGACCCATTACAGAGCCTATTTCTGTCAAATCTGGTTTCTGTCAAATCTGGTATCTGTCCCCATGATCCCCACATAGCTTCTCATAAGCCAGATCAGATACTCACACTTTGCACTGACGAGGGGCAATCACCCCGAAACACTGTGTCTGCAAATTGGGATTCTGATCCAGCAAATAAATCCTATGTCTTATGAAAAGGCTTGTTTAAAAAGCCATATTTGACTTTTAGGATTGCTACTTCCAATAGGTGGCGCTAGAGTTTGTTTCCTTCCTCACTGGAAGGACAAATTGAATAATTCCCTGAGGGGCATTGCAGCTATAAGTCCCCTTACTGACAGCCAGACTGGTTTGTCAAGTCTCCATAAGGAGAATAGTCTTCCCCATGATCCCCACATAGCTTCTCATACACCAGATCAGATACCCACACTTTGCACTGACGAGGGGCAATTACCCTGAAACACCGTGTCTGCAAATTGGGATTCTGGTCTGGCAAATAAATCCTAAGTCTCACAAAAAGGCTTGTTTAAAAAGCCACATTTGACTTTAAGAATTGCTACTTCCAATAGGTGGCGCTAGAGTTAAGGCCGCTTTACATGCTACAACATCGCTAGCAATTGCTAGCGATGTCGAGCACGAAAGCACCCACCCCCATCGTACATGCAATATCGTGTGATCGCTGCCGTAGCGAAATTTATCACTATGGCAGCATCACACGCACATACCTGCTCTGCGACGTCGCTGTGACCGGCGAACTACCTCCTTTCTAAGGGGACGGTTCGTTCAGCATCACAGTGACGTCACAGCAGTGTCACCGAACTGCCGCCCAAAAGAATTGGAGGGGCGGAGATGAGCGGGACGTAACATCCCTCCCATCTCCTTCCTTCCTCATTGCGGCCGGCCGCAGGTAAGGTGAGGTTCCTCGTTCCTGCGGTGTCACATATAGCGATATGTGCTGCCGCAGGAGCGACAAACTACTTCGTACACCGAGCAGCAGCGATATTCGAGAATAGGGGGGCATGTCACCGATGAGCGATTTTGACAATTTTTGCGACGATTTAAAATCGCTCATAGGTGTCACACACAAAGACATCGCTAACTCGACCGGATGTGCGTCACAAATTCTGTGACCCCAACGAGATCGCTTGAGCGATGTCGCAGCGTGTAAAGCGGCCTTTAGTCTCCTTCCTCACTTGAGGGACAATTTGATGCAGTAATTCCAAACATGTGAATGCTAAATGTGGATTAGGCACACTATGGTTCTCAGAAGGATGTTGCCATTTGGATTTGCGAAACCAGAATTCACTGGATTTCTTTTTGGGGGGAGCAATTTCAGTTTTCTAAAGCCTTTGTGTTGTTGGTATCATGGAAATCCCTAATGTTTTCATTAACAAATGACTGACTTGGGTGGGGACTTTTTTTTTTGTGGATTGAGATGAAGCTATTATTGACAACATTTTATATAAAATTTTGGATCACATTTATCCCGTGCTCTAGGCTGACCACTTACATTAGGGATTTCCATGTTTTTCTTCAAATGATGTGATTCAGATGAAACTCCCGATGGAGCCATTCTCTATAATGATACAGCAGATTACTTCTGGATTCTGTTCAACATTCTCTATCTTTTGGGAGGTGCACAAAACTGAAAATCGGACACCTCCAAATCTTAGGACAGAATGAGCCCTAGGTGACTCCCTCTGCCTCATTTTAGGAATTTTTCATTGGGGGTCCCATCTGAATCATGTATTTCAGAGATTTACATGGAAATCGTGGGGTAAAAACAACGGAGTCCTTAATCATAAGTGACCTATGCTAAGCATAGGTCACTTATGATTAAGGACTCCGTTGTTTTTACCCCCCAAGTCCGAAACACGTAAAGTTCACCTATGCGTCCATTGTAAATATTTTTCCTACTCCCGGTCTCTGAAGATCTTTTAAACTTTTGAAATAAAGGATGTTTTTTTACTTTTAACCACGAGGATTTGTGCTGGATCCACCCTTCTTTCGCTCTATTTCCTCATTCATTTTAAAGTATATCCAATAAAGTATTTTGTTTTAAAGTGTTATTTCGTCTTAGTTAGATGTAGCATTCTTGGCCACAAGCACTTTTTCACGTGTCGGTCGTTAAGTGGACCTTCCAAGTAACTGCATTGGTCAGGTAATGCATGATGTTATGGTTACGAGCTTGACTAAGGGAGGCATGGCACACAGTGTAAAATAGAGGCGCTGATTTTTTGCTATGACAGCAAGGGGTCCACTGAAGCCCCCCGTCATTGTTATAACAGTTCTCCTGTGAATGCCAGCATTTAGCTGATTATAGAAGACCATGATTTTCGCTTTCCATAGCAATGCTCATGCACTGCTACATAGAGTACAAATGATCAGATGATTGCAGATTCAAGTCTGCTGCTAATTTCACTAACAAATACAGTAAAAAGTGAAAAAAATGTTTTTGGAAATTATAATAAAAATATAAAAGTTCCAATCTCCCCCTGTTACCCCATTAAAAATAAAGCAATAAAAAAATAAATGAATAAACATATTTGGCATCGCTGTGTTTGTAAAAGTGTGATCTATCAAAATATAAAATAAATTGACCCGATCTGTCAACAACATAAGGAGAAAAAATCCAATCGCCAGAATTATGTTTTTTCAGCCACCTCAACATTGCAATAAAATGCAATAAGAGGCAAAACATTGTATGTACCACAAAATTAGATCAGTAAAAATATCAGCTTAGAGCACAAAAAGCAGCCCTCACACAGGCCTTTATCCCTAAAACTGAAAATGTTATGGATCTCAATAAATGGTGATACAAGCAAAAAAAAAATCCTACAAATTTCAGAATTTTTTTTCACCAGTTAACTAAAAAAAAAATGACACATATTTGGTATATGTGTAACTGTATTGACCTGGAGAATCATAATTAAAGATGAGCGAACCTGTCAAGGTTCAGTTCAGTTTGTGATGGCCGACTTTCCTGGTGTTCGCCGACAAGCTCGACAAACATATCCGATTACCATTGAATTTAATGGGAGAAAAACGTATGTGTTAGTAAGGGCTAGGGATGCTGGAATTAGTGATTGATAAGGGGGCTGGTGTATGTAAGGGATAGAGGGGTTGCAAAAAAAATAGGGAATAAAGCAGGAGCATTATACTTACCGAGTCTCCCGCATGGCTGTCACACTTTTTACAGGGCCGCTCATTATCCCTCTTGCATATGCACTGCTTCCTCCGCCCACCATCTGTGATAGCATCTGTGATTACTGCAGTCAGACTGCCTCTGATTGGTTACCCTCACAGTAGCTGTCTATTTGCCTGAGTGAAGATTAAAAAAATAAATAAATAAATAAAAAATTGACTTAGGTCCCCCGTATATTGAAACCCAGCTGTACACAATATATTGGCTGTGTATCAAAATACAAGGAACCCCATGCGGCTTTCATAATTATTGAAATAAATATTTTTTTTTAAATGGCATGCGATCCTTCCAATTTTGACACCCAGCCATGATAATGCTGACAGCTGGAGGCTGGGGAAGCCCAGGGTTATTGACCCCCTCAGCCTAAAAATAGCAGCCTGCAGCTGCCCAGAATTGTTGCATCCTTTTAATGAGACAATCCAGCACTTTACCCGGCTTATCTCAATTGCCCTGGTGCAGTGGCAATCATGGTAATATAAGAGGTTAAGGACAGCTCAAAGCTGCCACTAAGCCCTAGATTAGTGATGACAGGCGTCTATGAGACCCCCCCCCTCATGCTAATCTGTGAGTGAAAAGAAATAAACACAAACACCAAAAAAATCCTTTATTTTAAATAAAATACAAAGAAAAACCCTCTTTCACACCTTTATTAACCCTCAAAACACCCAGATCTGACGAAATCCACATGAGGTCCCATGACAATACTGGCTTTGCTATATCCTGCAGTCGCAACACACGGGGCACAGAACATGACCATCCACTGTCACTACAAGTTGCAGCTGTGAGTGGTGATGTCACTGAGTTTAGGTGCGGTCACAGCTGGAGTTTCCCACGGTATCACACCTGAGACTGCAGGAAACCTCACCTCAGATGAATGGAGTTCAATCAAACCTGCATCTCCTGGCAGAAAATCTTGTCTTTTTTTGACCCGAGATGCAGATTTGGTGGTGAAATTTATATTAAATTCCTGCACAAAATCTGCGTATCCTGCCAAAAAATATCACATAAAACCACATGCATTATATTGCATTTTTTATGCGATCTTTTTGCCAAGAGATGCAGAAAGTGGCATCTTCCCTAAGTGGCATCTTCCCCATTCTGTTCCAATTCCATTTGAAAGCTGTTATCATCCATTTCAGTGATTTTCCTGCAACGAAACCCTTCTGGTAGTGTCTTTGGGAAAAATGGTTGAGTTTCCCTTTGGCTTTCATTATACTCATTACTCAAATTGCACCCATCCTACATCCAACCTGCTCCTTCGAGTACCGAGCGCGCAAGCATTTTAGTGCTCACTCATGACTAGTACTGGGTTAATACTATCTGACATGTAAACTAAGTAGACTTTCCCTGGTAAATTGTCCCCAAGCTTCCAAGAGCATAAGACCCTGCTCTGGCACCAGTGGCTACCCTTTACCCCTTTCCTCTATGATGAGAAGAGACATGGATACGAAAGCATCTGGGAGTGCAAGGCTCAACACTGACACTAGTGACAGAACCCTTGAACCTCTCTTCTTTTAGTAGACTGAACATGGAACCGCTAGAAGGATAAGTAATCATCACGAGTTGGGCTGTAGCGTTGGGCTGAGTTGTCCTGGTACTCACAGGATCAGTCAGATATGCCTTGTACTATAGAAACATGTTGGAAGACTTGTGCCTGCTATCTGGTGTATGAAGTTGTTGGTGAAAATGAACTGTTGAGACAAGTACCATTGCGTGAAACGAATTTGTGGTCTCCTTGCGGAAATGAGTCATCATTTGATCCTGGCCAGAGGACATCAATGGCAACATGCGGCCTGCATGGCTGAACGGCTCACACTACACAAGTGGACACACCAAGCTGGGACCAGTCCTTTCATTTAGCGTGCAGGGGAGTCTGTAGTCAATCCTTCACAAACGACTACTGCCGTGCAACACCCTACATTATCATTACTGTATATGCCGGTAGTATGTTGATATCATCTTGTGGCATTTGTCTGTTATGGTTTAATATTATTATTACTGTAGAATTTTTAAACACTTAAAAGTCAATAATTCTTTAAATGCGTTTAAGTTTGGTGCATGTAACATGGATGGCACATGGACGTCAAAGCTGACACTAACTGCTTCACCCCCGGGCCTGAAAACACCTGCATGACCGGGCCAATTTTTATGATTCTGCCCAGTGTCACTTTGACAGGTTATAACTCTGAAATGCTTTAATGGATCCCAGTGAATCTAACAATTTTTATCTGTGACATGTTTCATTTCATGATAGTATTAAATTTATACCGATACTTTTTGTGTTTATTTGTGAAAATATCGGAAATTTGTCAAAACTGTTGAAAATTTCACAATTTTCAAACTTTGAAATTTTATGACCATAAATCAGAGAATTATGTCACACAAAATTGGTAATAGATAACATTTTTCACATGTCTACTTTACATCAGCACAATTTTTGAAACATAATTTTTGTTTGCTAGAATGTTAGAAGGGTTCAAACTTCATCAGCAATTTCTCATTTTTCCAACAAAATTACAAAATCATTTTTTTTGGACCACGTCACATTTGAAGTGACTTTTAGAGGCCTAAGTGACAGAAAATACTCAAAAATAACAGCATTCTAGGAATTTCAGACCTCAAACTGCTGAAAACCACATCCAAGAAGCTTATGAACCCTTTAGGTTCTTCCCAGAAACCAAAACAATGTGGAAGGAAAAAATGAAAATGTTACTTTTTTTTTACACAAAAATGATAATTTAGCCTCAAATATTGTATTTTTACAAGGTTATGAGGAAAAGGTACACATAAAATGTATTGTACAATTTCTCTTGAGTACGCAGATACCTCATATATGGTGGAAATCAATTGTTTGGGCGCACGACAGGGCTTGAAAATGATAGAGCGCCATTTGTATTTTTGAAAGCAAAATTAGCTGGAATCATTAGTGGATGCCATGTCGCATTTGGAGACTCCCTGAGGGGCCTAAATAGTGGAGCTCCCCACAAGTGAACCCATTTTGGAAACTAGACTTCTAAAGGAATTTATCTAGATTTTTGGTCAGCACCTTGAATCCCTGGGGGCTTCACAGAAGTTTATAACATTGAGCCATGAACATTTTTAAAACATTTTACCACTAAATTGTTAGTTCAACAAGATAGCTTTTTTTATATAAGGGTATAAGGAAAAAATGCACCATGAAATCAATTGTGAAATTTCTCCTGAGTCCGCTGGTATCTCATATGTAGTTGAAATCAATTGTTTGGGTGCAATGCAGGGCTTGGAAGGGAAGGAGCTCCATTTGACTGCAAAATTGGCTGGAATCATTAGCGGTCACCTATACCTAAACAGTGGAGCTCCCCACAAGTGACCCCATTTTGGAAACTAGACCCCTAAAGGAAGTTATCTAGATGGTCGGTGAGCACCTGGAACTCCCAGGGGCTAAACAGAATTTTATATAGTTGAGCTATGAAAATGTAAAAATACATTTTTAACTTCAAAAATGTTGCATTAAAGCCAACATTTTCAAATTCACTAGGCTAACAGGAGAGAATTAACCATACAATTTGTTGTGCAATTTCTCCTGAGTACACCAGTACCTCATATATAGTCAAAAACTACGTCTGAGGTCCCCTTCACACGTCCGTGAAAAACACGCACGTGTGTTATGCTCCGTTTTTCAGGCCCGTGTTCCGTTTTTATGTCCGTTTTTATGGTACGTGTGGCATCTGTGTGAATGGCGTATGCTAGCCATGTGTGCTTGTGGAATGTCCGTGTGTGCATGAGATACGTAAGTGACATGTCCGTGTGTTGCCCGTGTGAAATGTTCCGTGTGTGATGCACAATGTCATTGATACATACCCGCTGACAGCAGACAGAGTCGCACGATGAGAATGAACTCGAGTGAACAGTACCCGACTTCATTGTCATACCGCGGCTCTGTCTGTGTGTCGCATACTGATTAGCGGTCACCCGTGAAGGACTCACCGGTGACCGCTAATCCCCTGAGTGACTGAAGTGAGCAGCGCGATTAGCGCTGTTGTCACTCAGGCTACCCGCGGCTAGCTGGATCCTCCACCTGAGACCGCAACTCACCTGTGACTTCATCGCAGTCACTTGGGCGACTTGCTGTCACAGTTGGAGGATCCAGCGGTGGCCGCGGGTAACCTGAGTGACGTTATCGCTGATCACGCTACTCACCTCAATTGCTGCGTGGAGCTGACTGGAGCAGCAGTGTTCTTCTGCAGCTCCTGTCACCTTCATGTAGCAGAGCTGGAAGCGATGCGGGACCTCCATGGATTACGCCGGACATGGATGGGTTTTGGGGCTTAATAAAGTGGTTAACGAGGGTATTTGTGTTTATTATTGCAAATAAAGGATTTTTTCACTGTGTGTGTTTATTAACTTTAAATTACAGGTTAATCATTGGGGGTGTCTCATAGATGCCTGACATGATTAATCTAGGACTTAGTGGCAGCTATGGGTTGCTGCCATTAACTCCTTATTACCCCGATTGCCAATGCACCAGGGCAAATCGGGAAGAGCCGGGTAGAGTCTCAGAACTGTCGCATCTAATGAATGCGGCAATTCTGGGCGGCTGCTGGCTGATATTGTTAGGCTGGGGGCTCCCCATAATGTGGGGCTCCCCATCCTGACAATACCAGCCTTCAGCCGTATGGCTTTATCGTGGCTGGTATAAAAATTGTGGGGGACCGCACTCTGTTTTTTTTAATTATTTATTTTACTGCACAGTATAGACATGCCCACCGGCTGCTGTGATTGGTTGCAGTGAGACAGCTGTCACTCAGTGTGGGAGGCATGTCTCACTGCAACCAATCATAGGCGCCGGTTGGCGGGGAAAGTAGGGAATACGAGATTGATTAATGAGCGGCCGGCTTTTTCAAAATAGTAAAAGCCGCCGGAGTTTAATTAACAGCTGTGCAGCGCCGCGCCGGTAATCGGGGAACGGTGAGTATGAGAGAGGGGGAAGACTGACCGACAGACTGAAAGACAGAGAGAAAGACAGAGAGACCGACCGACAGACAGAGAGAGAGAGAGACCGACCGAAGGACTGAGGGAGATTGACATACACAGAAAAAAAAAAGACCGACATCTCTAGAAAAAAGCACAAAACGTACACGGAGCATACGGAGATGCATCTGTGTCACGTACGTGTGCTCGTGGACCTATAGACTTTCATTGGGTGTGTGTGTGCGTGTTCCATGCAGAAAACGGACATCCATCCGTGCAATATGGATACACATACGTTTCACGCACACGGACACACGCACCGTACAGAATAACGCACGTGTAACTACAAACATTAAATAACATTGGAGCACGTGTGTCCGTGTGTCCGGTACATACGGAAACGGACCAAACACGCACATGTTTCACGGACGTGTGAAGGGGGCCTGAGGCACAGTTCAAAGTGAAGAGAGGAAGGAGAGCTATATTGGAGTGCAGATGTAGTTTGAATGGATTATGGGTGCAATGTCACATTGGCCAAGCTCCTGAGGTGCCATAACAGCAGAGAGCCCCCACAAATTACCACATTTTACAAACTGCACCCCTCAATTCATCTAGGGGTGCAGGGAGCATATTGACACAACAGTTGTGTCAAAAAATGTTATATGCTTGGGCGGTGAACAAAAAATATTTACATTTTGTTATGTCCTGGTGGTGGATCTTCTGGGACGTGCACCGGACTCCCCCAGTGAGGCAACCCGGAGCTAACCCCTGTACAGGGACTGTCCTGATCCCACCACCAGAGGGCCTAGATGCACGGTAGCCGGGGCACTAATGATGCAGGATCAGTGTCCTTCAGGAGACTGGTAGAAAGATGTCTGTGGGGCCACAGAGTTCCTGGAGGCAGTGCCGATGACGGAACTCAGGTTCTGGTCCCAGGTAGGAGCATCAGGCGGAATCTGGATCCTGCTGGACGTGAAGGCTGAGATCACCAGGTGAGGTCGGGGATCGGAAATGGGTTCCGGCTGAAGGAAGATGTTGGGATTCGCAGGTGACAGTCACTAGAAGACTTCCTGGGCAATTCGTAATTAGGACCGGGTTAAGGTGGCAGGACTGGCTCTGGGAAAGAGACAGGGTTAACAGGAGACAAGGTACGAGGGGACCTGAACACCTAGCTAAAATAACACGTTGAACAGGCACCGCCACATGGAGGGAACGTCTAATATACCCTGTACCTGTAATGGCAATATCCTGTTTCTGGGACACTGGCCCTTTAAGAAGAGGTCAGTGACCGCGCGCGCCCTAATGCGCATGCGCGAGGCCTGTGTGCCAGAGACCAGAGCAGGAAGCGGTGCAGAGGATGCAGGAGGACCCGACGGTGTGTCCTGGGTTGCAGGGGAATGCCGGGAGCAAAGGACAGGAAGCACGGGGGGCGCAGAGGAGGAAGAGTGAACTTAGTAGCCGTGGGCAGGAGGACCGGGGACCGAAGTGGTAGGTGAGGAGCGGCGTCGGGACTCGGGGAGCGTGACACATTTTGACCACTAAATTGTTGCTTTAGCCCCAGATTTCCAATTTTCACAAGGGGAATAAGTAAAAAAAGGCCCCTTAGTGTGTTACACAATTTCTCCTGAATGGGGCAATACCCCCCATGTGACTGTACAGTAGTGTTTGGCTGCACCACAGAACCCAGGAGGAAAGGAGCACCCTTTGATTTTTGGAGCAGAGATTTTACTAGAATAGTTTGCAGACTACGTTTGCAGAGCTCCTAATTGTCACAACAGAGGAAATCCTCCACAAGGGACCAAATTTTAGAAATTATCTCTTCTGGGATTTCATCTATGGGTCTGTAGTCTCGATTAAGGGGTACTTTGCACGTTGCGAAATCGCTACTGCGATATCGTCGGGGTCAAATCGAAAGTGACGCACATCCAGCGCCGGTAATGACTAGAGATGAGCGAACCGGTCCCGGTTCGGCTCGAGGCCGGTTCGCCGAACGGGGGTCCCGTTCGAGTTCGGCTCGTCGAACGTTCGACGAACCGAACTCGAACGTATAGGCTATAATGGGAGGCAATCACAAACACATAAAAATGCATTATAAATGTACACAAACAGTTAATAAACATTGCCATAACACTTACCGGTCCCCGCGATCCCTTCTGCACTCTGTCTCCTGCCGCTATTCCATCCGATGATCGCTTAATCCTCCCGGTGACCTGCACTGCCAGCAGAGATGCAGGACCTATCGTGACGTCAAAATAGCCATGTGACCAGTCACATGGCTATTATCTCATTGGCTACAGAC
Source organism: Anomaloglossus baeobatrachus (assembly GCF_048569485.1). Lineage (NCBI taxonomy): Eukaryota > Metazoa > Chordata > Amphibia > Anura > Aromobatidae > Anomaloglossus > Anomaloglossus baeobatrachus. The sequence continues at coordinate 330,881,163 of NC_134353.1, forward strand.
TGGTCACATGACTATGACACGTCATGTAGGACCTGCGAGTGCATCTCTCCGGTACACGGTGCACATATGTGTATCGCCGTGTACCGGCGACATGCTCTAGCACACGGTCGACTCCCCGTTCCGTTAGGGACCGGCTGACACAGCCGGTCATTAACGGAGATCACCCTTGCCATAGCAACGCAGTTAGCGGTGACGTCACCGCTAACCGCGGCTCCGAGAGCACCGTTGCTATGGTAACGCGTCTGTCAGCGTTACCGCTGTTACCGCTGACAGCCAGCACTGATCACTCACGGAGTGAAGGCTGCACGCTGCTTCCCGATTGTAGTGAGGATTGTAGTGAGGATGAGATTCCCCAGCCCCAAGTGATGAGCTGGTGAATCTCATCCTTCCTCACTACAATCGTCACTACTACTACACTAGTGAGGATTGTAGTGAGGATGAGATGCCCCAGCCCCAAGTGATGAGCTGGTGAATCTCATCCTTCCTCACTACAATCGTCACTACTACTACACTAGTGAGGATTGTAGTGAGGATGAGATGCCCCAGCCCCAAGTGATGAGCTGGTGAACCTCATCCTCACTACAATCGTCACTACTACTACACTAGAAAGAAAGAAGACAGAAGAGCAGGATCGTGGAGGGCTGACAGGGGGTAATAAAGATGGAGTCTCTAATGTGTCTGTGTATTTATTTCTATTAAAGTATTTTTTCTCTGTGTGGTGTCTTTTTTTTAACCCTTTATTGGAGATTCTTAAAGGCCGGGTCAAACGTGCCTGACATTAAGAATCTCTGGCTTAATACTGGCTAGTAAAACAAAGCCAGTATTAACTCATGATTACCCAACAAGCCACCCGGCTCCAGGGCTGTTGGAAGAGTTGGATACAGCGCCAGATGATGGCGCTTCTATGAGAGCGCCATTTTCTGGGGCGGCTGCGGACTGCAATTCGCAGCAGAGGCGCCCAGAAACCTCGGGCTAACCTGTGCTGTGGATTCCAATCCCCAGCTGCCTAGTTGTACCCGGCTGGACACAAAAATGGGGCGAAGCCCACGTCATTTGTTTTTTAATTATTTCATGAAATAAGTGAAATAATTAAAAAAAACGGGCTTCCCTATATTTTTGGTTCCCAGCCGGGTACAAATAGGCAACTAAGGGTTGGAGGCAGCCTGTGGCTGCCTGCTGTACCTGGCTAGCATACAAAAATATGGCGAAGCCCACGTCATTTTTTTGGTGGGCAAAAAAATTCTGCATACAGTCCTGGATGGAGTATGCTGAGCCTTGTAGTTCTGCAGCTGCTGTCTGCTCTTCTCCATACAGATAGACAGCAGCTGCAGAACTACAAGGCTCAGCATACTCCATCCAGGACTGTATGCAGAAGTTTTTTGCCCCCTGAAAAAATTATGTGGGCTTCGCCATATTTTTGTATGCTAGCCAGGTACAGCAGGCAGGTACGGCTGCCCCCAACCCCCAGTTGCCTATTTGTACCCGGCTGGGAACCAAAAATAAAGGGAAGACCTTTTTTTATTATTTCATGAATTTCATGAAATAATTAGAAAACAAATGACGTAGGCTTCGCCCCATTTTTGTGTCCAGCCAGGTACAACTAGGCAGCTGGGGATTGGAATCCGCAGCACAGGTTGACCTAAACTTTCTGGGCCTCACTGCTGCGAATTGCAGTCTGCAGCCGCCTCAGAAAATGGCATTTTCATAGAAGCGCCATATTCTGGCGCTGTATCCAACTCTTACAGCACCTGCCTGCTATACCTGGCTAGCATACAAAAATATGGTGAAGGTCACGTCCTTTTTTTGTAGTTTTTTGGCAAAAAAAATAAAAAATGCTTCCCTGGATTTTACATTGCCAGTGAAGGTAACACCAAGCAGTGGGGGTTAGCAGCCAGTAGCTGCTTGGATTACCCTTAGCTAGCAATACAAAAAATGCAGCGGGAGCCCGACCACCGTGCGGAGCTGCCGCCCGACCACCGTGCGGAGCTGCTGCCCGACCACCGTGCGGAGCTGCCGCCCGACCACCGTGCGGAGCTGCCGCCCGACCACCGTGCGGAGCTGCCGCCCGACCACCGTGCGGAGCTGCCGCCCGACCACCGTGCGGAGCCGCCGCCTGACCTACACCCCACCTATTGTCTCCTCCCCATAATCCTATAGAATGTAAGCCCGCAAGGGTAGGGCCCTCTTCCCTCTGTACTAGTCTGTCTACTGTAACTTGTATACGTATTTTGTATGTAACCCCCTTCTCATGTACAGCACCATGGAATTAATGGTGCTCTATAAATAAATAATAATAATAATAATAATTATTTATTTAAATAACTAAAAATAAAATGGGCTTCCCTGTATTTTGATTGCTGGACATCACAGTGCTGTAAAAATAAATCTTTAAAAAAATGACGTAGCGCTCCGCGGTATTTTTGATTCTCAGCGCAGATAAAGCAGACAGCTATGGGTTGCCACCCCCATCTGCCTGCCGTTACCTTGGTTGGTAATCAAAATACAGGGAAGCCCATTAATTTTTTCTATTTAAAAAATAGTTAAAAAAAAAAATGACGTTGGGTCCCCCCATTTTTGATAGCCAGCTAGGGTAAAGCAGACGGCTGTAGCCTGAAAACCACAGCTGGCAGCTTTACCTTGGTTGGGGATCCAATGTGGAGGTCCCCTCAGGCTCTTTTTTATAATTATTGTATAAATATTAATAATTACACAATAAAAGTAGGGTCCCCCCCAAATTGGATCACCAGCCAAGGTAAAGCGGACAGCTGTGGTCTGGTATTCTCAGGGTGGGAAGGTCCATAGTTATTGGGCCTTCACAGCCTAAAAATAGCAGGCCGCAGGCACCCCAGACATGGCGCATCCACTAGATGCGCCAATCCTGGCGCTTCACCCCAGCTCATCCCGTGCCCTGGTGCAGTGGCAAACGGGGTAATAAATCGGGTTGATACTAGCTGTAAAGTAACCTGAGATCAAGCCCAGCAGTTTGTGATGTCATGGCGTCTATTAGATACTCGACATCATAAACTGTCAGTACTAACAAAAAAAAAAATCGACAAAAGAAATTTATTTGAAAAAATAGTCCCCAAAACATTTCCTCTTTCACCAATTTATTGTAAGAAAAAAAATAAAGGGGTCCCACGACGACTCTGGACCGTCTAGAATATGGGGGGGAGACACTCAGGGAACGTATCCCCCATTTTCTAGGAGTGCGGACCCTTCATGTGAGGAGTGTGGGTGCAATGAATCTGCACTCACTCTTCTCGGGTCCACAGCAGCAGAGTCCATGTCGTAATGGTTGCTACCAAAGCTGCAATGCCCTGCTCATGAGGTAAGGGCATGCCTAATCAGGAGAACTACTGTAGAGGAAGCTCTGCTCACTGGTATATAGGTGCTCAGAGGTAATAATAGATAAAATTAGTGAGTAACCTCGGCACGCTAAATCTCCCAGACTAAGTCAGTAAGTCACAACGGATAGTAATGCAAAATCACTCTTTATTGGTCCGTATTAAGAAAAAAAATTTTTTCATAAGCATATATGTTTTTGTCCAAAACAAGTTACAAATGACGTTTCGGCCTGAGCCTTCGTCAGATTGGACTTATCTGCATGTAATTATGAAAAATGACAATAATCAATATCACATAAGAGTGAGAGAACAATAACATAAACTCGAACAATGTAGAGGTACAATTGGGATGCAGCAAAAAAATTGCAACACAGCAAGAAATGAAACACATGATACAAATGTCATAATACAGTACAAGGACAATATAGTAATGACAAATATGGGGTCAGAGTAGACTTAGACAGCTCTGGTACGAAAGAGATGTCAATCATAAAGTAACATGTGCAGTAGGTGTAGAGCTACAGTGTGCATGGCAGAGCTAATGGGTAGACCGACCATAGAAAAAGAACGGAGAAAAAGTGGAGAAAAAGTGGAGAAACAGTGGAGAATAAGTGGAGAAAAAGTGGAGAAAAAGTGGAGAAAAAGTGGAGAAAAAGTGGAGAATAAGTGGAGAAAAAGTGGAGAAAAAGTGGAGAAAAAATGGAGAAAAAATGGAGAAAAAAGTGGAGAAAAAGTGGAGAAAAACTGGAGAAAAAGTGGAGAAAAAGTGGAGAAAAAAATGGAGAAAAAGTGGACAATAAGTGGAGAAAAAGTGGAGAAAAAGTGGAGAAAAAGTGGAGAAAAAATGGAGAAAAAATGGAGAAAAAGTGGAGAAAAAGTGGAGAAAAAGTGGAGAAAAAGTGGAGAAAAAAAGGGAGAAAAAGTGGAGAAAAAAAGGAGAAAAAGTGGAGAATAAGTGGAGAAAAAGTGGAGAATAAGTGGAGAATAAGTGGAGAAAAAGTGGAGAAAAAGTGGAGAAAAAGTGGAGAAAAAAATGGAGAAAAAGTGGAGAATAAGTGGAGAAAAAGTGGAGAAAAAGTGGAGAAAAGGTGGAGAAAAAGTGGAGAAAAAAATGGAGAAAAAAATGGAGAATAAGTGGAGAAAAAGTGGAGAAAAAGTGGAGAAAAAGTGGAGAAAAAGTGTAGAAAAAAATGGAGAAAAAGTGGAGAATAAGTGGAGAAAAAGTGGAGAAAAAGTGGAGAAAAAGTGGAGAAAAAGTGGAGAATAAGTGGAGAAAAAGTGGAGAAAAAAATGGAGAAAAAGTGGAGAAAAAGTGGAGAAAAAGTGGAGAAAAAGTGGAGAATAAGTGGAGAATAAGTGGAGAAAAAGTGGAGAAAAAGTGGAGAAAAAAATGGAGAAAAAGTGGAGAAAAAGTGGAGAAAAAGTGGAGAAAAAGTGGAGAAAAAATGGAGAAAAAAGTGGAGAAAAAGTGGAGAAAAAGTGGAGAAAAAGTGGAGAAAAAATGGAGAAAAAGTGGAGAAAAAGTGGAGAAAAAGTGGAGAAAAAGTGGAGAAAAAAATGGAGAAAAAGTGGAGAATAAGTGGAGAAAAAGTGGAGAAAAAGTGGAGAAAAAAGTGGAGAAAAAGTGGAGAAAAAGTGGAGAAAAAGTGGAGAAAAAGTGGAGCACCCTTTGGTGCCTTTCATGTGGCACTAAGGGGTGCTTAGCTTTGTATTTAGCCAAAAAAATGAAAAAAAAAATGACGTAGGGTTCCCCCTAGTTTTGTAGCCAGCTAGGATAAAGCAGACGGCTGCAGCCTGCAGACCACAGCTGGCAACCTCACCTTGGCTGGTAATCCAAAACTGAGGGCACCCCACGCTGTTATTTTAAATTAAATAAATAATTTAAAAAAAAAACACGTAGGGGTCCCCCAAAATTGGATCACCAGCCAAGGTAAAGCGTACAGCTTGGGCCTGATATTCTCAGACTAGGGAGGTCCATGGTTATTGGACTCTCCCCAGCCTAAAAATAGCAGGCCGCAGCCGCCCCAGAAGTGGCGCATACATTAGATGCGCCAATCCTGGTGCTTCGCCCCAGCTCATCCCGCGCCCTGGTGCGGTGGCAAACGGGGTAATATATGGGGTTAATACCAGATGTGTAAGTCACCTGGCATCAAGCCCTGGGGTTGGTGAGGTCAGGCGTCTATCAGATACCCGACATCACCAACCCAGTCAGTAATAAAAAAAAATAGACGACAAAAACATTTTTATTTGAAAAAACACTCCCCAAAACATTCCCTCTTTAACCAATTTATTAGAATGAAAAACAAATCCAGGTCTGGTGTAATCCAAGGGGTTGCCATGACGATCCACACTGTCCCAGTCAATGAAGAGCAGGATGTTCCCCATTGGCTGGGAAAGCAGTGCAGTGACCTGAGCTAACATCAATGGGTCAGCCCAGGTCACTGCAGGGGATGACAAGTGCTGCTGTCAGCGAGGTACATTACCTGCGCTGATCTCCAGCACTGCCGACAGCCCCTGTCACTGAGCTCAATGACCGGCTTCACACCAAGTATCGCGAGAGGTCCATGACGTCACCGCTAGTCAGTCTCGGGTCGGAAGTGAGAGGTGATGTGACAAGCGGCGGCCATGGAGGACAGTGACAGCGCTGAGGTCGGGATGGCGGGACTTCATCACCGCAGGTAAGCCGAGCGGGGGGGGGTGTAGGTGTGGGGGGGTGTGGGTGTGGGGGTGTGTGTGTGTATGTATGTGTACATGCCGCGGGCAGGAGGGGGCGGAGCGAGCTGAGCGGGGAAGTGTGGGCTTCCTGCACGTAACTAAGATAAACATCGGGTTACTAACCAAAGCGCTTTGCTTGGATACCCGATGTTTATCTTGGTTACCAGCTTCTGGCAGGCTGCCAGCGATGGCTCCTGCACACTGTAGCTGTAAAAAGCCCTGCTTTTTGCTGCTAGAACCGTTCTCGAACATATCTAGAACTATCGAGCTTTTGCAAAAAGCTCGAGTTCTAGTTCGATCTCGAACAGCCCCCAAAATCACTCGAGCCCCGAACTGGAGAACCTCGAACCACGAACCGCGCTCAACTCTAGTAATGACGTCGCAACGTGTAAAGCCTAGGACAGAAGATGAACGAGCGTGAAACAGTCAAAAATCGGTGATCTGTGTCACGTCGTTAATTTTCATAATGCCGGTGCGTCCGCAGGTACGATGTTGTTTGTCGTTCCTGCAGCTCCACACATCGCTGTGTGTGAAGCCGCAGGACCGACAAACATCTCCTTACCTGCCCCCGCCGTCCACCGGCAATGCGGAAGGAAGAAGGTGGGCGGGATGTTTACATCCCACTCATCTCCACCCCTCCGCTTCTATTGGCCGCCTGCTGTGTGACGTCACTGTGACGCCGCATGACCCGCCCCCTTAGGAAGGAGGCTGGCCACCGGCCAGAGTGACATCGCAGGGCAGGTAAGTGCGTGTGAAGCTGCCGTAGCGATAATGTTCGCTACGGCAGCTATCACAAGATATCACATGTGAGACGGGGGCGGGTACTATCGTGCTCGGCATCGCTACCATCGGCTAGCGATGTCACAGCCTGCAAAGTACCCCTAAGTTTCTGGAAAACATCCATAGTGTGAAACACAGTGAATGTTGCAGAATTAAAAATGGCAAATAAGTCCTTGTTGTGCCCAATACAGTGTAGTGCCTATACATTGTGTCCAGTTTGTGCTTCTGGAAACCTGCACCCCATACATTTAAGCGGACTCTCCTAACTACAACAATGCCAGACATGTAGACGCTAATTGTGGTATAGGCACTAGAGTTGAGCGCGGTTCGTGGTTCGTGGTTCTCCAGTTCTAGGCTCGAGTGATTTTGGGGCATGTTCTAGATCGAACTAGAACTCGAGCTTTTTGCAAAAGCTCGATAGTTCTAGAAACGTTCGAGAACGGTTCTAGCAGCCAAAAAACAGCTAAATCTTAGCTTGGTTTCTGCTGTAATAGTGTAAGTCACTCTGTGAATCAAACTATTATCACATTTCAGTGTATAGTGTGCGTGAACAGCGCCTTCAGATCACTGCTGTTTCTATAATGGCGATCGCCATTTTTTTTTTTTTTTTCTTGTCTTCCTTCCCTAAGCGCGCGCGTCTTGTGGGGCTGGCCAGCATGTCAGCCAATCACAGACACACACACACCTAAGTGGACTTTGAGGCAGAGAAGCAACGGCATGTGTGATAGGATCTGCATGTCACATGTCCCTGCATTATAAAACCGGACATTTTCTTCACGATCGCCATTATCTGCCTTCTGCGTCTTTGGTGTCAGACATCACTGTCGCAGTTCCGTCCTTTGTCCTATCGCCGATACAGCTGTATGCGCTGCATACACAGCGTTAGACAGCTTAGGGAGAGCACATTCTAGCAGTCCTTTTAAGGGCTCGTACCGGCAGGGTCAGAGAGCCATAGGTGACAGGTCCTGCAAACAGCGCCAGCGTCTGTGTAGCCCAGGTCAGGGATTTCCTCCCTGCATTTCACCATTAGGAGGGAATAGAAAGGCAGGCTTCCATTCCTCTACCCAGAGCACCACAATCCTGCCACTGTACCCTCTTGTCCTCTGCACACTCCAACTCATTCTAACTAAGCCATTATACTAGCAAACACTCAGTGTACCTAGTGGCATCCTATCTGTGGCTATTGGACTTTGCTATAGTCCCACTAGTGCAAAGACATTTGCAGAGCACATCTGCCTGCATTGCACACTCCAAGTTTTTTAAACTAAGCCATTTTACTAGCAAACACTCAGTGTACCTAGTGGCATCCTATACGTGGCTATTGGACTTTGCTATAGTCCCACTAGTGCAAAGACATTAGCAGAGCACATCTGCCTGCATTGCACACTCCAAGTTTTTTAAACTCAGCCATTATACTAGCAAACACTCTGTACCTAGTGGCATCCTATACGTGGCTATTGGACTTTGCTACAGTCCCACTAGGGCCAAGACATTTGCAGAGCGCATCTGCCTGCGTTGCACACTCCAACAAATTATAACAAAGCCATTATACTAGCAAACACTCAGTGTACCTAGTGGCATCCTATACGTGGCTATTGGACTTTGCTATAGTCCCACTAGTGCCAAGACATTTGCAGAGCACATCTGCCTGCATTGCACACTCCAAGTTTTTTAAACTAAGCAATTTTACTAGCAAACACTCAGTGTACCTAGTGGCATCCTATACGTGGCTATTGGACTTTGCTATAGTCCCACTAGTGCAAAGACATTAGCAGAGCACATCTGCCTGCATTGCACACTCCAAGTTTTTTAAACTCAGCCATTATACTAGCAAACACACAGTGTACCTAGTGGCATCCTATACGTGGCTATTGGACTTTGCTATAGTCCCACTAGTGCCAAGACATTTGCAGAGCGCATCTGCCTGCGTTGCACACTCCAACTAATTATAACGAAGCCATTATACTAGCAAACACTCAGTGTACCTAGTGGCATCCTATACGTGGCTATTGGACTTTGCTATAGTCCCACTAGTGCCAAGACATTTGCAGAGCGCATCTGCCTGCGTTGCACACTCCAACTAATTATAACGAAGCCATTATACTAGCACACACTCAGTGTACCTAGTGGCATCCTATACGTGGCTATTGGACTTTGCTATAGTCCCACTAGTGCCAAGACATTTGCAGAGCGCATCTGCCTGCGTTGCACACTACAACAAATTATAACGAAGCCATTATACTAGCAAACACTCAGTGTACCTAGTGGCATCCTATACGTGGCTATTGGACTTTGCTATAGTCCCACTAGTGCCAAGACATTTGCAGAGCGCATCTGCCTGCGTTGCACACTCCAACTAATTATAACGAAGCCATTATACTAGCAAACACTCAGTGTACCTAGTGGCATCCTATACGTGGCTATTGGACTTTGCTATAGTCCCACTAGTGCCAAGACATTTGCAGAGCGCATCTGCCTGCGTTGCACACTCCAACTAATTATAACGAAGCCATTATACTAGCACACACTCAGTGTACCTAGTGGCATCCTATACGTGGCTATTGGACTTTGCTATAGTCCCACTAGTGCCAAGACATTTGCAGAGCGCATCTGCCTGCGTTGCACACTACAACAAATTATAACGAAGCCATTATACTAGCAAACACTCAGTGTACCTAGTGGCATCCTATACGTGGCTATTGGACTTTGCTATAGTCCCACTAGTGCCAAGACATTTGCAGAGCGCATCTGCCTGCGTTGCACACTCCAACTAATTATAACGAAGCCATTATACTAGCACACACTCAGTGTACCTAGTGGCATCCTATACGTGGCTATTGGACTTTGCTATAGTCCCACTAGGGCCAAGACATTTGCAGAGCACATCTGCCTGCATTGCACACTCCAAGTTTTTTAAACTAAGCAATTTTACTAGCAAACACTCAGTGTACCTAGTGGCATCCTATACGTGGCTATTGGACTTTGCTATAGTCCCACTAGTGCAAAGACATTAGCAGAGCACATCTGCCTGCATTGCACACTCCAAGTTTTTTAAACTCAGCCATTATACTAGCAAACACTCAGTGTACCTAGTGGCATCCTATACGTGGCTATTGGACTTTGCTATAGTCCCACTAGTGCAAAGACATTAGCAGAGCACATCTGCCTGCATTGCACACTCCAAGTTTTTTAAACTCAGCCATTATACTAGCAAACACTCAGTGTACCTAGTGGCATCCTATACGTGGCTATTGGACTTTGCTATAGTCCCACTAGTGCCAAGACATTTGCAGAGCGCATCTGCCTGCGTTGCACACTCCAACTAATTATAACGAAGCCATTATACTAGCAAACACTCAGTGTACCTAGTGGCATCCTATACGTGGCTATTGGACTTTGCTATAGTCCCACTAGTGCCAAGACATTTGCAGAGCGCATCTGCCTGCGTTGCACACTCCAACTAATTATAACGAAGCCATTATACTAGCACACACTCAGTGTACCTAGTGGCATCCTATACGTGGCTATTGGACTTTGCTATAGTCCCACTAGTGCCAAGACATTTGCAGAGCGCATCTGCCTGCGTTGCACACTCCAACTAATTATAACGAAGCCATTATACTAGCAAACACTCAGTGTACCTAGTGGCATCCTATACGTGGCTATTGGACTTTGCTATAGTCCCACTAGTGCCAAGACATTTGCAGAGCGCATCTGCCTGCGTTGCACACTCCAACTAATTATAACGAAGCCATTATACTAGCAAACACTCAGTGTACCTAGTGGCATCCTATACGTGGCTATTGGACTTTGCTATAGTCCCACTAGTGCCAAGACATTTGCAGAGCGCATCTGCCTGCGTTGCACACTCCAACTAATTATAACGAAGCCATTATACTAGCAAACACTCAGTGTACCTAGTGGCATCCTATACGTGGCTATTGGACTTTGCTATAGTCCCACTAGTGCCAAGACATTTGCAGAGCGCATCTGCCTGCGTTGCACACTCCAACTAATTATAACGAAGCCATTATACTAGCACACACTCAGTGTACCTAGTGGCATCCTATACGTGGCTATTGGACTTTGCTATAGTCCCTCTAGTGCCAAGACATTTGCAGAGCGCATCTGCCTGCGTTGCACACTCCAACTAATTATAACGAAGCCATTATACTAGCACACACTCAGTGTACCTAGTGGCATCCTATACGTGGCTATTGGACTTTGCTATAGTCCCTCTAGTGCCAAGACATTTGCAGAGCGCATCTGCCTGCGTTGCACACTCCAACTAATTATAACGAAGCCATTATACTAGCACACACTCAGTGTACCTAGTGGCATCCTATACGTGGCTATTGGACTTTGCTATAGTCCCTCTAGTGCCAAGACATTTGCAGAGCGCATCTGCCTGCGTTGCACACTCCAACTAATTATAACGAAGCCATTATACTAGCAAACACTCAGTGTACCTAGTGGCATCCTATACGTGGCTATTGGACTTTGCTATAGTCCCTCTAGTGCCAAGACATTTGCAGAGCGCATCTGCCTGCGTTGCACACTCCAACTAATTATAACGAAGCCATTATACTAGCACACACTCAGTGTACCTAGTGGCATCCTATACGTGGCTATTGGACTTTGCTATAGTCCCACTAGTGCCAAGACATTTGCAGAGCACATCTGCCTGCATTGCACACTCCAACTAATTATAACGAAGCCATTATACTAGCACACACTCAGTGTACCTAGTGGCATCCTATACGTGGCTATTGGACTTTGCTATAGTCCCACTAGTGCCAAGACATTTGCAGAGCGCATCTGCCTGCGTTGCACACTACAACAAATTATAACGAAGCCATTATACTAGCAAACACTCAGTGTACCTAGTGGCATCCTATACGTGGCTATTGGACTTTGCTATAGTCCCACTAGTGCCAAGACATTTGCAGAGCGCATCTGCCTGCGTTGCACACTCCAACTAATTATAACGAAGCCATTATACTAGCAAACACTCAGTGTACCTAGTGGCATCCTATACGTGGCTATTGGACTTTGCTATAGTCCCACTAGTGCCAAGACATTTGCAGAGCGCATCTGCCTGCGTTGCACACTCCAACTAATTATAACGAAGCCATTATACTAGCACACACTCAGTGTACCTAGTGGCATCCTATACGTGGCTATTGGACTTTGCTATAGTCCCACTAGTGCCAAGACATTTGCAGAGCGCATCTGCCTGCGTTGCACACTACAACAAATTATAACGAAGCCATTATACTAGCAAACACTCAGTGTACCTAGTGGCATCCTATACGTGGCTATTGGACTTTGCTATAGTCCCACTAGTGCCAAGACATTTGCAGAGCGCATCTGCCTGCGTTGCACACTCCAACTAATTATAACGAAGCCATTATACTAGCACACACTCAGTGTACCTAGTGGCATCCTATACGTGGCTATTGGACTTTGCTATAGTCCCACTAGGGCCAAGACATTTGCAGAGCACATCTGCCTGCATTGCACACTCCAAGTTTTTTAAACTAAGCAATTTTACTAGCAAACACTCAGTGTACCTAGTGGCATCCTATACGTGGCTATTGGACTTTGCTATAGTCCCACTAGTGCAAAGACATTAGCAGAGCACATCTGCCTGCATTGCACACTCCAAGTTTTTTAAACTCAGCCATTATACTAGCAAACACTCAGTGTACCTAGTGGCATCCTATACGTGGCTATTGGACTTTGCTATAGTCCCACTAGTGCAAAGACATTAGCAGAGCACATCTGCCTGCATTGCACACTCCAAGTTTTTTAAACTCAGCCATTATACTAGCAAACACTCAGTGTACCTAGTGGCATCCTATACGTGGCTATTGGACTTTGCTATAGTCCCACTAGTGCCAAGACATTTGCAGAGCGCATCTGCCTGCGTTGCACACTCCAACTAATTATAACGAAGCCATTATACTAGCAAACACTCAGTGTACCTAGTGGCATCCTATACGTGGCTATTGGACTTTGCTATAGTCCCACTAGTGCCAAGACATTTGCAGAGCGCATCTGCCTGCGTTGCACACTCCAACTAATTATAACGAAGCCATTATACTAGCACACACTCAGTGTACCTAGTGGCATCCTATACGTGGCTATTGGACTTTGCTATAGTCCCACTAGTGCCAAGACATTTGCAGAGCGCATCTGCCTGCGTTGCACACTCCAACTAATTATAACGAAGCCATTATACTAGCAAACACTCAGTGTACCTAGTGGCATCCTATACGTGGCTATTGGACTTTGCTATAGTCCCACTAGTGCCAAGACATTTGCAGAGCGCATCTGCCTGCGTTGCACACTCCAACTAATTATAACGAAGCCATTATACTAGCAAACACTCAGTGTACCTAGTGGCATCCTATACGTGGCTATTGGACTTTGCTATAGTCCCACTAGTGCCAAGACATTTGCAGAGCGCATCTGCCTGCGTTGCACACTCCAACTAATTATAACGAAGCCATTATACTAGCAAACACTCAGTGTACCTAGTGGCATCCTATACGTGGCTATTGGACTTTGCTATAGTCCCACTAGTGCCAAGACATTTGCAGAGCGCATCTGCCTGCGTTGCACACTCCAACTAATTATAACGAAGCCATTATACTAGCACACACTCAGTGTACCTAGTGGCATCCTATACGTGGCTATTGGACTTTGCTATAGTCCCTCTAGTGCCAAGACATTTGCAGAGCGCATCTGCCTGCGTTGCACACTCCAACTAATTATAACGAAGCCATTATACTAGCACACACTCAGTGTACCTAGTGGCATCCTATACGTGGCTATTGGACTTTGCTATAGTCCCTCTAGTGCCAAGACATTTGCAGAGCGCATCTGCCTGCGTTGCACACTCCAACTAATTATAACGAAGCCATTATACTAGCACACACTCAGTGTACCTAGTGGCATCCTATACGTGGCTATTGGACTTTGCTATAGTCCCTCTAGTGCCAAGACATTTGCAGAGCGCATCTGCCTGCGTTGCACACTCCAACTAATTATAACGAAGCCATTATACTAGCAAACACTCAGTGTACCTAGTGGCATCCTATACGTGGCTATTGGACTTTGCTATAGTCCCTCTAGTGCCAAGACATTTGCAGAGCGCATCTGCCTGCGTTGCACACTCCAACTAATTATAACGAAGCCATTATACTAGCAAACACTCAGTGTACCTAGTGGCATCCTATACGTGGCTATTGGACTTTGCTATAGTCCCACTAGTGCAAAGACATTAGCAGAGCACATCTGCCTGCATTGCACACTCCAAGTTTTTTAAACTCAGCCATTATACTAGCAAACACACAGTGTACCTAGTGGCATCCTATACGTGGCTATTGGACTTTGCTATAGTCCCACTAGTGCCAAGACATTTGCAGAGCGCATCTGCCTGCGTTGCACACTCCAACTAATTATAACGAAGCCATTATACTAGCACACACTCAGTGTACCTAGTGGCATCCTATACGTGGCTATTGGACTTTGCTATAGTCCCACTAGTGCCAAGACATTTGCAGAGCGCATCTGCCTGCGTTGCACACTACAACAAATTATAACGAAGCCATTATACTAGCAAACACTCAGTGTACCTAGTGGCATCCTATACGTGGCTATTGGACTTTGCTATAGTCCCACTAGTGCCAAGACATTTGCAGAGCGCATCTGCCTGCGTTGCACACTCCAACTAATTATAACGAAGCCATTATACTAGCAAACACTCAGTGTACCTAGTGGCATCCTATACGTGGCTATTGGACTTTGCTATAGTCCCACTAGTGCCAAGACATTTGCAGAGCGCATCTGCCTGCGTTGCACACTCCAACTAATTATAACGAAGCCATTATACTAGCAAACACTCAGTGTACCTAGTGGCATCCTATACGTGGCTATTGGACTTTGCTATAGTCCCACTAGTGCCAAGACATTTGCAGAGCGCATCTGCCTGCGTTGCACACTCCAACTAATTATAACGAAGCCATTATACTAGCACACACTCAGTGTACCTAGTGGCATCCTATACGTGGCTATTGGACTTTGCTATAGTCCCACTAGTGCCAAGACATTTGCAGAGCGCATCTGCCTGCGTTGCACACTCCAACTAATTATAACAAAGCCATTATACTAGCACACACTCAGTGTACCTAGTGGCATCCTATACGTGGCTATTGGACTTTGCTATAGTCCCACTAGTGCCAAGACATTTGCAGAGCGCATCTGCCTGCGTTGCACACTACAACAAATTATAACGAAGCCATTATACTAGCAAACACTCAGTGTACCTAGTGGCATCCTATACGTGGCTATTGGACTTTGCTATAGTCCCACTAGTGCCAAGACATTTGCAGAGCGCATCTGCCTGCGTTGCACACTCCAACTAATTATAACGAAGCCATTATACTAGCACACACTCAGTGTACCTAGTGGCATCCTATACGTGGCTATTGGACTTTGCTATAGTCCCACTAGTGCCAAGACATTTGCAGAGCGCATCTGCCTGCGTTGCACACTACAACAAATTATAACGAAGCCATTATACTAGCAAACACTCAGTGTACCTAGTGGCATCCTATACGTGGCTATTGGACTTTGCTATAGTCCCACTAGTGCCAAGACATTTGCAGCACGTCTGCCTGCGTTGCACACTCCAACGAATTATAACTAAGTTACATTGTCAGGGATATTTATTCTTTATTATTCTGCTGTTAATAAAGCTAGACCACCACTGCAATCTTCACCACCTCTCAATTTTTACTACCACATTTTCAGTCCACAATCTTGTCGCAATCAACATGAGTGGCAAAATGACAGATGCTGGTGGAAAGGGGAAGAGGCGTGGTGGAAAAGGCAAAAAATGTTTTGTCAGTGGGGAAGGTGGCAAAGCTCCATTATCATCTGCTGAAGATAGACCATCTACTAGCAAAAGTAAGATGTCTACTACTTATTGTGGACAATCCGATGTGCTCCCTTTTTTACGGACACGAACAAGAGGAACAAAGGTAGATGATGGGCAAAAAAGGAAAATGCTTGAATGGATCTCAAGTGGTCCAACAAGTGCCCTCTCAGCCACTTCAAGTACCGCATCCAAAAAACACCATTCCTCTGAGTTGTCATCCCAATCACACTTGATTTCTCCCAGCTCTGAAGTCTCCATCAGCTCTGCACAGTATGGTGGAACTGAGATGGCTGAGTCTGCAGAGCTGTTCAGTCACACTATAGCCTGGGAATCAGAGGTCTGCTCCCAAGCTACAGTGAGTACAGAACAGGAAATGGTCTGCAGTGATGCCCAGAACCTTTGTGACTCAGATTCAGGCCGTGAGGACCAAGTTTCTGAGCATAATGTTGACCCTTTGTCACAAACTGTAACACCTGTGGTTATAGACAATGAGGAACATACTGATGAAGATGAGACGCAGATACCCGATTGGGATGACAACTTAAATATTCGGTCAGGGCAAGAAGAGGCTCGGTCTGAGGGGGAGGGGAGTGCAAACACAACAATTGATGATGACGTTCTAGATCCCACCTACTGTCAACCCCCAGTCAGGCACTCGAGGAGGTCAACAGAGGCGGTGGAGGATGATGCAACCGACGACGAAGTTACCTTGCGCCTTCCTGGACAGAGTCGGAGCACTGGTAGCACGTCTACAACTGCATCCTCAGCCACCACTCTGCCTATGAGCATTATTCGGGGTGGATCAACAGGTCGCATGGCCTCTAAGCCTTGCCTAGCCTGGGCCTTTTTTCACATCGAAAAAGATCGCCCAACTCATGTGATATGTAACATTTGTCATGATTCTGTTAGTAGAGGTCAAAACCTCAGCAGTTTGACAACTTCTTCCATGAATCGTCACATGAATAAATATCATAAGTCCCGGTGGGAAGCTCACCGTGCTGCAATGCCGGCTAGCGGAGCGAACCATCCACCGCCCGCCCCTTCCAGTGCATCCGCGCGCTCGTCATCTTCTAGGACTGTGGGGACAGCTGTCACACCTGTTTTTCCACGCAAAACTTCCACCACTGTAACCGCAACAGGCAGTTTGCTTGTAAGGTCGTCAGTTGGTTTGGAAGGGGAAACAAGTGAGTGTGTACAGCTCTCTCAGACATCGATAGCACCAACGTTGGATGAAGGCAACATCATGTCTCCGCCTGCACTTTCCTCACAAACCTGCATTTTTCCAGGGACACCCTACTCAACACCGTCTACACACAGCAGCCAGATCTCTGTCCCTCAGATGTGGTCAAATAAAAGGCCACTTCCTCCGACCCATGACAAAGCTAAGAGGTTGACTCTATCCCTCTGTAAGCTGTTGGCTACCGAAATGCTGCCTTTCCGCCTAGTGGACACACAGGATTTTAGAGACCTTATGTCTGTCGCTGTGCCCCAGTACCAGATGCCTAGTCGCCACTACTTCTCTAAGAAAGGTGTGCCCGCGCTACACCAGCATGTCGCACACAACATCACCGCTTCCTTGAGAAACTCTGTGTGTGAACGGGTGCATTTCACCACCGATACTTGGACCAGTAAGCATGGACAGGGACGTTACATGTCGCTGACTGGGCACTGGGTAACTATGGTGATAGATGGTGAAGGGTCTGCTGCACAAGTCTTGCCGTCCCCACGACTTGTGTGTCAATCCTCTGTCTGTCCAAGTTCCGCCACAGCTTCTGCATCCTCCACCTCATCTGGGTCCTCCACCTCCGCCCCAAGCCTGCCTGGTCAGGCCACCAGCGTTCTCACTGCGCAGAAGGAATCACGCACGCCTCATTACTATGCTGGCAGCCGAGCGCAACGGCATCAGGCGGTCTTTAGCTTGACATGTCTTGGTAATAAGAGTCACACAGCTGAGGAGTTGTGGTCAGCTCTGCGGTCCGAGTTTAATAAATGGTTGTCTCCACTCAACCTGCAGCCTGGTAAGGCCGTGTGCGACAATGCTGCAAACCTGGGTGCGGCCCTTCGCCTGGGCAAGGTGACACACGTACCTTGTATGGCTCACGTGTTGAACCTTGTCGTGCAGCAATTTTTAACACACTATCCCGGCCTAGATGGCCTTCTGAACAGGGCACGAAAACTGTCTGCTCACTTCCGGCGTTCAAGCGCCGCAGCTGAGCGACTTGCATCGCTCCAGAAGTCTTTCGGCCTGCCGGTTCATCGCCTGAAATGCGATGTGGCGACACGCTGGAATTCAACTCTACACATGTTACAGCGACTGTGGCAGCACCGCAGAGCCCTGGTGCAATACGTCATGACGTATAGCCTGGGCCAACGAGATGCAGAGGTGGGGCAGATCACCCTGATGGAGTGGTCTCAGATCAAGGACCTATGCACCCTTCTGCACAGTTTCGACATGGCAACGAATATGTTTAGCTCTGACAATGCCATTATCAGCATGACGATTCCAGTCATTTACATGCTGGAGCACACGCTAAACACTATTCGGAGTCAGGGGGTGGGACAACATGAAGGGGAGGAACTACAGGAGGATTCATATGTGCAAGGGACAACAACATCACCAAAATCCAGACGTTCATCATCACAAACGCAGCAGGCATGGGACCATGGGGAACAGGGATCGACAAGGGCGCATAGTAGCAGGCGAAATGTTGAGCAAGGTGCAGGAGAACATGAAGAAATGGAGGACGAACTGTCCATGGACATGGAAGACTCAACGGATGAGGGAGACCTTGGTCAAATTTCAGTTGAAAGAGGTTGGGGGGAGATGTCAGAGGAAGAAAGAACGGTTAGCACCTCTATGCCACAAACACAGCGTGGACTTGGTCCGCATGGCTGCGCAAGACACATGAGTGCCTTCTTGTTGCACTACCTCCAACATGACAGTCGTATTGTCAAAATTAGAAGTGATGATGACTACTGGATTGCCACACTATTAGATCCCCGGTACAAGTCCAAATTTTGTGACATAATTCCAGCCATAGAAAGGGACGCACGTATGCAGGAGTATCAGCAGAAGCTGTTACTCGATCTTAGCTCGGCTTTTCCACCAAACAACCGTGCAGGTGCAGGGAGGAAATCTCCCAGTTGTAACTTGACAAACATGGGACGGTCTCGTCATCTTCACCAGTCTACCCGTACCAGTAGGACCGTATCTGGTGCCGGTAACAGCAATTTTATGGAATCTTTTCATAATTTTTTTAGACCCTCTTTTGCAAGGCCACCAGAGACAACAAGTCTGACACATACTCAACGGCTGGAGAGGATGATACAGGAGTATCTCCAAATGAACATCGATGCCATGACTGTGCAACTGGAGCCTTGCTCCTTTTGGGCTTCAAACATAGAAAAATGGCCAGAGCTCTCCAGTTACGCCTTGGAGATTTTGTCGTGTCCAGCTGCCAGCGTTGTCTCTGAACGTGTATTCAGTGCTGCTGGGTGTGTGCTGACAGATAAGCGCACGCGTCTGTCCAGTGACAATGTGGACAGACTGACGTTCATCAAAATGAACAAGTCATGGATCCAGAAGGAATTTACTACCCCTGTGTCATCCTGGGGAGAGTAAATGCTTGTGGATTTGGAATGTGCTTGATGCAAATCAAAACATCCTGTTTGCAACTAGGGCCCAAGTGCTGCCACTGATGGGGTGGGTGTCTGTGTGGCCCAATTTTTGGAAAAAAGGGAGACTCCGCTTGGAGTAACCCTTGCTTGCTGTGTTTTTAAAAGAAGCCAAGATGAACAGAGCTGGGATCAGGAAAGACTTTGCTACCTACCCCGGTGTCATCCTGGGGACGGATAAGAATGGCGTATTTTTGAATGTGCTTGATGCAAATCTAGCTGTGAAGTGTACAACTGGGGCACAACTGCTGCCACTGAAGGGGTGGGTGTGTGTGGGCCCAATTTTTGGAAAAAAGGGAGACTCCGCTTGGAGTAACCCTTGCTTGCTGTGTTTTTAAAAGAAGCCAAGATGAACAGAGCTGGGATCAGGAAAGACTTTGCTACCTACCCCGGTGTCATCCTGGGGACGGATAAGAATGGCGTATTTTTGAATGTGCTTGATGCAAATCTAGCTGTGAAGTGTACAACTGGGGCACAACTGCTGCCACTGAAGGGGTGGGTGTGTGTGGGCCCAATTTTTGGAAAAAAGGGAGACTCCGCTTGGAGTAACCCTTGCTTGCTGTGTTTTTAAAAGAAGCCAAGATGAACAGAGCTGGGATCAGGAAAGACTTTGCTACCTACCCCGGTGTCATCCTGGGGACGGATAAGAATGGCGTATTTTTGAATGTGCTTGATGCAAATCAAAACATCCTGTTTGCAACTAGGGCCCAAGTGCTGCCACTGATGGGGTGGGTGTCTGTGTGGCCCAATTTTTGGAAAAAAAGGGAGACTCCGCTTGGAGTAACCCTTGCTTACATTGTTTTTAAAAGAAGCCAAGATGAACAAGTCATGGATCAGCAAAGACTTTATCTACGTACCCCGGTGTCATCCTGGGGACGGATAAGAATGGCGTATTTTTGAATGTGCTTGATGCAAATCAAAACATCCTGTTTGCAACTAGGGCCCAAGTGCTGCCACTGATGGGGTGGGTGTCTGTGTGGCCCAATTTTTGGAAAAAAGGGAGACTCCGCTTGGAGTAACCCTTGCTTGCTGTGTTTTTAAAAGAAGCCAAGATGAACAGAGCTGGGATCAGGAAAGACTTTGCTACCTACCCCGGTGTCATCCTGGGGACGGATAAGAATGGCGTATTTTTGAATGTGCTTGATGCAAATCTAGCTGTGAAGTGTACAACTGGGGCACAACTGCTGCCACTGAAGGGGTGGGTGTGTGTGGGCCCAATTTTTGGAAAAAAGGGAGACTCCGCTTGGAGTAACCCTTGCTTGCTGTGTTTTTAAAAGAAGCCAAGATGAACAAAGCTGGGATCAGGAAAGACTTTGCTACCTACCCCGGTGTCATCCTGGGGACAGATAAGAATGGCGTATTTTTGAATGTGCTTGATGCAAATCTAGCTGTGAAGTGTACAACTGGGGCACAACTGCTGCCACTGAAGGGGTGGGTGTGTGTGGGCCCAATTTTTGGAAAAAAGGGAGACTCCGCTTGGAGTAACCCTTGCTTGCTGTGTTTTTAAAAGAAGCCAAGATGAACAGAGCTGGGATCAGGAAAGACTTTGCTACCTACCCCGGTGTCATCCTGGGGACGGATAAGAATGGCGTATTTTTGAATGTGCTTGATGCAAATCAAAACATCCTGTTTGCAACTAGGGCCCAAGTGCTGCCACTGATGGGGTGGGTGTCTGTGTGGCCCAATTTTTGGAAAAAAAGGGAGACTCCGCTTGGAGTAACCCTTGCTTACATTGTTTTTAAAAGAAGCCAAGATGAACAAGTCATGGATCAGCAAAGACTTTATCTACGTACCCCGGTGTCATCCTGGGGACGGATAAGAATGGCGTATTTTTGAATGTGCTTGATGCAAATCAAAACATCCTGTTTGCAACTAGGGCCCAAGTGCTGCCACTGATGGGGTGGGTGTCTGTGTGGCCCAATTTTTGGAAAAAAGGGAGACTCCGCTTGGAGTAACCCTTGCTTGCTGTGTTTTTAAAAGAAGCCAAGATGAACAGAGCTGGGATCAGGAAAGACTTTGCTACCTACCCCGGTGTCATCCTGGGGACGGATAAGAATGGCGTATTTTTGAATGTGCTTGATGCAAATCTAGCTGTGAAGTGTACAACTGGGGCACAACTGCTGCCACTGAAGGGGTGGGTGTGTGTGGGCCCAATTTTTGGAAAAAAGGGAGACTCCGCTTGGAGTAACCCTTGCTTGCTGTGTTTTTAAAAGAAGCCAAGATGAACAGAGCTGGGATCAGGAAAGACTTTGCTACCTACCCCGGTGTCATCCTGGGGACGGATAAGAATGGCGTATTTTTGAATGTGCTTGATGCAAATCAAAACATCCTGTTTGCAACTAGGGCCCAAGTGCTGCCACTGATGGGGTGGGTGTCTGTGTGGCCCAATTTTTGGAAAAAAAGGGAGACTCCGCTTGGAGTAACCCTTGCTTACATTGTTTTTAAAAGAAGCCAAGATGAACAAGTCATGGATCAGCAAAGACTTTATCTACGTACCCCGGTGTCATCCTGGGGACGGATAAGAATGGCGTATTTTTGAATGTGCTTGATGCAAATCAAAACATCCTGTTTGCAACTAGG
The DNA here is from genome assembly GCF_048569485.1 of Anomaloglossus baeobatrachus. Lineage (NCBI taxonomy): Eukaryota > Metazoa > Chordata > Amphibia > Anura > Aromobatidae > Anomaloglossus > Anomaloglossus baeobatrachus. The sequence goes on from NC_134353.1 coordinate 330,903,204, forward strand.
GCCCAAGTGCTGCCACTGATGGGGTGGGTGTCTGTGTGGCCCAATTTTTGGAAAAAAGGGAGACTCCGCTTGGAGTAACCCTTGCTTGCTGTGTTTTTAAAAGAAGCCAAGATGAACAGAGCTGGGATCAGGAAAGACTTTGCTACCTACCCCGGTGTCATCCTGGGGACGGATAAGAATGGCGTATTTTTGAATGTGCTTGATGCAAATCTAGCTGTGAAGTGTACAACTGGGGCACAACTGCTGCCACTGAAGGGGTCGGTGTGTGTGGGCCCAATTTTTGGAAAAAAGGGAGACTCCGCTTGGAGTAACCCTTGCTTGCTGTGTTTTTAAAAGAAGCCAAGATGAACAGAGCTGGGATCAGGAAAGACTTTGCTACCTACCCCGATGTCATCCTGGGGACGGATAAGAATGGCGTATTTTTGAATGTGCTTGATGCAAATCAAAACATCCTGTTTGCAACTAGGGCCCAAGTGCTGCCACTGATGGGGTGGGTGTCTGTGTGGCCCAATTTTTGGAAAAAAAGGGAGACTCCGCTTGGAGTAACCCTTGCTTACATTGTTTTTAAAAGAAGCCAAGATGAACAAGTCATGGATCAGCAAAGACTTTATCTACGTACCCCGGTGTCATCCTGGGGACGGATAAGAATGGCGTATTTTTGAATGTGCTTGATGCAAATCAAAACATCCTGTTTGCAACTAGGGCCCAAGTGCTGCCACTGATGGGGTGGGTGTCTGTGTGGCCCAATTTTTGGAAAAAAGGGAGACTCCGCTTGGAGTAACCCTTGCTTGCTGTGTTTTTAAAAGAAGCCAAGATGAACAGAGCTGGGATCAGGAAAGACTTTGCTACCTACCCCGGTGTCATCCCGGGGACGGATAAGAATGGCGTATTTTTGAATGTGCTTGATGCAAATGTAGCTGTGAAGTGTACAACTGGGGCACAAGTGCTGCCACTGAAGGGGTGGGTGTGTGTGTGGCCCAATTTTTGGAAAAAAGGGAGACTCCGCTTGGAGTCACCTTGCGGTGTTTTACATGATTTTAGAAGGGCGTGCCATGCCTATATCTGTGTGTCCTCCTCTTTTTCCTTGTCCAGCTGTTTTGTTTTCGCATGAGTATATGTCCTTGTCACTTTCCAATGTGTTTGAGTTGTTTGTCACCTTTAGGACACCTTTGAGGGTGTTTTCTAGGTGTTTTTCTGTGTTTGTGATTGCCTGCCATTGTTTCCTATGCAGTTCGAGTTCGGTTCGTCGAACGTTCGACGAACCGAACTCGAACGGGAGGTCCGTTCGGCGAACCAACCTCGAGCCGAACCGCGACCGGTTCGCTCATCTCTAATAGGCACATTGTGTGGCTCAGAAGAGAGGGGGGCATTTGAAATTAGGAAGCACATAATTTGCTGGGTTTTTTTTTATGAGGGGGAGCCATAGTGCTTTTTGAGAGCTTTAGTGTTACCAGTAATGTGGAAGCCCCCTATATTTCCGTTAACCAATGATGCACCTGAGTGGGGCTTGTGTTTTTGTGGGTTGAGTTGAATGTTATTTGGTAGTGATTTTGGTACAGAACGTTTTGGATCAGTTGACATTTATCCCATGCTCCATGCTCAGTGCTTACATCGGAGTTTCCATCTACATCTCTGAAATACGAATGTGCCCACGATCTGCACACACTGCGTCCTAGATGCATTGTGTCTTCCCCTGCAGAGATGCAAGTGTTCTCCGCAGGAGACCGCAGCTGCCCATTCACACGATCAAGGTTTCGGGTGCTGTGAGGACTTTCTTTTTCTCTGTTTTCCCAGCTGAGACCACTTTTGTCTCCGCAGCATAAACTGACATGCTGCAACTAAGGAAGCTGCACTGTCTGACAGTTTACGCTGAGAAGAAAAGAAGCACAGTGGGCATGACATCCATCCACTGGGCTTGTACTGCACGCTGCATCCAAAAATACTGCTATTCCTGATTGTGGGCATGTACCCGGTGTAAGTGCTTAGCGTAGAGCGCAACATAAATATGAGCTGCGCCGTACTGCGATCTTTTAGAGGCAGAATGAACAAAACAATAACGCTTGAAGAATTGGCCTTGTTTATTTTTTTATGCCGTTCACCTTGCGGTATAATTGATTAAGTTTCTTTATTCCTTGGGTCAGTACGATTGCAGCGATATCAGGTTTGTATAGTCTTTTTAGGTATTGCGACTATCACACTAAAAACGCTTTTTACAAAACAGGTTTGTGCATCACCAGATTTTGAAGGCTATAGTTTTTTTTATTTTTCTGCTGACAGAGTCAAGTGAGGGCTTGTTTTCTGCGGAATGAGTTGGAGTTTTTATTGGTACCATTTTTTGCCACAATAATTTTTGATCATTTTCTATCCCACTTTTTGTTACACCATTCACCATGTCGTAAAAGTGATAAGACAATTTTATTCTTCAGGTCAGTATGATTACAGCAATACCACATTTATGTATTTTTTATGTTTTGCCGTTTTATACCATAAAAACATTTTATAGAAAAAAAAAGTTTTTGCATTGCTGTATTCTGAGAGCTATACATTTTCTATTTTTTTTTTGCTGATGGAGCTGTATTGCAGCTCATTTTCTGAGGGACAAGATGCTGTTTTCAGCGATACCATTTTTTGCTATATATGACTTTTTGATCACGTTTTATTCCACTTTTTTCAGTTGTATGATGAAAAGACACTTTTGCTATGTTTTTTATTTATTTTTTTGTGGTGTTCACTGAAGGAGTTAACTAGTGTGACGATTTTTTAGCTTGGGTTATTACAGATGTGGCAATACCAAATATATGTATATTTTTTGTTTACTTTTTTTACACATACATAAGTATTTAATGGAATACTTTTTTTCATTTTTTTTAATGGAATATTTTTTTTTCATTTTTTTGTTCTTAATTTTCTTATTTTTATTTACTTTTTAAAAAACTTTTTTTATTTTATCACTTAGACCCTATATGGGACATCACCCCACAGGACTCTGATCAAAGCTGCAATATTCTGCAGTGCTCAGTCAGAGCTGCACAGCGAAAGCCTGTGTAATCATGTTGCAGACTTGATCAAACAGGCCCTCCATAGGCACTCAGTAGTCAGGTGACCCAGAAATAGTCATGCCTACTTCAGGTCACCATGACAACAATCAGGCCCTCACGATTACATCGTAAGGGACCCAATCAGAGGTGAGAGGGATCTCGATCCCTCTCCCAATTTCCTAAGTACCACGATCGGTATTGCTCCCGGTAATTAGCAAGGCTCCAGGCTCAGCTCTCAGGTAAGCCGAGTCCCGTGCCGTGATCGCAGGTGCACAGCCACCTTTGCCCCCGAGATTGCTTGCACATAAAGTTACACCCCTGGTCGTTAAGTAACGTTAGGAGAGGACGTAACTGTACATTCAAGGTCGGAAAGGGGTTAATATCAAATCTTATATGGTCGTAATATTGTTAATCTAGGTTTTATAATAAATCTTGATTTCCTTCAGGCAGCATAATATTAGTAATAGAGACTGCCATCTGGGGAAGGGGGCAGATATAGCACAGACCTGTGTGTCTTTCATCGCAAGGGCTGAATTTCAGTCGTAGCCTGTCCCTGTCTGCAGCTGTGATATATAGAGGAATATCATACGCTACCTTGTACTATGGTCAGTACCGGGGCCATCAGAGATCAGTGGTTCCTAGTGAATTTCAGTTGGACACAAGACTGTAAGTTTGTATGGCACAATCAGTGTCCATCTCCAGGTTCCATTAGGTAAGTGAAATATACGTATCATATTAAACGCCACTCCTGTGGGTTTATTTATTGCACTGCTGGAGTAATTGTAAATCTCCTGCACCTTGTCTTATACTCACCTTCTGGCATCTTCATCTTTTTCCACCACCGCTTCGGTTGGTTTCCAATGATTTGGACATGCCTGCAGCTCCAGTGTTTCATGGAGTGCGCCAGAGGTCACAACTCAATGCATCTCTATGAGAGGTACATTCTGTTCTCGTTCTGGCTCTCATAGACTTGCATTGAGAATTTGTGACATAAATTCTGACTTATGGCCAGTCATATCACAGGCACAAGATGCTGCCTAAGGACCTAAGAGGCATTGGTAAAAGGAGAGTACAGTGAAGGAAACAATTATTTGATCCTTTGCTTATTTTGTAAGTTTACTCACCGATAAAGACATGAACAATCTATAATTTTAAGGGCAGGTTTATTTTAAGAGTAAAAGATAGAATATCCAAAATAAAGTCCAGAAAATCACATAGTATAAATTACATAAATGTATTTGCATTTTGCAGAGTGAAAAAGTATTTGATTCCCTACCAACCATTGAGTTCTGGCTCCTACAGACCACTTAGACGCTCCTAATCAACTTAATACCTGCATTATAGACAGTTGCCTTAAATTGTCACCTGTATAAAAAACTCCTGTCCATAGACTCAATTAATCAGTCAAATTCTAACATCTACAACATGGGCAAGACTAAAAAGCTTTCTAAGAATGTCAGGGACACGTTAAAGACATGCACGAGGCTGGAATGGGCTACAAAACCATAAGTAAGACACTGGATGAGTAGGAGACAATTGTTAGTTCAATAGTAAGAAAATGGAAGAAATATAAAATTTGTGGAATTGAAATTTAAAATGAGTGTCAATTGACATCGATGTGGGGCACCATGCAAAATCTCACCTTGTGGGCTATCCAGGATCATGAGGAAGGTGAGAGATCAGCCTAAAACTACACAGGGGGAACATGTTAATGATCTCAAGGCAGCTCGGACCACTGTCACCAAGAAAACCATTGGTAACACATTATACTTAATGGCTTAAAATCTTGCACTGCACAAAAAGTCCCACTACTCAACAAAGCACATGTGCAGGCCCATGTAAAGTTTGCCAATGAACACCTGGATGATTCTGAGAGTGATTGGGAGAAAGTGCTGTGGTCAGATGAGACAAAAATTGAGCTCTTTGGCCTTAACTCAACTTGCCATATTTAGAGGAAATAAAATGCTGCCTATAACCCAAAGAACATCATCCCCACGGTCAAGCATGGAGATGGAAACATTATGTTTTGGGCTGTTTCTCTGCTAAGGGCACAGGACTACTTCACCGCATCAATGGGCCAATGGATGGACCATGTACCATAAAATCCTGAGTGACAACCTCCTTCCCTCCGCCAGAACATTAAAAATGGGTCATGGTTGGGTCTTCCAGCACAACAATGACTCAAGATATACAGTCAAGGCAACAAAGGAGTGGCTCAAAAAGAAGCACAGTAAGGTCATGGGGTATATAATATCCCCCACACTGCCCCATGAATAATATTTTCTCACACACACTGCCCCTTTGTATAATATCCTCCCACACAATGCCCCAATGTATAATATCCCCCTCACACTGTCCCTCTGTATCATATCCTACACACACTGCCCTGTATAATATTCCCCACAGAAACTGACCCTTTGTATAATATCCCCACACACTGCCCCTCTGTTTAATATTCCCACACACTGCCTCTCTGTATAATATCTCCCAACATACACTGCCCCTCTGTATAATATCCCCCACACACTGCCCTTCTGTATAATATCCCCACACATACTGCCTCTATGTAAAGTACAGACCAAAGGTTTGGACACACCTTCTCATCTCTATAACAACTATTAAGAGGAGACTTTGTGCAGCAGGCCTTCATGGAGAAATAGCTGCTAGGAAACCACTGCTAAGGACAGGCAACAAGCAGAAGAGACTTGTTTGGGCTAAAGAACACAAGGAATGGACATTAGACCAGTGGAAATCTGTTCTTTGGTCTGATGAATCCAAATTTGAGATCTTTAGATCCAACCACCGTGTCTTTGTAGAAAAGGTGAACGGATGGACTCTACATGCCTGGTTCTCACCGTGAAGCATGGAGGAGGAGGTGTGATGGTGTGGGGGTGCTTTGCTGGTGACACTGTTGGGGATTTATTCAAAATTGAAGGCACACAGAACCAGCATGGCTACCACAGCATCTTGCAGCGGCGTGCTATTCCATCCAGTTTGCGTTTAGTTGGACCATCATTTATTTTTCAACGGGACAATGACCCCAAACACACCTCCAGGCTGTTTAAGGGCTATTTGAATAAGAAGGAGAGTTATGGGGTGCTATGCCAGATGACCTGGTCTCCACAGTCACCAGACCTGAACCCAAGCGAGATGGTTTGGGGTGAGCTGGACCGCAGAGTGAAGGCAAAAGGGCCAACAAGTGCTAAGCATCTCTGGGAACTCCTTCAAGACTGTTGGAAGACCATTTCCGGTGACTACCTCTTGAAACTCATCAAGAGAATGCCAAGAGTGTGCAAAGCAGTAATCAAAGCAAAAGGTGGTTACTTTGAAGAACCTAGAATATAAGACATATTTTCAGTTGTTTCACATTTTTTTAAGTATTTCATTCCACATGTTTTAATTCATAGTTTTGATGCCTTCAATGTGAATCTACAATTTTTAGAGTCATGAAAATAAAGAAAACTCTTTGAATGAGAAGGTGTGTCCAAACGTTTGGTCTGTACTGTACATCTTCCCACACACACTGCCCCTTTGTATAATATGACATGAAAAACATTGCTCCTATGTATAATATCCCCCACAGAGCCCCTCTGTATAATATCCCCCACACATACTGCCCCTCTATATAATATCCCCCCACACACTGACAATGTTGTATAATATCACACATTCCCCTGTTGTGAATACGTTTTACAGTTTGGAGCTCCCTCTTGTGGTCAGTGCTGGCAGTGCAGATGATGTGTGGAATGGAAGCAACACACCTGCAGAGGACTGGAAATCAGGTTCAGATTGGGCTATTTAACTTAGTAGCTTTCTCTTGTTACTTGCCGGTGGTCAATTGCTCCTATGTGTCCAGGACATTCTGCAACCAGCTCTGCTCACTTCCAGAACTTCCATCAGATAAGTGGTCTTGTACCTCTGCTATTTGTTTACCACCTTTAGTTGTTGTTCTGCTTTGATACTATGCATGATTCCTAATTTGTCTGTGTTGAGTTCGTGGCAGAATGGGATCATTCCCTGCTGGGAGTGTCTGTATACTTAGCTCCATGATTCTGCAAGATTTGTGTTTTGTCATGCTTGGTATTATTCAGTCCCTCATCTGTATTAGTGTTTTTTGGATCCCAGTAACTTCTGAGTGCTGGTACAGTGGGGGAGAGGTTTAGTAACCTCAGGATTTTTCCATATCAGTAGTGCTGGTATTTATTAGGGTTTTTACGGCTGCAGACAGTTGCTCTTTCCTATCCTTTTTTTATAAAGTTTGGCCTCATCTTTGCTGAAATTGTCATTTATGGCTTTGTATTGTGTTTTTCTATATTACTGTAGCCTTTACATGTGGGGAGCTATCTATCTATCTTTCGGGACAACTCAGAGGCAGATTAGCTTTCTTATATTTCTATCTGTGATATTATTTAGTTCTCCGGCTTTGTCAATACGTCCAGGTCATTGTAGGCACGCCCCACGGCTACTGTTAGTTGTGTGTCAGGATTAGGTCTGCAGTCCGTTAGGTTTCCAGACACTCTGTTACCTTTTTGGGATTCCACATTATTTGCTCCTCCCCGGTCCCTAAATCAGAACACTCCCCCTCTGTATAATATTTTCCCACACACTGGGCCTCTGTATAATATCCCATACACACTTCCCCTCTGTATAATATCCCCACACACACTGCCCCTCTGTATAATATTCTCCCATACACACACTATCCCTCTGTATAATATTTCCCGCAAACTGCTCCTTGCAACACTTTGTTAAGAAATAAGTAGTGGGCACCACAGGGTAATAAATAAAAAGGGAGGGGTTCTAGCAAAAACTATAAAAAAATGAATTGTAACATAAGAGGCAAAAATCTGCATAGTAAAAAATTGTGCACACCCACCTATTTATATGTAAACATGGCTTTTATTGATACAAAACTTAAAAGTCAAGTTTATATATAATTTTTTTTTGTCCACCTCCTGGTATATATGTCCGCCTTTTGGGCACTTTCTGGTAAATATGTCCTCTTCATAGTATATATGTCCCCTTCCAAGTTGCCCACTTGGTATATATGCCTCCCTCCTGGTATATATGTCTCCATCCTGGTTTTCTTGTCCCCTTCCTGGTATATATGTCCCGTTCATGGTATATATGTCCCTATCTTGAGCTATTCCTAGTATATATGTCACCCTTCTGGGCCCATCCTAGTATATATGTTCCCATCCTGGATTATATGTCCTCCTCCTGGTATATATGTCCCTTTCCTGGGTCCCTCCTGGTTTATATGTCTACATCCTAGTTTATTTGTCCCCATCCTTGTATATCTGTTCATCTCCTGGGCCTCTCCTGGTATATATGTACCCCTCCTGGTAAATACCGTGTTTTTCAAAAAATAAGACCTCCCCCAAAACTAAGCCCTATCAGGGATTTTCAGCATTTTCGGAGCAAGGCTTAAATATAAGCCCTCCCCCAAAAATAAGCCCTAGTCGTGGATCTATAATGAAGTGTCCGTGCAGCTAAAAAGGTTACAGATACTGCAGGACACTTCATTATAGACAGCGGCACCCGGCAATTACACTCACCCGACACTGAGCGGCAGGACCTGCAGTGATCGCACACCTACACACATCAGCTCTCACACACACGCACACACACACACTCAGATCACACACACACACACAGCAGATCTCACACACAAACATCAGATCGCACACAATCAGATCGCACACACAAACATCGGATCACACGCAAACATCAAATCACACACACACACATCGGATCGCACACACATCGGATCGCATACACACTCACCTCATCCAGCAACACCGATCTCTTCTCGCTGGCAGAATCCTGAGAGGCAGTGCGGTGCAGCGCGACGAACAGGACCTGCGGCGGGACACGTGACTTGCTTCATTCCCTGCCGTAAGTGCTGCAATGTGATGTGATGTGTGCGCGGCGATCGGCTGTGTGTGTGTGATCTGCTGTGTGTGTCTGCAATCGGCTATGTGCGTGTCTGCGATCGGCTGTGTTTTCTGCGATCGGCTGTGTTTTGTGCGATCGGCTGTGTGTGTCTGCGTTTGGCTGTGCGTATCTGTGATCGGCTGTGTGTGTCTGCGATCGGCTGTGTTTTCTGGAATCGGCTGTGTAAGTCTGCGTTCGGCTGTGTGTATCTGTGATTGGCTGTGTGTGCCTGCGATCTGCTGTGTGTGTGTGTGTGATCGGCTGTGTGTGCCTGCGATCTGGTCTGTGTGTGTGTGTATGTGTGTGTGTGTGTGTGAGATCTGCTGTGTGTGTGAGTGTGTGTGATCTGCTGTGTGTGTCAGTATGTCAGCTAGCAGCAGGGTAGGATGGCGTGCAGCACCGACCGGAGATCACAGGGAGGACCTGGGAGCCACGCAGAAGTCCTGGTCTGGTGAGTATGAGTCTCCTTGGAAGTGGGGGGGGGGTCTGCTTTTTTGGGGGGGTAAACTTACCCCCAACCGTGTTTCTCCAAGAATAAGACCTCCTCCAAAAATAAGTCCTAGTGCTTTTTGGGGGGCAAAAAAATTATAAGACAGTGTCTTATTTTTGGAAAAACACGGTATGTTTCTGTTCTGTCTTTAATACAAAAACAAACAAACAAAATATAATTTTACTCATCCTCTCCAGCTCCCACATTGCGTGGCATTCTCTCTGCTTTGTAATGTATATCAACCCTCGGGTGCACATCAAGCCTAAGCAAGGCCTGGGGTCGGTGGACCCTCCGAACCTTTAGCCTCTACGATTGCCCCGCCTCTGTTTTCAGCTGATCCATGAAGCGCTTACCATTCCCTGCCAGGCCCTCTCCATCTCTATGTTGCCTGCAGCAGTGTGATGGAGTTGCAGTATGATGAGCTCATCATACTGCTGCATGCTGGGCCATGGGATGACGCGCCCTGCTGTGCCCTATTGCCACTGGCATCAGCACATGGCTAATTTGATTGCATTGCGCCTGAAGTGCTTTGCATTCAAATTAGCCATGTGTAGTGTGCAGTCCAACATGGTTCCAACATGTTATTACTGTATTAAATAATGTTACTTAAAGATATTTTCTATTTTAATTCTTTAATGCCCTTATGCGGGTGTCACACGGTACGATCTATCGTGCGATTGCATGAGCGATCGACGATCTATCGTGCGATTGCATGAGCGATCGTACCCACCCCCGTTGTTTGTGCGTCACGGGCAAATCGCTGCCCGTGTCGCACAAAGTCATTAAACCGCCATCACACGTACTTACCTGCTGAGCGACCTCGCTGTGGGCGGTGAACATCCTTTTCCTAAGGGGGAGGGACATTCGGCGTCACAGCGACCTCACACAGCCGCCGGCCAATAGAAGCAGAGGGGCAGAGATGAGCGGGACGTAAACATCCCGCCCACCTCCTTCCTTCCGCATAGCCGGCGGGTGCCGCGGGACGAAGGTAAGCTGTGTTCATCGCTCCCGGGGTGTCACACGGAGCGATGTGTGCTGCCGCAGGTACGATGAACAACCGGCGCAAAGAAAAATAAATGATTTTTTACAAATAAGCGATGTGAAAACAATTTGTGATCGATTCAGCGTCGCTCGGAGGTGTCACATGAAACAATGTCACAAACAATGCCGGATCTGCGTCACGAAAACCGTGACCCCGACAATGCATCGCACGATAGCTCGTCTCATGTGACGCCGGCATTAGGCTAGGGCTAGCTAAGAATAAACAATAAAATCAGGGTTATTTATCCTTCTCAGGGGCAGCAATTCCTCTTTATTACTGCTCTGGTCTTTGTTTGCAGGCAGAAGTGATGATGTCATGACTAAAACACATGACTACTGCAGCCAATCACTGAGCTCAGCAGTCAAGCAGAGGTAGATGGCACAAGTTGCTGGACCGTGGGATTAGCCAAAATGGTCACGTGTAACATTATCACTGCAACCAGTAAACAGAGACAAAGCAGTAGCAGATTCACTAGAGCAGATGCAAATGTGTAACTCTCATTTCATTATTTTTGTCCTAGTGCAAGATGAATAGAACAAAAAAATAAAATTGAAGACCCCTTTAATAAAGAGCGGAGGGGCCCATACACAATTCTTGCACAGGTGCCCTTTGCTCTCAGTGTCTGCCCCTGATCTGATAAATGTTGTACTTTATTGAAAATGACATGCATTGATTGAGTTTATTCTTTCTGATTTGTTTACATTCACCCATTATTTAAATGATGAGTCTGCACTGCCAATTGTACGACTGGTTAAAATTGAACAAGAGGATCAACTGTTTGCTAAGCAAATGGAAGACTAAGGTATAATTAGACATTACCTAAAGTCTTCATATATTATCTCTATTAGATATCTCCATTGAATTATAATAAAAGATATATGCTAAGACATGAAAAACCTACGGATGAATGAACAGCAGTATCAGTTTAAGCACCAGTGACACACATGTAAATTTATAACTTTTTTGCCCCTCAATCACTCACACAGTAAGGTAGGTGAGTGTCACATTGGGTGAATCTGGCAGCTTTTTCAACCTTGGAGTTGTGGGCAATTTGCCAGTAATGAAGATGTATGAATGCTTAATGCAGCTTAATGTAATAGGTGTCATAGCAATAATTTATAGAAGCTCTTTCTAAAACATTAAATTCATTTATACTCCTTAAAAGCTACTCAATCCTTAAAACTAAGTTAGTTCAGTGGGGTTCCTCTCCTGGATTAAATGATATATAAATTGTTAACATATCCCAACTCATCCATTAGTGCATGTGAAAGCAATAAATGTGCCAAACCAGCAATAACATGATCGGGGAAAGTCATTCTGGTCATTAGGGCTGAAAGCTTTTCATTTATGACCCATGGTGAAAATCAGAATGAAAGCTGTAAAACAAACGCCACTGAGCGACAGCAACTAAACGCCTCTCTATATTATCCTGAAATGAAAAGAGAATTAAAATATATTTTACATTTTAAAAATGAGACAATGCTAAGTGATTTATAGTACAGTATGCCCTGCTAGTACTTTAACTTGTTTCCTCAGGGGCTGGCTATTTTTTCAGATAGAACCAATCAAAATGACTAGTTTGAATATTTTATGTAATTCTAGTCCTTGGACAAGGAAAAGCCTCCAAGACCAAATTAAATAATATAAAAATCTGCCTTTAACCCCTTCCTGCTCAAGCCTGTTTTCACCTACCTTTACAAATCTGACCAGTGTCATTTTATTGAGTAATAACTAGAGAAGGCTTCAACATTCCCCAGTGATTCTGAGAATCTTTTTTTTTCGTCAAAAAAAGCAAGGAAATTGTCAGCTCACCGATCAGCTGTTCCACCGGTCTCTGAATAGTACCGCACACTTTTTTTTTTATCATTTTATCTTTACTATTTGACTTTGTGAAATTGGAGACTCCCACACACATGCTTTTTATTTGAGAATGATAGGAGGATCTCTCTCTTTTTTAGGGAGCCAGCATTCAGAAATTCATGGAACATGATTAAGACGCTAGTCAAAACGCGTAGTCCCATGCTACTGCTATAACAACTATTTTTGTTACATCTATTGTTGTAAACCAGATTTTCACTTTTTAATGGATCATCAATAAACATGGACTTTTAATCCTCTGAAGTCTGCGCTGGACTTTCTCTTCTCTTTTTTTTTGTGACACATTATACTTCATTATAAAAGACAATTTTGGTCTCTATGATTTGTGTTTATTTATGAAAACATTTAAACGTTGACAATTTTTTTTTTTTTAATTTTCCCATTTTAAAACTTTGAATTTTTATGTCCTTAAACAAGGAAAGTTATATTACACAAAATCATTAACCCCTTCAGCCCCCAGCCTGTTTTCACCTTAAAGACCCGGCCATTTTTTGCAATTTTGACCAGTGTCACTTTGACAGGTTATAACTCTGGAACACTTCAACGGATCCTGGCGATTCTGAGATTGTTTTTTCATGACATATTGTACTTCATATCAGTGGTAAATTTAGGCCGATATGTTTTGCGTTTATTTGTAAAAATTTCGGAAATTTGGCGAAAATTTTGAAAATTTTGCAATTTTCAAAATTTGAAATTTTATGCCCATAAATCTGAGAGATATGTCACACAAAAAAGTTACCAAATAACATTTCCCACATGTCTACTTTACACCAGCGCAATTTTTGAAAAAAAAAATTTCCGTTAGGAAGTTAGAAGGTGTGAGGTAAATCCGGAGATATGACGATAAATCATGATATTCAAGTTATGTCAGGAAGCCCTCTCCTGGTGTCACCCCCCCTTTCCTTCACACAACTCCTTCAAGCAGAAAATTTACCACAGGGATAAACGGTTCGTTTAGCAGATAGGTGTCAAAGGAACTGGTCTGTGTTCCACTTACACCTCCAACAGCCATCTCCTCTGATATGGAGATTAGTGTTCTCTCAGGCCTCTAAAACAAAGAGAGAGAGGAAGAGCCCCTGGGAGCTGTGTCCGCTCATCAAAGAAAGTGGACAGTGACCTGGCAAAACCAAAAGGAAGCTAATCACCACAGGAGAGCATACTGCTGGCTCCGTAATATCATACCCAGTTATGATATTACCGTGCGTCTCAGCCATACACCCCCTACATCGTTAGAATCGGGACTTCGAGCCGAATCTGTGCATATCCTCGGAGTGTATATGGCACCCTGGGGCGGCGAGATATAGAGCACTGCTAGTAGGAGTCCGGTAAATGAGTCGTGCTTGGACTCAAAATGCAGAGGGGACCCGGGCGGATCTGATGGCACCAGAACCATCCCGATCGGACCTCCCAGTCCGGAGTTGCAGGTAATAGCCCCTTCTGGGATATTACTCTGACTCCATGCAGGGGGAGTGGCAGTGCTTCCCTGTGAGGTCACTAAGGTAGGAGGGGACCTGGATTTGCCCAGGTTGATAACCCTACTTCGGCCATTTTCCAGTGTTCTTTCGCCGGGGGTCACGTGTAGGAAACATCTGTGGGAAAGATCCTGGAAACCTGGTCTACAGCGCCCCCCTGTGGCCAGACGCACAAGGTAACTGCTGGAACTGTGTATGCCTGTTTGTAAACCATGCTTTATCTGTAACTGTACTCTGACATATGTATATTCTGTAGATCTCCTATTGTATATATTGTATTTTCTAGTGTGCTTTAGGCTGATTAAATTATATAATTAATCTTGGGCTGTTCTGTTATCTCGATCTTGAATCCCACGTCTGTGTGTTCGGCTAATAGTTACCGTGAAGCGGTTGGTGGCAGCGAGTTGTGCCAAGGATTATTGTGGGGAGGCCAGTGAGATTCGGGGAGGTTTTATATATTCCACCCGCGGAGGTCGGGGGAATATATACCCTACTCTCACCGGGGACCCTTCAATAATCGGCATAAGTAGTATAGCGGCCTCCTTGCTTATTGTCGGGCAATTCCATAATTGGCCTGACTATAAGAGGGGCGCTAGAGAGCGCGTCACGTGCTCTGTCTGTCAATCGGGGGGTAACAAGTGGGGGTCACCCCCCCTTTATACCTCCCGACCGACAGACAGAGCACGTGACGCGCTCTCTAGCGCCCCTCTTATAGTCAGGCCAATTATGGAATTGCCCGACAATAAGCAAGGAGGCCGCTATACTACTTATGCCGATTATTGAAGGGTCCCCGGTGAGAGTAGGGTATATATTCCCCCGACCTCCGCGGGTGGAATATATAAAACCTCCCCGAATCTCACTGGCCTCCCCACAATAATCCTTGGCACAACTCGCTGCCACCAACCGCTTCACGGTAACTATTAGCCGAACACACAGACGTGGGATTCAAGATCGAGATAACAGAACAGCCCAAGATTAATTATATAATTTAATCAGCCTAAAGCACACTAGAAAATACAATATATACAATAGGAGATCTACAGAATATACATATGTCAGAGTACAGTTACAGATAAAGCATGGTTTACAAACAGGCATACACAGTTCCAGCAGTTACCTTGTGCGTCTGGCCACAGGGGGGCGCTGTAGACCAGGTTTCCAGGATCTTTCCCACAGATGTTTCCTACACGTGACCCCCGGCGAAAGAACACTGGAAAATGGCCGAAGTAGGGTTATCAACCTGGGCAAATCCAGGTCCCCTCCTACCTTAGTGACCTCACAGGGAAGCACTGCCACTCCCCCTGCATGGAGTCAGAGTAATATCCCAGAAGGGGCTATTACCTGCAACTCCGGACTGGGAGGTCCGATCGGGATGGTTCTGGTGCCATCAGATCCGCCCGGGTCCCCTCTGCATTTTGAGTCCAAGCACGACTCATTTACCGGACTCCTACTAGCAGTGCTCTATATCTCGCCGCCCCAGGGTGCCATATACACTCCGAGGATATGCACAGATTCGGCTCGAAGTCCCGATTCTAACGATGTAGGGGGTGTATGGCTGAGACGCACGGTAATATCATAACTGGGTATGATATTACGGAGCCAGCAGTATGCTCTCCTGTGGTGATTAGCTTCCTTTTGGTTTTGCCAGGTCACTGTCCACTTTCTTTGATGAGCGGACACAGCTCCCAGGGGCTCTTCCTCTCTCTCTTTGTTTTAGAGGCCTGAGAGAACACTAATCTCCATATCAGAGGAGATGGCTGTTGGAGGTGTAAGTGGAACACAGACCAGTTCCTTTGACACCTATCTGCTAAACAAACCGTTTATCCCTGTGGTAAATTTTCTGCTTGAAGGAGTTGTGTGAAGGAAAGGGGGGGTGACACCAGGAGAGGGCTTCCTGACATAACTTGAATATCATGATTTATCGTCATATCTCCGGATTTACCTCACACCTCCCCCCTTTTGAGGGCGCTAGGGGGCAGCACACTCCGGTGTTCCCCCGTGCGCCCGTCCGCGACCTCTCCTTGTCGGGACAGCCCGTCTGCGTTACCGTGGTCACGGCCCCTTTTGTGTCGAATGGTGAAGTTGTATTGCTGGAGCGCCAGGCTCCATCGCAACAACCTGCCATTCGTCCCGAAGACAGTGTGTAACCAGCTGAGGGGATTGTGGTCCGTCTCCACGATGAAGTGGCGCCCGTATAGATAGGGTTGCAGACGCTGCAGGGCCCACACTATGGCCAGGCACTCCTTTTCCATCGTGGAATAGGCCACTTCCCTTGGTAACAGCTTCTAGCTCAGATACAAGACTGGGTGCTCTTGGCTCGCAGAGTCCACCTGGCTGAGCACCGCACCGAGGCCGAAGTCACTGGCGTCGGTCTGTACTACAAACGGCCGCGTGAAGTCGGCTGCCTGTAGCACGGGCGGGCTGGACAGGGCGTCCTTTAGGGCCCGGAAGGCTGTCTCGCAGTCCATTGTCCAATCGACTGCAGAGGGCAGCTTCTTCTTGGTGAGGTCCGTCAAGGGCTTTGCCAGGCTACTATAGCATGGAACAAACCTCCTATAGTACCCAGCGGTCCCTAAGAAGGACATCACCTGCTTCTTGGTCCTGGGGGTGGGCCAGGACGCGATGGCCTCCACTTTCTCAGGCTCGGGCTTCAGTGTTCTCCCGCCTACCCGGTGACCGAGGTACTGGACCTCGCTCATGGCCAGCTGACACTTTCCCGGCTTGATGGTCAAACCTGCCTGGTGGATCCGCTTGAGCACCTGTGCTAGATGCTCTAGGTGATCTTCCCAGGTGGGACTGAAGACGGCAATGTCATCCAGGTACGCGGCCGCGTACCCTTCAAGTCCCTTGAGCAGGGTGTTGACCATCCGCTGGAAGGTGGCAGGGGCATTCCTCATCCCGAATGGCATCACCGTGGACTCGTACAGTCCAAATGGGGTAATAAAGGCAGAGCGTTCCCTGGCCTTGCGAGTCAGGGGGATCCGCCAATATCCCCGGCTCAGATCCATGATGGTCAGGTACTGAGCCCCGGCCAACTGATCGAGCAGGTCATCGATGCGTGGCATTGGGTACGCATCGGCGACCGTGACAGCATTGAGCCCCCTGTAGTCCACGCAGAACCGAGTGGTTCGGTCCTTCTTAGGGACGAGGACTATAGGCGAGGCCCAAGCGCTGTTGGATGCCTGGATCACCCCCAGCTTCAGCATCTCGTCAATCTCCTGGCGCATGTGTTGCTGCACCTCCAGGGAGACCCGATATGCTGAACGCCTGATCGGGGGATGATCCCCAGTGTCCACGTGATGGACAGCCAAGTTAGTCCTTCCGGGCTGGTTGGTAAACAACCCCCGGAAGGGGTGTAGGGTGGCCCACAGCTGGGACCGTTGGTCCTCCAAGAGCTGGTGGCCAACCTCCACATCCTCAATGGATCCGCCTGCCCTAACCTGGGCTAGCATATCCAAGAGGGTTTCCGCTTCTCCCTCCTCGGGCAGGTTGCACACGGGGAGCGCACACGCCTCCCGCTCATGATGTGCCTTCATCATGTTCACATGGAAGGGCTTCCGCCTTCCACGAGCAGGGTCCAGGGTGACCAGGTACGTTACAGGGTTGAGCTGCTGGTACACGAGGTATGGGCCTTCCCAGGCTGCCTGAAGCTTGTCCTGTGGTACGGGGACCAGTACCCACACCTTTTGACCCACTTGGTAGGTCCTCTCACAAGCGTTCTGGTCGTACCAATGCTTCTGATCGGCCTGGGCTTGAGCCATATTGTCGTGTACCAGTTGCGTCAAGGCCTGCATTTTGTCCCGGAAGCGCATGACATACTCGATAACCGACACTCCAGGGGTGGCCAAATCCCCTTCCCAAGCCTCTTTCACCAGAGCCAGGGGGCCCCGCACACGTCGCCCGTACAGGAGCTCAAACGGTGAGAATCCCGTTGAGGCCTGTGGAACCTCCCGGTAAGCAAATAACAGGTGTGGGAGATACCGCTCCCAGTCACGCCCGTGGGAGTCGACCAACATCTTAAGCATCTGCTTTAAGGTGCCATTGAACCGCTCGCACAGGCCATTAGTCTGTGGATGGTACGGGCTGGCCACCAGATGTCGCACCTGGACTTGCTTACAGAGGGCTTCCATCAGCTGGGACATGAATTGGGTCCCCCGGTCAGTGAGCATTTCCTGGGGAAAACCCACTCGGGAGAAAATCTCCAGCAATGCGGTGGCCACTTTGTCAGGACGACAAGGCCACTGCTTCTGGGTACCGGGTGGCATAGTCCACTACCGTCAGTATGAAGCGTTTCCCGGAGCTACTGGGGATGGCCAGCGGGCCGACCAGATCCACAGCCACCCTCCTGAAAGGCTCATCGATGATGGGCAGAGATACCAGTGGGGCTTTGGGGTGTGGCCCCGCCTTCCCCACTCTCTGACAGGTTTCACACGAACGGCAGTAGGCAGCCACATCGGCCCCCATTTTTGGCCAGTAGAAATGCTGGTTTAACCTGGCCTTGGTCTTAGCGATCCCTAGGTGTCCGGCCATCGGAATCTCATGTGCGATCCGCAACAACTCCGTCCGGAACGGATAGGGTACCACCAACTGTCGGTCCCTGGGCCACGCCTCCGGTGAACCCTGCTGGACCGTGACCCGGTACAGCCGTCCTTGGTCCCAGACCACTCGCTCCGGGTCCGAGTCCGAGGGAGGCTGTGCCGCCTGCTCCTTAAGAGCTTTCAGGCTGTCGTCAGCTTCTAACGCTGCCTGAAACCCCTGACTAGATGTGGCCAGAATCGACGAGACTGTCACATCTTCAGTCAGTACCCCGGGACCTGTGTCCTGGCCTCCACCTGACTCGGCTGCCACTTGGTCAGAAGGGGAAGAGCTATCGGACCTCCGGGAGGCCCCTTGGCTTCCAGCACTCCCACTGCGGGTGACAGCGGCCACAGCCGCTGCGACCGTGGGTCGTGCCTGCTCCTCCTCCGTTCCTGACCAAGTCGCCGGTTCAGGCAGACCTACCTGGCTTCCTGACACCCCGGTTGTGGGGGAACCATGCACCGAGATCTTACCTGGGAGCACTTCCGCTCCTGGACCGGCCCCAATCTCACCTGCCTGTTCCCCTCCTGCAGCAACAGAACCCCGCTGTGAAATCTCTGGGGACCCCACATTTGCTGTGGTAGCCCCCACCCCACACACTGGTCCTCCCCCTGCAGCACCCTGCTCTCTGCTTATCCCTGCAGAGGGCAACAGATCCCAGCTCACTGGCTGGTTACTTGTAGAGGCATTGTCACACCTTTCTCTGACCCCCTCCCCTGTCACAGCTGCAGCTGAGTGTGTGTCTATGGTGTCTATGCAAGCAGAAATATCAGAGTTCACTCCCCCCTCTCTCACATCATTCATAGATAACACATTAACATTGTCCGGAGGCACGTCAGTACTGGCTGAAGGTTCAGCCCTTGGGGGGGGCCCAAACTGGGAGGTTATCTGCCCCAAATCTGTCCCAAGTAGCACGTTTGCGGGGATCCGATCAGTTACCCCCACCTCCCTCACCCCTCGCCCTGCGCCCCAGTCCACATAAATGCCAGCAACAGGCAGCGCCGGGTCAATGCCTCCAATCCCGGAGACAGCGAGGGTTTTTCCAGGTATCAAGTCTTGGGGGGACACCATCTCAGGCCGCACCAGAGTCACCTCCGAGGCGCTGTCTCGCAGTCCTATGGTCACAGACCGGCCGACGGTGACAGGTTGGAAGCTGTCCAGGGACCTACCACCACCCCCACCCACACAATACACCTTGGGCGGCCCTTGGGACGGGGACGGAGCCGGGGCCTTGGGACGCTGAGGGCACATGGCCTTGAAGTGTCCAGGTAGGTTGCACTGGTGGCACCGTCTTGGCTCTGCCACGGGCCTGGAGAGGGGAGTTGAGGGGGAAACTCCCTGCAGTCTAGGGGCAGGTGGGGCAGTCGTAGAATTCATCTTACCCCCTCTCCAGGTGCTGCTGGTGGCTGCTCTCCTGGCTTCAGGAGCCCGATTGTTGGTGTAGTCATCGGCCAGGGCAGCTGTAGCCGTGGACCCCTTTGGCTTCTGGTCTCGGATGAACTGGCGGAGATCCTCAGGGCAGTTCCACAAGAGTTGCTCTGTGATGACCAAGTCTAGGATCTCTGGTCCGGTGGTAAGCTGCAGGCCTTGGGTCCAGTGGTCGGCAGCTCGGGCAAGTGCCCGCCGGTGGTCAGCCCAGGAGTCCTTTGGTCCCTTCTGCAGGGTCCGGAACTTCTTGCGGTAGGACTCCGGAGTGAGGTTGTACTGTTGGATCAGGGCCCGCTTGATGGTGTCGTAGCCCTGATCTGCCTCAGTAGGCAAGTCCCCAAGGATTTCCAGGGCCTTACCCCTTAAACGGGGGGTCAGGTATTTGGCCCACTGGTCCTTGTCCAGATGGTGCTGCAAGCAAGTCCGTTCAAAAGCAGTCAGGAAAGAGTCCAAGTCTCCATCCTTCTCCAGCACTGGGAAGTCCTCAACACGGACCTTTGGAAGTTTGGTGTCTTGAAGGTCACGTGTGGCTGATGAGGGCCGGAGCTGAGCTAGCTGCAGCTGGTGGTCACGCTCTGCCTGTTGCTGTCGCTCTTCACGTGCTGCTTGCCGCTCCGCAGCCTCACGCACTGCTTGCCGCTCCGCAGCCTCAGCGTCACGCGCTGCCTGTCGCTCACGCTCGGCTATGAGTATCTCGTAGGTATCCCGGTCTCCAGCCATAAGCCTGGCCAAGGCAGCTTGAAGGAGGGCCTCTGCACCTCTCAGGCCGGAGGGATTGGCAAGTGGTGATCTGCGGCACGCTGCAGAGCCAGGTGATTCACTGTCCATTTCAGAGCGGAGGACTGGCATCTGGCTCGTTGAGGACCCTTGGGCGAGCTCCTCCTCATCTTGTCCAGCAGTGCCAGGTTGTGCAATGTCCTCTGCAGAGCTGTTCTCTGGCGTCGGGCTCTTGGAGGGCTCGTGGACAACCTCCTCATCGTCTCTGGCCTGAGCATCGGCCATTCCTTTGGCTTTGCTCCTGGTGCCATCAGCCATTCTTGCAGACTTTTGGTCACTGACACAGAACTGACACCTGATGCACCCACACACCTTACAGTATCTGCACTCTGACACTCTAGTGTTGGTCTGGTCTGAAGACCCCAGCAGCCACAGCTGCTGCAGGCAGTCTTTAGTGTCTGGGAGTATGGGTCTCACACTCACACACACTATTATCTCGATCCCACCGCTATGCCACCAATATGTCACGAACCACCGGGGGGGTCACTCAGAAATCCCCCGCGCTGGCTACCAGTACGTCACAATCGGGGGGTAATAAGTGGGGGTCACCCCTCCTTTATACCTCCCGACCGACAGACAGAGCACGTGACGCGCTCTCTAGCGCCCCTCTTATAGTCAGGCCAATTATGGAATTGCCCGACAATAAGCAAGGAGGCCGCTATACTACTTATGCCGATTATTGAAGGGTCCCCGGTGAGAGTAGGGTATATATTCCCCCGACCTCCGCGGGTGGAATATATAAAACCTCCCCGAATCTCACTGGCCTCCCCACAATAATCCTTGGCACAACTCGCTGCCACCAACCGCTTCACGGTAACTATTAGCTGAACACACAGACGTGGGATTCAAGATCGAGATAACAGAACAGCCCAAGATTAATTATATAATTTAATCAGCCTAAAGCACACTAGAAAATACAATATATACAATAGGAGATCTACAGAATATACATATGTCAGAGTACAGTTACAGATAAAGCATGGTTTACAAACAGGCATACACAGTTCCAGCAGTTACCTTGTGCGTCTGGCCACAGGGGGGCGCTGTAGACCAGGTTTCCAGGATCTTTCCCACAGATGTTTCCTACACGTGACCCCCGGCGAAAGAACACTGGAAAATGGCCGAAGTAGGGTTATCAACCTGGGCAAATCCAGGTCCCCTCCTACCTTAGTGACCTCACAGGGAAGCACTGCCACTCCCCCTGCATGGAGTCAGAGTAATATCCCAGAAGGGGCTATTACCTGCAACTCCGGACTGGGAGGTCCGATCGGGATGGTTCTGGTGCCATCAGATCCGCCCGGGTCCCCTCTGCATTTTGAGTCCAAGCACGACTCATTTACCGGACTCCTACTAGCAGTGCTCTATATCTCGCCGCCCCAGGGTGCCATATACACTCCGAGGATATGCACAGATTCGGCTCGAAGTCCCGATTCTAACGATGTAGGGGGTGTATGGCTGAGACGCACGGTAATATCATAACTGGGTATGATATTACGGAGCCAGCAGTATGCTCTCCTGTGGTGATTAGCTTCCTTTTGGTTTTGCCAGGTCACTGTCCACTTTCTTTGATGAGCGGACACAGCTCCCAGGGGCTCTTCCTCTCTCTCTTTGTTTTAGAGGCCTGAGAGAACACTAATCTCCATATCAGAGGAGATGGCTGTTGGAGGTGTAAGTGGAACACAGACCAGTTCCTTTGACACCTATCTGCTAAACAAACCGTTTATCCCTGTGGTAAATTTTCTGCTTGAAGGAGTTGTGTGAAGGAAAGGGGGGGTGACACCAGGCGAGGGCTTCCTGACATAACTTGAATATCATGATTTATCGTCATATCTCCGGATTTACCTCACAGAAGGGTTCAAAGTTCATCACCAATTTCTCATTTTTCCAACAAAATTTACAAAAAAAAATTTTTTAGGTACCACGTCACATTTGGAGTGATTTGAGAAACCTAGGCGACAGAAAATACCCAAAAGTGACCCAATTCTAAAATCTGCACCCCTCACTCTGCTCACATCCAAGAAGTTTATTAACCCTTTAGGAGCTTCACAGCAACCAAAGCAATGTAGACGAAAAAATGAAAATTTTACTTTTTTAACACAAAAATGTTACTTTAGCCATAAAAATTAGTATTTTCACAAGGGTATCAGGAAAAATGCATTATAAAATGTATTGTGCATTTTCTCCTGAGTACGCAGATACCCCATATGTGGTGGTAATCAAATGTTTGGGCACACAGCAGGACTCGGAAGGCAAGGAGCGCCATTTGAATTTTTGAGTGCAAAATTAGCTGCACTCATTAGCGAACACCATGTCGGGTTTGAAGACTCCCTGAGGTGCCTAAACAATGGAGCTCCCCCACAAATGACCCCATTTTGGAAACTAGAGCCCTCAAATATTTTTTCTAGATGTTTGATGTGCACTTTGAACCCCTGGGGGCTTCACAGAAGTTTATAACGTTGAGCCGTGAAAAGAAAAAAAATTTTTTTTTACCACAAAACTGTTGCTTCAACCAGGTAGCTTTTTTTATCACAAGGGTATCAGGAAAAAATGCACCATAAAATGTATTGTGCATTTTCTCCTGAGTATGCAGATACCCCATATGTGGTGGTAATCAAATGTTTGGGCACACAGCAGGACTCGGAAGGCAAGGAGCGCCATTTGAATTTTTGAGTGCAAAATTAGCTGCACTCATTAGCGGACGCCATGTCGGGTTTGAAGACTCCCCGAGGTGCCTAAACAATAAAGCTCCCCCATAAGTGACCCCATTTTGGAAACTAGAGCCCTCAAATATTTTTTCTAGATGTTTGATGTGCACTTTGAACCCCTGGGGGCTTCACAGAAGTTCATAACGTTGAGCCGTGAAAAGAAAAAAAAATTTGTTTACCACAAAACTGTTGCTTCAACCAGGTAGCTTTTTTTATCACAAGGGTATCAGGAAAAAATGCACCATAAAATGTATTGTGCATTTTCTCCTGAGTACGCAGATACCCCATATGTGGTGGTAATCAAATGTTTGGGCACACAGCAGGACTCGGAAGGCAAGGAGCGCCATTTGAATTTTTGAGTGCAAAATTAGCTGCACTCATTAGCGGACGCCATGTCGGGTTTGAAGACTCCCCGAGGTGCCTAAACAATGGAGCTCCCCCATAAGTGACCCCATTTTGGAAACTAGAGCCCTCAAATATTTTTTCTAGATGTTTGATGTGCACTTTGAACCCCTGGGGGCTTCACAGAAGTTTATAACGTTGAGCCGTGAAAAGAAAAAAAATTTTTTTTACCACAAAACTGTTGCTTCAACCAGGTAGCTTTTTTTATCACAAGGGTATCAGGAAAAAATGCACCATAAAATGTATTGTGCATTTTCTCCTGAGTACGCAGATACCCCATATGTGGTGGAAATCAAATGTTTGGGCGCACGGCAGGACTCGGAAGGCAAGGAGCGCCATTTCACAGCAAAATTGGTTGGAATTATTAGCGGACGCCATGTTGCGTTTGGAGACCCCCCTGAAGTGCCTAAACAATGGAGCTCCCCCACAATTGACCCCATTTTGGAAACTAGACCCCTCATGGAATTTATCTAGCTGTTTAGTGAGCACTTTGAACCCCTGGAGGCTTCACAAACGTTTGTAATGTTCAGCCGTGAAAATATTTTATTCTTTTTTTTAACACAAAATTGTTTTTTCAAACAGGTAGCTTTTTTTTCCACAAGGGTATCAGGAAAAAATGCACCATAAAATGTATTTTGCAATTTCTCCTGAGTACGCGGATACCCCATATGTGGTGGAAATCAAATGTTTGGGCGCACGGCAGGACTCGGAAGGCAAGGAGCGCCATTTCACAGCAAAATTGGTTGGAATTATTAGCGGACGCCATGTTGCGTTTGGAGACCCCCCTGAAGTGACTAAACAATGGAGCTCCCCCACAATTGACCCCATTTTGGAAACTAGACCCCTCATGGAATTTATCTAGCTGTTTAGTGAGCACTTTGAACCCCTGGAGGCTTCACAAACGTTTGTAATGTTCAGCCGTGAAAATATTTTATTCTTTTTTTTACCACAAAATTGTTTTTTCAAACAGGTAGCTTTTTTTTCCACAAGGGTATCAGGAAAAAATGCACCATAAAATGTATTGTGCAATTTCTCCTGAGTACGACGATACCTCATATGTGGTGGAAATCAATTGTTTGGGCGTACGGCGGGGCTCAGAAGAGAAGGAGCGCCATTTCACAGTAAAATTGATTGGAATTATTAGCAGACGCCATGTTTCATTTGGAGACCCCCTGAGGTGCCTAAACAATGGAGCTCCCCCACATGTGATCCCATTTTGGAAACTAGACCCCCCCATACAAAAAAAATTAGTTTGGCGAAATAAAAAATACAGACATCAGTAAAAAAAAAAAAAAAAGCGCCTGCCACTAAGACCAGTGCCAAACGTGAGAGCAATGCACGAGTCTCGCATCGCATCATCCACTGCAGTCTGGAAGCGAGCAACTGCGCTGGATAATGCGATGCAAGAGGGCGCGGCAGCGGATGGAGGGGCGGCAGATGAGAAAGGGCGCAGCGGATGGTGGCTGGGAAAAGGCGCAGCGGATGGAGGAGCGGCAGAGGATGGGAAAAGGCGCAGCGGATGGAGGAGCGGCAGAGGATGGGAAAAGGCGTAGCGGATGGAGGAGCGGCAGAGGATGGGAAAAGGCGCAGCGGATGGAGAAGCGGCAGATGAGAAAAGGCGCAGCGGATGGAGGAGCGGCAGATGAGAAAAGGCGCAGCGGATGGAGGAGCGGCAGATGAGAAAAGGCGCAGCGGATGGAGGAGCGGCAGATGAGAAAAGGCGCAGCGGATGGAGGAGCGGCAGATGAGAAAAGGCGAAGCGGATGGAGGAGCGGCAGATGAGAAAAGGCGAAGCGGATGGAGGAGCGGCAGATGAGAAAAGGCGCAGCGGATGGAGGATGGGAAAGGGCGCAGCGGATGGAGGAGCGGCGGAGGATGGGGGGGTGGGAGGTGAGATTGGGGATAGCTACCTTACAGGATGGATCTAGGCAGCAGGATCACAGCAGACAGAAAAGGCAGCAGATGAAGGAGGGTGAAAAGGATGGGAGAGAGCAGGCAGCAGATCAGGGAGGGGGGCAGAGTCTGATGGGAGAGAGCGATGGCACATGGAGGGGGGGAAGGCAGCACATGGAGGGAGGGGGAAGAGGCAGCACATGGAGGGAGGGGGGAGGGGAGGCAGCACATGGAGGGAGGGGGGAGAGGAGGCAGCACATGGAGGGAGGGGGGAGAGGAGGCAGCACATGGAGGGAGGGGGGAGAGGAGGCAGCACATGGAGGGAGGGGGGAGAGGAGGCAGCACATGGAGGGAGGGGGGAGAGGAGGCAGCACATGGACGGAGGGAGGAGAGGAGGCAGCAAATGGAGGGAGGGGGGAGAGGAGGCAGCACATGGAGGGAGGGGGGAGAGGAGGCAGCACATGGAGGGAGGGGGGGAGGGGAGGCAGCACATGGAGGGAGGGGGGGAGGGGAGGCAGCACATGGAGGGAGGGGGGAGGGGAGGCAGCACATGGAGGGAGGGGGAAGGGGAGGCAGCACATGGAGGGAGGGGGGAGAGGAGGCAGCACATGGAGGGAGGGGGGAGAGGAGGCAGCACATGGAGGGAGGGAGGAGAGGAGGCAGCAAATGGAGGGAGGGGGGAGAGGAGGCAGCACATGGAGGGAGGGGGGAGAGGAGGCAGCACATGGAGGGAGGGGGGAGAGGAGGCAGCACATGGAGGGAGGGGGGAGAGGAGGCAGCACATGGAGGGGAGGCAGCACATGGAGGGGAGGCAGCACATGGAGGGGGGAGGGGAGGCAGCACATGAAAGGCGGCAGCCGATTAGGTGCAGTGGCAGCCGATGGAGGCGGTGGCCGATCGGGTGCAGCGGCGGCTGAAAAAGGTGGGTGCGACTGAAAGGGGACGGTGGCGGCGGGGACAGCGGCGTGTAAAGCGGCGTGGCGGGCAGGGACAGTAGCGGGAATAGCGGCGTGGCGGGCAGGGACAGAGGCGGGAATAGCGGCGTGGCGGGCAGGGACAGCGGCGGGAACAGCGGCGTGGCGGGCAGGGACAGCGGCGGGAACAGCGGCGTGGCGGGCAGGGACAGCGGCGGGAACAGCGGTGTGGCGGACAGGGACAGCGGCGGGAACAGCGGCGTGGCGGACAGGGACAGCGGCGGGAACAGCGGCGTGGCGGGCAGGGACAGCGGCGGGAACAGCGGCGTGGCGGGCAGGGACAGCGGCGGGAACAGCGGCGTGGCGGGCAGGGACAGCGGCGGGAACAGCGGCGTGGCGGGCAGGGACAGCGGCGGGAACAGCGGCGTGGCGGGCAGGGACAGCGGCGGGAACAGCGGCGTGGCGGGCAGGGACAGCGGCGTGGTGGGTAGGGACAGCGGCGGGAACAGCGGCGTGGCGGGGAGCAGCGGTGGATCGCGGGGAGCAGCGGTGAATCGGCGGGCAGCAGCGGTGGATCGGCGGGCAGCAGCGGTGGATCGGCGGGCAGCAGCGGTGGATCGGCGGGCAGCAGCGGTGGATCGGCGGGCAGCAGCGGTGGATCGGCGGGGAGCAGCGGTGGATCGGCGGGGAGCAGCGGTGGATCGGGGGGGCTATAACTTACCGATGGGCACCTATAGCGACCGCTCTCATCAGCTTTCACGGACGGAGTGAAGCTGAGGGTAGCAGTCACATACAGGTCACCGGCACAAGATCCACAGTGATTGGGAGAGATCGGTCACAAGGCCGGTCTCTCCAATCAGAGCTGGGGGCGGGTGAAACAAAGTTCACCCAGCTCCAGCCAGTCATCAGTGCTACAGTAGCACTGATTATGGCTGGATTTCAATGTGTCAGCCATTTTCAATGGCTGACACATTACAGTGACTGTAATTGGCTGAGCGGCGTTCGTCAGCCAATCACAGCCTCTGTAGGTTCGGGGAGGAGGCACCACCCCTCCTGAGGTCAGGCAGAGGTCCCCTCCTTCCCGAATCTACCGTTTAATTAAACAAATTTCACTCCCCGGGGCTCCGGGACCGCGATTTCGCGATGACGTACTGAGTACGTCATGGGTCGTTTAGCACCATGTCACCATGACGTACTCAGTACGTCAAAGGTCGTTAAGGGGTTAATAAGTAATGTTTGCCACATGTCTAGTTTACATAAACACCAATTTTTAAACAATTGTTTTTGTTAGAAAGTTAGAATGGTAAAATTTTAACAAAAATTTCTCATTTTGCCAACACAATGGACAAAACCAATGGATTTAGGGGCCACATCACATTTGAAGAGACTTTGAGGGGCCTATATGACAAAAAATACCCCAAAGAGACACCTCTGAAAAGTCCTCTGAGAGCCATGACTTGTTCATCTTGGTTCTTTTAGAAACACAGCGAGGGGACTCCAACCACAGTCTCCCTCGTTGCCACTAATTGGGCCACACACACCCCACTTGACTGGCATCAGTTGACCCCCCTTTTGAAAAAGAAAAAGATGCTTTGCATGAAGCACTCTCAAAAATATGCGTGCCTTTCCCGTCCCCTGGCTGACCCAGGGGAAGAAAAGTCCTCTGAGAGCCATGACTTGTTCATCTTGGTTCTTTTAGAAACACAGCGAGGGGACTCCAACCACAGTCTTCCTCGTTGCCACTAATTGGGCCACACACACCCCACTTGACTGGCATTACTTGACCCCCCTTTTCAAAATGAAAAAGATGCTTTGCATGAAGCACTCTCAAAAATACGCGTGCCTTTCGCCTCCCCTGGCTGACCCAGGGGAAGAAAAGTCCTCTGAGAGCCATGTCCACATTGTCAGTGGACAGACACGTGTGCTTATCTGCCAGCAGACCCCCAGCAGCACTGAAGACAGGTTCCGAGAGAACGCTGGCTGCAGGACATGACAAGATCCCCAAGCCGTACGTGGCAAGCTCAGGCAATTTATCCAGATTGGGAGCCTAAAATGAGCAGGGCTCAAGTTGCACAGTAATGGCATCGATGTTTCCTTGCATATACTCATATATCTGTGTCTCCTCCTCTTTTTCCTTGTCCAGCTGTTTTGTTTTCGCATGAGTATATGTCCTTGTCACTTTCCCATGTGTTTGTGTTGTGTTGTGAGTTGTTTGTCACCTTTTGGACACCTTTGAGGGTGTTTTCTAGGTGTTTTTATGTGTTTGTGATTGCCTGCCATAGTTTCCTATGCAGTTCGAGTTCGGTTCGTCGAACGTTCGACGAACCGAACTCGAACGGGACCTCCGTTCGGCGAACCGACCTCGAGCCGAACCGCGACCGGTTCGCTCATCTCTAGTGATTAGGCAGCTTTATTCATTAGGTCAGTATTTTACAGTGATACCAGATTTATATAGTTATATTTTCAGAGTTGGCTACTATCACAATAAAAAAACTTTTACAAAATAAAGGTTTTTTTGCATCATCAAATTTTGAAGTCTACTATATAGTTTGTTTTTTTTGCTGTCAATGAGTCATGTGGGGCTTGTTTTTGCAGCATGAGTACGATTTTCTTTGGTACCATTTTGGGCTATTTAATATTTTTTGATCGCTTTCTATTCCACTTTTTGTGAGGAAGAATCAAGAAGAAACAACAATTCTAGAATTGACATTATTTTTACTCTGTTCACAGTGTTCTAAAAGTGTTAAGGCACTTTTATTTTTCAAAAAATTAGTACGAATACAACAATACCACATTTCTATACTGTGAGACATCAACCGACTGCATTGTAAATGGCCGGTATGTTTTGCAGAAGCGTTGGTGCTCTGCAATGTGAAGTTGGCTGGGACCTATGGTTCCACGGATTTTATTACATTCAAAGTCATGGTTGTGTGCTGAAAAGGGTGTGTGAGCCTGATTAAATACTCCTTACCACCTGTGGGTGTGGCTCCAAGGGTTAAAGCAATCCAGTGTTTCTGAGACAGAGGAGTGTGTGTGCTGCAGAGTATGAGAGCAGAAGCAAGGTGTTTACTCTGCAAAGGCTACCTTCTGGATAAAGTATGGGCTGGAAAGTCCATGTTTAAAGCATGGCTGGAGCCAGGAGAGACCTGGTAAGGACATTATCCCCCTTCAGAGAAAGGCAATCAGGATTGAAACCAGTGTCTGAATACTGACAAGGGTCAGGGATACCTATGTGGGAAATCTAACAGTGTTTGGACTTTATAATATGTGTTGGTCTTTGCTGAGAAAGCCAAGGAATGGCATATTTTCTGTTATCTGACCTGATATGGTTTATGGAGCTGTAGTGCCCCTGAACCCGTCAGGGCAGTACTAGGTACTGCATCCTGGCAAAGATGCAGGGCCTACCCCCAGGGACCTCTAGGACCAGTGCCGGTACCACCAAAACACATAACATGCCCAGTTTCCCACTCCCAACTTAGGTGACTGACAAGTCCGGGACCCAATGGATGGCCAGGGGTGGAGCCAGTCCAGTCCACTAGACGACAACCCGGTGGAAGGGGACAGACTGACAGTCAGACAGAGGAGTCCGGTGGTGACAGTTGGAGGGGACAGACGTGTCTCCAGACAGGGTCGTGTAGCAGTGACCTAGGTGGCGTAGGAGAGTGGTTGCCAGGGAAGGTACAGGCAGATACCCCTGGAACCAGAGCACCGACAGGGCACAGGGCCCTAGGTCAGGCGAGAGCTTCACACAATCTGACAAATACCTGCACAGTGAGGGGACCTTCAAGGACTGTCTATCTGTTCTGCAACTTAGGTAATGTAAGCCAGGAGCAGCAGGGAGAGTGCAGTGTGAGTGCAGGAGGGGAGAGTCCAGCACTTATGTCTTATGTCTTCTCAGGTCCCCAGTGTGCCTGCAATAGAAGAAGCAGACACACAGGGGACTCAGAGAAAGCAGCTAGAGGAGCCCTCAGGCTCTGCTGCTGCAGTGCTGCCAGCTTGGGCCCTA
Organism: Anomaloglossus baeobatrachus; assembly: GCF_048569485.1. Classification (NCBI taxonomy): domain Eukaryota; kingdom Metazoa; phylum Chordata; class Amphibia; order Anura; family Aromobatidae; genus Anomaloglossus; species Anomaloglossus baeobatrachus. Next base: position 330,933,764 of record NC_134353.1, read on the forward strand.
AGCATCTTCCAGTGTTGCCGGCCTGTGCACTCAGTGCCCCCAGGGCCAGTATGTACTGCTCCACAGGCCATCACTGTCAGTATTTATGCTCTACAGGACACCATTGTCAGTATGTATGCTCCACAGGCCATCACTGTCAGTCTGTATTCTCCACAGGCCATCACTGTCAGTATGTATACTAAACAGGCCACCACTGTCAGTATGTATGCTCCACAGGCCACCAGGGCCAGTATGTATGCTCCACAGGTCACCACTGTTAGCATGTAGGTTCTACAGGCCACCAGGGCCAGTATGTATGCCCCACAGGCCACCACTGTCAGTATGTATGCTCCACAGGTCCCAGTAATGTGTCTTCTCCTTACTGACCCTAGTAATGTGTATGCCCTCCACTGACCCCAGTAATATGTATGCCTCCACTGATCCCAGTAATGTGTATGCCCCCCACTGTCCCCAGTAATGTGTATACTACTTTCTGACCCCAGTATGTGTATGCCCCCCACTGACCCCAGTAATGTGTATACCACTTACTGACCCCAGTAATGTGTATGCCCCCAACTGATCCCAGTAATGTGTATGTCCCCCACTGACCGAAGTTATGTGTATGCTCCCCACTGACCCCAGTTATGTCTATACACTTACTGACCCCAGTAATGTGTATGTCCACCACTGACACTAGTAATCTGTATGCCCTCCACTGACCCCAGTAATGTCTATACCACTTATTGACCCTATATATTTTCATTGAATCTTTGTATTGTTTAACTTACTGTTTGTTTATGAAGGGATAGTATACAGTGCCTACAAGTAGTATTCAACCACCTGCAGATTTAGCAGGTTTGATAAGATGCAAATAAGTTAGAGCCTGCAAACTTCAAACAAGAGCAGGATTTATTAACAGATGCATAAATCTTACAAACCAACAAGTTATGTTGCTCAGTTAAATTTTAATAAATTTTCCACATAAAAGTGTGGGTCAATTATTATTCAACCCCTAGGTTTAATATTTTGTGGAATAACCCTTGTTTGCAATTACAGCTAATAATCGTCTTTTATAAGACCTGATCAGGCCGGCACAGGTCTCTGGAGTTATCTTGGCCCACTCCTCCATGCAGATATTCTCCAAGTTATCTAGGTTATTTGGGTGTCTGATGTGGACTTTAATCTTGAGCTCCTTCCACAAGTTTTCAATTGGGTTAAGGTCAGGAGACTGACTAGGCCACTGCAACACCTTGATTTTTTTCCCTCTTGAACCAGGCCTTGGTTTTCTTGGCTGTGTGCTTTGGGTCGTTGTCTTGTTGGAAGATGAAATGACGACCCATCTTAAGATCCTTGATGGAGGAGCGGAGGTTCTTGGCCAAAATCTCCAGGAAGGCCGTGCTATCCATCTTCCCATGGATGTGGACCAGATGGCCAGGCCCCTTGGCTGAGAAACAGCCCCACAGCATGATGCTGCCACCACCATGCTTGACTGTAGGGATGGTATTCTTGGGGTCGTATGCAGTGCCATCCAGTCTCCAAACGTCACGTGTATGGTTGGCACCAAAGATCTCGATCTTGGTCTCATCAGACCAGAGAACCTTGAACCAGTCTGTCTCAGAGTCCTCCAAGTGATCATGAGAAAACTGTAGACGAGCCTTGACATGACGCTTTGAAAGTAAAGGTACCTTACGGGCTCGTCTGGAACAGAGACCATTGCGGTGGAGTACGTTACTTATGGTATTGACTGAAACCAATGTCCCCACTGCCATGAGATCTTCCCGGAGCTCCTTCCTTGTTGTCCTTGGGTTAGCCCTGACTCTTCGGACAAGCCTGGCCTCAGCACGGGTGGAAACTTTCAAAGGCTGTAAAGGCCGTGGAAGGCTAACAGTAGTTCCATAAGCCTTCCACTTCTGGATGATGCTCCCAACAGTGGAGACAGGTAGGCCCAACTCCTTGGAAAGGGTTTTGTACCCCTTGCCAGCCTTGTGACCCTCCACGATCTTGTCTCTGATGGCCTTGGAATGCTCCTTTGTCTTTCCCATGTTGACCAAGTATGAGGGCTGTTCACAAGTTTGGGGAGGGTCTTAATTAGTCAGAAAAGACTGGAAAAAGAGATAATTAATCCAAACATGTGAAGTTCATTGTTCTTTGTGCCTGAAATACTTCTTAATACTTTAGGGGAACCAAACAGAATTCTTGTGGTTTGAGGGGTTGAATAATAAATGACCCTCTGAATAAACTTTCACAATTTAAAAAAAAAATAAAAAAAGAAATAACATTCTTTTTTGCTGCAGTGCATTTCACACTTCCAGGCTGATCTACAGTCCAAATGTCACAATGCCAAGTTAATTCCGAATGTGTAAACCTGCTAAATCTGCAGGGGGTTGAATACTACTTGTAGGCACTGTATATACTATATACAGTATTGTGTAGAACTGAGTTAATTATATTCGTTCGGCCCTCTAAAAACATCCCAATTTCTCATGCGGCCCCATGGGAAAATTAATTGCCCACCCCTGCACTAGATGCTGATTGGGACTCTAATCATCAAGCACAGTACAAAAGAATACAGGAATATGTTGAACAGAGCTTAAATCAAAGTCGAGAAAAACAAGGGAAAGACTATAACAAGAAAGCACGAGCTGTTCCTTTAACTCCTGGAGAAATAGTTCTGAAAAGAAAAAGGAAAGTTCACAAACTTGATGATCAATGGGAAAAAGAACCCTATATCGTACTACCTTCTAATTTTAACAAGAACACCTGCTTACTCAGCAAAGATCAAAGTAAAACTTCATCAACTGTTTCAAGGGATCAATTGAAGAAATGCCCAGAGCCATTGAAATGAAGAGAAGAAGCACCAAGTACACCTCAAGTATCAGAGAAGAAAGAAAAGGTGATACATACAATACTTGGAGACTTTCCAGAAAATTGGCCTCAGTACAATGGAGCAATAATTGTGCCCGTAATCACGTTCCCACAAACAGAAGAACCAGTTCCAGTTCTAGAGGAACCTCCAAACAGTGCAGCTGCTAGTTCACCAAGAATACAATTGTCTAGTCCACCTACAACCAGTAGTGAGACACTTATGCCGGCGTCACACGGTACGATATATCGGGTGATATGTCGTCGGGGTCACGTCGTTAGTGATGCACATCCGGCATCGTTAGACATATCGTACCGTGTGACACCCCCTAACGACTGTGAATGAGCAAAAATACTCACCTTATCGTTGCTCGTTGACACGTCGTTCATTTTCAAAATGTCGGTCCTCCTTCTGTACTCCGGTTGTTCATCGTTCCCGAGGCAGCACACGTCGCTCCGTGTAACACCCCGGGAACGATGAACTGCAGCTTACCTGCGTCCTGCCGGCAATACGGAAGAAAGGAGGTGGGCGGGATGTTTACATCCCGCTCATCTCCGCCCCTCCGCTTCTATTGGCCGGCTGCTGTGTGACGTCGCTGTGACGCCGAACATCCCTCCCCTTCAGGAAGAGGATGTTAGCCACCCACAGCGACGTCGCTCAGCAGGTAAGTACGTGTGACGGGGTAAACGACTTTGTGCGCCACGGGCAACTAATTGCTCGTGACGCACAAACGACGGGGGCAGGTACGATCGCTCGTGTGATCGTACGATAGATGGTACCGTGTGACGACAGCATTACAGTAGACACTAGAACACAACATTGAATAGCTGAGACACCAGGGTTAAGCAGATCAACCCGTAGCAACTTGGGTCAGCCCCCACTCAGATGCAGAGAAGAGATGGTCAAGAAAAATGTTTAAATCAGTGTCTTTATGTAAATAGAGTTATAAAATGTAAATGTTGAGTGATGTTACTTGTTTCTCCCAGTTATAAATAACGCTTAATAAAAATGGACCACTGTTAATTGGACTGGGAATGACCCAAACGCTCTCAGTGTAAATAGTTGCACCAGTTGTGCCAATACCAGAGTACAACCTCTCCACAAGGACTCTCATTGACACCACCAACATAGAGTCGAAAAGGTTGCAGGAAGGGTCTGCGGCAGAGGCGGCCGAGACTCGGTCACGATGGAAACCGGTGACCTTCCTAGTAGGGGTTTTGAGGACCACGAACTTTAGGTGGTGGTTGATGGGGCAGGGGTACTCCAGTTTGCAACGTTAAAGAAATGCCACCCCTGCATGGGAAGAATGTTTTAATGTTTAGACAAAGTAAGAAAAATGTTAACCTGTGTTACTCTTTTGCAGCCCGAGGACGTGCTGTGTTTAACCAAGAGGGAATGTAGCGCTCCTGAACTCATCAGGGCACTACTAGGTACTGCATCCTGGCAAAGATGCAGGGCCTACTTCTAGGGACCTGGAAGACCAGAGCCGGTACCACCAAAACACATAACATCCCCAGTTTCCCACTCCCAACTTAGATGACTGACTAGTCCGGGACCCAATGGATGGCCACCCAGGGGTGGAACCAGTCTAGTCTACTAGACGACAACCCAGTGGGAGGGGACAGACATACAGGACAGACATACAATCAGACAGAGGAATCCGGTGGTGACAGTTGGAGGGGACGGACGTGTCTCCAGACGGGGTCATGTAGCAGTGACCTAGGTGGCGTAGGAGAGTGGTTGTCAGGGAGGGTACAGCCAGGTACCCCTGGAACCAGAGCACCGACAGGGCACAGGGCCCTAGGTCAGGTGAGAGCTTCACACAACCTAACAAATACCTGCACAGTGAGGGGACCATCAAGGACCTCACTGACCCAAGAATCCGGGGGCAAGGGACAATGTAGCAGTGCTGGGATTGTTAATTATTAGTAGCAGATGTCAGGACAGCTTTAAGTATCTCCCTGCCTGTGAAAAGGTTCTCCCTATATTACACACTGCAGTAACAGACTGTATGCAGCACTAATAAAAGGATTATTTTTTTGGGCGGTTTAAAACAGGAACGGATCTCACCGAAAAAAGCAATGCACTACCACTGACCCTATAGCTATTTCTGCAATTTGCTGCAAATTTGGTGCGATTTTGCTGCCTTTTTTCTACAAAGTGGGTTGTATCAATGAAAAAAGGCAGCAAATCTGCAGCAAAGAATTAACATGTTCATTCTTAAAAACCTTACCAAAAACGCAGGTATTTGACAAAACATCTGCAGCTAAAAAACGCAGCAAAAACTTACCAAAAAGTCCTGTATGAACATAGCCTAAAACAGGGTTAAGTAATAAAAAAAATAGTCCAAGATCTGAACATTTCACGAAACACTGTTCAATCCATCATCCAAGAATGGATGCAGTATGACATAATTTCAAACTTACCAAAGCATGGCCGTTCACCTAAAGTGACATACCAAGAAAGGAGAGTACTAACTGGAGAAACAGCCGTGGCTCATGTTCACTCTGCACAAGCAGCAGAAGTCTATAATGCAGGTGGGATATAATATGTCCACAGGACAACTGTAAGCCATCTACACCTTAAATCTGGTTGCTATTAAAAGAATGTCAAGAAGAAAGACATCTTTGAAAGCAAGTCATAAGAAGTCCCATTTGCAGTTTACAAAAAGCCTTATAAGGGACACAGCTAGCATTTGGAAGGCTGTGCTCTGGTCACATAAGATCAAAGTAAAACATCTTGGGCAAAATGCTATGTGTGGCAGAAAACTAACACTGCATGTCAACCTGAAAACACTATCCCCATTGTCAAACATGGTGGTGGCAGCATCATGCTCTGTATATTATTTTCTTCAGCAGGGACAGGGAAATGCAAGATAGATGGACCTAAATACAGGGCAATCTGGAGAAAAACCTGTTTAAGTGTCAAGCAGTGACTTTTGGGGTTCCGCTAGGAATGTGAAGGCCCAGGCTATGAATCAATTGTCCATATAATAAGATAATCTGTCTTTGTATAACCACTGCTTAAATGCTATCATGTATACTAGGGTGTTACACGTCGTGGCTCTCTTGTTGCAAGGAATGAGGTGGTCCCCCATTCCTTGTCAGCCACAAGCCCTACTGCTCAGCAGCACCAAAGGTCTGGGAGACTGTGCAGTCTGCAGGAGTTGCCTTCTCTGAGACACAGCAGAAGGGTGACACCTAGTGGTTCTCCCCTTGCAGGGAATGGAGCGGTCTCCCATCCCTTGCCTGCCACGAGCTCTCTTGCTCAGCATCATGGAGGCTCTGGGAAGTTGCACAGTGTGCAAAGAATAGATGCTCAGGGCAGCAGCAAGACTTCCCATGTCTCTGCACATTGTGAAACCGGGGATCCCGCCTTTATGACCCAGAGGCAGGAGGATGAGCATGTGCTCCACGTGACGTCTTCTGATTCGCTCACTGATATCACACGGCCCCATGACGAGGCTGGTGATGTGCTGAATCCTGACTGGCTGGGCCAGGACGTCACGAACCCTGATTGAGTCACGCCCGTCTCGCGCCCGCCCTTGGGTGGAGCTACACCTCCTTAAAAGCTCCCCCTGCCATCATGGCAGTGCGCGACCGTCCTTCTATGTTTGGATGTCTGGCAGCGTGCTGCCACGCCACTGTACAGACGTCATTGTCTTTCGTGGGCTTTGCCCTTGCTGCTCAGGCAGCACCTGGTTTGCAGGCCGTGTTCCTGCCTTGCTGCTCCAGCAGTATCTCCTTCAACAGGCCGTGTTCCTGTCCCAGGTGAGCTCCTCGAGTCTCCACCGGACTCACCTGGTTATTGAAAGCACACGTGCGTGGGCACCTCTGTGCTACCCTCGTGCCATATCCTGTGACTCCCGCTGGCACACGTGCGTAGGCACCTCTGTGCGTCCCCGTGCAACAGGTACACCGTACGAGAAGCCCCGAGCCATACAACCCTCACGGGTTAGGGCGGACCGGTGTACATAGATCGTCTGTGACGTTCCAGACGATCACTAGTAGCAACCCGCTCACTCTTTCCTGACCATAGCAGCGGTCCCTTACACCGCACAGTGGACCTTGACCGGCGGAAGCTGTCCATTTCCCATCTTGGCACGCTTCCCCGGGTCCCCCTCGTAACATTACAGTCGCGCCAAAGGTCTGGCTATGGCGTAAGAGCAGCAGCAGTTGCTGCGTTATGTGCAGCAGTTGGAGTCACGATTGGCAGCAGTGGAGCGGTCTTCCCCCAATAAGGCTGCTCTAGCAACAGTCGCCACCCAGGCGGCTACTCAGGCGGTGGAATTGTGCGGAAGGTCACCTCGCCTTGCGCTCCCAGAGCGCTTCAGCGGGGACAGCTCTGAGTGCCGTGGTTTCATAAACCAGGTTACCACCTACTTGGAGTTGTCCGCGACTGATTACGCTACTGAGAAGGCGAAGGTAGCCTTCGTCCAGTCCCTGCTCACAGGGAAAGCGCTAAAGTGGTCCACGCCGTTGTGGGAGCGCGGAGATCGGGTGGTGAATCACCTTCCAGTTTATCTTGAGGCCATGAGAAAGGTGTTCCTCGGGCCTCAAGTCACCCACGACTCCGCGCTGCGGCTCCTACGCCTTCGGCAAAGGTCCACTTCAGTCGGGGACTTTGCAGTACAATTCAGGACACTCGCCGCAGAGCTGGACTGGCCAGATAAAGTCCTGGTCCCTGTGTTCTGGGAGGGTCTGGCAGGGTTCGTCAAAGACGCGCTGGCCACGCGTGACGTGCCGACCACCTTAGAGGCCTTGATTCGGCTTGCCTCTCGCATAGACATCCGCCACGCGGAGCGGAGGCTCGAGGTCTCTTCGGCACCCACGTCTTCCTGGTCTACAGAGCCTCTGACTTCCCTTCCCCACCAGACCAGTCTCCCAGCCAGCTCTATTGACGATTCTGTGGAGCCCATGGAAATCTCCACAGTGGTCTCCTCTACCACAGGTTCTCGGCCGTCGGTCGATTGCTTTACCTGTGGGCAGAGGGGACATGTAGACACCCGATGTTCGAAACCATCGGAAGAAACACAGTGTCTTGTTCCATCTCCGGTCAGCGTGAGGAGGGTCACTTCCGTTTCCCTAGACCAGGTGCCACCTGGTAAGACCCTAATTCCCCCTGACCCACGGAATGATGTGCTGTCATGGGATCGTGCTTCCAAAAGCAGGGGTCACTTCAGGGTCGACAGGACCAGAGACCCTGCGGTCAGGCATTATTGGGGGCCGGTGGTAGCTCAGGATGTACAGAAGAATATGGGAGTCCGTACGTCGTGTACGTATAATATACCGTTCAGGCAGAGGCCTGCGGGTCTTCCATATTCTGTGCCATCTTTCGCACCTGGTGACCTAGTGTGGCTGTCTTCTAAACATATTAACCTTCCGGTACAGACAGTCGAGTTTGCTCCTAGGTACCTTGGCCCGTTTACAGTAATAGAGCAGGACACCCCGGTAACATATCGACTCCAGCTCCATCCGCGCTGGGCTATTTCTAATACTTTTCATGTATCTCTCCTGAAACCCGTACGACCTAAAACCTCGGGGTCTCTGCTGTCCCAGGTTGGCTTCTCATCCGACGACCCTGAAGTAGCGAAGCTAGTAAGAACAAAAATTGTACAGGGCAAGAGGTACTTCCTCGTGGAGTGGGTCGATCGTGGCCCGGAGCATAGGTCCTGGGAATTGGAGGAGCATGTCCGCGCCCCAGGTTTGGTGGCGGCCTTCAGGCGCAGGCGAGGGGGGGGCCCTAGACGGGGGGGGTAATGTTACACGTCGTGGCTCTCTTGTTGCAAGGAATGAGGTGGTCCCCATTCCTTGTCGGCCACGAGCCCTACTGCTCAGCAGCACCAAAGGTCTGGGAGACTGTGCAGTCTGCAGGAGTTGCCTTCTCTGAGACACAGCAGAAGGGTGACACCTAGTGGTTCTCCCCTTGCAGGGAATGGAGCGGTCTCCCATCCCTTGCCTGCCACGAGCTCTCCTGCTCAGCATCATGGAGGCTCTGGGAAGTTGCGCAGTGTGCAAAGAATAGATGCTCAGGGCAGCAGCAAGACTTCCCATGTCTCTGCACATTGTGAAACCGGGGATCCCGCCTTTATGACCCAGAGGCAGGAGGATGAGCATGTGCTCCACGTGACGTCTTCTGATTCGCTCACTGATATCACACGGCCCCATGACGAGGCTGGTGATGTGCTGAATCCTGACTGGCTGGGCCAGGACGTCACGAACCCTGATTGAGTCACGCCCATCTCGCACCCGCCCTTGGGTGGAGCTACACCTCCTTAAAAGCTCCCCCTGCCATCATGGCGGTGCGCGACCGTCCTTCTATGTTTGGATGTCTGGCAGCGTGCTGCCACGCCACTGTACAGACGTCATTGTCTTTCGTGGGCTTTGCCCTTGCTGCTCAGGCAGCACCTGGTTTGCAGGCCGTGTTCCTGCCTTGCTGCTCCGGCAGTATCTCCTTCAACAGGCCGTGTTCCTGTCCCAGGTGAGCTCCTCGAGTCTCCACCGGACTCACCTGGTTATTGAAAGCACACGTGCGTGGGCACCTCTGTGCTACCCTCGTGCCATATCCTGTGACTCCCGCTGGCACACGTGCGTAGGCACCTCTGTGCGTCCCCGTGCAACAGGTACACCGTACGAGAAGCCCCGAGCCATACAACCCTCACGGGTTAGGGCGGACCGGTGTACATAGATCGTCTGTGACGTTCCAGACGATCACTAGTAGCAACCCGCTCACTCTTTCCTGACCATAGCAACGGTCCCTTACACCGCACAGTGGACCTTGACCGGCGGAAGCTGTCCATTTCCCATCTTGGCACGCTTCCCCGGGTCCCCCTCGTAACACTAGGGTGCACATCCTAGAATGTATTATTGAAACTAATCATGTTAAATAGAACAAAGCAGACATTCAGGAGTCTAGCTTAAACTGGTCTCTTGAATGTCAGTAACAAGCTGCTGACGTTCGCGAATAGACTTTTGCTTATCTCCAGGTGTCTAATCAAGGACAGTATAGTCTTGTAGGGAACTCTAGCCAAATAAGAGGAGTAAGTAAAATCAAGTTAGATAATTGGTCAACAGCAATACGAATGTACTGAATGAATTGTATAACTGTGATTGTTTTACAATATACGGATTAGAAGAGAATTGAGCTTCTCCCGGATAGAGATACGTTTCTGTGTGGTAATTTCTCCTGATCCATATACATCTGCACAGTTCAGATTTGGAATCCTCCTCCGAGACCCTGAGAGACCTGGAGGTCTCCCCAACAGTTGGCGCCCAACGTGGGGCCCCCATAAGGAGCACCCCGAAAACCCGGACACCCCGATACCCGGATTACTTGGACTAGGACCTCCCTTTGCTCCAACCGGACTGATCATCCCACAACCCCGGCAAGTGTTACATACTGTGTATTCACTGCTGACAAGGTTGTTCTTGGAGAGGAGGTAGTGAAAGGCCTTGTGTCCTCATCGGAGTTAAAGGTACCCGATAGTGACTCGGTGCTGGTGCCCGCTGGGGTCCGATAGCTCGAATCCCGCCCTATGGTTTGGATTTCAATTGTCACAAGGGATCCGGAGGATGGATAGTAGGGGGTAAGACGGCAGCAGTAGGAATTAGCTGGTTAGACTGACCCGATCTGTAGTTTGAGGATGGGGGGGGACACCCGTGATCGAAGATAGGGAATTAGGACAATAAATTGGTACAGCTGACTGTGACGACATGGACTCTCATGGGTTAAAGTTTCTTAAAATCCAGCCAGACAGCATGATAGATTGTCTATAGATGGGGGACAAGTCCCTCATTGTTTTTACAAGACTCTTGTTGACTCAATGTAATTGTGTTGGCCACTGAAAGCTAGACGTATTGTTCTCCAGACATTTCCAGTAACCATTGTATTGTAGTTGTGTATTGATAATGTAATTTTCTTAGTAGCCATTGTCTAGTCGGTGACTCCCAGTTTACATGTACACCCTCAGTCTTTCTATTCACATCATTTAAATGAACATTATCCATGCAGCTTGAAATTCCTTCAATGGGAGAAGCAATCTTGTCCAACCAATCGATGAGGACGCAGTGTATCCTAAGGGAAAGTTATGGCTATAAAAGGGACTTCTTTAAGCCACCAGTGGTTGTTGATGGATCCAGTCTAAGCTCTTTGGAGCTGACTAGAGGATCAGGATATCTTATGGCTTCAATCTAGGGACTCCGGAACCGGTTGGAGACCATATCCACAGCCTAGGGATTTCGACTCCGACTGCCAGGATTTTATCATCAAACCAGGACTACCTAAGGAGGACACGCAGGTTGGGACAGTTCAGTCACCTGTTACAGACTTTGCAGACCTCAGACAGCTTGGAACCTGTGAGGCATGGACATTCTAAATCCCTGGTGAGCCAGCGGACGGGTGAGACTCTGTTGCCTGTTACATTTGTGTGTTTTGCTGATTATGTGTTATGTGCTGTTAATTGTTTGGGGATCCAATAAAGTCTAATTATTGTGGTTCCCTAACCCTGTGTTGTCTGAGTAGTGTTACGCCCACGGTTAAGGAGGCCGGCGTTCAGTTGGGATGAGCCCTGAGCCACGCTGTCTTTCTAAAGGCGGCGGGTTTTAGTGGACGACAGCGCCCACTGAGCCCCGTGTCTCCACAATTGGTGGCAGCGGTGGGATACTACTCAGCCTGGTTTACCCAGGGGAGCTGCAGTGGACTGGTGTTTTCGGACACTGTCCAGGGCTCAACAACCAGGGAGGCACATAAGCATACCCAGCAGGCCATAGGGGAGGCATTCAGGTTTCGGACGCTGCCATGTCCAACCCCACCAGCTCAGCCATGGGACAAGGACAATAGAGGAGTTACGACCGCTGCAGTAAATGGATGCTGCAGGATCTGTGCCGGAGGCGAGAGATTGTCTGCTGGAGCGCTGAGACTCGGTCGGACTTGATCCGGAAATTAGTCCGTTGGGATGCCCAGAATGATGCAGAGGACGATGAGGATCCCGCCGATATTGACCCAGAGGATTTAGACTGTGCCACATCATGGATCTAGTGACAATCGGGAATCAACTTTGTCCAAGATGGCCCAAGCCACAGCGTTGTTGGATGCATTGGGGCCTAGATCCTCAAGAGAAGAGAGGGCTTATGTTCTGGAATATGTTTATGGGATTCCAGCTGCAGTACTGCTAACACCAGCCGGTCGAGAAGGATGGTCCCGCTACCCAGCAGAAGCTGCGCCAAAACAAAGGACTACAGACAGGGCCTGTGACTCTCCCAATCTATGGTCCTGTTATACATGTGGGCGCAATGGACATATAGATAAGGATTGTCTCCAAAACCGAGGCCGCATGGTTGGAGCCCGTCTGCCACTCCAACCAGTCAACATGTGCCGAGATGAACCAACGAGACCTGGGGAATGCTGCTCCCAAGAAACACCAATAGCTGAGGAAGTGGTTTATCCAGTCCACACCCTACGGCAGGCCGGACACCGTACACCAGCCAACCTCCATCCCCACATCCAGACGGTCAAGGTCGGTGATATACAGGCTCAGGGACTTCGAGACATTGGATCTTCCATCACTCTTGTAAGCCCAGTTGTTGTTTCTCCGGAAGACCCTTTACCGGATTCCCAATTGTCCGTCTCCCTGGCTGAGGGCCAGCGCTCAGATGTCCCTCTGGCATGTGTGCAGGTGGACCTAAGGACCGACCAGGGAGAGGTCGAGGTGGAGATTGTGAACAGCCTCCCCATACCTGTCATTGTGGAGACTGACCAGCGCAAGGCTGATGTGGAGCTTATGGACACCGTCCCCACACCAGTTATTTCGGGAAAGGACCAGGGAGAGGTTGATGTGAGACTTGTGAACAGCCTCCCCACACCTGTCATTGTGGAGACTAATAAGAGCAAGGCTGATGTGGAGCTTATGGACACCGTCCCCACACCAGTTACTTTGGGGTCTGACCAGGAAGAGGTCCATATGGAGTTTATGGACAGCCTCCCCACACCTGTTGTTTCGGGGACTAGCCAGAAGGAAGTTGAAGTGGGGTTCATAGATGGCCCCACCAAGCCTGTTGTTTCGGATACCACTCAAAGGGAAGGGAAAATGGGGCTTGTGAATTACCTGCTCACACCAGTCATTTTGGAGAATGACCTAGTACAAGGACTATCCAGTCAGTTTGAAGAAGCCATCACCCACCTCCAAGCCAAGCAGGACCCTGATGTGGATCTTTCTAACATCTTTTCCAGGGATGGTTTGCATTCCCGGTCTCCATCATCCACTTCTGAGCCAAGAACCGTGAGTAAGCCTAACCACACTGTGGCTATTGACTGGGGGAGGATTGATAGTGGCAGATTTGTGCAGGCCCAACTCATGGACCCCACCTTAGTGCTTGTCCACCATATGGCTGCTCAACTTGGGGGAGGTAATCAGAGGGAGGTGTATAGATGCGAGCCTCTGTTGCTGACCTCACCATTAAAAAGGACAATGCCGTCAAGAGGAGAAGGATGATCGGAAGCCTATCATGTCTGGCTAATATTAAGAAGGGGGAGGAATGTGACGACATGGACTCTCATGGGTTAAAGTTTCTTAAAATCCAGCCAGACAGCATGATAGATTGTCTATAGATGGGGGAGAAGTCCCTCATTGTTTTTACAAGACTCTTGTTGACGCAATGTAATTGTGTTGGCCACTGAAAGTATTGTTCTCCAGACATTTCCAGTAACCATTGTATTGTAGTTGTGTATTGATAATATAATTACCTTAGTAGCCATTGTCTAGTCGGTGACTCCCAGTTTACATGTACACCCTCAGTCTTTCTATGCACATCATTTAAATGAACATTGTCCATGCAGCTTGAAATTCCTCCAATGGGAGAAGCAATCTTGTCCAACCAATCGATGAGTACGCAGTGTATCCAAGTGGAAGGTTGTGGCTATAAAAAGGACTTCTTTAAGCCACCAGGGGTTGTTGATGGATGCTGATGGATCCAGTCTAAGCTCTTTGGAGCTGACTAGAGGATCAGGATATCTTATGGCTTCAATCTAGGGACTCCGGACCCGGTTGGAGACCATATCCACAGCCTAGGGATTTCGACTCCAGCTGCCAGGATTTTATCATCAAACCAGGACTACCTAAGGAGGACACGCAGGTTGGGACAGTTCAGTCACCTGTTACAGACTTTGCAGACCTCAGACAGCTTGGAACCTGTGAGGCATGGACATTCTAAATCCCTGGTGAGCCAGCGGACAGGTGAGACTCTGTTGCCTGTTACATTTGTGTGTTTTGCTGATTGTGTTATGTGCTGTTAATTGTTTGGGGATCCAATATAGTCTAATTATTGTGGTTCCCTAACCCTGTGTTGTCTGAGTAGTGTTACGCCCACGGTTAAGGAGGCCGGCGTTCAGTTGGGATGAGCCCTGAGCCACGCTGTCTTTCTAAAGGCGGCGGGTTTTAGTGGACGACAGCGCCCACTGAGCCCCGTGTCTACACACTGACCAAGTCCAGAGGACGGGACATTCTTGTATGTGACATGTTTGTACGTCATCCTCCTTTCACAGGATAACCTAGTTTTTACTTAGCTGAGGGAGCTAGAGTAAGGGTGGAATGCCCCAGTGCCGGCCGAACTGTAACGTGCACCATAAAGTCTTGAATTAGTGTAATCCAACTGCCACCAAGACAGCAACAATGTTTAAGTGGAGGAAGAAGAAAGTTGAGAAACCTGAAGGTTCGCAGAATGTTACAGAATTGGGGACAGTCAGAGAGGGAAAGAAAGTTGTGCGCCATGCCTCAGAGATTTTTAAGGTGTTAGGTTTGCCCAGGAGCGGACAGTTACAGCTGTCACAATGGAATGTGGTGCTGAAGGGAAAGAGAGGAAAGTTGAAAGATAAAGGATTGTGGGAAGATGCATAGGTGTTTGGTAAAGTAGCCCAGATGTTGCAGTCAGAAGGATAGGTTGAAATAGAAGAAGGTGCAGGAGGAGATGCTGTGTTTTATTATATGTTGCCTAAATCTGAAAGCAGTGCAAATGAACATGTGGGGTGTTTTGTTGCTACTACTGCCCTGCTACCCCAATCAATCTCAAGGTTGTTATTGGACACGGCAGTACCCCAAACAGGAGACTCCATGAAACCCGCCGTGGCGACAACCCCCATCCCAGCTCTTTCCTTCTCGGCCACCATGTGCCTCCCCCCGGGTGCCCCTTCTTCCCCCAGGACACATAGTGAACCCTACTCTGAGGGATCCCGGACCCGTCCAGATGTCTTCAATTCCCGATACGTCCAGATACTCTATGCCCTCGTAGGCTCAGATTTTGTTCAGGATAGGCACGGGAGATTTGTTGACGCAGGAGACAGGGGTGTATGTTACCCCGGCTAATTCAGATACAAATACGGTAAGTGAAAATTTTGAACAATTGGTGTATTAATAGTCCAGCAACATTATATCTTGGAGAAAAGAAATAATGGAGGCAGGTAAATACATATCTTTGTACTGTCTTAGCTAATCTAAAATTCTTAAAAGATTTACCCCAATGATGTTAGAAGACATTATATCCATTTGTGAAAGAATTAAAAGATAGATCCAACAGAGATGTATATTATGGAGAGCAAAAGTTTCAAAGCTATTTGTTTCAGAATTTAAAACAGAGGAAGATGAGTTTTTTTCCTTCACTCTGACTCCTAGCTCTTCTAATCTAAAATAAGAATGGAATGTGGCCCCTCCCACCTGGTGAACCGAGCTTTGTTTAACCTTTAGAGTTCAGGATTTCACAAATAAAATTAGTAATGGTTTGTTTTTATTTTCCTGCTCATACCTGAATAATTAAATTAATTTTGCAGGGGAAATTAGATTTCTTGAGATATGCGAATTAGTTTTTTTTTGTTTGTTTTTATGGTGATTTTTTTATTTTGTGTTTCTGCATACAGACTGCTAATATTTTATTAATATTTTGGTTTTCCTTTTTTCATGGATATTAGTGTACAGTATATACGAACCGTGTTATCTATCATAAGGTCTCAAAATTTCTTTGTAATGTATATTGTTGCAGAGATATGGGTTGAATGCAGTGTTTGTCTTGTTTTACTTTTATAGTAATTTATTGTCTGCTGTTTTATTTTTCTTTTAGAGAGTAGCAGCATAAAACTGTAAATTTTGCTAAATTGGTACACAAAAATAAGGAGGGGCAGAAGTCATCTATTATATTCTCCAGCAGTAGAGGGCGCAGCAGACATATACTAGAGACCCTGAAGCTGGCCCTTCCCCTGCAACAGTCATATTTCTAATGCATATTTTTAGTTTTTCTTTTTATAGATGGAACAAAATGTTGGTCGATTCTACACTGGATATGCTACAGTTTATACAACATGAGGTTATCAAAATTTGAACCACTCCCTCCTATTGGTACAGAAGGCAGTGCTGTATTGATGCCCTCTCTGGATAGGTAGAACAGAAGTAGGGAAGATGGTCAAATGTGTATGTAGGTTGTAGATCTTTCCTGTTGTCAAATGAGCCAGGTATATTGAAGATAAAGTCTAGACCTGAGTTGACGGAACTGGAGGAATTCCCCGCACAGGTGCAGCTGACAAAGAAGCAGTGAACGGGCCTAGAGTTGAGAGTCCTTTACCAATGCAGACCAGTACCATACCTCAGTGGCACCTGTCAGATCCGTGTGTTCTTAAATCCCTACAGGAACAAGTGATTCAACAAGGAATGGAGTGTGAGACGCAGGTAGCCCAGCTGACTGAGGAAGGTCTGTGTATAAAGGGTGGTAAGCTTTCTCTGCCATGAGTTCTCTTCTAATTCTTGGCCCAGATAACCTATGGACTAATATCTGTGAAAGACAGTTCCCAGTGTGTGCTTTGGTGTCACCAGGGTTCAGTACTCAGGTGGATAGACTCACCCAGTCTTGTAAAACATGTCCTTAAAACAATGTGAGAAAAACTTTAAAGAGTCCGCAGAAACACACCCTGCATCTACTCTACCCATTTCAGAGACTGCAGATTGATTATAGATGTATATCATGAGTAGGTTTTATGCAAGTTTGTGTGTGTTGTGTAAATTTCTTTCCAGGTTTGGTCAGAGGCATTCCAGTACAGAAAACAATGTTATTGCTGAAAAACACATGATGGAGGTGGTATGTAAAAAAAATGAGTAAACGGAAGAAAAAAAGAGTGTACATTTTATAGAAAGGTGGAAACTGGCAAGTTGTGAACTAAATGTATGTTTTCTTTTCTTTTCGTAATAAACAGGTCAATTTGTAAGATATTTTTTGGTTTAGCACAGGCATGTACAATTTTTATGTGATTGACTAAATAGTGTGATAAACAGGTGTATTCTCCAATTTCAGATCTTAAATCAGAGCTAGTAGCATATTGTCTTCAGTCAGGGGACTGATGGATCCTAAAAGGACAAGCGAGAAAGAGCCATGAGTCAAGACTAGTTGAGCTGATCCAGCTGCTCCCAACCACAGAAATTTCGATGAAGCTCAACAGCAGGACAACATGGATTCACGCCTCGCATTGCAGAAGGGTCGATCCACCAGAGCTGCACTGAGTGTTTTGCTTGTATTTATCCTTTTCAAAAGACCTGTACAGTCTTAGACCATTATTGCCAAATCAGGTAGAAAAGAGGACTTAGAGAACCTTGAGACATGGGAAAGTCCAACTACAAAGGGTGAGGACTCGCCTCGGAGTCCTTGGACTCCAACCAGTAAAGAAAACCCTTTGCTCTTTCCGCCCATGCCTCAACGTTCAGTCAGGCAGGTTTTCCCAACAGATCATTCTTCTTCTCTTCCTAAGGGAACACAGTACCCTTACTATTCGGAAATGGCAGAAGTGAGTTTTTAGGGGGGACTGTTGAGGGTAAGAATTGAGTAACCTGGAATACTTAATTCAGCCATTTCACAGACCCAAATATGTAGCTTAGTTGATGTAGCCCAACATACATATTTATGAATGCTTTTGTTTTCTACTAATACATATTGTATATGAATATATTCAGTGATTTAACTTAATACAAAATGCCAGCTGTAAACCCTCTAATCCCTGAAAAAGTTTTGAGAGAGCCCATCCCACCAGGCTAATGTCTCCCCGGTCTGGCCTGATGATCACTGGCAGTGACACGCGAGTTAATGCCTCGCCTCAGAAACCAATGGACCTACAACAACTGAAGCAGAGCGCGACTGCCATTCTACCTTTTATCTCAGAAGGCTTCTCTGAGTCAGCGCCTCAAACTGTTCACATGAAGCCTCATCACGCTTTGGTTCTTTATCAAGAGCAGATCACCAAGGTTCACGAGTTGGCCCTTGATAGACTAGCACTGACCAAGTATCCTCCTTCTCATTTAACATCTAAAAAAGAACCACAAACAATCTGTAGCAGATGTTTTTTGGTTATGTGCTGACCTCAAGATAAGATTTAGACTCAATCTTCCTTGGTCAGGACAATGTGCCCTAATGAAAGTAACAATGCCAATTCTAATAGCCCCTGTAAATCATGGAGTTACCCTCAAACAGATAAAACAGGTATCCAAGGGGGGAGCCAGAGCCCGTAGAGCTGTGTCAAACAATGACCTATTGGAAGACCCCCCATGTATACAGTGTGTCCACCCATATCCTGTCCAATGCCATTAACTTGAGAATGGCGGCAGCTATAGGCATAGGAGTGGTGTCTAGGTATAGTGAAGTATCCATGCGCTACGTAATGAAACCACCTATAGCCCCACCAGGTGGAAAACAACGGAGTTAGCATTTTTATCTCAAACGGAACGAGACAAAAAAAGTGATTTACAAAGTTGTAGGGCATCATCAATTCAATACGACTCGACACCTTGCATACAGAAATGCTATGATTAGAATGTGTACAACTCACAAGGCTGAGGACGTGAAGCGATACCTCATGGAGACCTTCCTACAAGTCATTGGGTTTGGTGGCTGCGAGAGTGGCCTCCACGCTCAGCTGACCTGACCCCATTGGACTTCTTTCTGTAAGGTCACATCAAATAGCAGGTGTATGCGACCCCTCCACCAACATTGCAGGATCTACGACAACGTATTACAGATGCTTGTGCAAACGTGTCACCTACCATATTGCACAACTTGCAGCAAGATACAGTATGCTGTCCAGAGTCCAGATGTGCATTGCAGCTGATGGTGGCCACTTTGAGCATCAAAGTTAAATGAGCACCATATGCGGGACCAGCATTCAATGTTTTGGAGGGCTCATGGGTTTCATATCATAGCATTTCTGTATGCAAGGTGTCAATTCGTATTGAATTAATGATGCCCTGCAATTTTTTAATTCACTTTTTTTCTCTATCTCGTTCTGTTTTTGAGATAAAAATGCTAACTCCGTTGTTTTCCACCAGGTGGCGCTATAGGTGGTTTCATTGCGTAGCGCATGGATACTTTACTATTCCTAAACACCACTTCTATGCCTATAGCTGCCGCCATTCTCAAGTTAATGGCGGTGGACAGGATATGGGTGGACTCAATGTATATAGATATAATTGGATTCCCAAGGGGGGTCCCAGACGAGTATAAGGTCAGAGAGTGTGACTAGCACGTAGCTATATACTGTAGCGTGGAACATAAAAATTCCCTGGGAAATCCCTCAATTTAAGATAAAGGCAGGCAGATCTTATTATGGGGGACTGTAAAGGCCCAGGCTAAGAATCAATTGTCCATATAATAAGATAATCTGTCTTTGTATAACCATTGCTTAAATGCTATCATGTATACTAGGGTGCACATCCTGGAATGTATTATTGAAACTAATCATGTTAATTAGAACAAAGCAGGCATTCAGGAGGCTAGCTTAGATTGGTCTCTTGAATGTCAGTAACAAGCTGCTGAGGTACACTCATAAGGCCCCTTTACACACTGAGACTTTCTAGCAATCCCACCAGCGATCCCAACCTGGCCGGGATCGCTACAAAGTCTCTGGTGAGCTGTCAAACAGGCAGACCTGGCCAACGACGCAACAGCAATCCGGACCTGCAGAACGACCTAGCTAGTCATTGGGGCCGTTGTAAAGCAGCTTTTTGAAAGGGAAGTTGCTGTAAAGTCCCCTTTACACACTGAGACTTTCTAGCGATCATGCTGCACAGCGGGAAACAAAGGACCAAAGAATGGTCATGAACGATTTGTAGCGATCAGCAACTTCACAGCAGGGGCCAGGTCGCTGATGTGTTTCACACACTGCAATGTCGCTGGGGAGGTCGCTATAACGTCACAAAACCGGTGACGTTACAGCGATGTCGTTTGCGATGTTGCAGTGTGTAAAGCCACCTATAGACTTTTGCTAATCTCCAGCTGTCTTATCAAGCACAGTCTAGTCTTGTAGGGAACTTTAGCCAAATAAGGGAGTAAGTGAAATCAAGTTAGATAACTGATCAACAGCAATACAAGTGTACTGAATGAATTGTATAACTGTGATTGTTTTACAATATATGGGTTAGAAGAGCATTGAGCTTCTCATGGATAGAGATAGGTCTCTGTGTGGTCATTTTTCCTGATCCATATACATCTGCGCAGATCAAATTTGGAATCCTCCTCCGAGACCCTCAGAGACCCGGAGGTCTCCCCCAACAGGAATAAGGCAACCCACTATTATCAATATGATAAATATCTTGGAGTCATCAGACATACTCAAAAAAGGGGGGTTTTACTCCAAAAATAAAATATAACTTTTAATTATAAATAAGTTATAAACACATAAGTCCTGTATGAGAGTACTTAGGGGCACACTTAGGGTTTCTTCAATATGACCACTACACTTATGGGCTTGTTTGTTTTTATTTTATAAAGGGAAGATATTTGCATATCTATAGATATTGGATATTAATATTTTTGGACTCCACTGAAAAATACTTGGAAGCATCCTGTGGAACCCAAGTATCCCAGGGGGAAACACGTCGAGGTGGCTATATTTGAAACAAAACTTTTTTTTTCGGAAGGACCAACTATAACAAGAGACATCAGCACCCCTGATAACAATGGATGCAGTTTGTCTATTGGGGTGATATCCCTAGATGCCCTTCTGCATTTCTGTCTCTATGGAATAATTGGAGAACTAAGATATAGATTAACTTTTATTCACCTACATGCTTTTTTTGGTACTAAAAATTGTCCCTTTTAGAGTTGAGCGATGTTTGAGTCGAACGGTTCGCCAATTTCATGTTCGAGTGATTTTGGGGGGTGTTTGAGTCGTTCAACGAACTTGAACGATTTGCTAAAAGTTCGGCAGTTCGAGTTACGTAGGAGAGCGGTTAGATCACCAAAAATGAAACTGTAGCTTTTTACAGCTGCGTGTGCAGGGAGCCACCGCTGGCAGCCTGCGATAAGCTGGTGACCAGGGTAAATATCAGGTATCCAAGCAAAGCGCTTTGCTTAGTAACCCGATGTATACCCTGGCTACGTGTGCAAAAATCCCCGGAAGCCACACAGAAGCACTTCTGTGTGACTTCCGTCGGATGCCGCTGCAGTCTGTGTCCCGCTTCAGCCCCAGACCCAGCCCCGCGGCTGCCCGCTCAGCAGTGTCCGCAGTTGCCCGCACTGTAATGTGTCCGCAGCTGCCCATACTGCAGTGTCAGCAACCGCGGGGATGACAAGTGCTGCCGTCAGGAGGTTAGTAAAGTTCCTTACCTGCGGTAATGAAGTCCTGCCCCCCTGACATCAGCGCTGTCATTGTCTTCCATTGCCGCCACTTGTTACATCTCCTCTTGCTGCCGACCTGAGACTGTGACTAGTGGTGACGCGATACTTTGTTTGTGAAGACGGCGGTCATTGAACTCCGTGACAGCACTGCTGTCAGGAGTGCAGCAATCACCGCAGGTAATGTACCTCGCTAACCTCCTGACAGCAGCGCTCATCATGCCCTGCAGTGACAGCGCTGCTGTCAGGAGTGCAGGAGATTGTCACTGCAGGTAATAATCTCATCTAACCTCCTGACAGCAGCGCTCGTCATGGCCTGCAGTGACCTGGGCTGACCTATTGATATTAGCTCAGGTCACTGCTCTCCCAGCCAATATGGAGCATTCTGTTCTTCATTGACTGGGACATTGACTATGGTATGGATCGTCGTCGGACCCCCTTGAACTACAACAGACCTGGATTTGTTTTTCTTTCTAATAAATTGGTGAAAGAGGGAATATGTTGAGGAGTGTTTTTTCAAATAAAAATGTGTTTGTCGTCTATTTTTTTTTTTATTACTGACTAGGTTGGTAATGTCGGGTATCTGATAGACGCCTGACATCACTAACCTCAGGGCTTGATGCCAGGTGACATTACACATCTGGTATTTACCCATATATTACCCCGTTTGCCACCGCACCAGGGCAACGGGATGAGATGGGGCGAAGCAGCAGGATTGGCGCATCTAATGGATATGCCACTTCTGGGGCGGCTGCGGCCTGCTATTTTTAGGTTGGGGAGAGTCCAATAACCATGACCTCCCTAGTCTGAGAATATCAGACCCCAGCTGTCTGCTTTACCTTGGCTGGTGATCCAATTTTGGGGGGACCCCCACGTGTTTTTTTTTTTTTTAAATTATTTATTTAATTTAAAATAACAGTGTGGGGTTCCCTCTGTTTTGGATTACCAGCCAAGGTGAAGCTGCTAGCTGTGGTTTGCAGGCTGCAGCCATCTGCTTTACCCTAGCTGGCTATCAAAAATAGGGGGAATCCCAAGTCATTTTTTTTTTATTTTTTTTTTGTCTAAATACAAGGCTAAGCACCCCTTAGTGCCACATGAAAGGCACAAAATGGTGAAAAATTACAAAATGCAGGAGAGGGGACATTATGTGTTTTTCTGCCATTATAATCACAGAATAGACTGATATGAAGTGTACAAGCACAGGGAAATCACCAGAGCGCTCTACGCTGTGAAGAGCAGTAGAAAATGCCACTGGAGTGAACATGTGACCGCCTCAGGTAGGTTGAAGATATGGATCCTGGGTAAATTTATATATTTTCCCTCCTTCAGTTTTTTTGCGGTACGCAAAAAAACAGAAGGCACACGGATGACAAATGGATGAAATACGGACCATATACGGAACGGAACGGGAGCGGATGCCACACAGATGCATCCATGGAAAAAACTGACCGCAAAAACAGATCGGTCGTGTGAATGTAGCCTTATTCTGATCTGCCGTTTATAAACAGCAGGCAGAAATACGTTAATAGCGCCCCCCCAGCATCAGAAAATCTCTGGGATTTCAGGGGGTAGCTGAGACCCTGGAGATCATGATTCAGGCCGGTTTTTCCGGTCCCCGCTCACGCTCAAATGACAGCACCGGTAAAAAATTATTTAGCTCCCATCTGACATGAACAAACATCTCAGATGGGAGATAAATCTCCTCCCCGGTTCCCTCCAGTCCCCCAGTATCCCCAAAGTGCCCCCCCGACCCCTCACGGAAAGCCAAGATGGCCACGCGCACAGCAGCGCGCCAGCCGCATTCACCCTACTCCTCTGATTTCTGTCGCATGTGCCATGACACATGCGACAGAAAACTCCTCCCGAGGCCCTACCAGGTCACCCCCTATAACCCCACCGGTGTTCTCCGGTGTCCCATGGTACCTGTGCAGCGTTGATCCCCCGCGGCCCCCTCCTTCACAATAGACGCTGCTGCATGCACAGAGCGGCTGTCAGCTCAGCTTCCTGTCTTCAGTAACAGTGAGTGGCGGTAACCATGCATCTGCAAACTACTGCAATGCCCTGCTCATGAGGTAACATAGTTGATCAGGAGAGCTATACTACATTTCCAAATGGAGGTATTTGCTTTTATAGTTGCCCTGCTGAACAACTACCAAACATGACAGTCCGTTATACGCCACAAGAAAACATGTCTAAATAGCGAGCTCTGTTGTTTAGTATTCATTCAGCAGGATAACTGGACTTAAAGGGGTATTCCATCTCTAAGATCCTATCCCCAATATATAGTAGGTGTAATAGCAATAACATTAGTAAATACCTTTTTTTGGAAATGTAGTATAGTTCTTCTGATTAGGCATGCTCTTACCTCATGAGCAGGACATTGAAGCTTTGGTAGCAACAGTTACGACCAAGAGCAACCCA
Source organism: Anomaloglossus baeobatrachus (assembly GCF_048569485.1). Classification (NCBI taxonomy): domain Eukaryota; kingdom Metazoa; phylum Chordata; class Amphibia; order Anura; family Aromobatidae; genus Anomaloglossus; species Anomaloglossus baeobatrachus. The sequence continues at coordinate 330,957,656 of NC_134353.1, forward strand.
CTGTCTCTATGAATGGTGGTAACCATGCATACGTAAGCTACTGCAATGCCCTGCTCATGAGGTAAGGAACATAGTTAATCAGGAGAGCTATACTAAATTTCCAAATGGAGGTATTTGCTATTTCTGTTGCCCTGCTGAACAACTACCAAACATGACAGTCCGTCATATGCCGCAAAATAACATGTCTAAATAGCGAGCTCTGTTGTTTAGTATTCATTCAGCAGGATAACTGGACTTAAAGGGGTATTCCATCTCTAAGATCCTATCCCCAATATATAGTAGGTGGAATAGTAATAATATCAGCAAATACCAGTATTTGGAAATGTAGAATAGTTCTCCTGATTAAGCATGCCCTTACCTCATGAGCAGGGCATTGCAGCTTTGGTAGCAACAGTTACGACATGGACTCTGCTGCTGTGGACCCGGGGAGAGTGGGTGCAGATTCATTGCACCCACACTCCTCACATGGAGGGTCTGAACTCCTAGAAAATGGGGGATACTTTCCCTGAGCGTGTCCCCCCCCATATTCTAGACGGTCCAGAGTCGTCGTGGGACCCCCTTATTTTTTTTTCCTTACAATAAATTGGTGAAAGAGGGAATGTTTTGGGGAGTGTTTTTTCAAAACTATTGTCTATTTTTTTTGTTAGTACTGACAGTTTGTGATGTCGGGTATCTGATAGACGCCAAGACATCACAAACTGCTGGGCTTGATGTCAGGTGACCTTACAGCTAGTATCAACCCCATTTAATACCCCGTTTGCCACTGCACCAGGGCACGGGATGAGCTGGGGTGAAGCACCAGGATTGGCGCATCTAGTGGATGCGCCACTTCTGGGGCGCCTGCAGCCTGCTATTTTTAGGTTGTGAAGGGCCAATAACTATGGACCTTCCAACCCTGAGAATACCAGACCACAGCTGTCCGCTTTACCTTGGCTGGTGATCCAATTTGGGGGGGACCCTACTTTTTTTTTGTAATTATTATTATTTATAAAATAATTATAAAAAAGAGCCTGGGGTGACCTCCACATTGGATCACCAACCACGGTAAAGCTGCCAGCTGTGGTTTTCAGGTTACAGCCGTCTGCTTTACCCTAGCTGACTATCAAAAATGGGGGGACCCAACGTCATTTTTTCTTTACTATTTTTTTTAAATAAAAAAAATTAATGGGCTTCCCTGTATTTTGATTGCCAGCCAAGGTAACGCCAGGCAGATGGGGGTGACATACCGTACCTGTCTGCTTTATCTGCGCTGAGAATCAAAAATACCGCGGAGTGCTACGTAATTTTTTTTCAATGATTTATTTTTACAGTACTGTGATGTCAGGCAATCAAAATATAGGGAAGCCCATTTTTTTTATTTATTTAAATAAATAATTAAAAAAAAAAATATGTGGGCTCCCGCTGCATTTTTTGTATTGCTAGCTAAGGGTAATTTAAGCAGCTACTCTCTGCTAACCCCCAATGCTTGGTGTTACCTTCACTGGCAATGCAAAATCCAGGGAAGCATTGCCAAAAAACTAAAAAAAAAAGAAATGACGTGGGCTTCCCTATATTTTTGTATGCTAGCCAGGTACAGCAGGCAGGTACAGCTGCCCCCAACCCCCAGCTGTCCATTTTTGTGTCCAGCCAGGTAGGCAGCTGGGGATTGGAATCCGCAACACAGATTGGCCCAAAGTTTTTGGGCCCCTCTGCTGCGAATTGCAGTCCGCAGCCGCCCCAGAAAATGGCGCTTTCATAGAAGCGCTATCATCTGGCGCTGTATCCAACTCTTCCAGCTGCCCTAAAGCCGGGTGGCTTGCTGGGTAATAATGAATTAATACCAGCTTTGTTTTACTAGCTAGTATTAAGCCAGAGATTCTTAATGTCAGGCAAGTTTGACCCGGCCATTAAGAATCTCCAATAAAGGGTTAAAAAAAAGACACCACACAGAGAAAAAATACAATAGAATATATATATAATAGAAATAAATACACAGACACACTTAGAGACTCCATGTTTATTACTCCCTCTCACCGCTTCACGATCCTGGTCTTCTGTCTTCTTTCTCCTTCAAGCCATGAAGCTCTGCTACATCAGACAGCACTGCATGGGAGGAAGAAGCTGCTGCTCCCATGCAGTCTAATCACTCAGTGAGTGAGCAGAGGCTGCGGGCTGTAAGCCGTGACATCACCGCTGACAGGTGGGTTACTATAGCAATGGTGCTCTGATCACGTGATTCCCAATGCCGCAATTCACCGGCTGTGGCTACCAGTCCTTGCATGGGGGCTGACTCTGTAAGGAGCGCCCACATGCAGGAACGTGGAAGCCGACCAAGTGCCAGAGCATCTCGCTGGTACACGGAGCACCGCGTACCGGAGAGATGCACTGACAGGACCTAGCATGATGTCTAGCCATGTGACCAGTCTGTAGCCAATGAGATAATACACACGTGACTGGTCACATGGCTATGACAACATCACGGAAGGTCCTATCATTAGTGCTGCTTACCGGGAGGATGCAGCGATTATCGGAAGGAAAAGCGGCGGGAGACAGAGTGCATGACACGTCGCGGTGATCTGTAAGTGTAATGGCAATGTTTATTAACTGTATGTGTACATGTATAATGTGTTTTTATGTGTTTGCCTCCCATTGTTTTCAATGGTGTTCGAATTAGTTTGTCGAACGTTCAACGAATGTTCGCTGAACGAAGCCTCCGTTCGACGAACTGAACTCGAACTCTAGGGGGGTGGCTCATTTCTAGTCCCTTTGAAAGATGTGCCGTCTGTTAGCACCTTGATATATCTTTTAAGGCATTATATTTCTCTAAGGACTACTAAGCCATTGATATAATATTTTGGTAGCAATCAATCCATCCACGACTTAGCTTAGTGATGCCCAGGTTTCCACAGATGGGCTATATGGGAAGTGAATAATAATTGATACTGTTTCATCCATAAGGGCCGCTATTGCTCATCTGAAATTTTTATTCACTTTCCGTAGGGACCAACAGGCATATACTTTCCCCTCTCCCTCCTCCTTTTACCTTTTGTACTTACACCTTGGTTCAGTTGGACCACCACATTTGTGTACTTTAGATACATAGGGTCATCAGAGGGCAAAAATAGCGAAAGCCACAGTGGAGAGGGGAGGTAAAAATAACATCAGGGTCATCTTCGCTGGTAGACAGGATCAACTAGATAGGAGATAACAGGGAGAGAAAGATGGATATTTTTGTTTCTGTCTACTAACATTATCTAAGGTCTGTTAAATAGATATATTTTATGAGCACTTTGTGAACTTCACTTGGATGTATGTGTTTATAATTTTAATATTTATAATTTAATAGTTATAATATTTATAATTAAAAGTTATATTTTATATTTGGAGTAAAAAACCATTTTTTGAGTATGAATAAGGGAACCCCCAGCAAGCACCACAACAAACAGGGTATACTGGGAACATGATCCAATCATGGGCCCTGGTGTTAGGTAGAGGAGAGCAAGGTCACCTCCTACATTCACCTGAGGCTGATCCTTGTACTCACTAATATCCCTATACAAGCCTGAACTCACCCTGACTAGTGACAACACCAGTTAGAGCACTAGTCTCACCAATGCAATAACCCAACACAAGGGTAAGAAGACAGACAGAGGGAAATAGCCACAAAAAGGAAAACACTCCAAACGACTCCAATGCAGCTAACACCACAGCTGCAATCATTACACTCCTTGACAGAGTTCTGTCGCTTATTCATGTTATGTAAATAAAAGCTTATAACCTGACTTTGAAATTCATCAATTGGTTTTATAAATTACTCTTTTGAAAGCTGAAAACCTCCCAAATTTGGTTTAGGTTATGAAAATAAAGTTGCTGCAAAGCTGAAATATTGATCATTTGGTGGTGGAAAAATCATGGTCTGGGGTTACATTCAGTATGGGGGTGTGCGAAACATTTTCAAGGTGGAAGGCAATATCAATAGCCTAAAATATTAAGAAGTATTAGCTACCTCTTACATTCCCAATCATAAAAGTGGTCAAATTCTGCAGCAGGATGGTGCTCCTTCTCATACATCCATCTCTACAACAAAGTTCCTCGTGGTAAAGAAGATCAAGGTGCTCAAGGACTGTCCAGTCGAATCACCAAACATGAACATCAGTGAGCCTGTTTGGGGTATGATGAAAGAGAAAACTTGGAAGACAAAACCAAAGAATCTAGATGAACTCTGGGAGGCATGTAAGACTGTATTCTTTGCTATTCCTGATGACTTCATCAATAAATTGTATGAATCATTGTTGGACCACATGGATGCAGTCCTTCAAGCTCATGGAAGTCACACAAAATATTAAATATGGCTCTAATAACACCACAACTTCATTCACCAATGGTATGCAACATATCTTTGTATTAGAAGTTAATTATTATTTGTTTGAATTTTACATTACTTTCTGTGGGCGACAAAACTTTTGTTTTGCCAAAATCTGACTTTTCTGTGTGGGCTTGTCAAAAACATCTCCAGCCTCCTCAAATCTTTTTTTAATTCTTTGTACTTGACGCTGAGACATATTAAAGGTGCCAGCCACCTCTGCAGTGGATCTGTTCTTCAGCCTCTTGATAATCAAGGCTTTGGTTGCAGAGTGGATTTTTGTCATGTTGACAGAGGTCAAATTGCAGTTCAAGGTGAGGATGTAAACAAGGATTGGGTGCATTATATGACAAGGCAACAAAACTTTTGTCTTGTCAAAATCTGACCTTTCTGTGTTCATTAAATGATCAATACTTCAGCTTTGCAGCAACTTTATTGTCATAACCTAAACCAAATTTGGGAGGGATTCAGCTTTCAAAAGAGTAATTTATAAAACCAATGGATGAAAATTTAAAGTCAGGTTATAAGCTTTTATTTACATAACATGGATAAGCAAAAGAACTTCTGTCAGGGAGTGTACAAAACTTCAGCTTCTTCCAGAGACTGGCTCCTTTCAAAGTGTATAGCTTAGAGATGAGAATCTATAACCAACATTAGATGTTAAGACACTTGATTTTTTATAGTGAAGGAGAGTGGTCAAAAGAGCTGCACATGATATGGCTCTAAAGGATAGCCAGATAGGAAAGAGTCCTTAACCCCTACAGCACCAAAAGAAAGCAAATACATTTAAACTTAAGCTGCAGACCAAGTTGTGTGTTGTATGTAGTGGAAGGGGTGTCAGAGCACCAGGCCTACACTTGTCATTCACCCACCTGTTACTGATCAATGTTTAAGCTAGAAATGCTGGGTCAGGACTTGTATTCATGCTGGGCCATTATACTATTTATAGTCTGGGGCAATTGATGCCACTTTTCCTGGTGTCTGCCCCTAATTTTGAGAAACATGGAGACTCCAAGTTGGGTTTCCAAGTTGTGTGTTGTCTGTAGTGGCAGGGGTCTCGGAGCACCTGTCACTTATCCACCTGTTAATGATCAATATTTAAGCTAGAAATGCTGAGCCAGGTCTTGTTTCAGACCCGGTTCCATGCATCCATGCTGTACCATTATATTATTTGTACTCTGGGGCCATTGATATCACTTTTCCTAGTGTCTGCCCCTAATTTTTGGAAATGTGGGGACTCCAAGTTGGGTCTCCAAGTTGTGTCTTGTCTGTAGCAGCTGGCGTCTCAGAGCACAAGGCCTACACCTGTCACTCATTCACCTCAATATTTCTTATGTTAACACTAGAAGTCCCAGAAATTTCGAGCTGCCCCCTGAAGTCCAGAAAGAGGGTCAAATGACCCTTAGTCCAAACTGACAACTCTGATGGCTCCAATTAGCATCCTTTCATTTGTAAATGTGGTCATTGCCTGAGGAATCTGCAGGGGGCAATAGTGTTGATCCACCTCAACAAAGGTCTTGTAAGAGAGTGTAAACAAAAGAATGTAAGCTGTTCCTGAGTGTGTCTGCCCAACCCCCAGCTGCATTGCTGTGCAGGGGATATGTTACGGGGGGGGCTGTCTGATAATAACTGAAAGGAGTATCAGACAGTCAGGGTCCACCGTGCAAAGACTTTGCTGCAGACTATGGCAGAGTGCAATACCTCTGTTAACTCACAGAAGGATATAATAAGTAAGTAAAGCAATTCCTCCCTTACTTGGAGGGTGTGTGGAATGATCTCTGTTAATAATCACAGAGACAAAGGCAATGTGTGCGAAATGGCACCTACCTAGGTCCGCTCTTCTAGTGGTGCAAAAGAGACGAACAGCAGCGTAAGCCGCACAAAGCTCCTACCTGCGTTCGCTCCACTAGTGTGCGAGGACACGAACCACTAGATATGGCACCTGCCTAGGTCCGCTCTTCTAGTGGTGCAAAAGAGACGAACAGCAGCGTAAGCCGCACAAAGCTCCTACCTCTGTTCGCTCCCCTAGTGTGCGAGGATACGAACAACTGCCAGACGCAGTATAAGGAACGTTACCCTAGCGGCAACGTCCACCTACGAGTAGAATCACAAGGCCCAGCCAGACCATGTGCCTCAGGCACCTGCCTATGTCCGCTCCCCTAAGAGGTAAGGATACGGACAGCAGCCGAAGCTGTAAGGTATAAGAACGCTACCCTGCCGGTAGCGCTCACCTAGCATAGACAGAGGAATGCCTAGAGGAACGCGCACAGAGCGTCTACTCATATGCATGAACCAAGAGGACTGAGCACCATGCGGCGTGTGTCAGGGTCTTATATAGACTCTGTGCCTCATCCAAGATGGAGGACACCAGAGCCAATCCGCTGCCAGAACGACAGGAGTGACGTCATGCTGGCCTATCACCGAGCAAGACGTCACAAGCACATGACCAGCGACCAATCGGCATAGAAGGTGTCAGAGACATGTGACCTCGTGTCAGCGATGATGTCACCCGCACATGTGCAATGGCTCCAAGATTGGACTTAGTCTCCAGCGCTCGCACATGTGCAGTAGCAAGAAATCTGGACTTAGTCTCCAGCGCTCGCACATGTGCAGTAGCAAGAAATCTGGACTTAGTCTCCAGCGCTCGCACATGTGCAGTAGCAAGAAATCTGGACTTAGTCTCCAGTGCTCGCAGCAACCGTAACAGTACCTCCCCCTCAAGGGCCCCCCTCCCGGCGACGCAGGTAATCGGCAACTAAGTCGGGAGCATGGACAGCCTCCTCAGGCTCCCAAGAGCGATGTTCCGGACCATAGCCCTCCCAATCTATCAAGAAGAACCTGCGCCCTCTAACCATCTTAGAACCAACTATGGCTCGTACCTCATAGCTAGAGCGAGAGGAATCAGAGGCAGGAGAGTGCACTTCACGAGCGTGAGGTAAAATAGCCGGCTTTAGCAGTGAGACATGGAATTTGTCATGAATCCTAAGATGGACAGGTAACTTCAATTGATAGACTACAGGATTTACCTGTCGAAGAACCTCATAAGGACCCAGGAAGCGAGGAGCAAATTTGACAGAGCTCACTCTAAGTCTCACGTGTTTTGCAGAGAGCCACACAAAGTCCCCTGGAGAAAAGACAGGAGCCGGGCGACGAAACCGATCGGACACCGTCTTCATACGGTCCTTAGCTGCTTGGATCGACTCTTGAGTCCGATCCCAAACCTCTCTGGCATTAGTTGCCCAGTCGGCCACAAGAGGAGGAGGTGCAGCAGCGGGAAACGGTACTGGTACCCTAGGGTGTTGCCCATTATTGAGTACGAACGGTGTCTGCCCAGTGGCCTCAGCCAGCGAATTGTTAAGGGCAAATTCTGCCCAGGGTAGGAGGGAGGACCAGTTATCGTGGTTCTCAGCAACAAAGTGTCGAAGGTATATAATCATAGATTGATTGGTACGTTCAACCAAACCATTAGTCTCCGGATGGTATGCCGAAGAGAGATTCAACTCAATTTGCAGAAGGCTACAAAGATCTCGCCAGAAACGGGAAGTAAATTGCGGGCCTCTATCACAAATGATACGATCTGGCATCCCGTGAAGCCTAAAGACATGCTTGAGGAATAGTTTGGCTAGTACCCTGGAAGATGGGATTCTCGATAACGGTACGAGATGAACCATCCGGGAGAAATGGTCCGTAATGACCCACACAAATCTATGTCCCTGTGAACATGGAAGATCACCCACAAAGTCCATGCCTACCACCTCCCATGGTCTATCTGGCACTGGTAAAGGATGCAAGAGCCCAGCCGGTCTCTGCCGTAATGGACGGTTGCGAGCACACGAGTAGCAGGAACTGACATATCTCTTGACATGGCTGGCTAAGTGTGGCCACCAATACCACCTCTCCAGTAACTCTCGTGTCCGCCTAATACCAAAATGCCCACCCACCTTTGAGGTGTGGGCCCATGACAGTATATCATTCTGTCGATCAGGCGGAACAAAGGTCTTGCCCAGTGGGATTTGGTCTAACGTCACAGGGGAGAGCGTATGAAAAACCCTGGAGGGAAGGATAAGACGAGGTTCGTCAATCTCTTCCTGGGTAGAAAGCATAGAGCGAGACAGGGCGTCTGCCTTGTTATTCTTACTCCCAGACAGATAGTTGATGGAGAAGTGAAAGCGGGAGAAAAACAAGGACCAGCGGGCTTGGCGAGGATTCAGACGCTGAGCGGTTTGTAAGTACGTCAGATTCTTATGGTCTGTATAGACCTGGAAAGGATGTTTCGCTCCTTCCAGCAAGTGACGCCACTCCTCCAAGGCTAATCTCAAGGCGAGCAGTTCCCTATCCCCAATGGTATAGTTTCTCTCTGCCGGTGAAAAGGTTTTAGCAAAGAAGAAACACGGCCTTTTTCTACCTGCACCGTTCTTTTGATACAAGACCGCACCAGCACCCACTGAAGAGGCATCAACCTCTAAGAGGAAGGGCTTACTCTCATCGGGTCTTTGAAGAACGGGAGCAGTTGAAAAGTGTCTTTTTACTGCCTCAAAAGCCTGAGATGTCTCAGTAGACCAGGCTTTGGGATTAGCACCTTTCTTAGTCAAGGCCACCAAAGGGGCCACCAAAGTAGAAAAATGGGGTATGAACTGCCTGTAATAATTTATGAATCCTAAGAAGCGTTGCACCGCCTTCAAGGAATGAGGTTCGGACCATTGCAGGACAGCAGAGAGCTTCGCAGGATCCATAGCCAGACCCTCTTGTGAGATAATGTAACCCAAAAAAGGCAATGAGGACTGCTCGAATACACATTTCTCGAGTTTAGCAAACAATGAGTGCTCCCTTAAACGGGAAAGGACACGAACGACATCCTGACGATGAGTCTCCAGATCAGGAGAAAAAATCAGGATGTCGTCCAGACACACCACTACTGAGGATAACAGTAAATCCCTGAACACATCGTTTACGAAGTCCTGAAATACTGCGGGTGCATTACATAACCCAAAAGGCATGACGAGGTATTCATAGTGACCGTCTCGGGTGTTAAAAGCGGTCTTCCATTCGTCACCCTTTCGAATTCGTACCAAGTTATACGCACCCCGCAGATCCAACTTCGTAAAAACTTGAGCTCCTCTCAGTCTGTCAAAGAGCTCCGAAATTAAAGGTAATGGGTATTTGTTCTTTATTGTGATTGCGTTGAGACCCCTGTAATCTATGCAGGGACGCAAATCACCCTCTTTCTTCCGAACAAAGAAAAACCCAGCTCCCGCGGGAGAGACAGACTTACGAATGAACCCCTTCTCTAAGCTCTCTCTTATATAGGTCGACATGGCCTCCGACTCAGGTATCGACAGGGGGTAAACCCTGCCTTTAGGTGGAACCGAACCTGGGATAAGGTCTATGGCACAGTCATACGGCCTATGGGGTGGAAGAACCTCAGCACCCTGTTTGGAGAACACGTCAGCGAAATCCAAATAGGGTGTAGGTATGGGAGAGAGATCAGTTGATGCAACCGCAACGACCTTAGGTGGTAAGGGAAGACATCGGGACTGACATTTCGAACCCCAACTAATAATGCTGTCAGACTCCCAGTCAATGTGAGGAGCATGAGTCCGAAGCCATGGAAGACCCAGAAGGACGTCGTCTATACCCTCAGGCAAAACAAGAAAAGAAATCTCCTCTATGTGACCCTGAGACAGGGAAAGGCGCAAGGGAACTGTCCTCAATGTAATGGAGTCAGACAACATAGTTCCATTAACAACACGGACAGGAATAGGCGCCTCTAACATGATAGAGGGAATATTGTGTCCCTTTACAAATCCTGAGGACACAAAAATCCCGTCAGCTCCGGAATCCACAAAAGCCATAATAGGCCATGTATTCTCAGATAACGAGAGCTGACCTGGGATACAACACTTAGAGGGTGCAGAAGACGTCTCTAGTAACCCCCCTCTAATGGTTACTAGGCCAGGGAGTTTCCCTGACGACTAGGACACTTGTTGGCATAGTGCCCAGCTTGACGACATACGTAACATATAGGAGGACCAGACTTGCGTAGTCTGGAGGACGTATGACCTAACTCCATAGGAGTGGGAGATGTTTCAGATGCTGAGGAAGATGGTAGTGGACCCTCAACAACTGGAATAGCCCGATGCTTAGGGCGTGAGGAAGAGACCTCGAGTCTACGTTCCTTATGGCGTACATCGATCCTCGTTGCTACTGTGATCAAGTCCTCCAGAGAAGCAGGGACCTCACGAGTAGCAAGGGCATCCTTGACATAGCCTGCCAACCCTCTCCAGAAGATAGGAATCAACACCTTCTCTGGCCAATCTAGTTCTGCCACCAGAGTTCTAAAAGCAATGGCATAAGAACTAGTGGATAACGAACCCTGAGATAGATCTAACAGTCTCAGGGCCGCATCATGGGTAACCTGCGGACCCATGAATACCGCCTTAAGAGCATCAAGAAAGTCTTGATGTCTCAGAGTAACCACATCAGAGCGCTCCCATAGGGGAGTCGCCCATTCTAAGGCTTTGTCCTGAAGTAAGGAGATGATAAAGCCTACTCTGGACCTCTCCGTAGAGAAGCGAGAAGAGTTGACCTCTAGGTGTATCTGACACTGACTAATGAAACCACGACATGATCTGGCATCGCCAGAATATCTGTTTGGCAGAGCAAGTCGAGGATCATGTGCAGATGTCACCATGGTCTGAGGTTTATCCTCTATACTCTTGAGCCGTGACTCAAGTACTTGTATGTAACGGTGTAACTGCTGATATTCTGCCATAACTGCCAGACCCTTGGCTCAGTCCTAATGTTACGGGGGGCTGTCTGATAATAACTGAAAGGAGTATCAGACAGTCAGGGTCCACCGTGCAAAGACTTTGCTGCAGACTATGGCAGAGTGCAATACCTCTGTTAACTCACAGAAGGATATAATAAGTAAGTAAAGCAATTCCTCCCTTACTTGGAGGGTGTGTGGAATGATCTCTGTTAATAATCACAGAGACAAAGGCAATGTGTGCGAAATGGCACCTACCTAGGTCCGCTCTTCTAGTGGTGCAAAAGAGACGAACAGCAGCGTAAGCCGCACAAAGCTCCTACCTGCGTTCGCTCCACTAGTGTGCGAGGACACGAACCACTAGATATGGCACCTGCCTAGGTCCGCTCTTCTAGTGGTGCAAAAGAGACGAACAGCAGCGTAAGCCGCACAAAGCTCCTACCTCTGTTCGCTCCCCTAGTGTGCGAGGATACGAACAACTGCCAGACGCAGTATAAGGAACGTTACCCTAGCGGCAACGTCCACCTACGAGTAGAATCACAAGGCCCAGCCAGACCATGTGCCTCAGGCACCTGCCTATGTCCGCTCCCCTAAGAGGTAAGGATACGGACAGCAGCCGAAGCTGTAAGGTATAAGAACGCTACCCTGCCGGTAGCGCTCACCTAGCATAGACAGAGGAATGCCTAGAGGAACGCGCACAGAGCGTCTACTCATATGCATGAACCAAGAGGACTGAGCACCATGCGGCGTGTGTCAGGGTCTTATATAGACTCTGTGCCTCATCCAAGATGGAGGACACCAGAGCCAATCCGCTGCCAGAACGACAGGAGTGACGTCATGCTGGCCTATCACCGAGCAAGACGTCACAAGCACATGACCAGCGACCAATCGGCATAGAAGGTGTCAGAGACATGTGACCTCGTGTCAGCGATGATGTCACCCGCACATGTGCAATGGCTCCAAGATTGGACTTAGTCTCCAGCGCTCGCACATGTGCAGTAGCAAGAAATCTGGACTTAGTCTCCAGCGCTCGCACATGTGCAGTAGCAAGAAATCTGGACTTAGTCTCCAGCGCTCGCACATGTGCAGTAGCAAGAAATCTGGACTTAGTCTCCAGTGCTCGCAGCAACCGTAACAGGATATGCATAAGGTTGCCAACACCTTAGCAAATTTGCATGCAGCCTTTTGTGCTGTGGGGGATATATAGGTGACTGTTTCACCTATTTTATTCACACGAAACAAAATGCAGAGAAGGGACACCATTCAACAGGCATTGGAACTGATCCTGAGCAACATCAACCCTTCTGACTCAGATGGAGAAGACATAGTCCTTCAACTGGTTTCGGACTCTAAGCTGTCTTCAGGTTAGATTTTTCAAATTACCTATTTTTTTCCTATCTTTTTTATTTAGAAACAAAACAAAATGTTAATTTGAAATTATTTATCTTGCAGATGAGGAGACTCCTCCTCTACTAAAAAAGAGAGCTCAGTTGGTGAGTGAGCCGACAGAGACCGCAAAAGATGGCACAGTGTGGCGTGAAGTACAAGTGGGGTAATGTCTCCATTTCACCCCAATACAACTGTACCCTACAGATGGAGAGCCAAGTGGTAAGGCCAGAGTCACCTTCAGAGCTTCCTCTGTTTTGTCACTCTTGACATGCTTCGTAGCATTCAAGAATGGACTACTCAACATGCACGTCACACGGAGCAGGTGGATTGCGATGCGATTTTAGCGTGAATTTTTTTGCGCTAGTGTGCTTGAGGCTGTTAGGGCCAGGTGGACGGGCAGACCCAGGAGGTGGATCCACTGGGCCGAACTCCTTGATGATGGTAAGGGGTCCGGTAGCTGGAGCACTACAAGTAGCAGAACAGTCCGAGCACAAATGGAGAAGTCCCTGGGACCACGGAGTCACTGATGGTAGTCCGGGTGACGCAGCTCAGGTTCGGAAGCCGAGATGATGTCAGGCGGAGTCCGGAACCTTTGGAGCAAGATGACGGGTCACCGCAGGGATCAGAGATGGTATGGACTGTCAGGATGGCAGATGGACAGCGTTCGGGTCTCGGGATTCGGCAGGGCCGGATGGCGAGGCAGGATCGGCTCTAGAAGAGAGAGAGGTGAGTATCTCACAAGAACACCAGGAGACCTGACTCCTAGCTTAAGAAACACAAAGATCAGGCCCCGCCCACTTGGACATTGAACCCCTTTATACCCTGTACCTGTGTGCTTCATTTCCTGTTAATGGACGCTGGCCCTTTAAGAAAGGGTCAGTGACCGCGCGCGCGCCCTAATGCGCATGCGCGCGGCCCGGGTGCCAGAAGCCAGAGCAGGAAGCTGAGAGGAGGAAGCAGCAGCGCAGGACTGGGGCTGAGAAGCCGACGGGCGCCGGGAGCGGGGACCAGGACGCCTGGGAAGCGCAGGCAATGGACGCTGGAGAGCGGGGAGCGGCGTAGACCGGACCGAAGCACCGGGGAGCGAGGCAGGGGAGCCGGGGAGCGTGACAGGTGAGCCGGGGAGCAGTGCAGGGCACCCGGGGAGCGTGACAGAGGCCTTAGACACAAATGCTTTTATTCATTACTCACAGCTGTACCTTGCTCTAAAAGTTCTAATTCTCTATTTAAAAGATATAAAAAATGATTCATTGTTTCAGTGCTTTTTTGCTCAAATAAAACTAAACTAAATACAACATGTATAGTCTTTATATTATCAAATGCAATAAACTGAATAGAACTAACTAGAAACTAAATGCCTAAACTCAATGGAAAGCAACAACCTCCTGTGGTGCGACAGTAATGGCCTTAATTACAGAACAAAAGACGGTGATTATAGGACGTTAGCTAAAATCCTTGAGGTCATTCGACCCGTCTCTGGGTTCCAAAGGTAGAAATGTTAAATGACCCCTCTCTGGGATTTCTAGTGTTAATAGATTAAGAAGCTAATGGCTGTGCCACAACAGTATGGATGTTGTTTTGACAGCTTTTGGGCTCCCCACCTATAGTTGTTATCTATGCCTTTTTTTTCCTCCCATTGAATCCAATGGTGTTTGGATATGTTCGGCAAACAATTCGGCAAATCGTTTGGCAAATACAGGTGATGTTGGCGAACACAAACTGAATCGAACGTTTGGAGGTTCGCTCATCTTTAATTACGAATAATGCACGAGCACTAAAATACTCAAGAGGTTGGTACTCAAATTGAGTAATGAGTATAATGGAAGTCAATGGAAAGCTTAAGCATTTTTCCAACTGACTCTCCCACAAGTTCTGGGGACCAGTAAAATCATTGAAATGGATTGAAAAGGTGCTCAAATGGAATGGTAGCAGCATGGGGAAGACGCCTGGATGCATCTCTGACTCCTAGGTCACTGCTGGGAACAATGTTGTCAGAGTGTTACTTCACTTGTACGGAGTGACAATAAAACATCCAAAACCGAAGTTAAAATGGATTTTATAGGAAAAAAAAATATTAAACACGCTTTCCTGTATAATGACATGTCTATTAGGCAAATTAAAAAAGTAAAAAAAAATGCCTCCTCCATCTCTTAGGCGGGCTTTACACGTTGCGACATCGCTACCGATATATCGTCGGGGTCACATCGTTAGTGATGCACGTCCGGCACCGGTAGCGACATCGCAACGTGTAAATCCTAGGTGCGACGATGAACGAGCGCAAAAGCGTAAAAAATCGCTGATCTGTGTCACGTCATTCATTTCCATAATGTTGTTAATGCTGCAGATACGATGTTGTTTGTCGTTCCTGCAGCACCACACATCACTGTGTGTAAACCCGCAGGAACGACAAACATCTCTTTACCTGCGTCCACCAGCAATGCGGAAGGGAGAAAGTGGGCGAGATGTTATGTCCCGCTCATCTCCACCCCTCCGCTTCTATTGGCCGGCCGCTTAGTGACGTTGCGGTGACGTCCGAACAATCCCTCCTTCAAGGGGGAGGTGCGTTAGGCATCACAGCAATGTTGCCGACCAGGTATGTGCATGTGAAGCTGCCGTAGCGATAATGTTCGCTACGGTAGCAAGCACCAGATATCGCATGTATGACGGGGGCGGGTGCTATCGCGCTCGACATCGCTAGCAATTGCTAGCGATGTCACAACGTGTAAAGCCCGCCTTAGGCTATGCTCACAAGTAGCGTTTGTTGATATTGACTATGTTTCACTAGTACTGTGGTTCCTGTATAGTCTGCAGTCTGATAATTACTGATAACAACAATTCCTAGCATCTCTTAACCACTGTTAAGGACATACTGTGAGTTATAGGCTCATGTGATTCAAATGTACAGTATTTGGGTTTGACTTGACATTACAATTGACTTCTTTACTAAATTTGGCAATGAATTCATGTACTGATAGTGGTTCTGGTGAATGTACATGTACTAATAATGGAAAAAAAACAAAGAGAAAATTGCATGAAAAATACCCTGACTGTAAATAAATAAATTGCAAGTGCTTAATAACAGGGTACTTAGTGTATACATTTTTGCAAAAAGGTAAAAAGCTGTCTTACCTCGTCAAGGTGTACCCATCTGAGACAGTCCCTAACCTACTGAAGTTAAAAACATTATCAATACCTGACTTGTGTCATGTCAAACTCCAATATGAATGGTGGCAAGTGGTCAGCTGTGTCCCAGATTAAATACACAGTGAAGTGAGACGCAATTAGTTGTTCAGTCTCAGTATTAGGAGGGCTGCACCCCCAACTTGCAAAAAAGCAAGATAACATACAAAAAACATAAAAAACCTGAGCTGAAACAATGTTCAGTAAACATGCAACATTAAGCATGTGAATTGCAGCCTTAAGACTAGAAAAAAAAAACCAAAGAGAAAATTGCATGAAAAATACCCTGACTATAAATAAATAAATTGCAAGTGCTTAATAACAGGGTACTAAGTGTATACATTTTTGCAAAAAGGTAAAAAGCTGTCTCACCTCGTCAAGGTGTACCCATCTGAGAAAGTCCCTAACCTACTGAAGTTAAAAACATTATCAATACCTGACTTGTGTCATGTCAAACTCCAATATGAATGGTGGCAAGTGGTCAGCTGTGTCCCAGATTAAATACACAGTGAAATGAGACGCAATTAGTTGTTCAGTCTCAGTATTAGGAGGGCTGCGCCCCCAACTTGCAAAAAAGCAAGATAACATACAAAAAACACAAAAAACCTGAGCTGAAACAATGTTCAGTAAACATGCAACATTAAGCATGTGAATTGCAGCCTTAAGACTAGAAAAAAAAAACCAAAGAGAAAATTGCATGAAAAATACCCTGACTATAAATAAATAAATTGCAAGTGCTTAATAACAGGGTACTTAGTGTATACATTTTTGCAAAAAGGTAAAAAGCTGTCTCACCTCGTCAAGGTGTACCCATCTGAGACAGTCCCTAACCTACTGAAGTTAAAAACATTATCAATACCTGACTTGTGTCATGTCAAACTCCAATATGAATGGTGGCAAGTGGTCAGCTGTGTCCCAGATTAAATACACAGTGAAGTGAGACGCAATTAGTTGTTCAGTCTCAGTATTAGGAGGGCTGCGCCCCCAACTTGCAAAAAAGCAAGATAACATACAAAAAACACAAAAAAAATTGCTAGTGATGTCATAACGTGTAAAGCCCGCCTTAGGCTATGCTCACAAGTAGCGTTTGTTGATATTGACTATGTTTCACTAGTACTGTGGTTCCTGTATAGTCTGCAGTCTGATAATTACTGATAACAACAATTCCTAGCATCTCTTAACCACTGTTAAGGACATACTGTGAGTTATAGGCTCATGTGATTCAAATGTACAGTATTTGGGTTTGACTTGACATTACAATTGACTTCTTTACTAAATTTGGCAATGAATTCATGTACTGATAGTGGTTCTGGTGAATGTACATGTACTAATAATGGTACTGTTGTATTTATTTACTGACGGTGGTTCTTGTGATATTTTCATGTACTTATTCAGATTATGTGGATGTATTAATGTACTGATAGTGGTTCTGGTGACATATTCATGTACTGATAGTGGTTCTGGTGAATGTACATTTACTAATAATGGTACTGTTGTATTTATTTACTGACGGTGGTTCTTGTGATATTTTCATGTACTTATCGAGATTCTGGGGATGTATTAATGTACTGATAATGGTTCTGGTGACATATTCATGTACTGATGGTGGTTCTGGTGAAGTATTTATGTACTGATGGTGGTTTTGATGACGTATTCATGTACCCCTAAAGTAAATCACATTTCTTTACTTTTGCTGGTATTTTGTGGTGAAAAAGGCAACAATTTTAGTGGATTTGGTCATCCGAGCTTCTTACCTGAGCCATCAAAGGGGAGGTGGGTGCATTAGTGGTTATTGGAGCTTAGCCTCTGACTTATTCTATTACTTGGGGGCTGCTGGTTCATTGGGGAAGAGGGGAGGCACTATTGGCTTTGACTGCCTAGGACACCAAAATACCTTATCCCGGTCATGAGTGGCATACAGAGCCTAAGTCATGAAGATTCGGTCACTGTCCAAATATTTCTGGACCTAAGTGTATATATATATATACATACACATATATTTTTTTACATTTACTTCAATGTTACATAGAACTATGTACAGTGTGCATCAATATAATGCTTGATACATCCTGCATAAGCATATAGTTAATGTACCATGTGTCTTAAATATTAATATTAAAGTAGAAGATCAGAGAGTCAGTGTATAACAGCCTGTAATTAAGTCATGTCATGTAGCCAGATTAGAGTAAGGAATGCCTACAGCAATTGCATTTAGTTAATCTTGCAGCATGCTCCCAATCATCACTGCTAATTCAATTGTACATTCATTTCACCCTGCTCATTGCCATTAAGCACGCATTTAATTTTTTCAATAAAGAATTAATATGCAACATACAAAGGGAAAGGACAGCTCACCGTGCCAAAGCACACAGCTGCCCGACCATTTAGCGTAGAGATAAAAGGCACAATATCATTGGCCAGCATAATTCCCCTGTTGAAAATGGATCATTATTAGATGAACATTTGGAGCCTTTATTTCTATGCTTGTTATTCCCTACTGAGTGTGCACATATTTCCTTGGTGCCAGAAAGAGATGTTATGCACGACTGACATATCTGCCATTGTTGTCTTCATTACACCCAGGCTCATCTTATTGCTTGTGTGCTCTACTTGTAAGAATTCCCTTATCTGGTCTTCATGCAAGGGTTTACAGCAGCTACACATTACAACATCCCAAGATAAGGTGGCTGGATTGTCATTATTCCTGCCTGAACTGCAGAGAACTGACAAGCAAGGCATGTATAAAAGCAGAATGACAAAGCAGCAGCCACTTTCCGCCCACCAATATAACAGACAGCCCATCAATTCTCCAAGATATACACAACCATTATTGTTGGGGAAACAAAGGCCTGTGTCAATTGTGCAGTGTTATAAAGCAGTCGCTCAAATTAAAACCATGTACCTAACTGCATCTGATGGCAGAAGCTATTTAGCAGTGATATTTTACAGAAAAGCAATGAAAAGCAATAACTGCCTTATTTAATGTATCTGTTCCCTCCAGCTGCCGGGGATGGATGTTAATAGAAGCTGTCGATCAATGTCAGCCCTTTTTTTTATAATAACTGCAGCAGACTGCAATAAACATGAAGGAAAGATAACTGAAGCTACTGATCTGGCCCTTGTTACTTTCCTGTGTTCAAAGATTTGTCATCTGTTTGTGATGCTCATAATAGCTGAACTGATCAGTATCGGGGGAGCGCTACTCACTTGATGTGTGCAACGGTGACGTAAAGTTCGATGGTTAACTAGAGACAGAGGGAACATGCAATACATTTTTTTTTCTACACAACGCATAGAGATTTTTTAAGAAATTTCAAATATATATGATATACAATAATCACAGACAGATTAGGAATTTTACTAATTTAATATTAATTTAATTTAATGTTCGATCTCAACATAAAGACAAGTAATAATACACAATATATTTGCATTTGCTTACAAATTTATGATTTATTATATATTTATTATAAATTTATAAATTATGTAATGGTTAACGCTAAATTTATTTGTTTTTGTTATATATTTTTTTTTCTTTTGATTATTTTGAAGAAATGATGAAGAAGAGTGACTTCCTTTCAGTCTTTTCATTGAAGAATATTACATTATATTACTGCCCTTTCAGACAACTTAATCTCATTGATAGATAATTTGCTTAATATACAATCTGCACAACTTTGTTACAACTAGTGATGGGCTAACATGCTGAGTAGTGTTGACTGAGTAGTTAACTATTCGTACTCGCTATGCAGTTAGCGAGTACTGTCCGCTACTCGCATATTCATTTCGAGTAGCGAGTGCGATGTAAGTCAATGGGAAAAAGTCGCTAAGTAGCGAGTAACCTGAAAGCCGTACTTTTCGTGCGAGTAGCGAATAGTACAGCTTTCGGGTTACTCACTACTTAGCGAGTATTTCCCATTGACTTACATTGTGCCCGCTACTCATAATGAATATGCAAGTAGAAAACAGTACTCGCTAACAGCATAGCGAGTACGAATAGTCAACTACTCACTCAACACTAATGCGGAGCACTGCTCGGTACTCCATTGAGCATCCTGGTTCTCGAGATGCTCAGTACTCAATCAAGTATCCTGGTACTTGGGCGATATGCTCGATTCCCCTCTCACATGTTTGGCGCTTGATTTATAGTCACTTAGCATGCCGGAATTGTCTGCCAATCACAATAATGGCGTAGCTATTTTGCTTACTGGCATTACTTTTATTAGCCAGCCGCATAGTGTCATCCGGTCTATATAGTGAGAAGGGATATTATATTAGAGTGATTGTAGCCTTACAGACCTTAGTGCTGCTATGCTACAAATCTATTCAATCTATAATACCTCTCTTACCTGAATTTAGTGTAGGACAAGCTGGTGGAGAAGGGATAGTGTATTAGAGAAATGTAGGAAGTGATTATTGTGTTATAGACCTTGCTGCTGCTACGTTAATGCAAAACTAGTTTTTAGAATTAATTCAAATCTATTCTATTTTTTAATAATACTTCTCTTAGCTGGATTTAGTATAGGGACAGCTGGTGGAGAAAGGATAGTGCATTAGAGGCATGTAGGCAGCATTTGGGTGCTGGAGACTTGAGTCCTCATACAACACGTATTGCAGATTTTTGTCAGCCACTAAACATGCAGTGGATTGCCTGCCAATTACGGTAATACCGTAGCCATCTTGGCTACTGACATGACTGTGATTGGCTGGCCACAAAGAGTCTTTGAGTCTATAGTGATATCATGCTTGGCGCACTGTACCCAGAAATAGGCAAGGCAGAGTTTCTGCTGGAGAAGTGACAGTGTTTTATAGCGTTACATAACCTGCTGCTGCAATATTAAATTAACAGTCCTTTTCAGGGCTAATAAAAATAGATTCTATTCTGTCATTATACTGTTCTTAGCTGGAAGCAGTCAGTGTTCATCACAGAATCATAGAATCATAGAATGGTCGAACCTCAAGAGCCATCGGGTCTAATCACTTGCAAGTGCAGTTTTTCCTAAATCATCCCAGCTTTATGTTTATCCAGATTCCACTGGAAGATTTCCATTGATGGAGAGCTCACTACCTCCCGTGGTCGCCTGTTCCACTCTCTGACTGCTCTCAGTGTCGGAAAGTTTTTACTCATGTCAAATCTGAATCTCCTTCCTTTTAGTTTCATCCCATTGTTTCTTGTACTTCCTTGTGCTCCCTCTGCACTGTGACTACCTTTCAGATATTTGTAGTCCTCTACTTAGTCTCCTCTCAACCTTCTTTTTTGCAAACTAAACATCACTACTTCTTTTAGTTGGTCTTCATAGGACATGGTTTGCAGACCTTCTACTATCTTGGTTGCTCTTCTCTGGACTTGCTCATCGATGTCTTTTTTGAATTGGGGCACCCAGAACTGTACACAGGATTCCAGGTGGGGTCTGACTAGGGTAGAGTATAGGGGAATAATGACCTCTCTTTAGCTAGATTCAATGCTTGTTTTGATACATCCCAGAATTTTGTTGGCCTTTGTAGCTGCAGCACCGCACTGTTTGCTCATGTTGAATCTGGGATCTACTATTATGTCCAAGTCCTTTTTCCCCATGTTATCACCTACTTCTATTCCTCAAATACTATATATGCTTTTTACATTTTTTTTTACCCAAATGTAGGACTTTGCACTTGACTCTGTTAAACACCATTCAGTTTGCCTCAGCTTATTGTTTGAGTGTCTCTAGATCCTTTTGAATACATCTTTTACTTCTCTAGTGTTTGGCTACTCCTCCTATTTTAGTAGCATCTGCAAATTTTATGAGTTCCCCAATGATTCCATTGTCCAGATCATTTATAAAGATATTAAACAGTATTGGGTCCAAGACAGAGTTTTGAGGCACCCTGCTTTTGACTTTTCTCCAGTTCGATATGTAGCCATTTAGTATTACTTGTTGTGTACAATCATTAACCCAGTTTAGAATCAATGTAATTGATTTTTTTCTCGATGCGGGCTTGATAATTTGTTCAATGAGAATGTTATGTGATACTTTATCGAATGCCTTACTGAAGTCAAGGTATACTATATCCACAGCATTCCCCTGGTCCAACCATTCACTGACTTGTTATAGAAGGAAATCAGGTTTGTGTGAGAAGAGTTATTGGTCATAAAGCCAGTGCTGGCTATGGTTAATTAATGCCTTCCCATCCAGGTACCTAAGTACCTATGTTCCTTGACAATTTGCTTGAAAATTTTACCTGCTATGAAGGTCAGGCTTACTGGCCTTTAATTCTCTGGATCCTCCTTTTTCCCCTTTTTTCCCATTGAGTTATGGTCTTTGGTGTTGCCACATACAACCAAAAGTCATTTTCATGGCACATTTAAAAACATTCTATTCTCTAATAATACTGCTCTTAGTCTGCAATTAGTGTAGAGTTAGCTTCTGGAGTTGGGATAGTGTATTACAGGCATTTAGGCAGTGATCATTACGATGCAGTTCTTGGTGCTGCAGCATACAACCAACTGTCCTTTTCATGGCTAATTTAAAATCATTCTATTCTCTAACACTACCGCTCTTTAGCCTGCTTTGCACACTGCAATGTATCTTACAATGTGTCGGCGGGGTCACGCCGTAAGTGACGCACATCCGGCATTGTAAGTACATTGCAGTGTGTGACAGGTATGTGCGATTGCGATTGAACGTTAAAACGTTCATCGCATACACATCGTACCTGTCTCTAGAATTGCACGTTAGATTGTTCATCGTACCCGGGGTAGCACACATTGCAGTGTGTGACACCCCGGGAACGATGAACAGATCTTACCAGCTTCCTGTGGCTCCCGGTCCCGGTAATGCGGAAGGAAGGAGGTGGGCGGGATGTTTACGTCCCGCTTAGCTCCGCCCCTCCGCTTCTATTGGCCGGCTGCCGTGCGACGTCGCTGTGACGCCGAACGTCCCTCCCACTTCAGGAAGTGGACTTCACCGCCCACAGCGAGGTCGTATGGACGGGTAAGTACATGTAACGGGGGTTACTCGTATGTGTGGCACGTTCAACAAATTGAACGTGCCACACATACGATGGGGGTGTTGCAAATCACATACGAAATCGTATGCGAAATTGCAACGTGTAAAGCGGGCTTTAGTCTGCAATTAGTGTTGAGTTAGCTTCTGGAGTAGAGATAGAATATTAGAAGCATTTAGGCAGGGTTCATTGCATTTGTGTTCTAGTCCTTGGTGCTGCGATGTACAACCAGCAGACCTTTTCAAAGCCAAACTAAATACTGGGAGTGCTTCTCTAAATCTACAATGTGAACTAAGTAAATATTATTATTGTGGTTTTCCCAGTGTCTATATTTGATCCATCACTTTTTCCTCAATTTTTCATCAATTCCTATAAACAACTGGAAAACTCAAGCTTTCCGTGATCATTCTAAAATAGATCTATCATAGTACCAATATAATAACACATTTGTTTTATGTTTGTATATCAGCTTTAGGTTTCATTTTTTACCATTTCTTTTATATTGCTTTCATTTATTTTATATTCTAACATGACACTTTATTTGCAGTTAAACCTCTCAGTCACACAAACCTTCCAGATGGCACATGATGGGAGCAATCCAATCTGCAAAATGTACCACAGCAAGATCATTGAATTTGTAATCTGCTCTTCTTTGGGACTCAGATAAACAGTAGTGTGAGATTTTTATTTTGATTTGTATAGTAAAAAAAAGAAATCAAAATACTGATCTTTTATGATTACAACTATAGTCTGGAATCCACTTTAAAGGGGTTATCAGTGAATTTTGTCATTTTTTTTGCATAGAACCAACAAGATGGCAAGAGCTGCTCTGGACCTCTAAGAAAAGAGGCAACCTTTACATGCATCAGCTAGTTATGTTTTTGCACATGTAGAGTTATTATATTTTTCTACACTTTGGTTAATTCCAACTTAATATAGTGTTCAATGTAGTTCTCTATTTTGAAATGTATCATGTATTGGCTTATACTCGAGTATATATGATAATTTCATTCAAACGTAAATTTAATTCGAGTCTAAGCCGAGGCCCCTAATTTTACCTAAAAAAACTGGGAAAACCTATTGGCACGAGTATAAGCCTAGGGTGGGAAATGCAGCAGCTACTGGTAAATTTAAAAAATAAAAATAAATACCAATAAAATGTAATGTGTTCCATCCTTGTAGTAATGTGCCCCATCCTTGTGCCCTTTAGTAATGTGCCCATCCTTGTGCCCTTTAATAATGTGCCCATTCCTGTCCCCTGTAGTAATGTGCCAATCCTTTTCCCCCCTTGTAGTAATGTGCCATCCTAGTCCCCTTGAAGTAATGTGCCCCATCCTTGTGCCCCATCTTCTAGTAATGTGCTTATTGTTTAGTAATGTCCTCATTCCAGTCCCCTTCTTGTCCCCTATTATACTGTTGTTCACATACATACAAAAAGAATATTCTCACCTGGTCTCCGAATCTGCTGTGTCCTCTTCCATGCTTCTTGCTGACCACAGGTACAGAGACCCCTTGATGATCTCGTTCAATGTACGGTGCTGCCATCTACCATCATCGCTTTACTGCAGTGGAATGGTTTGCAGCACCGCAAAGCATTCAACTGCAGTAAAGCAATAACAGCAGCGGCGGCACCATGCATCGGACATGATCATCTAGGGGTGCTTCTTACCGAAAGCAGGCACATAGACCCCTGCATAATTGCGTTCGGTGCCTGGGGTCACCAGTGCAGTCAGCAATTTACTGCAGTTGAATACTTTGCAGCACCGCAAACCATTCCACTGCAATAAAGTGATGACGGTAGAAGGCAGCGTCGGCTCCTCACTGGATGCGATCATGCAGGGGTCTATGTGCTTGTAGTCCGCAAGAAACAGGTAAGAGGACACCGCAGGAATGGAGGACAGATGAAAATAACTTTCTGTAGGAACCTTACTCGAGTATAAGCTGAGTGCGGCATTTTAAGCATAAGAAAATGGGCTGAATAATTTTGCTTATACTCGAGTATATATGTGTCACCCACCTGTAGTGGTCGCCTCAGGAATGTCACTCCACCTTCTGGGGTGCCACACGGGCTCCACTTGATTACCGCTGGCAACAGGTATGTCAGGTTATTTACATCTGAATCATGACACCACTCTCGGTTTGCTGTCAGGGTTATAGGTGACTGCCACTGCAGTTTAATGAGCGTCTGGGGATGATGGGATCTGCAGTCAGATGGTATGGCCTCCCGAGAGTGAGGCTGGCCCCAGGGGCTCGGGTGAATGTGTGTAGAACGACAGATCGCAGAATAATTCAGCCGCAGTCTGGAAAGTCTTTCAACTTGTTTCCTCACGTTCAGCTGGTTTTGTGAGGTAACCCAGGCGATGCTGAGATAGACCAGATGGAACCAGGTATCCTTCAGGCTGATTTAGGGGTAACCGCTAACTCGCCTTTCTAGCACTTCTTGTTTCGGACAACCCCTGACTTAAAGTACCGTGGGATTCATCCAGGGAAGTCGCAACGGCCTTTTCTCCCCTTTCTGGCCTGTTTGCTGGCAGCATGGACCAAGGACGAAGGCTCCAGGCTCGATCCTCCTCATGGGCCCCCTCATTCTGCTGATGGTCAGACTCTCTTTTGGTTGGTGAGAAAGCTCTAGTCCCTCCACCTGCAGGTTTAGCAGACCACTAAATGGATGTTTTGTTCTAGGGACCTGTACACCCCTTTCGTCCCTGATTACCAGGAGTCCCCGTACTCAACTGCCTGTCCTCTCTCTTCAGGTGTTTTTCAGGCTGACTGTGTGGCAACCGTCTCCCCCGCTAATGGCTACTTCACGGGCAGGGTCTGACTAGCGGGTCCGTGTGCCTGCTCGCTCCTTCTCCCTGTGCTCTCAGCTTCAGACTCGCTTGCTCCTTTCCTACTCCTTCTCTGACTGCCACTGCCATCTTAGCTTCCAGCCTCTCCCCAGCACTGCTAGCTAAGAGGTGGAGGCCACGCCCCCTCTTGGGTCTACCCATGGGTCCCCTCTAGTGTGTGTGAGAGACCTGGTCACTATGTGTCTGTGCGTACACACCCTATTACATCCTTCTGGATTACCTGTTTGCACTCAACCAGCATGGGTGCAGTACTCAGTGACACCTGACGAGGTCAGGGGCGCCACACTTATGGTACTTGCTAAGCACCTGTCTTACCTTTTTCTGGCAATATAGCATTAATCTAGATATCATTCATATTTTTCAAACATTTTTGTCATTTGCACTCTTTAATTCAGAGTCCTGAATATGTGAGAGTAGGAACCTTGCTGTTTTTTCGCACTGTTGTTGCAACACCATTTAATGTAGATTATTTTGTGCATATGAGGTTTTTACAATGTTGCATTTCAAATATATTAGGTGTTATAAGGTTGGATTTCAAATGTTTTGGTGAAGCACGGTAGATTCCTTGAGATGGTTTTGTGTATAGCAGAGAACATAAGAACAGAAAGAACATGTATTGAGGGATACAAATTATGGATGTGGATACAGAGTCAGATTGTAGTAGAGGAGGGTCTAAATGAAAGATGACATTGTAAGTAGTTGAGTTAATTAATAGCTCATAGCTGAAAATTATTATTTTTAAAAAATAGCAATCGTGATGTGTGTATATTTTTAATAAGTCTACTGTATTAAAGAATAACATCTGTGCAACCAAATACACCTATATTAGTCATAAAAGCTCATGAAGAGTAACTACTAGTAGAATGCCAGCTGCACTAGAGTAAAACTGGTATGTAATGGTAATTCCCTCTGCACCACTCCAAGGGCTCTGTGCTTTCTTGGGGTAACTGCCCACCAAGTTACCAGCAAATCCAGAAACAAATTATTTTCAAGGCACCAGAGAGATGACTTAATTCCTTGATTCATCCAAAATGCATCATGAAAGCAACATTTGGGCCAACAAGTGGCCTCTTTAAAGACTAAACGAAAAGGCAGATGAAGCTCACATATATGCAGCATACATTGGGCAACTACTTCCGACTCTTCCTGCAGGTCCCTCCCATGTTATCATGGAAGCTGTATATAATTGAAAGACATTGTGTTAAAACATTATACAATTTAAAAAAGCAGTTACATAAAATAAACTAGCAAAGTAGGGAGAGTATCAGTGACTTGCACTGCCATGTCATCTTGATACTATATTCATGATCATGCTGTAGTATACTGAGTCCATAATTCAAAGAAAAAGGGACAACACCCCTATTATAGAAACACTACTTGGAGAATATCTCTCGAGCTTAGATGTAACTTCCAATGTCAATGTATCAGGCATTGGCACAAAGTAAAGGGGTGCATCCAGTTGAGGGTTGATGACTCCTACTGTACCAGCTCTATGGAAACAGGAGAACAAGAGTATTGTGCAAAAACACCAACATTTATTAATTCATTGAGATCACACACAGACTACACATAAAATCACCGTGTCTTAAAAAGGGATCTCCCTCCCTGATGAAGCAAGAACACCCTAGCAAAACGTGCGTTGGGGGTCTTTAGGTCCTATCCTTGGGGTGTGTGATGGTGAAGGATTTATCCTGGATACAGTATTGCAATTAGCACTTTAGGTAATGTGGATCCCACTCTTTTGGTTTTTCATATTTACTTGCACTTGGGGGGATTTGTATTAATAAGTATAATAATTGTTACAGTCCTGGGTATATCCCTTTTTTTCCCCTGCTCATATATCCCATCCTCCCTCCTTTATAAGAGGAGTATAAAGGAACTTTTGTGTAATCAATATATACCTAATTGTCGGGTACACTTCCTTGTTACTTATGTACCATCCTATCCCCATCTCATGCTTGTTTTAAAGACACAGTGATTTTATGTGTAGTCTGTGTGTGATCTAAATTAATTAATAAATATTGTTATTTTTGCACAATACTCTTGTTCTCCTATTTCCATATGTTTGTCTGAGTATTGCATGACACTGGTCTAGCCTTATTCCAGCTAGCCAGGAGTATTTGAGATTTTTTTGTTATACCAGCTCTATGGATGCCTAGGACGCTGATGTGAATATCATTTGATGTCACATCATTACAGCGAGGTTATGTGTCTCCATTGTATCATGTGTGCTAGTGGCCGCCCATTACATAGTCATGTAGCTGGATATCATGAAGGAATAGCTCCTCCCACAGTGATTTTGCATTAGCTGATTGATTTAACCCCTTCACGACTGAGGACGTAACGGTACGTCCTAAATCATGAAAGGGTGATCACCACCAGGTGCTGCGGTGAGCCGGTGGTGATCCACGCACATGTCTGCTGATTTCTACAGCAGACATGTTTGCCTTGCAGGTGCAGGTGGATCCACGATCCACCCGTGCCTGTTAACCCCTTAAATCACAATGTCAAAATGTGATAGCACAATTTAAATGCCCGAACTTAACCGCCACCAACGATCGGACCTCAGCTGCGGGGGGAGGGGCAGCACTGAGGAGGTGTGGGCCAGCACTGAGGAGGGGCGAGCCACCACAGAGGAGGAGAGGGAGGGATTTATCTCCCTCCTCCGTAGCCAGCTATTGCCATTCTCGCCCTACACTCGCGGTACACCGGTGTACCGTGAGTGCAGTGCGATCTTTCTCTCGCCCCATAGACTTTAATATGGGCGAGAAAATGAGTCTCGCATTACAATCACAGAATACTGCAATTGTTTTCTCGGTCCGATTGGGGCCGAGAAAATAATCGCTCATGGGTGCTGACACATAGGCTAATATTGGTCCGAGTGGAAGGCAATGTTTTATCACATTCCCCTTAGTATAATTTTTATGCCATGTGTCTTAGGCCTAAGGGTACGGTTCCACTTGCCTATAGCTTCCAATAAGAGAGCATCAGAAGCGATATGCTAATGACCCTCTGCTGCCAGCCAAGGGTCATGCGACTGTGATGTGATCTTGTGATCGGGTTACAGCTGCGGAGAAGAGGAAGGGAGCACTTTCTCCCCATCCCCTCTGCTGTCTGTCTCTGCATATATTACACTGCAGTCAGATGACATGCAAGTGCAATGCGATGTTTCACGTATGGGGGTGCGTGAGCGAGACCTGCTGCAAAACGCAACATGTTGCAATTCATTCTGCATGCCGATATGGCAGGAGAAATGAATCGCAGATGGACACTGCCTCATAGTTTTGCACTAGAGTGAGAGCAATCCAATGTTTTATCAGATTGCACTCGTCAGTGCAAAACGCAAGTGGAACCATACCCTAATTCTTACAATCTAACAGGAAAGAATGTCACTCTTTTTTGGTTTGTATCTGAGCTGTTCCTTGCTGATTTAAGGATACTCTACCTACCACTTATTCTCTTATATGTTACCACATCGACCATAATGCTGGATTATTAACAGTCCCCCGCAGTAATTTATCAATCCGTTCCACCACATGCTAAACCTTGGTACTAGGGAAACAGCAAACCATTTTCGGGAAGCGGTCTAAGCAACAAATTATTCAATCCATATTCCTGATTACGAAATCCCCTATAACCACCAACAGTCATAGTCTCCCTACATTACCACCTCTAACAAGTTTACTTTGGATATTTGTATACAATGTTTATAACATATGCGTTCCAGTGCTCCATAGTATCATTATCAACATGCCATTTTAAACAATATGCCCAAATCTTTAAGATCCTGATATTTCACCTTGAAAGCATAATGACACTTCATTGGTAAAGAGCCTAAATTGCATTACACATTGTCACCAATATTTCCTACAAACCATCAGATTCACTACAAGGATGAAACCTGTACCAAAGATTTAAAGCTTTTTTCACATTAGGGATGACGGGAGAAAATGGCTCTATTCTGTGAATAATTTATCTCTTAAAACTGCATAATTCTCTTATCGCTTTTTTCATTGGGCCTTTTAGCACAGATATCAAGGTAAATGACTTCTCGTCTTGATAAAAACCTACAGACTATCCTTCCAATCAATCAATTAAAAAACACTTACCTTATACTCATCTAGATTTATTTCTTGTTAATACAATAGTCTCACAATATCCTTCTATTATTTGCCCTTAATTCCATTAGCCATTCCCTTAATGTTCTTTCTTAAAAATGAACCCCTGGGATGTGAAGTCACGAGAAGAATTTGGTTGGCCTAATAGAGAGTGACAATAAAATTCTTGGAACAATTTTACAATTTTGTAGGTCATAACATAGACAGGTCTCAAAATGCATAAAAAATGAATTATTTGTACATCTTAAATAATTTGATAGTGTTTCATTACCTGTTGTATAGTATGTTGTAGATTATTTTAAGGAATGGCACATTGAATGCCCAAGCTATTGGAAAGGCGTGAAGCAATAGGCATCTTAATAGCAGGACATGGTGTTTTATTAGCCTTGGTCCAGATGTTTGACTTGAATTTTTTTTTTTCTCGAATTGTTCATTAAAGACTGAGTTGAGAATAACCTTTCATCAGCTCTACCCACTACTGGAGTTGGAGCTACATAAACAGTGAGCGGTTGAGCTATGCTTTCTTCATTACTACCTTGGAAAAACATGGAGAAACTTTATTGTCTGTGTGTTATAATATTGCAGGATCTGGTCCTTCATGAAATTAAATGTCTGCTGTTGCAGGAGAATCATTTTAAACTTTTGCATTTTGTTACTGGGTGTTCTCATTTTGCATTCTGCCCTCATCAGTTTTCAGCATTTCAAACAATATGAAGAGTCAAATGTTTATTTTTTACATAGTTACATAGGTTGAAAAAAGACCTAGGTCCATCTAGTTTAACTTTCCTCCACCATTTATACACCATTTATACATTTTGTCCCTTAGTCACTTATAACCGACAATGTTGTGTGTACTGAGGAAATCATCCAGCCCTTCTTTAAAAGCTGTTATAGTATCTGCCATTACTACCTCTTGTGGTAGGGCATTCCACAGTCTGGCTGCTCTAACTGTAAAGAACCTTTTCCTATTTAGCTGCCGGAATCGCTTTTCTTCCACTCGCAGTGAGTGCCCCCTGGTCCTTAGTATTGTCTTTAGAAGGAATAAGTCATGTGCCAGTTCTTTATATGGACCACACATGTATTTATACATATAAATGAGATCTCCTCTGAGACGTCTTTTTTCTAAGCTAAACAAATCTAACTTTTTCAACCTCTCATCATATCCAGATCTTTTTGTAATATTGTACTATCAAGGTCAGCTTTTAATATCCTACATAGTTTGGTGTCATCAATACAGACTGACACTTTACTATCAATCCCATCCACAAGGTCATTAATAAGGAGATTAAAAAGAATTGATCCTAGCACAGATCCCTGCAGCACCCCACTGCTGACTATAGCCCATTTAGAGAATGTACCATTTATGACTACTCTTTGTTTCCTATCTTTTAGCCAATTCCCTACCCAGTTGCATATAGTTTCCCTGTTAAGGAGGGACCTACTGATATGTTAAAAGATGAGAATCAACCAATATCAATGATCAAGGTCCACCGTGCAGTGGTGGTAAACTGCACCTGATAGCCTAAGGCTTTACTGATATTCAACAAAACCCTAAATAATAATATGCACCTGTGTTACAGGTCACACAGGAATTACCGCAGGTATCATAAGTACTCAGAACCTGCGTGTACAGTCTCTGTGTTCTTGACCACACAGAAGCTGTAGTATTAATATTACTGGACCCTGTTAACTCACAGGACCCGATAGGGGTAATAATATATATGCACTGGAACCTGGTTATGCACAGGACCAGATATGGTGCAATGCTCTCCTGTGACTTCACAGAAGTTAATATAGATAGCATACACAGTATGGATAGGGATGGACCTGCAAAACACTACCCATATTCTGCTAGTATATGCTCAGGGCATATGCAGGAGTGAGCGTATATGGTACTGCTCCTATATCGGGTTGTAATAGGGTATAGCCAGTTAACTATTGGTCCCTTAGCGGCACAACCCCGACCCCGATATTTCTGGAACCCAGCCTAGCCAGCTTCTGACCCTAACTTATACTAGATGTGACCACGACGCCTCACCCTAACCTGCTTCCTGGCCCTCAATCAGTCCAGTAGGACTTCGCCATGTAGCTGTGTATTGATGCATGCACAAAGACGAGTGCGCACCTCCATGTGGGTGTCAGGGCTATTTATCACCTCTGTACCACCGACAAGATGGAGGAACCACGTGCAGCCAGCCTCTTTGGCCAATGAGAGCCTTGCACATGACGTCACCGCGGCCAATAGAAACTTGCCACGTCACTGATGACCTCACCACGGCCAATAGAATCTTGTCACGTCACTGATGATGTCACCGTGGCCAATAGGAACTTGACACGTCACTGATGATGTCAGCGCGGCCAATAGAAATGTACCGCATCACTGGCATGCTCAGATAGTGTCAAAAGACCCATAGGAGTCCTGCTTAATATGCTCTTTTTGGCACTTAGTGTCAGAATTCCAAAAAGTCCTGGTCACCAATCGTGGCTCAGGAGACTGGACCGGACGACCTCGGGTACGGGAAGGTACTGCACCAAATGACAAATGAAGAATTTCCGTACCCCGGTTTGTGACATTCCCCTAGTCCCTGCTTCTGGAGCTTTACTAAAAGGCTATTATGTGGTACAGTATCAAATGCCTTTTCAAAGTCCAAATAAATCACATCAGCTGCATTACCAATATCCAGATTTGCACTTACCTTCTTATAGAACCCCACCATGTTGGTTAGACACAACTTATCTTTCATGAATCCATGCTGTCTGTCAGTTGTTATATTATTCTCTCGAATATATTTTGCATATCATCCCTTAAAATGCCCTAAAAAAATTTGCATACTACTGATGTCAGACTTACTGGTCGGTAGTTGCCTCGATCCACCCTCTAACCTTTCTTAAATATTGGTACCACATCAGCCAGTCTAAGAAGATGAGATACAGCGATCTGTCAATTACTGTGCTCAATCCCCTCAATATTCGTGGATGAATGCCATTTGGCCCGGGGGACTTGTCAATGGTTAAGTTGCTTAGACACAGCATACTTCTTGTGTTAAATTAAGTGTATCAGCAAACAAATATTATCTTATAAGCAAAACCTTTTAAGGAAATTAAAAGGGGATAGTCTGACATGTACAAATAACTCACCAAAATCAGGGATACATTTAAAGTAATAAAATGTGGCATTCTTAGTAGAGATGATCCCTCTGGACAGATAGGCTGTATTTCCAAATAGGATCCACTTCAGAAATATCACCAATCAGAAATGGAAGCTTAGAGAAGCTTTAAATAGTTAAATGCGCTGAAAGATAGGTCAGACTAAATTACAACATAGGAAACACTTGTTGTCAGAAAGGTAATGAACACACAAACAAAATATTCAGAACCAGGACAATGACTGAACTTGACTTAGGCTCAGTGTAGAGGAAAACGGACGACAGCAAAATAGGTAGGGGGGGTCAGGAGGCGAGACAGTGTTGAAATATGTGATGCACTGTGAAATTAATGGTGCTAAATATGTGAGTAAAATAAATAAAAAATGTTCATTAACCCTATATATTGCAGATATGCATCATAATGAAATACAACTTCACAAAACATAGGAGTTTTTCAAAGAGACATTTATTGAATTGTTTAAATTTCATATTGATTGATCAATACCAATGTATTTATTTTGTAAAATAGGCAAGAGAAACATTTCATTAGGAGTTTGATGGCGTAAGATCACATCTATAATTTAAAGCACTTTCAAGCTACATTGACTAATTTTACAAAACTGCATGAAAGCTAAAACTAAACAGACATCAACAATTATAGCAGGTCTGTAATTTAATCGCAGATTATAATTAAATTAGCAGATTATTATGCATTTTTACGCTAATGTACAGTATTTTCAAGATATAGTACTAAGCTTTCTACATTCTTTAATCCTTATTTAGCAAATACATTCGCAAAGCCACTAGTTAAGTCATATTTCTAACTTGTGATTTTAGTTATATTGTACTTATCCTATAGCTACCAAAAGAAAGAAACCTACTAGTAAACACAATTCACCTTTGGACCCCAGCTTAGAAATGTTCTGTACCCCCTAAAAAACATTCTGAGGCATAGAATCATAGAATCATAAAATAATAGAATGGTAGAATTGGAAGGGACTTCAAGGGCCATCGGGTCCAATCCCCTGTGAGTGCAGGCTTTCCTAAATCATCCCAGCTATATGTTTATCCAGTTGCCGCTTGAAGATTTCCATTGATGGAGACCTCACTACCTCCCGTGGAAGCCTGTTCCACTCCCTGACTGCCCTCACTGTCAGAAAGTTTTTCCTAATGTCTAATCTGAATCTCCTGCCTTTTAGTTTCTTCCCATTGGTTCTTGTACTTCCTTGTGCTATTAAGAATAGAGTTGCTCCCTCTGCACTGTGACTACCTTTCAGATATTTGTAGACCGCTATTAAGTCTCGTCTCAGCCTTCTCTTTTTCAAACTAAGCATTCCTAGTTCTTTTAACCGTTCTTCATATGACATGGTTTGCAGACCTTCTGCCATCTTGGTTGCTCTTCTCTGGACTTGCTCCAATATATCAATGTCTTTCATGAATTGGGGCGCCCAGAACTGTACAGTATCCTAGGTGGGATCTGACCAGGGCAGAGTATAGTATATTTTCGTGGAATTCTTCATTGTATCAGGAATTCACTTCTCCTAGAATCACCACTGCTTTCTCAGATGCTCTCAGGTCTACTCCCTCCTAGGCTTCACTCAGATGTCCTTTTTTCATGGATAGAATACATACCATTATAAGTTAACCTATCAAGCTTTTAACCTGTCTATGTTTTTTTGAGGACTTTGTATCTGCCGAATATTCACAGAGACATGCTAATTTTTTTATTAGTCCCAAATCAAACATTACCCATATAGGGCTACGAGTCTGTGAAAATCACGGGCAACACATGGATGGCATCAGTGTGCAATCATGGTCTGTAATTCTATACATTGTACTGAACAGTTGAAGCTTTCATTTTAATAAAATGTATACTTTTTTCTTCATATGTGAAAATCACTGATAAAACATTAATAGTAAAAGCTCTTACCACTGACCAAACATGTATGAAACTTGGACTTTTTTTTAGCTTACATGAAAAATCATGGCTGTCGGAATGAGGCCTTTGGATACTTTTTCAGGTAGATTCTGCTGCAGAAAATGCTCAGAAGAAACATATAAGCATTTATATGGAAAAATGACTTGCTGTTCATATGTAGTGATGGGCGAACCCCCCAATGCTCGGGATCGAGAGACTCGCCCAAGCTTTTTGTAAAGTCCAAGTTCGGGGCCAGAGATAATGTGAACTTGCGTCCGAACCCCGAGCTTGGACTTTACAGTTATGGGATGGGGCGGGGGGGGGCTGTAAAATAAAGAATATAGTTAATAATAAACATTGTCATTATACTTACCGATCCCACGACAATTCCAGCAGACCCGCTATCTCCCGGACGCTTCTGTTTCTGGGTCCGATCATTAACTTCCTGCGGTATTCACTGCACTGCCTGTCACTCGGCAGTCTTCAGCTTTTTCGGCTGTTTGCGGTGATGTCAGGTTTCACCCAATCCATGGCTTGGCCATGGATTTGATTGAACTTTGACTGTCAGTGTCAGCCTTCTTCTTGCTCTGTAGAGACGCTTGTATTGAAAATTGAATTCTCACTCTGAAGAAACATTTGAAAAAAAAAATTATTAGAAATAAAAAAACATTTAGAGATTCCATTTTTATTATAAAAAAAATCCTTAGTCCGACATAGTCCACAGGGAGAGCAATGTCAGCTCTGCTTCATTGCTCTGTACAGACAAGCATGTCTACCAAAGGTGGCTACTTTGAAGAACCTAGAATATAAGACATATTTTCAGTTGTTTCACACTTTTTTGTTAAGTATTTCATTCCACATGTGTTAATTCATAGTTTTGATGCCTTCAATGTGAATCTACATTTTTAGAGTCATGAAAATAAAGAAAACTCTTTGAATGAGAAGGTGTGTCCAAACGTTTGGTCTGTACTGTACATGTACTCCAACACCACTAACACACTCAGGACACTTCAGAAGAACCAGATTTACTCTCACAGACAGGTGAAACAGATGAGCAATACAACCCATATAATCACAGACTTGATATATACTGTAACAATACCCTGTGGTTTATCACGTGCAGTCATGTTCCTCATTATTCAATATTGCTGTTCATGACCATGTGTTCAATAGTTTTGGCAGTGGGATAAGTCATTTATTTTTATGTGGTAGCAGCTTCATTCATTGCTCAACAACACAAGAAATGTTCTGTGAAAACTGTCTGGATTCTGAACTGTCACTGGTGATGGCACTTTGCCCGGTCATTTCTGAACACACAGCTTTTGTTGCTGAGCAATGTTCATTGCTTTTGCAACCTCAGAGATACAGACTGGACAGAATGACCATAACATGGTTTGGGGCCTAGATTGCCAAATTATTAAAGGACAATCTTTTGATTTCTTCTTTTTCTTATCATAGTGACTACTACTGCTAAGATGAAAATGTGCTTTCTATCGTAAACCTAATAGTACTTATAATGCCGGCATTTTCCATTGTTTAGCTTGAGGAAAATATTGGTGGATGCTGAATACTGCTGAGAACTAGCTAATCTCATTTCCATCTTTACTGGGAACTAATCATGAGGGCTTTTGCAACTTAGGCCTCATTCAGACATCAGGTTTTTTTAACCCTTTGACAACCTTTCACGTATCAATACCCCATGGTTGGGAAGGGCTTCCCTACCTATGAAGTATAAGTACATCATGGCAATCATGCTAGGCACAGGAGCTGTATTTGCACGATTGCCACCGGAAGTTCCTCGTGAGTCATAACTGAGCCCCAGCTGTCACTGTCAGTGACAGTACCCACACAAAGTGCATAGTCTTTACTAGTCTACAACTCCCCCTCTATAATAATTGTAAAAAGTGGTTTTCTGAGGCCTTCCTCTATGTGTTTTCCAGGGTATATTGGAGTCCCTCTTTCTATTTTTGGCAGCCCTTGCACATTGGGAATAGGCTTTACTAACCAAGGAGTCCCACTCATTAATAATGTGAAAAATGGTATTGTGAGGCCTTCTTTACGTCTTTTCCAGGGCTTATTAAAATCCCTCCTAATATTTGGCAGCCGTTGCGTAAAGTGCATAGTCTGTATAAGTCTAGCAGTATCAGTACGTAATAATGGGGAAAAAATTGTATTCTAAGTCTCTCCTCTATTTGTCTTCCAGGAATTTTTGGAGTCCTTACTAATTTTTGGCAGCTGTTGCACATAGTGCATAAGCTTTATGAGTCTAGAAGTCCCATTACTTAATAATGGGAAAAAACTGTATTATGAGGCCCTACTGTACATGTATTCCAGGGTGTATTGGAGTCACTCCTTCTAATTTTTGGCAGCATTTCCACATAGAGCACAGGTTTGATTAGTCTAGGAGTCCCACTCCTCAATAATGGAAAAGAAAAAATTCTGAGGCCCTCTTCTAAGTGACTTTTATGGTGTATTGGAGTCCCTATTTATAATTTTTGGCAGCCATTGCACATTGTGCATAGGCTTTACTAGTTTAGGAGTTCTACTCCTTAAAAATAGGGAAACCTTTTATTATAAGACTCTCTTCTACAGGGTGTATTTTTATCCCTGCAAATCATTGGCAGCAATTGTACAAAGGGGATAGGCTTTACTAGTTTAGAATTCCCACTCTTTAATAATGAGGAAAAATATGAATTAAAAGGCCCTCCTCTAAGTGTCTTCCAGGGTCTATTGGAGTTCCTCCTAATTTTTTGGCAGCCCTTCCAAATAGTGTACAGTCTTAATTAGTCTAGGAGTTTCACTCCTTAATAATGGAAAAAAAGGCTTTCTGAGGCCCTATTTAATGTGTTTTTAAGGATGTATTGGAGTCACTCCTAGTATTTTTTGCCACTCATTGCACAGAGTGTATTGGCATTACTAGTCTACTTGTCATGATTCTCTGTGCAGACCATTCACAGACCTGGAGACGCTCTGCAACACTTACAGATCTGGCAGTGTCTCTATTCCTTTGTGCAGAGCATCTTGCCCTTGGTGATGCTCTGTGGCGACATCCTTGTTACTGAACTAGCAGCGTGGTCACTATACTGGAGTTCAGGTTGGTTCTGAGAAGTGATTCATGCGAATAAAATTTTTTAATAGGATTTTAATTATACAAAATAAACAACACAAGCAAGAACACTTCCTTGAGGGACTGAAATGCATGACAGACAATATTTTTAGTGTATTTTTATACAGCTGTAAGATATCGATTGGTATCATGTAATCATCATATAACCATGAAAAACCTCTAAAAACCAATTTTATTAAATATTCATTCAAATATTCCCAATCTAAAACCTTTGGGGTCATACCCAGCAGTTCAACACTAGACAAAAAGTCGTGATTGTGAATAGTGTATAAGGTCCTAGAAATAGGGCAGTAGGCCAAGGGCGTGCGCCCCCCGTTCGTGATTTTTTAGAGGGTATCGCAATATGGGATGGAAGGACCTAGTATTCCCTAATGTTTATCCCTACCTGGCAACGGAGGTGAATACACCTTAAAGTTCTTGGGTGCCCCCGTTCCTCGGTGGCTAGCCCTAAATGCCCCTGTCACTATTCCTGGCCTATAACCACCACCAGTGCATTGTGTTGGAGTGATTAAGTGGTCATGCGTCAAAAGTCCTACGTCGAGACCTTATATAATTCAAACACAGAAATTGTACATCACCAGTATTCCAGTTAAATAGTTTCAAACGCTATCCGCCCTCAATCATTAATTCAGCTAGTACATCATATTGTTGAGGGAGATATCAAAAGGAATTTCTGGGGAGATGAAAAAAGGTCTTGACAGAAGGTATGATAGGCCCAACTGTCCTAGTACTTATCTTGCCAGGACCGTTATTACTCCCATTGCTCCCGACGCGTTTCTCCCCAATATAGCGGGGTTCATCAGGGGAGATGTAAATTGCAAGTTGTCACTATCCAAATTAGGCCATCAATCTCATGCTTCCATATGTCCTTCCTAAAATTAGGTCATTTTCAGTTACCCTGTGGGGGTCCGGCTGCTGTCCTGGATTACCCTGCCACGTGCTGATTGTAATGGTGAAAATCTACTCCCAGATCAGCGATGCACCATTAGGGAGGGTCTGAAGACAGTGAGTGCTTGGAATAGCAGCGTTTCACTGTGGCACTGACTACTTAATAAGTAGTACTTAATAAGTAGTCAGTGCTTCATGTGAACAATGTCACATCAAAACCATATTTTTTTTTGTTGCAGACAAATATTAAATATCATAATATATCGCAAAAAAGACCAGTCTTAAATAGAAAACGCACATATACGTGTAAATATAAAAGGCCAGTGAATACCAGCCTGTTAATATCAAATTGGTAAAGCAATGCAAAAACCGATATCCTGTGCGTTTAACACCGGCCGTGCTTAGACAGCATTTTTTTGACCATATAAATGTAAAAGGCCAGTGAATACCAGCCTGTTAATATCAAATTGGTAAAGCAATGCAAAAACCAATATCCTGTGCGTTTAACACCGGCCGTGCTTAGACAGCATTTTTTTGACCATATAAATCGCTATACTGTTGCTTTAATATAAGGTTCATAGAGTTGATAAATAAAGACCACTAATACCTTGAACAGCTACAATAATCAATCAAAAAGACGCTGGCAGCATACACATCCCTCCACCTCGACAGCCGTTTCGCCACTGGGCTTCTTCCAGGAGTGGCGAAACGGCTGTCGAGGTGGAGGGATGTGTATGCTGCCAGCGTCTTTTTGATTGATTATTGTAGCTGTTCAAGGTATTAGTGGTCTTTATTTACCAACTCTATGAACCTTATATTAAAGCAACAGTATAGCGATTTATATGGTCAAAAAAATGCTGTCTAAGCACGGCCGGTGTTAAACGCACAGGATATCGGTTTTTGCAGTGCTTTACCAATTTGATATTAACAGGCTGGTATTCACTGGCCTTTTATATTTACACGTATATGTGCGTTTTCTATTTAAGACCGGTCTTTTTTGCGATATATTGATATTTAATATTTGTCTGCAACAAAGAAAAATATGGTTTTGATGTGACATTGTTCACATCAAGTATATATAAAAAACGTCTTTATTAGGTTGCAGGTTAATAATAATATTTTTTTTAATAAATAAATATATCGGTGGTTCTGCATGATTACATGATACCAATCGATATCTTACAGCTGTATAAAAATACACTAAAAATATTGTCTGGCATGCATTTCAGTCCCTCAAGGAAGTGTTCTTGCTTGTTTTGTTTATTTTGTATAATTAAAATCTTATTAAAAAATTGTATTCACATGAATCTCTTGTTCCCATTGTTTGATTTAATAATGGTTTGTTGAGAAAAAATTCTATGATGAAGTGTCATGCATGTAAACTGTTTTGGACTTATGTAATACTGGTTCTGAGAAGTGCTGGTTACTCAGCTGCTTCATCGTCGAGGTAATTGCTCAGGCTTTTTTACTGAGCATGCTCCTCCAGAACTCTGCCAGTTGTTTCTCTGACTCTGCTGTGTTGCCATAGTTGGTGTGTCTGCTATAATTCTGATCTTGGTATTCTAAACCCAGACTGTTATTGGACTTCCCTCCCACCGCTCTCTATTGCTGTTGTGCATTCCTGTCTTGGATCCCGGACCATTACCTGACTATGTCTTTGCTTGCTCCCTTTTAGGCTATGTGCCCACGTTGCGGTTTTTTCAGCGCGGAAAAAAACGCACCCTCTGGCAGAGCGGAGAATTGTAAACAATGCGTTTTGGGAAAAAAAACGCATTAAAAACGCATGCGTTTTTCATGCGTTTTCCATGCGTTTTCTACAGGAGCGTTTTTGACCACATGATCCAGTGACAGTGCCAGAGTACATCCAGTACACAGTGCCAGCCTTCCTGCAGAGATGTGAGTGTTGTCCACGGGAGAACGCAGCTGACCATGACCACGATTTGAGTTCAGGCTGCTGTGGAGCTCTATGCTACTTGCAGAGAACACTCTTGTCTCCGCAGCATAAATTGACATGCTGAGGCTCGGGAAGCCGCGCCAGAGGTCGGTTTATGCTGCAGAGAAGAGAAGCACAGTGGGCACAGGATTTCTAAAATTCCTTCCACTGTGCTTCTACTGCCCAACGCAGCGTTATGGATGCAGGGAAAACACTCTGCACCCATAAGGCTGCAAACCCTGATTGTGGGCACACAGCCTAAAATGTGTCAATGGATGTCAAACATATGTATAACGTCCCACCCCTCCTGCAGATTCTAAGCTGGCGGCCTTTAGTGCCTTTCATGTGGCACTAAGGAGTGCCTAGCCTTGTATTTAGCCCAAAAAAAATAATTAAAATAAATGACGTGGGGTCCCCCCTATTTTTGATAGCCAGTCAGGGTAAAGCAGACAGCTGTAGCCTGCAAACCACAGCTGACAGCTTAATCTTGTCTGGTGACCAATTTGGAGGGCTCCCCAAGCTGTTTTTTTTTTTTTATTTATAAATAATTTAAAAAAAAAATAACGTAGGGTCCCCCCCAAATTAGATCACCAGCCAAGGTGAAGCTGACCGCTGGGGTCTGGTATTCTCAGGATGGGAAGAGCCATGGTTATTGGACTCTTCCCAGCCTAAAAATAGCAGGCCACAGCTGCCCCAGAAGTGGCGCATCCATTAGATGCGCCAATCCTGGCGCTTCGCCCCAACTCATCCCGCGCCCTGGTGCGGTGGCAAATGGGGTAATATATGGGATTGATACCAGATGTGTAATGTCACCTGGCATCAAGCCCATCAATTAGTGATGTCACGGCGTCTATTTGATACCAGACATAACTAATTGACAGTAAAAGCAAAAAAAATTGACAACCAAAAAAAAATTTATTTGAAAAAACACTCCCCAAAAACATATCATCTTTCACCAATTTATTGAAAAGAAAAAAAATTGGGTCCGCAGTATCCATTTTTGACGTCCTACGTCGCCTCTGGACCTTCTAGAATATGGGGGGCACGCTCAGGGAACGTGTCCCCCATTTTCTAGTAGTGCAGACCCTCCATTTGAGGAGAGTGAGAGTAGGTGCAAAGAATCTGCACCCAGTCTCCCCGGGTCACAGCTGCACAGTGCCGAGCAGCAGCAGCCAGCGCAGCTCACACTGCACACAGGAAGCTGTCAGCTGCTCGGCACATGTGACCGGCGCGCACTGTGAAGGAGGGGGCCGCGGGGCATCAGCGCTGTGACAGGTACGGGGGCTACCGGGGGACACCGGAGGACACCGGGGGGAATAGGGGTGACCTGGCAGGGCCTGGGGAGCAGTTTTCTGTCGCATGTGTTATTGCACATGCGACAGGAGTAGGGCGGCCGGTGCGCTGCTGTGCGCGCGGCCACGTTGGATTTTCGGGAGGGGGGTCGGGGGTCGGGGCGGGCACTTTGGCGACACCAGGGGCTTTCCTGAACTTTTCCAGGAAGTGAGGTCAACAGGAAACCTCTTGACTTCACTTCCAGGTAAATGCCTGCGTTCTGTATGCCGACAAAGCCCGCGGACTGCAACAAAAAAGCAGCGAACTGCGTTGTAGCTGCGTTCTGACCCGCATCATTGATTTCAATGGGGGGAGAATGTAGCCACAAGGCACAAAAGAAGTGACATGCTGCTTTTCTTTCCGCACCGATTTTTGGCATCCAAAACCACTGATTTTTCGGCTTTCTCATACACTTTGCTGGGAAAGCTGAACGCATGCAATTTGTCACTGAAACGGTGCAGTTCTAAACGCAGCGTTTCCGCGGTAAAAAACGCAACGTGTGCACACAGCCTTACTACTACAGGCTCTTCTGGTATTGTGACCCTCATATTGTGCCCTGATTATGTCTCTGTTTACACCTTATGATTATAGGTGACCTCCTGTTACAAGACCCTGGCTTTTCTCACTACCCTTCCGTTCATGTGACCTCGTAAGATAGTAACAAGCGTTACACCACTATTTAGTAATAGGAAAACATGGTTTTCTGTGGACCGCCTCAAATTTTAATAATAAGTACAGTTTGGAATTTTTAGTGCTGTAGTGCACATTTAGTGCTGGCTTTCTTGTTTTTCTTCATTGAATTGGTGGGTGGCTGACCCCTACCTTGCCGTGCACCTCAATTTGGGTTGTATTCCACCTGTCTTGATTTTGGCAATTGGTGGCTGCTCACATTCAGTCATCAAGCCCTGTCCTCAGGCTATTTACTTCAAGCAACATTTGCTTGGGCCTGTCACGCCCACAGCCATGATTCAGTCATGAGTACAGGATTGAAAAGTACCGGGTGAGTGCTGCTAAGAACAGTTCTACTTTTTTCATATGTGAGGCCGTATGGCACATTTTAAATAAAAATATTTTAGAGTAGGACTGCCCCAAAGAGATTTGTCGTGATGTGGCGGGATAGCTCAAGAAATTGCAATTTTTTTGCCAAAAATCTCAAATTTTAATAATAAGTACAGTTTGGAATTTTTAGTGCAGTGCACATTTAGTGCTGGCTTTATTATTTCTTCTAGGGTGTTTCAGACTTGTTCCTTCTGAATTTTGACAGCCCTTGCACTCAATACAAAACTTAAATACTCTAAGGGGTACTTTGCATATTACAACATTGCAAGCCGATGGTAGCGATGCCGAGCGCGATAGTCCCCGCCCCCGTCGCAGCTGCGATATCTTGTGATAGCTGCCGTAGCGAACATTATCGCTATGGCAGCTTCATATGCACTTACCTGCTCAGCGACGTCACTATGGCTGGCGAACCGCCTCCTTCCTAAGGGGGCGGGTCATGCGGCATCACAGCGACGTCACACGACAGGCGGCCAATAGAAGCAGAGGGGCGGAGATGAGCGGGACGTAAACATCCTGCCCACCTCCGTCCTTCCGCATAGCCGGCCGGGACGCAGGTAAGAGATGTTACTCACTCCTGTGGCTTCACACACAGTGATGTGTGCTGCCGCAGGAATGAGGAACAACATCGTAACATCGGTCTTTCCCAATTCATGGAAATGACCGACACTACACCGATGATACGATTACGACGCTTTTGTGCTCGTTAATTGTATCAAAAATGTTTCACACACTACAATGTCGACAGCGACGCCGGAAGTGCGTCACTTTCGATTTTACCCCACAGACATCGCACCTGCGATGTCGTAGTGTGAAAAGTACCCCTAAGAGTCAAACCCATTAATAATGAAAAAAATGGTTTTACTAGTCTAGAAGTCCCACTCCTTCATAACGGGAAAAAAAATTGTATTCTGAGGCCTTACTCTACGTGTCTTCCATGGTATAATGGAGTGTCTCCTTCTAATATCTGGCAGCCATTGCACAGTGTGCATTGGCATTACTAGTCTAGAAGTCCCACTTTTTAATAATTAAGGGGGAAAATTGCATTCTAAGGCTCTCCTCTATTTGTTTTCCAGGTTGTATTGGCGTCGCGCTTAATTTTTGGCAGCCGTTGCACAAAGGGCATAGTGTAATGCTCTAATTGGCATCTCTGCACTGTGCTGTTCCTCTCCCCTGTAGGGATGCTGGCACCGTCACCTTCCCGGCTGCTCAGAGGTGGCTGCTCCATCCTTGGCCCCTGCTGCCACCTTCCAGGGCCTGCACATGCAGCACAGACCTACTGGGATAGCTCTTGAGGTGCATGTGTGCACACACCTTGTCTGAAGGAGCTCCCTAACCCAGAAGTGCATCTCAGCCTATGGCTGAGAGGCATCAGGTTTTAAGGCCCCTTCCCCTTAAGGGAGGTACCTTGGCAATGTACCTTGCTAGATCTCAGGTCCCTCAGTGCTGCTGCTGGTGTTTAGTGCTGTGTTCAATATTATCAATATTGTTCTTTGTTCCAGTAC
Organism: Anomaloglossus baeobatrachus; assembly: GCF_048569485.1. Classification (NCBI taxonomy): domain Eukaryota; kingdom Metazoa; phylum Chordata; class Amphibia; order Anura; family Aromobatidae; genus Anomaloglossus; species Anomaloglossus baeobatrachus. Next base: position 331,002,189 of record NC_134353.1, read on the forward strand.
CACTGCTGCATCCTAACCTGTCAGCCAAGATTGGTATATCGGCCACTGCTGCACCAAACCTTATCGGTCAAGCCTGCTGTATTCAATGCTGCTGTGTCATTCCATTTAGGCCGAGCCTGCCATATCAGCCATTCTAGCTGCTCCTACCATATAAGTGACTGTCCATGTCCATACCCCTGGGGCCAGGTCTTACAGCACCATTCTTCCTGAGGGGCACATGGTTACAACCTGCAGTGCAACATACTTACCTTAAGAGGCTCTGGTGAAAACCTGGAGGAAACAATATTCAAGCACCTCTTGCTTTTCTGTGTGCTATGGCCCAGTGGGTCCACTCACCACTTGCACTCGCAAGCATTACAGTTTGCTCAGGCTATGGATCCCACTGGCTCCAGTGCTGTCCTGCTTACCAGCCTGCAGCAAGAGGTGGGTCAGCAGCGAGAACAACAGGACCGCATCCTGACTCATTTATGGTCCCTGGATATTAATTTTCAAGACTTACCTTGCCTGCCACAAGACCAACTGTGGTTTCTACTCTGGCAGCAATTCCAGCTCCAAACACCGGTCCTTGCCTGTCATCTCCTCCATGGTTTGACAACTATCCCCAACTATCTAGGGGGCTTCATAATTCAATGCTCCCTGCTTTTCAAACTTTTGCCGCATTTGTTTGTCTCAGACAGGGCCAAAGCGGCACCTGACTGGCGAGGCCCTCTTCTGCATTAACTTGCTGTGGAAGAGGAATGAACCAATCATCCTGAACTTCTCGACCTTCCTGGAGACGTTTTGCAAGGTGTTCGACAAGTCACGTCAATTCTCCTCGGTGGCACCCTCACTCATTAGACTCCGTCAAGGGATATGATTCTCACCATAGGCCAATATGCTGTCCGTTTCTGCACCTTGTCCTCTGAACTGGGCTGGAATAATGAAACACAGTTGACTATATTCTGGGTATGATTGTCTGGAAGTATAAAGGACGTGTTAGCTGGTCGAGATGTGCCATCTTCTCTGGACGACCTAGTATTGCTGACTATCCACATCAACCTTCGGTTCCAGGAACAATCCAGAGAAGTAAACCAGGAGAAGAGGTCGTTGCGCCTGGCTCCTTCCTGCCAGAGGCCTATCATGCCACTATCTATTGCCCCCACGACTCCTTTCGAGATCATGAAGGTGGTTTGAGTGCATCTAGCAAAGCTCTGCCGTGAGGTCCATCGCACCAGGAAGGAGAGCTTCTACTGAGGAAGACCTACTCACCTGATCTGCTCTGTTCTAAAAAGCTAGGGACATGCTCTGCCTAGGGCCAGTAAGAGAGGCTACCCTAGGTTAGAGCAAGTCCTCTTCACCCCTATATATGATGCCGTCTGTAACTAGTGGCAATACCCAATTCTCCAAAATGTCCCTACTCTGGTTCCGCTGGGAATTTCATACAGCCCATAGTGGATCGGTATCGGAAACCCGTTTATCAGCTTTAAACTCCTTTTACTGTGTTGTCCATGGATGGAAAGCCCTTGTTAGAGGCTATCCAGTTTGTCAATCCAAGTAAGTGACTATCCAAGTTTCTATCCAAGTTGACCTTTGGGTGGGAATGCTGCATACAGAAAGAATCGCCTTCCACTTATTACCGGGAATGTGGAATCCACTGTTATTGGGTCTACTATGGCTTCAGAAGCATGAACCAGTTTTGGGATCGTTTCTGTGCAACCTACTCAGCTACCTGTAAGACCCTCTAATACTCCAGGTCTGCCGTTTGCCTACTAGGCCTATGCAGATGTTTTTGGCAAGAAGGAGGCTGACACTCTGCCAATACATAGGTTATATGTCTGCCCCATCAACCTTCTTCCTGGTTCCACTCCTCCCAGCGGTCATATTTACTCTCTGTCGCTGGCTGAGAGCCAAGCCTTGTCTATAGGCTTGGCGCTCAGCCAGTACATAAAGAAGAACCTGGCAAGAGGATTTATCCAAAAGTCCTCCTCACTGGTCAGAGTAGGATTGTCTTTTGTGAATAAAAAGGATGGTTCTCTTTTGCCTTGTATCGACTATAGATGTCTCAATCAAATCACAGTAAAAAATAAATGATCACTGATGCCTATGACAGAATTTTTTTTACCAGCTTTGAGGTTCCAGGATCTTCTTGAAACTCAACCTCACTGGTGTATACACCTTGTCCAGATACGGTTGGGTGATGAATGGAAGATGGCCTTCAATACCGGTGACAGCTACTATGAGTCCGGTAAAGCCATTTGGTCTCAGCAATGCTCCGGCGGTCTTCCAAGAATTTGTCAACGATATATTCCAAGATCTGCTTTACTCATGTCTGGTGGTGTACCTAGATGATATTTTGGTGTTCTCGCCCGATCTGCCTACACAAAGAAGGAATGTTCGCCAGGTGCTGCAGAGACTTAGGGAGAATTGTCTCTACATCAAATTCAAAATAAGCGGTCCTCCTTATCTTTGCTAGGCTACATAATCTTAGACACCGGCTTGAGGATGTATCCGTACACTGTGTCAGTGATGCTGAAATGGCTTCAGCCCAATCGATTAAAAGTGATTCAGTGGCTCCTTGGCTTCGCCAACTATTATCGTAAGTTCATCTCTCAATTTGTGGCCCGGATTCTCCCCATCTTGGCCCTTACCCACAAGGGAGTAAATACTAAAGTGTGGACTCCAAAAGTGGAGAGGTCGTTTATCACACTCAAGCAGTCCTTCTCTTCAGCTCTGACACTGCATAGACCAGAGATAAGTAGGCAGTTCCTTCTAGAAGTGGATGTTTCGACCTCCAGTGCCAGTGCGATTCTCATACAGAAGTTGGCTGCTGGTAAGATGGTAACCTGCATTTTCATTTCCAGGGCCTTTTCTCCTGCTAAGCACAATTACTCAATTGTTGGGGATGAAAATGGCTCCGGAGGAGTGGCAATACCTACTGGAGTATGTGGTGCATCCAATTATCTACACCACCAGAAAAAATGTGGCCTACCTACAGTTGTCTCAGAGGTTGAATCCGTGCCAAGCCCGAAGGTCGTTATTCCTTGCAAGCTTTGATTTCATCCTGCACTTCCATCAAGATAAGAATAACATCAAAGTGAATGCACTGTCCTGGTCCTTTTTCTCGGTTGAACATGAGAAGGAGCCTCAACACATTATCCAGCACTGCCAGTAAGACACTCATTGCAGAAGAAGACAGGAAACACTTTCTTCGGTGGAGTCATTCATTCAAGTTAGCCAGCAATGCTGGACAAAAGAAATCCTTTCAGATGCTTTCAGCATTATTGGGGGCCAATGCTGCAGTAAGATGCTGTGGAGTTTGTTTCAGCCTGTCTCTCTTGTGTCCACAACAAGCCCCTAAGAAGCTCCCTGCTGGATGACTATGGCCCCCTGGCAGCATATAGCGATGGACTTAATCACCGACCTACCAAAGTCCTACAGCTATATTATCATCTGAGTAGTAGTGGAAAAGTTTTCCAAAATGGGCCAATTCACCCACTGGCTGTTTTTTTCCCTCTGCATCCAGCTCATCTTTCAGCTGCATGGACTACTGCTCACATTGTTTCCAACAGAGGCGTCAAGTTTACATCTCAGGTAAGGAGGCCCAAATGTAAGCTGCTAGATGTCACCTTGGACTTCTTGTCGGCCTACCAACCACAGTCCAAATAGAACGGGTCAACAAGATCTTGACTAATTTCTTAAGGCATTTCGTCAACAGGTACCACAAAGATTGGGTCGAGCTCCTTCCATAGGAGGAGCTATTGTACAATAACCACATAAGTAAATAAGACTCCATTTCACATTGTGTATTGAAAGCATCCCATAATCTCATTCCAAGTAGCAATCACCTCCGGATATCCAACGGGAGATGCTCTCATCAAGACTTTTCTCCAAAATCTAGACCAACTCCTCCCTGGAGTAGTCCTCCATCCAAATGAAGAGCTATACAGTCATATGAAAAAGTTTGGGCACCCCTAATAATGTTAACCTTTTTTCTTTATAACAATTTGGGTTTTTGCAAAAGCTATTTCAGTTTCATATATCTAATAACTGGATTGAAATGAGGTTTATTGTACTAACAGAAAATGTGCAATCCGCATTTTATCAAAATTTGACCGGTGCAAAAGTATGGGCACCCTTATCAATTTCTTGATTTGAACACTCCTAACTAGTTTTTACTGACTTACTAAAGCACGAAATTGGTTTTGTAACCTCATTGAGATTTGAACTTCATAGTTCCATTGCAAGTTGTTCTCCTATTTGAATCTCCTATGAAGAGTGGCATCATGGGCTTCTCAAAACAACTCTCAAATGATCTGAAAACAAAGATTATTCAACATAGTTGTTCAGGGGAAAGATACAAAAAGTTGTCTCAGATTTAAACTGTAAGTTTCCACTGTGAGGTACATAGTAAGGAAATGGAAGAATACAGGTACAGTTCTTGTTAAGCCCAGAAGTGGCAGGCCAAGAAAAATATCAAAAAGGCAGAGAACAAGAATGGTGAGAATAGTCAAGGACAATCCACAGACCACCTCCAAAGACCTGCAGCTTCATCTTGCTGCAGATGGTGTCAATGTGCAACGGTCAACAATACAGAACACTTTGCACAAGGAGAAGCTGTATGGGAGAGGGATGCGAAAGAAGCAGTTTCTGCAAGCACGCCACAAACAGAGTCGCCTGAGGTATGCAAAAGCACATTTGGACAAGCCAGTTACATTTTGGAAGAAGGTCCTGTTGACTGATGAAACAAAGATTAAGTTGTTTGGTCATACAAAAGGCGTTATGCATGGAGGCAAAAAAACACAGCATTCCAAGAAAAGCACTTGCTACCCACAGTAAAATTAGGTGGAGGTTCCATCATGCTTTGGGGGCTGTGTGGCCAATGCCGGCACCGGGAATCTTGTTAAAGTTGAGGGTCGCATGGATTCAACTCAGTATCAGCAGATTCCTCACAATAATGTTCAAGAATCAGTGACGAAGTTGAAGTTACGCAGGGGATGGATATTTCAGGAAGACAATGATCCAAAATACCGCTCCAAATCTACTCAGGCATTCATGCAGAGGAACATTACAATGTTCTGGAATGGCCATCCCAGTCCCCAGACCTGAATATCATTGAACATCTGTGGGATGATTTGAAGCAGGCTGTCCATGCTCGGCGACCATCAAACTTTACAAAACAATTCCAGTTCAGTTAACAGGAATGGTCAAATATACCTTCATCCAGGATCCAGGAACTCATTAAAAGCTACAGGAAGCGACTAGAGGTTGTTATTTTTGCAAAAGGAGGATCTACAAAATATTAATGTCACTTTTATGTTGAGGTGTCCATACTTTTGCACCGGTTAAATTTTGATAAAATGCGGATTGCACATTTTCTGTTAGTACAATAAACCTCATTTCAATCCAGAAATATTACTCAGTCTATCAGTTATTAGATATATGAAGCTGAAATAACTGTTGCAAAAACCCAAATTGTTATAAAGAAAAAAGGTTAACATTAATAGGGGTGCCCAAACTTTTTCATATGACTGTATACTGTATTTAAAAAATGTAATAAAATATTTTTGATAACCAGCCACGGTAAAGCAGACAACTGAAGTCTGGTATTATTAGGCTGGGAAGATCCATAATTTGTGGGCCCTTCCCAACCTAAAAATAGCAGCCCATAGCCACCCCAGAACTGGCCATGCATTAGATGTAACAATTCTGGTGCTTTGCCCTGCTCTTTCCATCACTCTGGTGTGGTGGTATTACTATTGGGGTTGATGGCAGCTGTGAATTGACTGGCATCAAGCCCAGGGTTTGTAATGACTAGGCATCTATCAGACACCCCTTTTACCAACCCTGCAAGTATACAGTTAGAAAATGCACACAGGTAAAAAAATAATTTATTGGAAAAAAAAAGACTCCCCCACACTCCCTTGTTCACCAATTTATTAATTTTAAAAAATGCTCAACGTTCCAACCTAATCCAATGGTGTAATGTCCCATGATGCCCACTCATTACTATGGAGCTTTGTTCTGAGAACATTTTCAGAATGAGGCTCCATATCTCACTCCCCGGTCAATGGCAGACATGGGATTTCTCATGCTTCAAGGATTTTATTTAATTTAAAAAAATTGTGAACAAGGGAATGTGGGTGAGTCTTTAATCACTATTGGATTACATTGGATCTTTGAAGATTGTTTTAAATGAATAAATTGGTGAACGAGGAAGTGTGTGGGAGTCTTTATTAAAATAAACTATTTTTTCCTATGTGTTTTTTAACTGTACACTTGATGGGTTAGTAACAGGTGTCTGACAGATACCTATCCAATACTAACCCAGCTTGCCAGTGCTAGCAGTGCAGATAGCATTACACAGTCAATTACTTACGTTTCTCCTACACAGAAAAATACATGACACATTGACTGGTGGATAAAATTTGCCATGGCCTTCATTTATATTATTAAAACATATCAACAAACTGTAAGCTTATTGTGACCCGCTCTACTGATGTGCACCATCATACTTACTACGGATGTTGCCCTGTGTGTGGCCAGCTTACTGAGCTCTCACAGCTCTGCTGATCCCTCCTGTTGCTGCTGAGTCTACTCATAGGTATAGGGGCTCGGCCAGACTGTGGAAATATATATTCTCTCTGTCCCATGGTGTGTTTGTCCTCCTGTTAACCCCTTGCCAGCACTCAATTTTTCAGGAAGCCCCTCTTTCCACACAGGTTTCTTTTCCAATCTTTAGCTTCTGTTTGCCAGCATGCTTTGTCTGTCTGACCTTTTGCTAGCTCATGTAGAAAGCTCTCTCTGTTTTGTCTGTCCATTTGGCCTTTGTAAACTTCTATTTATTTTGTCTGTCCACCTTATCTAAAGTACTTCTTGTTCTGTTTGCCTGTATGGCTCTTTCTGTTTGACCAGTCCGTTCGTTCAGTCTCTGTTTTGTATCATTACATTTTTCCTGACCTGTCCTCGTCTGTCTTAGGCCGGTTTCACACATCCGGCTTTTCGCTTGTTTCCCGGATCCGGCGCTCTCCCGTACAGACAATACAGTACAGTGACAGCGCTGTAACTTCCGGGTCACATGCGCCGGTCACATGACAGCATGTGACCGGCGCTTGTTGCGCTGTCACTGTACTGTAGTCACTGTATGGGAGAGCGCCGGATCCGGCAAACAAGCGAAAAGCCGGATGTGTGAAACCGGCCTTAGGCTATGTTTTCTTAACCTGCTCTGCTTGTGCTGCCCTTAGTCAGTCTGATTATGTCTCTGGGTTCTGCCTTGTTTGTTTCCTGCACCCTGACAATATAGTCAGCTGCTAAAGACCTGAGCACTGACCTGGAGTAGCACCTGTCGACTACCTGTGGCTCAAGTCTCTCCTCATCACCACACCCAAAGGTTCCAGTGAAAACCATGTAGCCACTTAGTTAAGCCTCTCCATGGTAAGCCCTGCTGTGGCACAGGGGGTTAACAGCACTCAAGCCATCACACATACAGTATATTTATTTTGTACATCAATAACTGCAGCTTAGCAAGAGCTCAAGCCGTTAAACAAAATTTGCTGTCCATTCAGGTACATAGGGTACTTAGTAAACACCGGCTCACTTTTTTGTTTTTAAATATCTATTACTGATCGCAGGCTGTCGCTGCAGAAGAAACTTTAATATTTTGCTCTGATATCCAGGTGACTGGCTGATCCTAATCTCCATCCACAGCCCTGGAGACACCATGGACATGCATGGGGCAAGAAAAATCACCACCAAGGTCCAACAGGACCATCGCCTAGAGATTTAAATTAAAAATATTAAAAAAATGTAAAAAATTAGCAATATCTGCAAAATGAACTAAATCACCAGAGAAAAGGCCAGGGAGACAACCTTTTAAGTCAATATGATGAAAGGGGAAAAAAAGCAGTTTTCGACATAAGCTTGCAGATCAACCTATTTAAGTGTTTCTGTGACGCCCTGGGCAAGCCAGGAGTCACAGGTAATGACACCACCACACCCTACACCCCGGATAGGTACACCAAAGCTAAACCAGAAACCCTTGTTGCCTTCCTCCAGGGGCTAATGTCCACACCAGGGGGTGGGCCAGGCGGTTGGCTCCGCCCACCGAGGAGTTCACAGTCCTGGAGGCGGGAAAACCAGGCAGTTGAAGAGAGATAGAGTTGGTGGAAGTGAGAGTGAAGTGGTAGAGGAGCAAGTGAGAGGAGTTGAAGTGAAGGAGAAAGTGACAGTTTGGAAAGCCTGAAGTTGGTCCGGGTGTGTGCCCCGGACTGAGACAGCAAGGTTAGCAGACGGCGGTGACCGTCTGCAGGAGAGGCTGATCGGAGGTTGCCGAAAGGACCGTGGACGGGTGGTGGCCCGGTGGTACCGGACCAGTATTCAAGGAGAAGCCAGCACCATTGGCAGGGGCCTTTCGGATCCCGGCAAGGCTAGGAGTCGCCGTGAATTTGCCAAATCCGTCAGTGAAGGGGTCCTCCGGGTCTCCCAACAACTAAGTCCCGATTGAAGGCAACAGCCCAACCGTAGGAGAGAGACACCTCCACCGCCGAGGCACCAGTTTCTCAGGGCCAGTGCCTGCGGGCAAAGAGGGGCTCCTCCGGCCCATATCCAAGTCGGGGAGCGGGTTACCTGTGGGAACCCATCGCTACCAACATTACACAAGGTGCAGGGAAAGAGACAGTCACCGTTAACTACCGGGGAAAAGCAACAGCAGCCGTCCGTGGGAACCGTCTTTCCAGCCGTGTGTTTTACCGAGAACTGTGTCAACGTCTCAGGCTGAGTGAGTACCACCGTGCCGTACGGCACAGCGCTGCCCCCACGACCCTGCACCTCACCAGGCCCCGCACCCGGCCTGCCATCCACCCCTACCCCATCACCAGGCCCCAGGACAACCAACCCCCTACCCACGGAGGGGAGAAATAACAACAAAGCTGCTCCCTGTCACCGCTCCCGGGATCCCCATACAGAGCAGCGGTGGTGTCCACACAATCACCACAACCGTGGGTGGCGTCACGGACAATAAATCCCCAAAACCAATCCCCTTTTTACTCACGGGCGAGGAGCGCCGCTCGAGTCCCCGGGATCCGGCCCATCGCTCGAGCCACCGAGCAGCAGCGGCCGCAGCGGCAGCCGGACCCGAGCAGTGGGAGAGTGCAGCGTCCCCTCCTCCGCCCGCGACATTTCCTTATTTTGTCACAGAATCTAAGGTCAGCAGAACTTGACCCTCAGCAACCTAGAAAATATTTCAGAAAATATAATTCCAAGTCCAGAGAACAACCTTATGATTTCCAGCAAACCTCTCTTCATCTGGAATAGTAGGTCAACTGTTCCTACTGTCCCAATGTCATTTTCATCAAGATGGATGATAAGGATGTCAGGGGCTGAGAATCCATTGCTCATCATCAGAGTTTGATCAATCAGACCATCACATTTTTGTCCTATGATCGCCAGCCAACAGACTATAACGGTGACAATGATAGGTTCGACCCGTAGCGGCAATGATGCACTCTTCTTTCAGCCCAGTGTATGAAGGAATGACCTAAAAACCAAACAGTATAACCAGTAAAAAACTATAAAAAGGACATTAGCACCAACAATGATAATGTTCAGTTTAATCTATCTACTTACCTTCTTTATCATTATTTTGCTCAAACCCATTTTAGCAGTCTCGGATTCAGTATGAATGCAGAAGGAGTGCTTCAAATATACTTATCACTTAAGCTTAAGTTAAAGAAACACTTTATTAAAATAATTCTGAATCGTAACCCTGGGAGGGGCTTACCAGACTGGTGTAGAAGTAACTGTTCCCTACATAACTGGTGTAAACTTATAAATTCCTTAACTAAACAAACTATATATACACAATGCGGTCCTCTGGGAAACATTATTTTCACAAGCTGCCCTTTCCTAACTGGTTAATTTTTGATCTATCCAAATGTACAACAGTATAATCAGCCATAGTGGATATGTTCCTAAAGCCTAGACCCTCCATTCCATGTTTACTCTTAGGTTTATTGAGGAGTAAAAGGAGATGAATGTTTTCTGGTTGACCGCGCTGCTGCTGGAAAGGTGGCAGTTCTACGCTGTTGTAGTATTTCTTTGTAGCTTTATTACGCAATTCAAGTTCGTTTGTACTCTCTAAAATTTGAAATGCATAATAAAGCTACTAATAAATATTACAACAGCGTGGAACATCTACATCCAGTAGCAGCGGAATATGTCCATCTCCTTTTACTCCTCAATATATTTGCAGATGAAGATGTTCTTCTATCCGTGGGCGTGACTGCAGCAGCTTAATTCTCTATGGGCATGTAATGAGGTTGTGACATGCACAACCTGGTCACATGAGTACCCCCCTCACCTACTCCTAACTTCCTCAACCCCATACTGTATCACCCTAAATGGACTTGTCTCTTTTTTTCTCTTCTCTTAAGCTTACACTTATGAGAAGAGCACCGAAAAATAATAACGAGGCAGCTGTATAAAAAAGTAACCATTTAAAAGAATTAAAGCAACTGGAAGGCAAAGCAATAAATTCCTTTAAAATGGAAGGAGTAATAGAAAAATTTCCATCACTGTTGAACAGTCATTTCCAAATATTTTAAGAATAAAGGATACACCAGCCAAATTTCTTACAAATGTGGAATATGCAAGCACTTTAAAAAAAAAAAAAAAAAAAAAAGCATAAAGAACAGCAAAGCAGCCTGCTCTGACCTTTTAAACATCCCAGTTCTGGATAATACAAAAACTGGACTATGTTTCCCATGCCGCCAAATTGCCATTTTATGTCCAAGGCGGGCTTTGCACATTGCGACATCGCAAGCCGATTCTGCGATGTCGCACGCGATAGTCCCCGCCCCGGTCACAGGTACAATATCTTGTGAAAGCTGGCGTAGCGAAAATTATCGCTACGCCAGCTTCACATGGACTCACCCGTCCTGCGACTGTCGCTCTGGCCGGCGACCCGCCTCCTTATTAAGGGGGTGGGTCGTGCGGCGTCACTGCGACGTCACACAGCAGGCAGCCAATAGGAGCGGAGGGGCAGAGATGAGCAGGATGTAAACATCCCACCCACCTCCTTCCTTCCGCATATCCTACGGAAGCCGCGGTGACGCCGGCAGGAGATGTTCCTCGCTCCTGCGGCTTCACATACAGCGATGTGTGCTGCCACAGGAGCGAGGAACAACATCGGACCGTCGCGTCAGCGTAATTATGGATTACGCCGACGCTGCACCGATGATACGATTACGACGCTTTTGCGCTCGTTAATCGTATCATCGAGCCTTTACACACTACGACGTCGCATGCGATGCCGGATGTGCGTCACTTTCAATTTGACCCCACCGACATCGCACCTGCGATGTCGTAGTGTGCAAAGTACCCCTAATACTCCAGACAATCTTCACCCACTGGTAATTGTGTTGTTCAGCAAAGAATTGCTATTTCATCATTTAAATAGTTCAAAATATGTGCACCAGCTCAAAATTGCTACTTCATCATCTAAATAGTGCAAAATTTGGGGCCAGCTCAATAGTGCTATTTCAGCATGTAAATTGTGCAAAATCTGTGGACAGCTAAAAAACATCCATTCTAAATAAATCTGTCACCAGATTTTTGCCACTTCATCTAAGAGCAGCATAATGTAGGCAAAGAGATTCTGAAACTAACAATTTTAACTTAAATTACAGGTTGCAGCCAGTATCTAAGAATTGAGTTTACCAGAGCTGGGAGCTTCGCACGCACACACCAGGCTCTCAATAGAGATTGTGCCCTGACTGTGAGGTGTCAATCACAGCAGGGGCGTGCCGGTCTGTTCTGCACGCATGGAGGAGTCACACCAATATTAATCCCAGACTAATAAACCCTTTAGTATGAGTAAATAATAGCTGTAACAGAAGACAAGCATTTCTGCAGCTCTCAGCTGTGCAGCTCTGATCAAGAGAAATGAACAAGCAATCAGACTGCTGATCCTTATAGTACTCTAGGGGGACAAGTAAAATAAAGAATAAAGTAAAACAAAAGTTTAAAAATGTAAAAAATTAAAAAAAAACTAAAAGTTCAAATCACCCCCAATTTGCTCCATTGAAAATTAAAGGGTTAAAAAAGTAAAAAAATATACACACATTTGGTATCACTGCATTCATAAATGCCTGATCAATCAAAATATAAAATCATTTAATCTGATCGGTAAGCAGCATAGCAGCAAAAAAATTCTAAACGCCAAACTTACACCTTTTGGTCATTGTAAATTTTGCACAAAATGCTATAGCAGGATATCAAAACATAGCATTGAGCAAAACTGGTACCAATAAAAATGTCAGCTCGAGACGCAAAAAAACTAGCTATAACTGAGCCCCATATCCCAAAAAATGAGAACACTACAGGTCGCGGAAAATGGCGCAAAAAGTGCACCACTTTTTTTGGACAAACTTTTGAAGTTTTTAACCCCTTAGATAAAAGTAAACCTATGCATGTTTGGTGTCTACAAACTTGCACTGACCTGAGATCACACTGAGGTATAAGTCTTACCATATAGTCAACACAGTGAATAAAATATCCCAAAAACAATCATGCAATCACACTTTTTTTTGCAATTTTGTATGCACTTGGAACTTTTTTGCCATTTTCCAGTACACTATATGGTAAACTTATGGTTTTATTTAAAAGTACAGCTCATCCCACAAAAAACAAGCCCTTATATGGCAAGATTTACAGAAAAATAAAAAAGTTACGGCTCTCTAAAGAAGGGGAGCAAACAAAAAATATGAAAAACGGAAAATCGCCTGATGGTTCAGGGGTTCATCATCTAAATAGTGGTAATTTTGTGGTCCAGCTAAATATTGCTATTTCATCATCTAACTAATGGAAAATCTGTGTGTTACGCTCTCACCGCCGGGGATGAAACAATGAGCAGCAGTTGACCCCACTGTACCACAGGGGTAACCCAGGCGTGTCCTTTGGTGGGAGGGGTCTAACTAAGCATCAACCATGAGGCAGAACACCAGTTGCCACTCCCAGGGTAGTGAGCAGGACTGTGGCAGCTGAGCGGTACAGGATGACAGGAGAACAGCAGGAAACAAGGCAGCACAAGGAGCAAAGTCTGAATGGGGACAGGCAGGAGGGGTACAATCAGGTATAGAACTTCCAGACTGGAAATTCAGACTCAGGTCACTGGAAATGGGACATCAGCCACAGGTCATCAGGCACAGGTCATCAGATGCAGGTCATCAAGGCACAGGACATTAGTCGACAGGACATCAGGCACAGCAGACATCGACTGTAACAGGGTGGTGCAAGCACAACAGGTGAGGACCATGGCATAGTGGTGCAGGCACTGCAGTCGTGGACCATAACCAGGTAGTGAGGGCACAACAGATGTGGACTGTAGTAGGATGGTGCAGGCACAGCAGGCATGAAATGTAGCAGGGTGGTGCAGGCACAACAGGTGTGGACTGCAGCAGGATGGTACAAGCACAACAGGTACTCAGGACTTAAGATTCAAGATACAAACAGGGCTTTATTCACAGGACACGGACTTAAAGTAACTCACAAGCTTCAAGTACAGTACACAGCAAAATTTCAGATACAGAACACAGCAAGGCTTCAGGTACAGAATTCAAGAAAAATGGTGAATGAAGGCTGTAGTCAGGGTGGGTTTGTTCTACAACCTCCGCATTATCCTCTCTGTTGTCCACACTCCCTGCCCTAAGAGTCACCGTCCTCCTCTTCCTGCCCTTACAGCACAGTACAGTACGCGGGCACCTCTGATATCTGAGTGTAATCATGATCACCTCCACCCCTTGGGTGTAACATCTGTTGACGAGGGTCTGGATTCTGCTTTGACCCTAGTTCGTCCAACCCCGGATCCAACTGACAAAGATTTTTGCTATCGGTGCAGATGCTTTTCTTCTCTTGAGCCTGTGACTTTTTGAAACAGACCTTTGATGCCAATGGAATAGAATGTGTGAACAGCTCTACAGACTTGCCCACCTGTGGTTCCCCACAGTCAGTTGGGTGGTTGGAGAGCTGTGACGCAGGGAGAAACAATTGGGGGGCTACCACTGAGGCACAGAGGATTGTACTGTGTGTGATGTTGAGGTGGAGGAAGAAGAGGAGAGGCCACTTGATGCAGCCAATTTATGTAATGAAGACAAATATTTGAAAATTCTTTTTCTTTTTCTCCTTCAGGATATGTAGCACCCACTGGGCAGGGGTTAAGTTACTCGTCACCAGGCCGGTGATGTCGGGTCTGGGATGTAACGGGTGGCCCTTGCCCGGTTTCGTGGCCCCAAGGTGTACAATAAAAGGGAGGAGGCTAGAGAATGGGAATGATGAGGATGTTGGGAGTTGTCTCGTGACGCAACCTGCAGTATGTGGTCTGTTATTAGCCGCGCTGTGGTCGCAGTCATCTGGGGTGGCTGGTGTCACAGCTAAGGTAGTTTAGCTTCCCGCAGGTGAAGCTAGGCCCCAGGGAGAATGATGGAGGTAGTAGTGGCCATTGGCACTGAAGCACGGGGCAATGAAGGATGGACACGAGAGTTGCGGTTCAAGGTCTTTACTCACTGTTCCTTGGTTGCCCTGGGGTACCGATCTCTGCCGTGATGGGCTCCAACCAATCCCGGATCGTTCGGAGGTCAGCACCGGTGCAGTAGCCTGTAGGCCCTTCCCTCCTTGCGCTTTTCGTGTGGGATCCCCATGGCCTGAAGCTCTTGGGGACCCCGGTTCTTGTAATTTAGCTCTCGCCCCGTGTGCAGGTGGCGCGGATCTGCTATGGGGCCTGACTGTATCACGACTCCGGACCCAATGTGCCACTGTGCTTCGGGATAAGTGGTGGCCAGGGAGACGTGGAAATCCCCCTGTCCGGCATATTCTGGTGGTCCAACGTGGAGTATGTTACACCCTAGGGCTCTGCACCCTGCACAATGCTGGTTCTGAGGGAGCAATGAAGCTCTTCCCTCAGCAACCGATTTGTTCTCCTTTTGTTCTACAGGAGCTACCAGTGAACCGTTCCTGTCCTGTTCCCTCCCAGAACTCCTCTCCTGGGTTTGTGACCTCTTCCAGACCCGGCATAAGTACTGCACCTTAAGTGAGGCGTGGTACCCTGTGGTGCCTGAAACCTCAGGGGCGCCACAAATACACTGCTAATTTGTCTGGTTTTCATGCAGAAGATACCACTGTGATAATGTTTTGATCTCCAATAGCTCAATATTATGAATTTTCATATACAATGTCTTTTTTTTAAGTTACATTATCTGTTTTATCTACCAGAGCAGTCACCACTTCCTTACCCTACACCCCTATTTCCAGAATGGTAAACTCCACTTGTGGGGAGACGGTTACTATTATTCCACCTACTGCTTTTTTCTGGTCTCCGGCCTTCACAGCACACACAATATTTAGTTTTATTGGTCACCTTCATTACACTGTGTGCAGAATTATTAGGCAAGTTGCATTTTAGAGGATATCAAAGCTTAATATTTTTGGATGTTGGAGTGTTTTTTTTTAGATTTGGCTATCTTAGGAGGATATCTGTTTATGCAGCTAACTATTACTGTGCAGAATTATTAGGCAACTTAATAAAAACCAAATATATTCCCATCTCACTTGTAAACCAATATAACTGCACAAAATTTAGAAATAAACATTTCTGACATGCAAAAACAAAACCTAAAAAAATTATTGACCAATATAGCCACCTTTCTTTATGATGACACTCAACAGCCTACCATCCATAGATTCTGTCAGTTGCTTAATCTGTTTACGATCAACATTGCGTGCAGCAGCCACCACAGCCTCCCAGACACTGTTCCGAGATGTGTACTGTTTTTGAGGGACCACGGGTTCTCTATGGGATTCAGATCAGGTGCACAAGGGGGCCATGTCATTATTTTTTCATCTTTTACAGTTTTACTGGCCAGCACGCTGTGGAGTAGTTGGATGCATGTGATGGAGCATTGTCTTTCATGAAAATCATGTTTTTCTTGAATGATACCGACTTCGTCCTGTACCACTGCATGAAGAAGTTGTCTTCCAGAAACTGGCAGTAGGTCTGGGACTTGGGCTTCACTCCATCCTCAACCCGAAAAGTAACACAAGTTTATCTTTGATGATACCAGCCCATACCAGTACCCCACGTCCACCTTGCTGGCGTCTGAGTCGGAGTGGAGCTCTCTGCCCTTTACTGATACAGCCTTTGGCCCATCCATCTGGCCCATCAAGAGTCCCTCTGATTTCATCAGTCCATAAAACCTTTCAAAAATCAGTCTTAATATATTTCTTGGCCCAGTCTTGACGTTTTATCTTATGTTTCTTGTTCAAAGGTGGTCGTTTTTCAGCTTTCCTTACCTTGGCCATGTCCCTGAGTATGGCACACGTTGTGCTTTTTGATACTCCAGTAACGTTGCAGCTCTGAAATATGGCCATACTGGTGGCAAATGGCATCTTGGCAGCTTCACACTTGATTTTCCTCAATTCATGGGAAGTTATTTTGCGCCTTTTTTGCCCAACACGCTTCTTGCGACCCTTTTGGCTTTTTACCATGAAATGCTTGATTGTTCGGTGATCATGCTTCAAAAGTTTGGCAATTTCAAGACATCTCACAATTTTGGACTTTTCAAAGCTCGTCAAATCTCTCTTCTGACCCATTTTGCCAAAAGAAAGGAAGTTGCCTAAAAATTAAGCACACCTTATATGGGGTGTTGATGTCATTACACCACACCCCTCTTCATTACAGAGATGCCCATCACCTCATTTACTTAATTGGTAGTTGGCTCTCAAGCCTATACAGCTTGGAGAAGGACAACATGTGTAACAATTATCATGTGATCAAAATACTCATTTGCCTAATTCTGCACACAGTGTATAATGGTCTGTTTGATGTACCCTTCATTTTAGCACAGTAAGATTCCCAGTCTAATGCTGATAGGGTCTTCTTGTTGTTTGTTGCCTGTAGCAGAAATGCTCGCAGATTGGCAGCCATATAGCTACCTTTCACTCATCCACCTCTCTTACTATCCTTAAATGTGTCTAGCAATAACAGTTTCTAAAGCTAATATTGCTGCCGCCTCAATGAGACTGAGGAGAAAAGCCGTTTTAGCTGTTGCATGAGGTAATTTTAAAATTAATTTGAAAAATTAAATTCTGGGCGAGACCCTGTGGGGTGCATGGCCCATGCCTGACTGCTGTGCAAATACATTATGGTACTCTGGAGCAATTGATGAAAAAGTCCAATTTGTGTCTTGTCTGTAATGGTAGGGGTCTCAGAGCAACAGGTCTACTCCTGTCACTCATCCACCTCTTCATTTGAAAGCTGTAAATTCTGGGCCAGATCCTCTCTGGTGCATTACCCATGCCTCACTGCTGCTCCAAAACACTATGGGTTCCCTGAGGCAATTGATGAATTGCCTTGGTGTCCCTACCCCTAATTTTTTGAAATGTGGAGACTCCAAGTTGTGTCTTGTCTGCAGTGCCAGGGGTCTCAGATGAAGCCTACTCCTGTCACTAATTCACCTCTTCATTTGAAAGGTGTAAATTGTGGCCCAGACCCTGTCTTGTGCATGGCCGATGCCTCATTGCTGGGCCAAAACACTATGGGGCAATTGATGACATTATCCTGGTGTCTGCCCCCCATTTTGGGAAATGGGGATGGGGAATTCTAGTTGGGTATCCTTGTTGTGTGTTGCCTTTAGCAGTAGGGCTCCCAGACTGGCAGGCATACAGCTATCTTTCACTCATCTACCTCTCTTACTATCCTTAAATGTGTTTAGCAATAACAGTCTATGAAGATAATATTGCAGTAACCTGAATGTGGCTGGTGCAGTTTGAGCTGGTGCATGAGGTATGAGGGCTCCCAGCCAACCAGGCCTATACCTCTCACTCATCCACCTCAATATTTCTTATGTTAATAGTCTAGGAAGCTAATGACTGTGCCATAACAGTGTGATTGCACTGTAAACTGGCTTGAGCTGTATCGGCAGCTTTTGGGCCTCCCTGAAGGTGATGTCTATGTCTTTGTTTTTGCCTCCCATTGAACTCATCAGGGTTCAGATATGTGCGTCAAGCCATTCGACGAACACAGGTGAAGTTGGTGAACATTAACCAAATCGAACCTTGGGAAGTTCGCTGATCTCTATTAGAGAAGTCTTAGCTACTGTAATCACATGATCACAAAGCTTCCAATTAGACAGTCTTATGCTGGGTTCACACTAAGCGACAGCGACAACGACGTCGCTGTTACGTCACCATTTTCGGTGACGTAACAGCGACCTTGTAAGTCGCTGTTATGATCGCTGCTTAGCTGTCAAACACAGCAGAAGCAGCGATCATAACGTCGCTGTGCTACATGTGCAGAGAGCAGGGAGCCGCGCTTAGCGCTGGCTCCTTGCTCTCCTAGGTACAGTACACATCGGGTTAATTAACCCGATGTGTGCTGCAGCTACATGTCACAGTGCAGAGAGCAGGGAGCCGCGCGCACTACTTAGCGCTGGCTCCTTGCTCTCCTTGCTACAGTATACATCGGGTTAATTAACCCGATGTGTACTGCAGCTACATGTCACAGTGCAGAGAGCAGGGAGCCGCGCGCACTGCTTAGCGCTGGCTCCTTGCTCTCCTTGCTACAGTATACATCGGGTTAATTACCCGATGTGTACTGCAGCCACATGTGCACAGAGCAGGAGCCGGCACTGGCAGCAAGGGCGGAGGCTGGTAACGAAGGTAAATATCGGGTAACCAGGGAAAGGTCTTCCCTTGGTTACCCGATGTTTACGCTGGTTACAGCTTACCGCAGCTGCCAGTGCCGGCTCCTGCTCGCTTCATTTCGTCGCTCTCTCGCTGTCACACACAGCGATGTGTGCGTCACAGCGGGAGAGTGACGACCAAAAAATGAAGCTGGACATTCAGCAACGACCGGCGACCTCACAGCAGGGGCCAGGTCGTTGCTGGATGTCACACACAGCGACAGCGACGGGACGTCGCTGCAACGTTACAGAAAATGGTGACTTAGCAGCGACGTCGTTGTCGTTGTCGCTGTGTGTGACACCAGCTTTAATCTTCATAAGGTAACCCCTTTTATTCCAATTGAACATTAGACCCAAAAATTTAGATCCCCGATCCAAAAATGCATTAGTTTTAAACCAATATTTCAATGCAAAAAAGAAAAAATATATATTTTTTAGAATTTTCCTGCTCTGTTATGTGACTCCATTTCTTGCAGCCGTTACAGAAAATGTGTGTTTTTTGCCAGGGCCATTACAAAAGAAAAAGAGCTTTGCGTTAGGTTAATTGTTTTAACCCCTTAATGATCAGGCCTCTAAGGACCTTAATAATTAACCATTTATTTCTATTTGTGCCTGTACCTTTTTTCAGTAGCTTTTACTGTAATTGTTCATAACAAGCTTGACTTACCGTTTGATATTTCTTTTTAGTGCAACTATAGTTATTGAGCAATTGTTTAACGTTCAATGCTCAAGTAATAATAATAATAATAAATATTATAATAGTCTATATTAAAAAATAAACATATTTGATTTAAACTTGGATTTTTATTCCTAGCTCCTTTTTCATTAAACCAGATATGTATTCAGTGTGAATTTAAAATGTATTTTCTGTGTAAGTGGAAATTGCTTCTTACTTTGATGCTTTATTGCAGCCGAAGCCTCTTCATTTATTTATACAAAGAAAATGTTACAAAGTAAAAGGTTGCAGAGGCCACTTCCCCTAAATGGAGTGACAAGTGAAAACGCCAGCTAATATTTTGATAATGACACAATTACAGGTCTACTATTTCTTCCTCATCTTCTCGTGCTTATGATACTTATCTGTATATATATTCTAGACATAAGTAGTTACATCACCAAAAAAGTATGTTTGCTAAGCCATCAAAGGTTGATAGCTCATATAGCCTAGCTCTCTTCTCTATATTTGTGGACCACAGTGAATTGATGGAATGACCTGGACTTGATCTTTAGGGCAAGGTGTCTGATGGTACCGCTAGATTGATAAATTGATTCAAAACTATTACTATGGTGGAAAAGCAATAGGGTCATAAAAATTGCATCAAGCGGCTAAGTAAATCCTGGTATTTCTTGACAAGTAATGCAAAGGAATCGCAATAGGATCTGGGCATGAGTCTGAATGAGAGAAGCAGAAATGACTTTGAAGAGCTTATCATCTCCGATCTATTCTTTCTGCTAGCAATTCATGTCTGCGCATAGTACCACTTCATTACGGGGAAATAACTGTACACTTCTAGCATATTCCTGGCCTCCCCGCCAGCCCCTGGAGGATCCTTAGCTGGTTAATACCTCATCACATCTTCATTGAACACTTTAATCTGCACTTGTGTGATCAATAGAATCCTAGTGTAAATTAAAAGGACAGTTCCGTGTAATCAAGCCTGTTAATGCTCATTTTGAAAACCATTATTTGTGGAAGGCATTTAGGAGAAAATTACAAAGTGACAAGCTGATGCACTGGGAGATTAGAAGGGAAGGGGCCTTTTTGGTGATTGTGTATAAATAAGTGGCAAAGGGGGGAGGCCATCAGGCTATCTAGCACAAAAAAGAGGGGTGTTAAGTGTGGCCAGCAGGAATATTTGTCTGCCTGCCTGCTTGCTTTCGTGTAAGGAAGAAAATGAAATTTTCCATCGTTCTATTTCTGTGGCAAATTCAATTACTGTGGGGACTTGTTCAAAGCGCTGTAACTTCCAAGAGGCAGAAATTGAAAACCTTGCAGCTAATGAAACGGCAAATAACTAGTAAGTTCAGACAGGGGCCGTCAGTCAGATCAAACAGCTGAGAAGAAATAGCAGCTGGCCCATATTTCTCAAAACCATTGCCTCCGTCTTCACTGGTTTGGACAGTTACGTTTAAAAGGACCCTCGTTTACTATTTTTTACATGAAAGATTAGTGGTATTCTCCAGGTTTACAAGGAGAATTCAATGTCCCGATAACACCATCTACATTAGAATGTCACGCTACCACCACAAATCTTTGACGTCAAGTTTAAAAGGAGAATCAGTCACCTGATATTTCCTAAACCATCTGAGAGCAGCATAATGTATGGGCAGAGACCAGAAGCCCTCATTCCAGCAACCTACCAATTATTGGGTTTCTTGTACTTTTGGTTAACACTGTCTTATCTGCTGCAGCTCTTCCAGTTCTCTGAACTCTGAATACTGAACTCCGCCCACAACACTGATTGACAGCACAATTTAAATGGCCACAGTGAAGAACACGCCGTTCACCCCCGCTATCGGACGCCTCGTCACACGATCTTTGTGAATGGGTTGCAATGGTAGCGATGGGTTATTTGATGACCCCTGTGGCTATCATGATGTATTTCCTGGTAGAGTTGACAGAGCGCCGGCTATCACAGAAATGCTGCATTTCTGCTGATCAGAGCTGCAGAAATGCACAGGCGATCATTCTGCTGATCCATAAAGTCCCCTAGGGGAACTAGTAAAATAAAAAAAATGTAAAAAAAACAGTTTTTCAAAATATGAAGAAATAAAAATACCTAATAGTTCAAATCACCCCCCGTTCGCCCCATTGAAAATAAAACAGTTAAAAAAAGAAAAAATATACACATATTTGGTATCACTGCGTTTAGAAATGCCTGATCAAAATATAAAATCAAATAATCTGGTTGGTACATGGCATAGTGAGAATAAAATGCCAAACACCAAAATTACATTGATTGGTAGGCACAACATTTTTTAAAATGCAATAACAAGCCATCAAAATGTAGTATCTGCACAAAAATTGTATAATTAAAAATGGCAACTCAAGATGCAAAAAATAAGCCATCACTGAGCCCCAGATCTTGAAAAATGAGAACGCTAGAGGTCACAGAAAATTTCGCCAAAAGAGCAGTTCTTTTTTTGGTCACATTTCTGAATTTTTTTTTAACACCTTATAGTAATAGTAAAAGTATACATGTTTGGTATCTATGAACTTGTACTGACCTGAGCCATCACACTGACACATCAGTTTTACCATATAATAAACATGGTAAATAAAATATCCCAATAACAATTGTGCAATTGCATTTTCTTTGCAATTTCACCGTACTTGGAATTTTTATCCCATTTTCCAGTACACTCTATGGTAAAACTCATGGTTTAATTCAAAAGTATAACTTGTTCCACTAAATACATGCCCTCATATGGCAAGATGGCAACTTAAAAAACGTATAGCTCTCAGAAGAAAGGGAGCAAAAAACAAAACCGGAACACGGAAAATCGCCAGGGAGTGAAGGGGTTAATCAATTAACACTGGAGGCAAATATGAGACCATTTTTTTACCATTACCACCAAAAAGAGCAAGGCAGTTTAGAAACACTTTTGTAACTACACAGGGATATTCCAATAATACCACTATATAAAGACCATAACTTGAAAAATAACCATTATTTAAATTCTTTTTCCATAAACCCATAGTGCACAAAAATAAAATAAAGATTGCAATATATATTCTTAGACAAATCTGGTTCTTTCTCCTCCTGGACTAATATGGATAAAATTGATTGAAAAATAAGAGGTGATATTTATACACTTTTGATGCTGAACTTAGTAAAGAAATAAAAAAAATACATTACATAGATTTTTTTTCACAAACACTTATTCTATTGGCTTTTTCTTGCATCATACTTTGACTTCTTTGCATGACATTTGGAGGATGATTTTGGTTATTTTGAATATGGACCTTCCTAAATATTCAGAAGAACTTTTAGGCTCTGCACTAAAGGAAAAGTGCCTCCCAACTCCTGGTACCTGTTTTTTATGGTACAGAAGCAGAGAATAGGAATTCCTTCCATACTCTTCAGAAAATAACGCTCTAGTATATTGCTGTAATGTTTTTGGGCTGATGGAAAAATGTAACATTGAGTACAATGTGAGTGAGTGGAGACTGTTTATAGATTCATCCAAAAAAGTCTGAAAGCTGTTCTCCTGCACAATGATAGACAGTATGCTTCAGTGCCTGTAGGGCATTCTGTGCTATGAGAATTTTGACTTTATTCTCAAAAAACTAAACTACGAGGATCAAGGACGGTCAATATGTGGTGATCTGAAAGTTCTCTCTTTGCTCCTTGGCCAGCAAGGAGTATTCATGTTTTTTATGTCAATGGGACAGCCGAGATAGGACTTGTCACTGGAGTGAAAAATATTGGCTGAGAACATCTCTACAACCTGGGGTCAAGAACATAGTTGCAGAAAGTTTAGTTGATCCTACTTATGTTCTCCTGCCACCACTCCACATAAAGCTTAGACTGATGAAGCAGTTTGTGAAAGTTCTACTGAAAGAAGGACAAACTTTTTGGCACCTGTGAACCAAGGTTCAGAGACTGTACAAAGCAAAACTGAAGGAAGACCTTTTTGGAGGTCCGGATATTCAGAAACTCATGAAGGATGAAGGTTCAAAACAAAATGAAAGCTGTTGAGAAAATGGTTTGGGATTCTTTTAAAGATGTTGTGAAGAAATTTCTAGGTAACATCAAAGATCCAAAATTTAAATCCATCATGGAGAAGATGCTGAAACGTTTCAAAACCTTGGGTTGTCTGATTAAATTTGAAGTTACATTTTTTACATTCCCATTTAGACTACTTTGCTGAAAACATTGGTGCTGTTAGTGAAAAGCAAGGAGAAAAATTTCATCACAATATTAAGGAGATAGAACACCGATACTAAGATAGATGGAATGTGAACATGATGGGGGATTGCTGGATGCTTCACAGAGAAGATCCGCAGACCTTCTATAAGATAAAAAAAAATGTATCAAGAGTAGATTAGAATGAAGCTCAGGCTCGAAACTCGGGGTTCGCGCTTGGAAAATGATGTTAAAATCCCCGTGGTGAGTATCGCACTGTGCTCATGTCTGATTGACTACCTGCATTGTCCGCGCTGCTGGAAGTGTTTGTCTCAAATCAGGCTTTCATTCAGTGTATTAAGATGTTTTGTTCCTGGAGAATACAAAAAAAAAAAACGCCCACTTTGCTCCAGAAATGTTTTGCTATGGTCCTAAAGCAAAACATTTCCGGAGATGGATAGGCAGGGTTTATTTTTTTATTAATTCTCCGTGAACAAAACATCTCATTCCACTGAATGAAAGCCTAATTTGAGACAAACAAACACTTCCAGCAACGCGGACAATGCAGGTAATCACTCAGACACAAACACAACGCGATACCACAGGGATTTTAACGTCATTTTCCAAGCCCTAGCCCAGAGCCTTGAGCATGAGGTTTGCTTATCTCTAAATTCAAGAGAAGCTTTGAAGAGAAAATGAAAAAGTTCAAGAATTAATTTCCAATAAAATTGCAGAATGAATGTTTAATATATTTATATTGTGTATATTCTTGGGTACAACAAAAAATTTTCTTGTTCATCTCGCTTGTACATAATTTCTTGCGTATTTTATGCAAAATCCATATATGATGGTTAAAAATAGAACTTTTTTTTCAGGTTGTATGAAAACAGGAGTAAATCAGTGAATTTGAATCAATTTTCAGAAACCCAAATTTAGCTTATTATTTTTATCACATTCAACTTGTCTGATTTATATGCACGTGTACTTGGTAACTCTCCTAGAACATCTAGGAGGCTCCTAAAAGAAGATGAGACTCCCCGGACTCCAGGAACAGTTGAGATAATGCCCAAGTAGTCTCAAAATTCACTTTGTCACCAAAGGTATTACAATTTTTCGGTTTGAATTCAAATTATGTTCATGTTTTCTTGACTTTTAGTACAGTTTTGTGATGGGCAATATGCTACTGCCATCTTCAGATGTGAAGTTAGGTATAGGCCTTTATAGGTATATAGTAGACTAAAAAATAAATAAATACAGTTTGGTCAAATAAAAAGTTCCATTATTGTTTTTAAGGAGACATGTAGCCAAGTCTTCTATGAGAATATCAGCTTTTTTTTCTTAAATAGGCAAGCAATTTCCATGTATTAAGTTTTACTCTATTACTATGCTGAATTCTACTTTACAGCATCGCTTTATTATACAACCCTGCATTCTGCTAATGACATACATTTACAAGGTAATAATTCAGGAAACAGTTATTTGTACATAAACACATATAGATGCAACCCGTGATATTCTGTGCCAACTTCGTTATGACATAAATATGGCTCTATGTTTTATAATTATGATTTTTTTTTACTATCTTTAACCCGATAAAATGTAATATCTGACCAATTGGGTGGAAGATTAAGGTTAATGGGTTCTAAAATACTGTCAAATCTAAGAGATAATTTCCTAAAGGTTTGAGCTTCTGTAAATGTTTGATAATTATGCATCACAGGAATTAGCCCTGCTGTGAAAATGCTGCACCTCATAGAAATGACTAGCCTGCTGGCCAAAGTGGTGACGTTAGTGGCTCGGTAAGTTGCATTATCCCAGCATGGCAACACACTCCAACCGAGCTGTGCCAGGCTTAGTCTAAAGTAGAGCTAATGGACAATTCTCTTCTTAAAAATTATATTTAGTTTAGTTTTTCATTGGGCATAAAAACTTGTTCTTAAAACTGTTTATTTGTCATGTTTATTTTTATGGAGAAAGCTAAAAGTATTGTGTCCAGGAGAACCATTTGTACACAATTATTTGCCTTTGTGGCAAGGACAATATTCTACATATAAATAGTAGTAATCCCATAGAAGATTGCAGTTTAGTCCAAATAAAAATACAAATGTGGAAAAATCAGAACACTGTTTTCTGATTCCTGAAAGTAATAATCAACAGAGAGAGCGTACCTGAACTTTAATGTTCAGTGGTGGTACCAACACAGTTTTATGTGTGCAAAACAATCAAGCGAGCATCGGTGTGCTCAGGTATGCACGGTACTGAGCCCAGTGTGAGCCGTTTGTAGTGTTTGAATGGCTCTCACTGGGTGTAAAATTAGTGTTATCGACTGTAGTGAAAAAAAAAACTCCTGGAAGTGTTCTGTTTATGGCTGGCTGCATGTGGGAGAGCTTTGGTGGGGGAGGGGGGCACGTACAGCTCTGGGGGGCAAACACAGCTCTGAGGGGAGCCCATACAGGTCTGAAGGGTGGCACATAAAGCTCTGAGGGGGGCACATTCAGATCTGAGGAGGGCACATGCAGATCTGACGGCCCATCCAGCTGTGGTGGGAGACAGGGGGGCAGGTATAGCGCTAGGCCCGGTGTTGCTGCTTGGCGCTGAGGCTCCTCTCTCTTCATCTGTGGTACGGGAGGGCAGCACGCTGGGCAGTAGCTCCGCCCACAGATGAACTTCTATACACATGCCCGCAGCATTCAGCAGTTATCTCTAGGTGCAGATGCTAGGTTTAAAGGGAACCTGTCAGGTCCCAAATGCGTTATAACCTACAAGGAGGAGCATGTGTGACCTAATAACCCCTTCCTACCCATCTCTGTGTTGTAATATTGTATAATATGAAAGTAATAAAAAAAGTTTTATTACTTACATATTCCCTGTGTAATAGCTTAGGGTTTAGTCCCCTGGGCGTCGCATCGCCCCGTGAGCGTTTGCACGCCCTGTGGGCGTGATACTATGGATTTACATGAGCGACATCCCATCTGCTCCTAGAGATCCTGCGCTTGCGCACTTACCATTCCCGCAGTCTTCTTATCCGGATGTTTGCTTGTTGGCTTCAGACACGCACTGCGCATGATGAGAAGACTCTGATCATGCGCAGTGCGCCTCTGAAGCCGACAAGCAAACATCCAGATAAGGAGGCTGAGGAAATGGTAAGCGCGCATGCGTAGTATTCTGAAGGAGCAGATGTAAATCCATGGTATCACGCCCACAGGGTGTGATACTATGGAAAGCATGCAAACGCTCACGGGGCAATGCAATGCCCAGGGGACTAGATCCTATGCTATTTACATAGGGAATATGTAAGTAATAAAATATGTTTTATTACTTTTATATTACACAATATTACACCACAGGGATGGGTAGGAAGGGGTTATTAAGCTACACATGCTCCTACTTGTAGGTTAGAATGCATTTGGGACCTGACAGGTTCCCTTTGAAGTGCTGGCAGCTAGGAAATTGCGGCTGCCAGCCTGAACACTGTGGTCTCTGAAACTCGGGTCAGGAGCCACAACCGCAGAGCGGATCACAACCGCTGATGACGGTGAGTGGGCCAACTCCCACTGTCCAGGGCCCCGTTATTTGCGCCGGGTGTGCCGGGTGCTGACACCGGTCCTAGCTGCTGGTCATACTATGCACACATCTCTGGGTACCATGTAGCGAGGACAGGACAAGATCAACATCTTAGAAAAACCTGCTAAAGGGAATCTGTAATCAGGTTAACACCTAATCTGAGAGCAGCATAATGTTGGGGCAGAGATCCTAATTCCAGCAATATGTCACTTACTGGGCTGCTTACTGTACTTTTGATAAAATCACTGTTTAATCAGCAGTAAATTATCATTAGGACTACTCGGCTTGCTGCCAGGTAGTCCAGCACATTGATGAGCTCTATATAACTGCTAGATCTGCAGCAGAGAAAACATTGATTTTATCAAAATGACAGCAAACAGCTCAGTAAGTCACACATCGCTGCAATTGGGGTCTCTGTCTCTACATTATACTGCTCTCAGATGGGGGAGCAAAAACCTGGTGACAGATTCTCTTTAAATAGATGCTCTCCCATTCTGTAAAGTCCACTGACTGCCCTTGTCCTGCATAGCCTAGGCCTTTTCTACTCTTCCCTCTTCTTAGTAGCATCATCCAGTCCCTCCCATCAAACAGATGTAGTATTGTCAAGATAATATTTTTTCAAAGACATGTTCTTAATCCATTTAGACCAGCAGAAAGTAACTGTGTACTTGTCTCACTCCTCGTCACAGCACCAGCCTCTCTCAGGGTTGTCACCTTAACTTTTTATTTTTTCTGGGTAGCTTATCAAAAAATCATAGACTGACAATATTTTTGTGGACACATTAAAAAACCACAATAAACAATTATGATTATAAGTCGTTCATGACTACAGCCCACAGTTCTCATATGAATACATCAGCTGCATTCACTGTAAACTATAAGATGATGATTAATTATCAAAAAAAAATGGACACCTTACATTTTTTTATGGACAGGGCAAAAAAATGCCCTCTTTGTCCTGGAATTTCTGCATGGTTAGCAACCCTGGCACACCTCCACTTGTTTCTCAAGCCTGTCTGTCTTGCTACGTATCCTAATTACTAGCTACAGCTTTTGGTTCAGGATTGCCGAACCTGTGGAACGATAATTATCCCTCATGCATATTCACTGCTTTCCCCGCCCACCAGCGTCTCTGATTGTCTGTCATTGTACCATGCCCCCACACTCTGAGACAGCGTCTGTGATTGGTTAGAATCATAAACACTGTCAGTGTTCTTATAGTGGTGATAAATAAATAAATAAAATGGTATAGGATCCCCCCTGTATTGATACCAGCACAAATAAAGCAATGGCTAGAGGTTTCAATCCCAGCAGTGTGCTTATCGAACCTGTGTATTGAATAAAAGGAGCCACGTGCAGCTTTTTTATTTTTTTAAATTAAATAAATAAATAATTTTAAAAATGTCAAGCAGTTCCCCCAGTTTTGTTACCTAGCCAAGATAAAGCCTGACAGTTGGGGGCTGGTATTCTCAGGCTGGGGAGACTCATGTTTATTGCCCCCCTAGCCAAAAAATAGTGTATTGCCGCCTCCATTAGATGCAACGATCCTGGCACTTTACCTGGCTCTTTCTGATTGCCCTGGTGAGGTGGCAATCAGGGTAAGAAGGGGTTAATGACAGCTATGAACTGCCACTAAGCCCTGGATTAGTAATCGGTAGGGTTTTTTTCTTTTTTGACTTTGCTGGCGTAAAGATTTGCATGCAGTTTTGTGACAAAACTGCACTCAAAAATTGTAAAAAAAATGTGATTAAAATGCACTGTGTGCACATACCCTTAGTTATTTTTTTTAGCCTTTGGCAGGCAGATCAAATGCGTAATATGCGGTTTAGTGTGAAAGCAGGAACAATGAGGGGTGGGTTAAAAGAAGTCATAAAAGGGGGTTAGTATTAAAACAAGGCTCATTATTAATAGAAGGCAATATTAAAAGCAAGCACGATGTAGGGTAATTTTTAAAAGGAGGCACAAAAGGAGTGATTTTTAAAAGTGGACAAATTGGGCGGGGTCATTATTATAAAGAGGCTAAGTGGGAAATTATTATTATAAACAGGCACAATGGAGGACATTATTATGAGGGAGCATGATAGGGTGGCCATTATAATATTGATTCCTCATTCTAGTTCCCTATAGTAATAAGACACAATGGGGTTTCATTATTATTAGGAAGCACAATCACAGGGACCATTATTATTATCTCGAATCTAGGATCTACTATTATACCCAAGTCCTTTTCCTTGGTGCTATCACGTAGTTCTATTCCTCCCATACTATATATGCTTTTTACATTTTTTTACATTTATTTTACCCATATGTAGGACTTTGCATTTGTCCCTGTTAAACACCATACTGTTCTCCTTGGCCCATTGTTCGGGTATGTCTAGATCAGTTACGGCCCCTGGGTCTGTTGCTCTACGTTCCCCCTCTTCCCCTTCTGCTTCTCGTTTGCGTTGTTCCAGTCGTTTGGGAACATCTTAGCTTCCTGAGTCTAAGTCCCAATTTTGAGCTACTGAGCATGCTCACGGACTTAGTCATTTCTGAGGCTAAGTGTGTACTCTATTTTGAGCATGTCTGCGATGTGGCATTACATGATTGGCCGTGGGTTATGTCCCAGATGATGCGGGAATCACATGATCCTCGGCATGTGACGTGGCATTACATGATTGGCCGAGGGTGACATCACTTCTGTCACTGCTCGTTACTATTGGCCCAGGGTTGTTCCTGTTAATTATCCTCCATCTTGTGGGTGGAGCCAAGTTCATAAAGGGCCCTGGAGCCCGCCTCTCGGTGCTCAGTCGTTACATGTGCTTGTGTGGGAATAGACACTCCATGCGAGTCTGCATAATATACCCGCTTCCCATGCTTTAGGGGAGTCGGTCTAGGTAGGAACCTCTTCCCCTTCGCTCCTGTTTACTCTCTGTGGATAGCATAGAGAGTTCCCTGGCTCCTTATAGTGCAGTTAGCACACGGGGCTTGGACAGGGACTTGCACTTGAGCCATTTCAGAGAAAGCTATTGCTCTCTGTTATCAGTTGTCATATTACACTTCCTTTATGAGCATAATAGAGGTTAGTTCTTAGGTTTGCCTGTGACCATTAGCAGGAGACCTGTGCATTCTCTCCTTACCTAGGAGCATTATTTATGCTTTGTTAATTTACTAGCTTACTTCTGTGAAGTAACAGAGGTATTTCCTATTCATATGGGGTAGTCTGTCTAACTTATTTATTTGCTACCACATATTAGTTTATGCTAATATGGTACTTGCTGTGAGTTAAACAGGGTGTGTCGTACTAGTCCTAGTGTTGCTGTGAAGTAACAGGAACAAGTACTACTTCTGTGGTACAGACACCCTTTTCTGCTGTCACTAGCAGCAGTTGCACGGTGGGCCCTGACTGAATGTTACTCGTAATTAGTTATAATACCAGGCAGCCCCGTAACAAGATCCTTTTGAATACAATCTCTTTCCTCTCTAGTGTTGGCTACTCCTCCTATCTTAGTATCATCTGCAAATTTTATGAGTTTCCCAGTAATTCCATTCTCCAGATCATTTATAAAGATATTAAACAGCATTGGCCCCAGGACAGAGCATGGCGTCAACCCGCTTTTAACTTTCTTTCAGTTTGATGTGGAGCTATTTAGCATTACTCATTGCGCACGATCATTAAGCCAGTTGTGAATCCATCTAACTGATTTTTTGTCAATTCCATACTTGATCATTTTTATGATGTACTAGCTGTACTACCCAGCTTCGCCCGGGTTAATATATATATATATGTATATATATATATATTTATATATATATATATATATATATATATATATATATATATATGTACTATCCGGCTTCCCCGGGTTAATAACTGCTGTTAACAAAATAGAATGTATTAACAAAAATGTATTCTGCACACAAAAACCACAAAACAAATAGAAATGTAATTATTAAAAGGCAAAAACTAAGCTAATAGAAACATTTCACAACATATATTTCAACACCACAGATATTCCACACAGATTTAACTAAATTGGCCAAGTAATGTGCTCCGTCTCTCTCTTTCCAGATCTGTCTCTTTCCCCATCTGTCTCATTCCTCGTTTGTCTCTGTCTGCCTGTTTCCCTGTCTGTCTCTTTCCAGGTCTGCCTCTTTCCAGGTCTTCCTCTTTCCAGGTCTGCCTGTCTCTGTCTCTTTCTTTGTCTGTCTCTATCTCTCTGTTTCTTTCCCCATCTGTCTCTTTCCAGGTCTGTCTGTTTCCCAGGTCTGTCTCTTTCCCCATCTGTCTCCCTGCCTCTTTGTCTGTGTCTTTTCATGTCTGTCTCTTTCCCTGTCTGCCTGTTTTCGTCTCTCTATTTCTCTGTCTCTTTCCCCGTCTGTCTCTATCAAGGTCTGTGTCTTTCCCCATCTATCTTTGTCTTTCTCTCTGGCTGTCTCCTCCTTCCCTGTCTGCCTGTCTCTGTCCTTGTCTGCATGTCTGTCTGTCTCTTTCCCCATCTGTCTCTTTCCCCAGCTGTCTCTTTCCAGGTCTGTCTCTTTCCAGATCTGTCTCTCTCTTTCACCGTTTGTCTCTGTCTGTCTCTTTCACCGTTTGTCTCTGTCTGTCTCTTTCCCTGTCTGTCTCTATCTCTCTGTCTCTTTCCCTGTCTCTCTCTCTCTATCCGTCTCCCCACTGACATCTTATTACCTCACATATAAGCTTCTTATACTATGAATGTCTTTTATTCCTATAGCAACCACTCACAGCTCCTACTAATAACCTGTAGTTCCAGGCTCCATTTACTTTAATGAAGGCATGTTTTTTGGAGAGTAACTGTAAAGCGCGGGGTTAAATTTTCCTGTCAAAACATAGTCTACGACGTTCCCTGGGTCACATGAGGACATGAGGTGTCCGTGCAAAATTTTGTGATTCTAAATGCGACGCTGCGGATACACTTTTCGTTTCACTTTTTCCCCCTTATGTAGATAGGGGCAAAATTGATTGGTAAATTGGAACGCGCAGGATTAAAATTTTGCCTCACAACATAGCCTATGACGCTCTCGGGGTCCAGACGTGTGAGTGTGCAAAATTTTGTGATTGTAAATGCAACGGTGCAGATACACTTTTCGTTTCACTTTTTCCCCATTATGTAGATAGGGGCAAAATTGATTGGTAAATTAGAATGCGCGGGGTTAAAATTTCGCCTCACAACATAGCCTATGATGCTCTTGGGGTCCAGACGTGTGAGCGTGCAAAATTTTGTGGCTGTAGCTATGACGGTGCAGATGCCAATCCCTGAAATACATACACATACACACATACATACCCACATTCAGCTTTATATATTAGATGTGATACTTCATCGAATGCTTTACTGAAGTCAAGGAATACTGTATCAATGGCATTTCCCTGGACCAGCCATTCAGTGACTTTGTTATAGAAGGAAATCAGGTTGGTTTGACAAGATTTATTGGTCATAAAGCCATGCTAGTGTGAAGCCCCGCATGTGCAGTGTCGGTGCATTACCTTCAGGGACTCCACTCAGCTGGATCTTGTCACAGGTAGGAGATCTTCTTCTTGTCGTGACGCCACTCTCAGTATTGCGGCCAGTAGGGACCGCCACTGCAGGTTGAGGGTCGCCTGGGGCTGATGGTGTGTGCAGTTAGTTGGAATAGCCTCCTGAGAGTGAGGCAAGCCCCAGGGCCCGGTGTAGGTGCGTAGTACCACAAGGCGCAGAATGACTCAACACAGGCAGGATGTCTTTCAGGGTTTTTACTCACAATTGATGGCAGGGTGAGTGACCCGGGCGTAGCTGGGATGAACCAAGTGGGAACCAGGTGTCCTTCAGGCTGACTTGTGAGGGTGACTACTAACTCGCCTTCCTTAGCCCTTGGTGGTTTGGGGTAACCCCGACTTTTAGTCCCTATGGGGGTCACCCAGGGAAGATGCTGCAGCCTCTCTCCCCTTCGTTTGCCGTTTGCTTGTCGCCTGGACCAGGCCACTCCAGCTGCTTGCCTCCTGTGACCTATGGGCCCTAACTGTGGCTACGTGGCTGCGGCTTTTGTGGTGTTGTGGCGTGGGCTTTGAGAGCCCCACACCGGCAGGTTTAGCAAAAGAAAGCTGGATCTATCTCCGCTTCGGGATCTGCCGCCCGTTTGGGCCTGGTACTCTCTAGCAGTCTCCTTACTTCCCACTCCGTTGCTCTCTCTCTAGCTGAAGATGGATTTCGGGTAGCACTCCTAGTTGACCGTTCTCCCCCGTCGGTAGCCACTGCGCGGACGCTGTCAGACTACAGCAGCCCAGGGGAAGGGGTCAGCTCTCCTCGGAGCTCCCTGGACTCTGCTCTGAACCGGCTCACATCTGGGACCTTCACTGCTGCTCCTGTCTGAGCTTCACTTTCCTGCTCCTCACTCCTCCACACTCTGCTGCAGACTCTAGACTGTTTACTCCTCCTTCTCTTTTCCCTTTTTGTGCCTGCCTACGCCACCTAGCAACCAGACTCTCTTACCACACCCCTTGAGAGGAGATGGAGGCTTTTGGCCCCCTCCACTATTCCAGTGAAGGTGAAGGCTTTTCCCCCTCCTGGGATCCCCAGGGGTCCTCTCATGGGTACATGTGTGAGACCTGATCACTATGCGCCTGTGTTCCACACCCCGGTCAGCCTTCTGGATTACCTGTGTTGTACTGTCCCCAGCATGGGTGCAGTACTCAGTGGTGCCTGACCAGGTCAGGGGCGCCACATTCCCCCTTAGTTATCACCAGCACGTCCTCGGGCTGCAAGACAACATTTTAAAATGCATAAAACATTAAAACATGTAAAACATTCTTAAAAGCACCAGGTACCATACATCACCACCCTCCACCCACAAGTCCGTTAACCCACCCAAAACCCTCTCACGTTGGCCGCGCCTTCAGCCACTTCTGGCAGGATGTAGAGGCGGCTTTCATGGGCTGGTGGTTTCAGGGTATACCTGGCCTGATGGATCCGCGCCTTCAGCCTCTTCTGGCAGGATGCAGAGGCGGCCTCCACAGTTGGTGCTGACCAGGTACCCTCTTTGTGGTGGAGAGCCAGGCCCCATAAACAGGCATGCTCTCTGGTCGCAGGCGAGCCAAGGCCCTATATACGGACGGGCTCCTCCTGGTTGCAGACGAGCCAAGCCCCTAAACAGGCTGACTCTGGTGGTGGTGGTGCCCTCTGGTGTAACTATTTACACTGCGAGAGTTTGTGGCTATAGCCAGTTCATAGCCTTAAGGTTTATGGTTTTCTCACACAAGTTTATGTGGGCACATACTTGAACTTTTAAAACGTTGCAAAACAAACTTTCCAACTGGTCAAAACTTGCTGTACTTTACTTGAACTTATGCAGACTCCTCTTCACCAGGGCTTGGGCCTGTAGGGCTGCGGCACCTGTTGGTTTCTTGACCTTTTTCCTCATCTGTAGTGGTCTCATCATTAGGTCTTTGGTCTTTTCTTTCTTTATTACTGTCTTTCCTTTCTTCTTTGGGACATGGTACTACATCTAGGGCATACCAGCCTCTTTCGCCTCGATGCAGGGTAAACTGTACGGAGTCTCCCATTTTTAAGTTTCTGCCAGGGTGTCCTCTGGGCAGATGAGCTCTCACATCTCTTCTATTGACGAAGATACCTTCTTTGATACCAGGTGCAACAATGAACCCGTATCCTGACTTTAGGCTGAAGTCCTCCACTACTCCTTTACAAAGGGGTCCTCTGACCTGGGCTTTGGACCTTCTCAGGAACCGTTTTTCTTGTAGGTCTCTGGCCGTGACTTCTCTCTGCTCTGGGGATGGCGGTGCAGGGAAAGACTGGGTTCTACTGCGGCGCTGTATCTTGCGGGTTGGATTCTGCGAGGTGCAGCTTACAAGCT
Organism: Anomaloglossus baeobatrachus; assembly: GCF_048569485.1. NCBI lineage: Eukaryota > Metazoa > Chordata > Amphibia > Anura > Aromobatidae > Anomaloglossus > Anomaloglossus baeobatrachus. The sequence goes on from NC_134353.1 coordinate 331,037,158, forward strand.
CCCAGGTGAGGCTTTGGGGCAGATCTTCCTCAGCAGAAGGTGTCAGGTCTTCCTCGTCCCAGCGGGAATACGGCAGCATCTCTGGCTCGGGGCATGGATCCACTGCTGGTGGCTCCTGAGTCAGCTCCTCAGTTTCCTGGCCTCCTCTCCCCCTTAGTTCTTCTTGGCACTCCTTTGGTGGCAGTGCTGGGGATGGGCTTTCTTCAGCAGGCCCAGGCGGGGGACTCTTTGGCGTGGTTGCTGCAGGGGTTGCTGGAATCCTCTTGGGGGTATGCGGAGGGAGCATGTACTGGTCCACCAACCATTGTGGAAACTTGGCCTCCATGTCAGCCTTTAGCTGCCAGTATGCGGGGTCCTCCCCCAGCGTGGGCTTTCCAGCAGGGACCTCTTTGGACTGGGGAGCGGTGTCTGCTCTGGCCTTGCAGGCCGGGGAAAATGGTGATGCAATCTCTTGGCGGGCCGCGCCTGGCATGGTGGCGGCCTGGTCTTGGCGGGCCGCGCCCTGTATGGCGGCGGCCTGGTCTTGGCGGGCCGCGCCCTGTATGGCGGCGGCCTGGTCTTGGCGGGCCGCGCCCTGTATGGCGGCGGCCTGGTCTTGGCGGGCCGCGCCCTGTATGGCGGCGGCCTGGTCTTGGCGGGCCGCGCCCTGTATGGCGGCGGCCTGGTCTTGGCGGGCCGCGCCCTGTATGGCGGCGGCCTGGTCTTGGCGGGCCGCGCCCTGTATGGCGGCGGCCTGGATCGGCGTCGCAGCTGCGATGGGATCTGTGCAGGCTGGGCTGGGCGTCGCTGCAGGGACCGGGTCTTGGTGGGCCGAGCAGGGCATCGCTGCGGCGGCCGGGGCTTGGCGGGCCGAGCAGGGCATCGCTGCGGCGGCCTGGTCTTGGCGGGCCGAGCAGGGCATCGCTGCGGCGGCCGGGTCTTGGCGGGCCGAGCAGGGCATCGCTGCGGCGGCCGGGTCTTGGCGGGCCGAGCAGGGCATCGCTGCGGCGGCCTGGGCTTGGCGGGCCGCACCTGGCGTGGCTGCGGCCTGGCTCAGCGTCGCCGCGCCGGGCGCCTCTTCAGGGACCGCGGGCGTGGCAGCAGGGGTCGGGGCATCCGGGCCGGCAGGGGTAATACTGGACTCACCCATCGGTGGCAGCATCGGGGTCTGAGTCGTCGCCGTCCGGTCTGGCACTCGTCGTGCGGTTCCCCTCTCATAGGCCTGAACCGCGGCAGCCATCTCCAGAAGTTCCATGCGTTCTTCTCTGATCTGCTCCACGACCCGGGTCTCCAGTCGGTCGCAGAACTGGGCCAGCTCCCGATACCACCAGGCAGCGGAGCCCGGTTCTGGGTTTCTGCGGTCAGACGCCATTTCTTCTGCGCCCTCTTCTGCACGATTTCCCAGCAGTGGACTCGCCGTTGCCTCTAGTAGCAAGCTGTTCAGTTTCCGCTCTGCCTCTTTCAGCAGCTCCTCTCCCAGCAGCAGGCTTCTGGCTCCCTTTCTGTCCCGACGTCTCTGGACGCCTCCGCTCTCTTCACAAGCGAGGTCAGAACTCTGCAGGGGATCTCTGGGTAGCCACACCTCTTCGTGGGCGGTAACTTCTTCCAGCGCGGGCTGCTGTTGTTTTTCAGCGCGCTTTTCATGGTGGCAATATGGTGGCGCTTCCAATTTTTCAAGCGGACCGCCCAGGCACATGGTCACCTGTCTGAACAGGTCTAGTTCTTATCCTGTTCGTGACGCCAGATGTGAAGCCCCGCATGTGCAGTGTCGGTGCATTACCTTCAGGGACTCCACTCAGCTGGATCTTGTCACAGGTAGGAGATCTTCTTCTTGTCGTGACGCCACTCTCAGTATTGCGGCCAGTAGGGACCGCCACTGCAGGTTGAGGGTCGCCTGGGGCTGATGGTGTGTGCAGTTAGTTGGAATAGCCTCCTGAGAGTGAGGCAAGCCCCAGGGCCCGGTGTAGGTGCGTAGTACCACAAGGCGCAGAATGACTCAACACAGGCAGGATGTCTTTCAGGGTTTTTACTCACAATTGATGGCAGGGTGAGTGACCCGGGCGTAGCTGGGATGAACCAAGTGGGAACCAGGTGTCCTTCAGGCTGACTTGTGAGGGTGACTACTAACTCGCCTTCCTTAGCCCTTGGTGGTTTGGGGTAACCCCGACTTTTAGTCCCTATGGGGGTCACCCAGGGAAGATGCTGCAGCCTCTCTCCCCTTCGTTTGCCGTTTGCTTGTCGCCTGGACCAGGCCACTCCAGCTGCTTGCCTCCTGTGACCTATGGGCCCTAACTGTGGCTACGTGGCTGCGGCTTTTGTGGTGTTGTGGCGTGGGCTTTGAGAGCCCCACACCGGCAGGTTTAGCAAAAGAAAGCTGGATCTATCTCCGCTTCGGGATCTGCCGCCCGTTTGGGCCTGGTACTCTCTAGCAGTCTCCTTACTTCCCACTCCGTTGCTCTCTCTCTAGCTGAAGATGGATTTCGGGTAGCACTCCTAGTTGACCGTTCTCCCCCGTCGGTAGCCACTGCGCGGACGCTGTCAGACTACAGCAGCCCAGGGGAAGGGGTCAGCTCTCCTCGGAGCTCCCTGGACTCTGCTCTGAACCGGCTCACATCTGGGACCTTCACTGCTGCTCCTGTCTGAGCTTCACTTTCCTGCTCCTCACTCCTCCACACTCTGCTGCAGACTCTAGACTGTTTACTCCTCCTTCTCTTTTCCCTTTTTGTGCCTGCCTACGCCACCTAGCAACCAGACTCTCTTACCACACCCCTTGAGAGGAGATGGAGGCTTTTGGCCCCCTCCACTATTCCAGTGAAGGTGAAGGCTTTTCCCCCCTCCTGGGATCCCCAGGGGTCCTCTCATGGGTACATGTGTGAGACCTGATCACTATGCGCCTGTGTTCCACACCCCGGTCAGCCTTCTGGATTACCTGTGTTGTACTGTCCCCAGCATGGGTGCAGTACTCAGTGGTGCCTGACCAGGTCAGGGGCGCCACACTAGCTTTGGTTAATTAACGCCTTCCCACCCAAGTACCTAAGTAAATGTTCTTTGACAATTTGCTCAAAGATTTTTCCTGCAATACAGGTCAGGCTTACTGGCCTGTAATTCCCTGGATCCTCCTTTTCCCCTTATTGTACATAGGAACCACATTTTCCCTTTTCCAATCTAGAGGGACCACTCATGTTTCCCATGACGTATTGAATATTATGGCAAGCAGTGTGGCGCCCCTGACCCGGTCAGGCACCACTGAGTATTGCACCCATGCTGGGACAGTACTTCCAGGTAATCCTAAGGGCCAGAATGAGGTGTGTACGCACAGATACATAGCAACCAGTTCTCCCACACCATTAGATGGGACCCTTGGGCAGTCTCTGGAGGGGTCTGGCCTTCAAATCTTGTCAAGGGGTCCTTGACGCAGGGACCCATAAGGGGACAGAGCCTGAAGCCATCTCACTTGGCCCACGCTGCCAGCAAACAGGCCGAACACAGGGGAGAAAAGGCAGTAGCGACTGCCTGGATAGACCTCCATGATATTTCACGTCATGGGGTTATCCGAACACAGAGTGCTAGGAAGGCGAGCTAACAGGTTACCCTCGGACTGGCCCAAAGGAACCCTGGTCTTACCTGGTTAATCACAGCAACGCCTGCATCAGCTCACAACAACATCAGTGTGAGTAAAAACCATTTGAAAGACTTTTGGACTCAGCCTGTGTTATTCCGGGACCCACTACCCTGCTCACCCAAGCGAAGGCTTAAAAAGAAAGGGACTTAGGGTGCCAAATACTATAATAAATAAAGCCCAAATCATATTTCATGCATATAAAAAAAATTTTTTTATTAATGACAAGAAATACACAAGGGTCCTGGGGTAATATGTAAAAATGTCTATAAATATCATGGGATCCGAAAATGAGAAGAAATAAAAGGCACAAAGAATTTCCTTTGAAATGGTAGAAAGGTGATAGACTGTTATAATAGACCTGAATGGGTTCACCTAATAAAGGTGTGGAAGTGCATCCCATAAGGCAAGAGTCATCATATAAAGTGCACAAGTGCTTAGATCAGGGATAAAGATCACTCCAAAAGTGGAGAGCACTGAAACCACATAAAGGGGCACTCACCCATCAGGTAATTGTTAAATGAACGCTCCCCTATGCGTCTTGCTAGGGCTTCATAAGGGTGAAGAAAGGGTAAAGTCTGGAATCGGTGCCTATGCAGACTGTCACAAAAGGGAGTCTATTTATAGAGCTTCAGATAAGATTATGGGATACACATGTGGACGCTTTGTAAGGGGCGCATGCGCTGTCCTGCAGAAGCGTCAGTGAGAGCAGCACTGATGTAAAGACCCACGTCAGTAATGTGGGCGTTATGTAGGGGATGCATGTGCTCTCCTGCTACTAGGTCAGTAAGAGCAGCGCTGATACAGGGACCCACGTCAGAGGTGGAGGCGGGTCCCCATGGTCTGTTCCCCATGGGCCCCTGGGGCCTGCCTCACTCACGGGAGGCTATATCATCTGGCTGCAGACCCCATCAGCCCCAGACACTCGTAAAACCTTGCTGTGGTCATCCACATCTCTGACCGTAAGCCGTGAGTGGCGTTACGACATATAAAATAAAAACTGACATTACCTGTTGCCATATCGAACAAGTCCTGTGGCGTCCCTGAAGAGGATCATCACCCCTGGGGCGTCACCTCTTCTTTTTGGCGTCACGAACAGGATCCTGGACTAGACCTGTTCAGATGGGTGACAGTGTACCTCGGCGGTCCGATTGAAAAATTTGAACTGCCGCCATTTTGAAAGTGCGTGTGATTCAAAAGACTGTAGCTCGTGCAGTAGAAGTAACCGCCCACGGAGAGGAGTGACCATCCCAGAAACCCCAGAGTGCTCTGACCCCGCGAGAGGAGGAGATGGGGGCTGATCTGTCCCCGGACTGCTGGGACGTCCCAGTCCTGTGGGAGGAGAAACGGAAACTAAGGCCAAAACCTGAGGAAAAGCTGATGAGTGAGAGAAGGAGCAAGATGGCGTCGGCAGAGGGTGATCAGAAGGAGCAGGGCTGGTCAAGGCCCATGACGGCAGAGTAGCTGGAAGCGGATGTTGAAAGGATTGCTGACCGCATGGAGGAGCAGCGGAAACGGGATGTAGCCGCCTGGAGACACAGAATGCTGATGGTGATTATAAAACTTGGATAGAGCCTTTACTCTTACCTGTGAGGGTTTCCCAATGAATGTCTGGGTAGTTGAAATCTCCCATGATCACTATTTCATGTTATTTTGAGAATGTGGCAACTTGATATGAAAAAATCTCATCCATATCCTGTGTTTGACCTGGTGATCTATAATAAACACCTATTATGATGTCCTTCTGGTTATTTACTCCATGAATTCTTAACCAAATATGTTCTAATAGATTCTCATTCTCTGAAACTAATTTCTGTGGAGATGTGATCTTTTTTACATACAATGCAACTCCTCCTCCTCTTTTGTTTGTTCTATTCTTTTTGAATAAGTTGTATCCTTCCACCTGTATGTTCCAGTTGTGTGTGTCACTCCACCAGGTTTCTGTGATGCCGATGACATCATAATTTTCCCTCTGTATTACCAGCTTTAGTTCTCCTTGTTTGTTTCCCATGCTTTGTGCATTTGTGTAAAAACATTTTAGTTTGTACTCTGTTGCTCCCCTTTTCTTAGATTTTCTTCTGCGCATCCTCTCCTCTGTCCTCTTTAGCACAGGACACACTGTGTTTTGCTGTGTATAGTACAAGTGATCGGATGATCATACGTTCCAAGTCTCCTTGGGTGACTAGTAAATATGATAAACAGTGAAAAAGGCGAAAAGAAAATGTTCTACAAACTATGAAAAAAAAAAGTTAAAACCACCCATTTTCTCTCCATTATCCTCTTAATGACTTCCAATAGGACTTAAAACTGAGCTGAGAAATAAGTGAATAGCACTCCCCAATGGGTGAAAATGCAGCAGCTGTTAACTGTCACTTTAGCTGCCACCCTGCTGTGTCAGTCACAATCAGTGTTGGTGTGGCGCCCCAGGACCTGGTCGCCACAACAGCATTGCCCCTCCAAAGGGTTAATGCTGAGCCTGGAGGTAATTGGGGGAATCATTGGCCAGTAAGTTCAACATCCAACGCAGTTTCTCCCTCAGGCCAGCAGGGGGAGCTCTGAACCTGGAGTTCCAGGGAGCATTCCTTAAGTCTGACCTGAGGGAGGAGTTAGTGGTCAGTCTGTGGAAAGAAAGCAGATAGAGCAGACGCAGAGTAGTGGTGTCCTGCGGACTGGGTCCTGGAGCTGGAATAGCTTGGCCCAGTGAAGCAGGAAGAGCAGAGAGGGACAGAAGAGACTCGGACATCGGAGTCTGTGGCCACCAGGGCCTAAAATATTCCCTGGTAACCGAATCCGAAGGGCAGGAGAGCTGCAAGCACCTGGCCCATAAAACAGCCCGAAGGTACAGCTGCATCACCAGGGCCCGGTGTGGACTCCAGCAGAGAAGCACCAGAGAGGGCCTGCGCAGCCTACCACACAGGGAGAGTGACGTACCACCGGTCCCAGCAGCAAGAGGGCCATTGCTAATCCAGAGAGCAGGGTCCTATAACAGTAAAGAAAGAACAGGAGTAGGCCTCATACTCATCTGGCCAAAAAGATACCTCAGTTACTTTCAGGCCGGCCGGAGCCCTCAACCACCTGTAACGGTCTCCCAGGACTAACCGTTTGCAAAGTAAAAGAGGAGAAGGTAAAGAGACTGTTGTTTGTGTCTGGTCCTTTCACCACCTGTCGGCCCTGCACTACACCTCAACTGCATAGACACATACAAGCACCAACTGTGCCCTTGGGTCCAGCTCCACCTATGGGGAGCAGTACCACCATTGGTGCCATTCCATTCCATCGGAGGCCCCATACAGCAGCGGCGGCTTAATAGCCGCAAACCACAGGTGGCGTCACGACAAATATACACTTTAATTGACACCCACCAGGGTCACAGAGTCGGGCTCCGCCACCACTGACGACCCCCGGACTAGTCCGGCCCGGCACTGGGTGTCCCATAGCCCTGGGGTGGGCGAGTCAACTTTGGCATCACAAACAGGATTTCGTGCCCGGTTCCACCGGGTACTGTGCGCCTGCAGAAACTGTGCTTAAAAGACTGTGTTACTGTTTGAAAACCGCCGCCGCCATTAGCCTCGCTGAGCGCAGGAAGAAGGGGGGCATGCCCGAAAAAGAGCGCGAAGGGAGCGCGCCATCAGAGCAGAGCGCTGTTAACCCCGCGCGACCCAGAAGGGAATTTGAAAAGAAAGCGGAGCCTGGTAAGGTCCACTAAGGGGGAGGAAGATGTCCGATTCAGAGGGAGAACAGGTGGCTGTGATAGCTCAAGACGCAGCAGCACCGGCCAATGTAATCCCAGTCGCCGTCGCCCCCGCTGTAGCGCCGGTAATGCCGATCACAATGCCGTACATTCCAGGAGCAGAATGTCTGCCGAAGAACTCCAGGGAGTGACATACCCTGAGCGACTACAGAGAAAGGCTGCACAGCTTGTTTAGAGTGTATCTTCTGACTGAGAGCCAGAAGGTGGGCATATTAATGGGGCAGCTAGCCGGCGCGGCCCAGCATGAAGTGAAGTCCTGGCCTGATACAGATAAAGGGGTCAAGAGACAGAAGATTGGGATACAGAGCGACAACAGCAGTACCGCAAAGTCCAGGAATGCGTAGAAAAGAGCCTGCCCCAAGCAAGAACGAGGCAAGAACAGAACTACAATCAAACAGCCCCAGCAACTCCCTTAACGCCTGGAGAACAGGTCCTCAAGAAGAAGCGGAGAACACACAAACTAGATGATCAGTGGGAGAATGAACCCTACACCATTATTCCCTCCAATTTTGATAACAGTAAAGTGTGTCTCATAAGCAAAGATGAAGGAAAGACCTATCAAGCAGTTTCTAGAGACCGCCTGAAAGTGTGCCCTGAACAGTGCAACATCCAAAAAGAAGTAGAAGAAGTACAAGAAAGTCCCCAAATTCAAGAAAAAGAGGAAGAGATGATCCAAACAATCCTTGGAAAATTCCCCAAAACTTGGACCCGAATAAATAATGCTATAGTAGTACCAGTCTTGACGTTCCCGCAGTTGGTCGAGCCAGAAACAGAAGAGGTTCCAGATCCACCTAAGGAACTGTCCGCCCCAACACAAGATGACACGCCAGCAGTGGAACAGGAGAATCAATCCCCTGTCAGTGGTGAACCTGTCGTACCCTTGGCGACTCTGAGACCATGTAGGCAATCATCACGCATACCTATCAGGGTTAGGCCTACCTGTAGCACTGAGGTAGCAGATACTCCAAGTAGTCAGGGACAAACACCAGGGCTACGCAGGTCCCAACGTAGCACTCGGGGACAGCCCCCTCCAAGGTATAGAGTAAAAAGAAAAGTACCTATTAGAATGTATATAGTTATTTAAAATGTTGTGTATAAAATGTTTTTTATTTAAATGATTGAGTATATGGACAACTGGGTCACTGGACTATGAGTGGCTAACACTTTAATTGTTCATGGTTAGCACCAGTGTGCTCAGCACTAGAGTTGAGCGCGGTTTGCGGTTCGAGTGATTTTGGGGGGTGTTCTAGATCGAACTAGAACTCGAGTTTTTTGCTAAAGTTTGATAGTTCTAGTTACGTTCGAGAACAGTTCTAGCAGCAAAAAGCAGGGCTTTTTTCAGCTACAGTGTGCAGGAGCCATTGCTGGCAGCCTGCCAGAAGCTGGTAACCAAGATAAACATCGGGTATCCAAGCAAAGCGCTTTGGTTAGTAACCCGATATTTATCCTAGTTACGTGTGCAGGAAGCCGACACTTCCCCGCTCAGCTCGCTCCGCCCCCTCCTGCATGCGGCATGTACACATACATACACACACACACACACACACACTCACACACACCTGTCCCCAGCCATGCAGTCCACGACACTGACGTCCTCAGCGCCACATGACCCCGCTAGGCTCCACCCACTTCGCACTCCGCTGCCAGCACACATGGCTCCGCCCACCTGGCACTCTCCACACATGGTCCCACTAGGCTCCGCCCACCTGACATTCTGCACACATGGTCTCGCTAGGCTCCGCCCACCTGGCACTCTGCACACATTACCCTGCTAGGCTCCGCCCACCTGGCACTCTGCACACATGGCACTGCTAGGCTACGCCCACCTGGCACTCTGCACACATTACCCCGCTAGGCTTCACCCACCTGGCACTCTGCACACATTACCACGCTAGGCTCCGCCCACCTGGCACTCTGCACACATGGTCCCACTAGGCTCCACCCACCTGAAACTCTGCACACATGGTCACGCTTGGTTCCGCCCACCTGGCACTCTGCACACATGGTCCCGCTTGGTTCCGCCCACCTGGCACTCTGCACACATTACCCCGCTAGGCTCCGCCCACCTGGCACTCTGCACACATGGTCCCGCTAGGCTCCGCCCACCTGACACTCTGCACACATGGTCCCGCTAGGCTCCGCCCACCTGGCACTCTGCACACATTACCCCGCTAGGCTCCGCCCACCTGGAACTCTGCACACATGGCACTGCTAGGCTCCGCCCACCTGGCACTCTGCACACATTACCCCGCTAGGCTGCGCCCACCTGGCACTCTGCACACATGGTCCCGCTAGGCTCCGCCCACCTGGCACTCTGCACACATTACCCCACTAGGCTCCGCCCACCTGGCACTCTGCCCACATGGCACTGCTAGGCTCCGCCCACCTGGCACTCAGCACGCATTACCACGCTAGGCTCCGCCCACCTGGCACTCTGCACACATGGTCCCGCTAGACTCCGCCCACCTGACACTCTGCACACATGGTCCCGCTAGGCTCCGCCCACCTGATACTCTGCACACATGGTCCTGCTAGGCTCCGCCCACCTGACACTCTGCACACATGGTCCCGCTAGGCTCCGCCCACCTGACACTCTGCACACATGGTCCCGCTAGGCTCCGCCCACCTGGCACTCTGCACACATTACCCCACTAGGCTCCGCCCACCTGGCACTCTGCCCACATGGCACTGCTAGGCTCCGCCCACCTGGCACTCAGCACGCATTACCACGCTAGGCTCCGCCCACCTGGCACTCTGCACACATGGTCCCGCTAGACTCCGCCCACCTGACACTCTGCACACATGGTCCCGCTAGGCTCCGCCCACCTGACACTCTGCACACATGGTCCCGCTAGGCTCCACCCACCTGGCAATCTGCACACATTACCCCGCTAGGCTCCGCCCACCTGGCACTTTGCACACATGGCACTGCTAGGCTCCGCCCACCTGGAACTCTGCACACATTACCCCGCTAGGCTCCGCCCACCTGGCATTCTGCACACATTACCCCGCTAGGCTCCGCCCACCTGGCACTCTGCACACATGGTCCCGTTCGGCTTACCTGCGGTGATGAAGTCCCGACCTCAGCGCTGTCACTGTCCTCCATGGCCGCCGCTTGTCACATCACCTTCTCTCGCTTCCGACCCGAGACTGACTAGCGGTGACGTCACGGGCCGCTAGCGATACTTGGCTGTGAAGATGATTGAAGTCAGTGTGCAGGAGATCAGCGCAGGTAATGTACATCGCTGACAGCAGCACTTGTCATCCCCTGCAGTGACCTGGGCTGACCTATTGATGTTAGCTCAGGTCACTGCACTGCTCTCCCAGCCAATGGGGAACATCCTGCTCTTCATTGACTGGGACAGTGTGGATCGTCATGGCAACCCTTTGGATTACACCAGACCTGGATTTGTTTTTCTTTCTAATAAATTGGTTAAAGAGGGAATGTATTGGGGAGTGTTTTTTCAAATAAAAATGTGTTTGTCGTCTATTTTTTTTTATTACTGACTGGGTTGGTGATGTCGGGTATCTGATAGACGCCTGACCTCACCAACCCCAGGGCTTGATGCCAGGTGACATTACACATCTGGTATTAACCCCATATATTACCCCGTTTGCTACCGCACCAGGGCACGGGATGAGCTGGTGCGAAGCACCAGGATTGTCGCATCTAATGGATGCGCCACTTCTGGGGAGGCTGAGGCCTGCTATTTTTAGGCTGGGGAGAGTCCAATAACCATGGAATTCCCTAGTCTGAGAATATCAGACCCCAGCTGTCTGCTTTACCTTGGCTGGTGATCCAATTTTGGGGGGACCCCTACTTGTTGTTTTTTTTTTAATTATTTATTTAATTTAAAATAACAGCGTGGGGTGGCTCAGTTTTGGATTACCGGCCAAGGTGAAGCTGCCAGCTGTGGTCTGCAGGCTGCAGCCGTCTGCTTTACCCTAGCTGGCTACAAAAATAAAGGGAACCCTACGTCATTTTTTTTTATCATTTTTTTTGGCTAAATACAAAGCTAAGCACCCCTTAGTGCCACATGAAAGGCACCAAAGGGTGCACAATTACAAAATGCAGGAGAGTGGGAAATTATGTGTCTTTCTGCCATTATAATGACAGAAAACACTGATATGAAGTGTACAAGCACAAGAAAATCACCAGAGAGCTCTACGCTGTGAAAAGCAGTAGAAAATGGCACTGGAGTGAACATGTGACCGCCTCATGTAGGTTGAAGCTATGGATCCTGGGTAAATTTATGTATTTTCCCTCCTTCAGTTTTTTTGCAGTACGCAAAAAAAACGGAAGGCACACGGATGACAAACAGATGACATACGGACCATCTACGGAACGGAAACGGATGCCACATGGATGCACCAGTGAAAAAAATGGACTGTTTTTTGCAGACTGCAAAAATGGATCGGTCGTGTTAATGTAGCCTTATTCTGATCTGCCGTTTATAAACAGCAGGCAGAAATACGTGAATAGCGCCCCCCAGCGTCAGAAAATCTCTGTGGTTTCAGGCGTAGCTGAGACCCTGGAGATCCTGATTCAGGACGGTTTTTCCGGTCCCCGCTCACGTAATCACAGGTATACACCGTACACCGATGATCACGTTACAGTAAATGACAGTGTCGGTAAAAAATTATTTATCTCCCATCTGGCATGAACAAACATGATAAATCTCCTACCCGGTCCCCTGGTGTTGCCAAAGTGCCCCCCCTGATGCCCCCCAGAATTCCAAGATGGCCGCGCGCACAGCAGCGCGCCGGCCGCATTCTGCCCTACTCCTCTGATTTCTGTCGCATGTGCCATGACACATGCGACAGAAAACTACTCCCCAGGCCCTGCCAGGTCATCCCCTATAACCCCACCGGTGTTTCCCGGTGTCCCACGGTACCTGTGCAGCGTTGATCCCCCGCGGCCCTCTCCTTCACAATAGACGCTGCCGCATGCACAGAGCGGCTGTCAGCTCAAGTTCCTGTGTTCAGACACAGTGAGTGGTGGTTATGCATCTGTAAGCTAAATGGGCAGCACAGTGGCTCAGTGGTTAGCACTGCAGTCTTGCAGCGCTGAAGTCGTGGGTTCAATTCCCACCAAGCACACCATCTGCAAGGAGTTTGTATGTTCTCCCCGTGTTTGCGTGGGTTTCCTCCGGTTTCTTCCCACACTCCAAAGACATACAGATAGGGAATTTAGATTGTGAGCCCCAATGGGGACAGTGTTCGCAATGTATGCAAAGCGCTATGGAATTAATAGCGCTAAATAAATGAATAAATTATTATTATTACTGCAATGGCTCATGAGGTAAGGAACATAGTTGATCAGGAGAGCTATATACTACATTTCCAAATGTAGGCATTTGATTTTATAGTTGTGTGTCCAGCCGGGTACAACTAGGCAGCTGGGGATTGGAATCCACAGCACAGGTTAGCCTGAGGTTTCTGGGCCCCTCTGCTGCGAATTGCAGTCCGCAGCCGCCCCAGAAAATGGCGCTCTCATAGAAGCGCCATCATCTGGCGCTGTATCCAACTCTTCCAACAGCCCTGGAGCCGGGTGGCTTGTTGGGTAATCATGAGTTAATACTGGCTTTGTTTTACTAGCCAGTATTAAGCCAGAGATTCTTAATGTCAGGCACATTTGACCCGGCCATTAAGAATCTCCAATAGAGGGTTAAAAAAAACACCACACAGAGAAAAAATATTTTAATAGAAACAAATACACAGACACATTAGAGACTCCATCTTTATTACCCCCTGTCACCCCTCCACGATCCTGCTCTTCTGTCTTCTTTCCCCTTCAACACATGCAGCTCTGCTCCATCAGACAGCACAGCTGCATGGGGGAAGACGCTGTGCTCCGAGCAGAAATCACTCTGTGAGAGTGACCACAGGCTCCCGGCTGTAAGTGGTGGCACGGGTTGCCATAGCAACGCTGCTCCGATCACGTGATTCCGGTGCCGCTGCGTGCTGGTAGCGGGACGTCCCCCTCACCGCTACCAAGCGCGTTGCTATGGCAACGGTGATCTCCGTGATTGACCAGCTGTGTCAGCCGGTCAGGAGCCGGCTTCTGCGGACACTGGTAACTACGGTAAACATCGGGTAACCCAGAAGCCCTTTCCTTGGTAACCCGATGTTTAACATAGTTACAAGCGTCCGCCACTCTCACGCTGCCAGTGCCAGCCCCCTGCACACATAGCCAGACTACACATCGGGTTAAATTAACCCGCTGTGTACTGTAACTAGGAGTGCAAGGAGCCAGCGCTAAGCGGTGTGCGCTGGTAACCAAGGTAAATATCGGGTTGGTTACCCAATATTTACCTTAGTTACAAAGCGCAGCATCGCATCCACGTGTGCTGCTGGCTGGGGGCTGTGGTCACTGGTTACTGGTGAGATCTGCCTGTGTGACAGCTCACCAGCAACCCGTGCAGCGACGCTCCAGCGATCCCTGCCAGGTCAGGTTGCTGGTGGGATCGCTGTAGCGTCGCTTAGTGTGATGGTACCTTAAGGGAACGGGGAAGCAGAGCGGGGAGTCGAGCTAGAGCATGGGCCGGTACACGGCGATACACAAATGTGCACCGTGTAACAGAGAGATGCAATGACAGGTCCTACATGACGCGTCATAGTCATGTGACCAGTTTGTAGCCAATGAGATAACAGGCACATGACTGGTCACATGGCTATTTTTCACGTCACGATAGGTCCTGCATTACTGCTGGCAGTGCTGGTTACCGGGAGGATTCAGCGATCATTGGATGGAATAGCGACAGGAGACAGAGTGCAGGAGGGATCGCGGGGACCGGAAAGTGTTATGGCAATGTTTATTAACTGTATGTGTACACTTATAATGTGTTTTTATGTGTTTGTGATTGCCTCCTATTGTTTCCTATGCGGTTCGAGTTCGGTTCGTCGAACGTTCGCCGAACCGAACTCTAAGGAAACGCCCGTTCGGCAAACCGAACTCAAGCCAAACCGCGACCGGTTCGCTCATCTCTACTCAGCACCCCTGAAGAAAAACCCGTCCGGCGTGCATAGAGTGGGGTCATCAATGCTCTGACGCACGCCCAGAGCCTACGTTGGGGGTTTTATCGCGGCGGGTCCCCCATGGAGCAGTGTATTGGACACCCGGCAGGGAGCCACACTAGACTCTTATATAGTTTTATTTAAGTTTGTAACGTTTAAGAAAATGTGCCTCCCATAATGGGATGAAATGTTCTATCATGTTATGTTTTATTTTTTTCAGTCCGGGAGAACTGAGTTTAACTAAGGGGGAGTGTGGCGCCACAGGACCTGGTCGCCACAACAGCATTACCCCTCCAAAGGGTTAATGCTGAGCCTGGAGGTAATTGGGGGAATCATTGGTCAGTAAATTCAACATTCAACGCAGTTTCTCCCTCAGGCCAGCAGGGGGAGCTCTGAACCTGGAGTTCCAGGGAGCATTCCTTAAGTCTGACCTGAGGGAGGAGTTAGTGGTCAGTCTGTGGAAAGAAAGCAGAGAGAGCAGACGCAGAGTAGTGCTGTCCTGCGGACTGGGGCCTGGAGCTGGAATAGCTTGGCCCAGTGAAGCAGGAAGAGCAGAGAGGGACAGAAGAGACTCGGACATCGGAGTCTGTGGCCACCAGGGCCTAAAATATTCCCTGGTAGCCGAATCTGAAGGGCAGGAGAGCTGCAAGCACCTGGCCCATAAACAGCCCGAAGGTACAGCTGCATCACCAGGGCCCGGTGTGGACTCCAGCAGAGAAGCACCACAGAGGGCCTGCGCAGCCTACCACACAGGGAGAGGGACGTACCACCGGTCCCAGCAGCAAGAGGGCCATTGCTAATCCAGAGAGCAGGGTCCTATAACAGTAAAGAAAGTACAGGAGTAGGCCTCATACTCATCTGGCGAAAAAGATACCTCAGTTACTTTCAGGCCGGCCGGAGCCCTCAACCACCTGTAACGGTCTCCCAGGACTAACCGTTTGCAAAGTAAAAGAGGAGAAGGTAAAGAGACTGTTGTTTGTGTCTGGTCCTTTCACCGCCTGTCGGCCCTGCACTACACCTCAACTGCATAGACACATACAAGCACCAACTGTGCCCCGGGGTCCAGCTCCACCTGTGGGGAGCAGTACCACCATTGCTGCCATTCCATCACCCCGGAGGCCCCATACAGCAGCGGCGGCTTAATAGCTGCAAACCACAGGTGGCGTCACGACAAATATACACTTTAATTGACACCCACCAGGGTCACGGAGTCGGGCTCCGCCACCACTGACGACCCCCGGACTAGTCCGGCCCGGCACCGGGTGTCCCATAGCCCTGGGGTGGGCGAGTCATTGGCACTGACCATGGACGTTTAACCCCTTAGATGCTACTGCTAATAGTAACTACATTTAGATGATTAACAGAGTGTAAGGTCTCCCTCTTTAACCCCATCCACACACTCACAGCGGGGCACTCAGCTGTGAGAAGCAGTGATATCAGTTAAGCCTGCTTTACACGTTGCAATTTCGCATACGATAACGTATGCGATTTGCAACGCCCCATCGTATGTGTGGCACGTTCAATTTGTTGAACGTGCCGCACATACGAGTAACCCCCCGTCACACATACTTACCTTCCATACAACCTCGATGTGGGCGGCGAACGTCCACTTCCTGGAGTGGGAGGGACGTTTGGCGTCACATCGACGTCACATGGCAGCCGGCCAATAGAAGCGAAGGGGCGGAGCTGAGCGGGACGTAAACATCCCGCCCACCTCCTTCTTTCCGCATTGTGGGCCGGGAGCCGCAGGACGTGGGTAAGATCTGTTAATCGTTCCCGGGGTGTCACACACTACAATGTGCGCTACCCCAGGTACAATGAACAATCTGACGTGCAATTCTAGAGAAAGGTACGATGTGTATGCGATGAACGTTTTAACATTCAATCGCAATAGCACGTACCTGTCACACACTGCAATATACCTTACAATGCCGGATGTGCGTCACTTACGACGTGACCCCGCCGACACATTGTAAGATACATTGCAGCGTGTAAAGCGGGCTTTAGATCAATGAAGTTCACAGCCAGGTTCCCATGGTACCACATAGGACCATCGGTGAAACTGCTACCGGATTGCCGGACTTCCAAATTGAAGGCACTGTAGTCTGGCAATCCAGCAGTCAGGTCACCGGAGGTCACATTCATTCACTCCACCGCTGCCCTCAGTTAACTCACTTAAACCGCTGCTGGATTGCTGGACAGCTGTGTGGCCGTGTCCTGCAATACGAGAGTCTAGCAGCAGGTTCAACTGAGTTCACTGTCATAGACACCTCTCCATTACCAAGCCAGGGCTTGATCGCAGCTGTGATTTTTGACAAATGAAAGCTGACATCAACCCCATATATTGCCCTGATTGCCACTGCGCCAGGGCAATAGGAATGAGCCATATAAAGCACCCCAATTGGCACATCTAACATTGACTGGATTAATGATGTTATTCAAGTAGTAGGGGTTTGTCACTATACCCTTCACAAAGTGAAGGGCAGTTCTATATTGACTAGACACACCTGCCTACACTGTAACACCACCAGTACCAAAGGCTCATCTGGTGACAACAGTGTCTGTTGCAAAATGCTCTAATTGATTTCTACATCATATTGGTGGCCCTCATTTCTTCTCAGCGTGGATCAACTTTCATCAGTGAACAGCACTGAGGACTAAGATGATGACAACTGTCCCTGGTGGTGTGGACAAGTACCCTTGCAAGTCGTCTAGCATGGAGACCATGCTGATGTAAATGGGTTTGAATCATCTTACATGACATTTTACTGCCTTCATAAGTGTCCCTGGAGTTATGTAGCTAGCATTCATCATCCGGTTCCAAGTGGCATTATTCACAATGAAAAGGTTATCAGTGTGGAATGTAACCAAAGGATGTCTATTTCTTTCCTTTCTGTGACGCTTCTCTGTATCTCTGTTGCAACCTGCTGATGACACTCTGTGACACTCTAAGCTCAGTGACCACTTTGTCTGAGAACATCCTGCTTGAAGGGCAATAATGAGGTATTGTTGATCAATTGTTAAGTGTTGTCTTGGTCTCATTATGTCAAAATGTGAACAGCATGGTGAGGAGGACTCTTTAAATACCAATTCTTATTGAACCCCGACATTTTTGGGTCGATTCATGAACCAAATACCTAATGTGAACTTTACCTTTAAGTTCCTTGTTAGAAGACATCAAGTTGTGCACAAAGTACGAAAACATTGAACAGTTGCACAATTGGACATGTGCATTCAAAAGTTTATAGAAGATCACATTAAGTTCACCTGAAAAGATTAGAGTTAATTTTAGGATCATCCTGAAATTTCAAGGAAAAGCCGAATATCCCTAACCTTTTGTGAGTAGTGTATGTGGAGGGGTGCTGTTTTTAAAATGATATCACTTTTGTGGCTTTTCCAATACATAGAACACCCAACATCAATTTAAAGCTGAATAGGTTCCTAAAAATGTTTTTGTAAATTTCCTTGAAAAGAAGAAAAATTACTGCTACCATTTTAAAGCTTCTAACATCCTAACCAAATAAAAGAACATTTTACAGATAGTGCTGATGTAGAACAAACATGAGGTAAATGTCATTTGTTAACTATTTTGCGTGGTTTGACTACCTGAATTAAAGGAATTATCATTCCAAGTTTGAAAATTACAAATTTTTAGACATTTTTGTCAAATTTCTAATATTTTTATAAATGAATGTAAAAAAATTACCATTTTTACAAAGTATAATGTGTCACAAAAAAATAATTTCAAAATCATTGGATATGTTGAAACATTGCAGAGTTGTTGTCACCCAGTGACATGTCAGATTTGAAAAATTTAGCCTAGTCACTAAGGGGTTAAAAATAAAGAAAGGAAAAACAAATACATGTTTGGTATTGCTACATTCACAAAAGTTCGACTTTGCAAAATATAAAATTAATCAACCCGATTGGTAAATGGCATAACAAGAAAAAAAAATCGAAACCCCAGAATTATGTTTTTTTGGTTGCTGCAATATTGCAAAAAATAAAATAAGGGACTCTCAAAACATTATATCTATACCAAAACAACAATCAAAATGTTGTCTTGCGGTACAAAAAGCTCTTGCACAGCTCCATCGACCAAAAATTTAAAATGTTATGGGTCTAGGAAAATGGCAACATAAGCTAAATTCTTTTTTTTAACCAATTTCAGCAAAATAATAAAGTTATGGCTGTTAGAAGAAGTAAAAAAGCAAAAATGGAAAATAGCTATTTCAGGGTATGGGTGAAATAAAAAAAGTTTCTGTAAACTTCTATGTCAACCTACAGCTTAATATTGTTTAAAGGTAACCTGTCCCCTCCAGAAATGCTATATACCTGCAGATATAGTAATCTGTATTTAAATAGTTCTTAAATCCTGCCATGCTGCTTGATTAGAGCAGTGGCTACAGGGAGAAAATAAAGTTATATTTTCCCTGCATCCATATGCTACTGATTCCGATTGTCAACAAATGTAAAGGGGAAATAATACATATACTTATAAAAAGTTAAAATAAGTACATTTTAAAGGAAGAAGTTCACATATTTCAAAACTTATTTTATTTATATTTTAGGCTACAGAAGCCAGCAAAGCTTCAAAACTGTTAAACTGTATATATTGCACTTTAAACTAACCTTGACATGCTATATACCCACCATTAAATATTACTGTAACAATAAGGTCCATTTTTCTGCACTGTGGGGATTTTCTTTAATAATGTAACAGTAAATATTAAGAGCTCCTCAGTTTCCGTATCAGATTCCATTTACTGGCTGCTTATAAATAAGAATTAAAACTCACAAAATCTATTAGGCCACTGCCATCAAATTATTGATGAGACCATTAGGTATGTCCTTTAGTGTGACCCACTACTCGTCAGTTTAATAACACAGATCAGGTTGTAGCTAGCATTTACTGAGGAAATCACAGAAAATCCTATTTCAATGAATTCTATATAAAATGCTTGAATAAGTACAATGGCAGCATTTTATTTTCAGTGAAAAGTGCATTTACAGTTGCATGTCTAGGTTATCTCATGTTGTGTACCAATGCCATCTCAGCAGACTCTCATTTTGGTCAAATTGTATCATGGACAAAGAAGCAAATTATTTGTTGTTCAATTACTGAACTGGGTAATTATTGGGAAAGAGTTGACATTTATTGATTATCAACCCATGTAAAAGGCCCAATGGTCTGCATTTTCTTCAGCTTAATAATGCCCACAATTTCCCCTAAAGCAATGCAATCTGCATCATCAGATCTAAAAGAGCATATAGCCTGAGTCTTGAATTGGAATGAAAATAGAGGTACAGTGGAACCTTGGATTACGAGCATAATTGGTTTCGGGAGTCTGCTCTTAAACCAAATTACTCTTATATCAAAACAAATTTTCCCATTGGAAGTACAGTGGGACCTTGGTTTAAGAGTAACTTGGTTTGAGAGCGTTTTGCAAAACAAGAAAAGCTTTTTACAAATTTGTAACTTGGTTTAAGAGAAATGCTTTGCAAGAAGAGCAAATACTCACTGTGTTCTATCCTTTCACCGTGCTCTGGCCCACTCTGGAATTACGTTTCTGTACATATGTACTGTATACAGTATACCATTGCACAGTACAGTATATACTATATAGCATGTCTGTCAATTTGCATTTGTTGATATAGTATTGTACTCTCTTTTGGCTAACCAGTACAGCACATTACTTGTACTGTACCTCCCGCACACCAACAATTGTATTGTAAGCTAAAGTGCAGTTTAATTTGTTTTTATGTTTTTTTACTGTACTGTACAGTATTTTGTATTAGTGTACTATAATAATTTTATATGAATACAGCACATGATTTTGGATTCCTGTAATATGTTTATGTAAACCAGTAGATATTTTTGGGTTGTGGAACGAATTGTCTGTGTTTCAATTATTTCCTATAGGAAAATTTGCTTTGATATAAGAGTAACTTGGTTTAAGAGCACACTCCGAGAACGAATTATACTCGTAATCCAAGGTTTCACTGTAATTGAAACGCAGACATTTCGTTCCACAACCCAAAAATATTTACTGCATTACACAAACTTATTACAGTAATACATAATAATATATTCATATAAAATTATTACAGTACACTAATACAAAATACTGTACAGTAAAAAACATATAAAACAATTAAACTGCATGCTAGCTTACAATAGAATTCTTGGTGTGCGGGAGTACACTATAGAGAGAAAAAATTATGTATACATATGACAGCCTTTATTCTATTACTGTACACAAAACAACACCCCAAATCTATTCTCCCTAATATAAGGGCAAAGCCAAATGTGGGGTAGGAATACTGCACAGGCAATTAGATTACAGTACAAGCAACACGGTGTACTGCTTAGCAGAAAGAAAGTACAATACTGTATCATCAAATGGAAATTGATAGAAATACTATATAGTATATACTGTACTGTACAATGGTGTAATGTATATAGGATACAATACATATGTACAGACAGTTACCTCCAGAGCGGGTCAGAGCGCAGTGAGAGGACAGAACCGGAAGTGTACATGCTGAATATTTGCTCTTCTTGCAAATCATTGCTCTTAATCCAAGTTACAAATTTGTAAAAAGCTTTGCTTGTCTTGCAAAAACGCTCTGAAACCAAGTTACTCTTTATCCAAGGTTCCACTGTATATAAAAAAATCCCTAAAGGGTTTTCATATAAAAACACAAACCCTTATTCAAGGACATTTTTGATTAACTAATAACTCTGGGCCAAAGTTTCTCAAATCCTCAGTGTATTGCTGTGGTAATTAATTGAAGATTAATTTGTTCATGATGACCATATTTACAGCTCATGCTACCCTAGAAATCAGCCAGAATATACCCATGTTAAAGATTGTATTGTACAGTGCATTCCAGTTATCAACAGGATTTGAAACTGTGTGAGTTATTCAAGTTATGCTCATGAAATAAAATATAATTGAAAAAATTAATGATAAAAACATTATTTATAATAAATTGTTGTCTTGTAAAAATAATCATTGGCAGCATGGTATAAGTGATAAATGGAAATGCTACTCATTGATATTACACAAGGTATTACTGCTACCAAATAGTAATAATATACCAAATATTGCTATTGTACTATAAAGTGGCGCATTGTGGTCCTCATGGGTGAGGGATTGACTCAGGGTGCCCTGGTACACTAAATGAAATACCTGGTCCTGGCTGGGTGTGTTTACTTTTGCCATGTGGTCTCGGAACCCCTGCAGTCCACATACTGCCACTGGTGTTGGCACTTCAGGATTTAGATAATGACTCACACTTGAAAGAAGAGTATTCGACTTTATTTTTCTGCAGTCCCACGTCCAGTCTACTCAAGGGTCCCATAAAGACCAGAGTAAAATTTTGCATTCCCAGACACCTAGGGGGAAACCGCTTGGTTGGTTTACTATGTTTACTCAACAGTGGAGGTTGACCTGGTACCTTGATGGTTAAGGAGCTGGCCACTGGAGTCCTGCACCAGTAGATGTCACTTTGAACCCTGACGGTTTAAAGGGCCTGATTGCTAGGGATCCGTCCTCTGGCTCCCATTGTTTGGGGCCACTCCATTCAAGGATTGATCTCACGTTACAATGCTGCTCACACAACCTGTATGAGACCTTCATGACAGACTGACTTTACATTTGTCATATTTGCTTACTAGGCATTCATTCAATGAATTGTCATTTTGCTTTCAGTTGACCTCTCCCACTGTGGACTATTCCCAATGTTAACTGCTTCTGACAATGCTGTTTGTTGCTGGGCAGACTTAACCTTTCACACAGTTATTTCCAAACAATTTAATACCTTACCAAACATTCTACATAATAATGCTATACCTTATACTGTATCTTATACCCTACATAACATTCATACAAACTTGAAATAAAGTTAAAATTTTATTTTATTCCAATAATGATTAAAAAAGGGGGAAGAAGGAATAAAACATAACTCCTCCGATCTACCCATTTCAGACGGGATCGTCCTTAGTCATGACTTACTCATGACTAAGGATGATCGTGTCTGAAACGCGTAGATTGGAGGAGTTATGTTTTATTCCTTCTTCCCCTTTTTTAACCATTATTGGAATAAAATTAAATTTTAACTTTATTTCAAGTTTATATGGACATTCTTTGTGCTGTGGATCCACCTTTTTTTGATTGACTACAGCCTTCTTGAACCACGAGCACCGTCCGGAATTTCCTTCCTGGAATAACTACATGGTGGTGAGCTGATTCACTCTTTTTTACTTACATAACATTACCTTCTTATGCACTACATTACAACTTATACTTATACTATACATTACAGTACCACACCAGTTACATGATACATTATATACAAAAGACAGAAGACATTATACACACTATACAACATGGCAACATATTGACACAATTAGTGTATTCAGGGGTAGGAACATGACAGATATTGTCCTCCACTCTTACAGTATAGTAGCTGAAGAATATCACCATAATGTAACAGAATGACACCTCCATACTGTTAATAAAAAAAAGAACATAATGTTACTAAACTATACCTCTATACCATGACAGGGTAATAGCATCATACCCTGACAGTATAATACTACCATATCATACTGTTACTAAAAAGCACAAACATACAATTAGTAAAAAATACCACAATATCATGACAGGGTAAGTAACACCACATTACTGTGACAGAATAAGGCTGTGTGTACAAAGATAAAGTGCTGCACATTGAGAACTGCATCGGGGTTTCCATTGGAATCTCCAAAAAACAAACAAAACAGAATTCCAAAATGAACCCCAACAGAGCCCCAATGGAATATCAACTTCATCATGGTAATGATCGTATTTTTTTGGAATGCAAAAAAACCTTGACTTTTTGTGCTCATCTGAAAAAGACAAACATTACCACAATGGAGGCAAGATAGAGTCCAAAGTGACTCCATCATTCTCATAAATTGTATATAGGTACAATGGGATTTCATTGTGGTTTCAATCAGATAACACCATTGTAGGATATTATAAAACTATTAGCTTGGGCTCGGGACAGCAAACCTGCAGTAAGTCCAAGCAGTGAGGTTCGTATATGGACCCCAATACATGGACGTCTGATTTCAGCCTCATTACTAATGGAGTTTTCTTAGATTTTAACATGAAAGTGAGAGTTTTCTTTTTCACTGAAAGCAATATAATATTGAGGAATTGAAACACAAAGCATGTTATAAAGTCTTATTTATGGAAAAGGAAAAGGGATCCAGCAAATATCAAGAGGTCCGATTGGCATAAAACTATGGATTTATTGGTAAAAAAATTACAAAATATGACAAAGCTGTAAATAATAAGTTGCAGGAAATAGTGCGTTACAGACAACGCGTTTCGGTGGTATAAATCGCCTACTTCACGGTCCAAGCCAAAAGTCTTATTTATATAAACTAAAAAAACCACTTTAATATTTCCATATTCAGGTGCAGAGTTGATTTTTGTCGTTTCATTATTTTTCTTAGCAGGTTCAGAAAGAAAACCACAAAGAACCGAGTATTGTGCAAAATAATAAATTCAGCTAGACTGCCCTTAAAAACTCAGCTGCCCAACATGTTTACTGCACCAGTAGCAATAAAATCACGCACAGAGCCTGTTTATGAAGCACTGTCCAGTATCCTGTTACCTATGAACGTGTCCTAGATAAATAGCATCATGTCACTTAAGCCTTCTCCTCATTTATTGGGAACATATGCCATATTTATTGCAACCTACTGTATATACTTGAAACTTCATTCCTACAATCTAGGATCTTATTTATAAAGTTCTCAAATAACATCTGTTAAAGCACCTGCCTAATTTTGGCACCTTTGTGAGGCAGCTTGATACAAACCGCAGGGTCCTGAAATACAAAGTTACTGTATAATATTACAAGCTCTAGTTAATTGAAGAGGTAAAATGGTTAAAACACAAAAGTCACAATAAATTATATTTTAACTCTTTACTCAAATATACATCTTTAGTAAATCAGAGGCTCCTTGTATTAAATAACATATATTTTACTTCTGTGTCTGCAGAGCAATAACAAATTTTGTTGAGGTTGTCTTCTATGCTGGGAGGTATTAACTGTGTGCTGGTATTGATTCTAAAGGGAGAAAATGATTTTACATAGCACCTCAATATTTAATATATTTTGGGGCATTCCAATCAGGCAGGATTAAGGATGAGCTAATCAGTTCAGTTTTCTTGTGTTGCTCGTTAATAGAATACAATAAAAGAATCAATTCACATATTTATCTCATAAATCAGAAGGAAATTTCCCTCACCTCCAGCCCAGTGTCACGGGTGTGTCACGGGTGATAGACAGTCATGTGGTTTCTGGCATTAGAAGGTCACAGCGTTTGACTGTGCAACATACTACATGACTTTACAAACTAGGAGAACCAAGGGAAAGGTAGTCATAGGTCACAGGTAGGACCAATAAATCAAGAATTACATCAACACAACTTTTTTGCAAAAATATAACAAATATTTTATTAAATAGAGTAAATGGCAAAAAAGTGACATAAAATACAGTATCAAGAAAATTTACATAGAACAATTATCAGGCTCATAAGGGTGTCACTGATGTTAAACACATGGGTCCAGCTCCCATATGGGGAGTAATATCAAAATCAGTAGAGACATGGCCTGCAATAACTCCAGTATAATTAGTGAAAAATTGCCCCAGTAATGCAGCACATAATGCATAGAATATCCAAGAGATAAATAAGCGTATATCCTATAGTGCAGGGCTATAATTATATGTAAGGTACACAGTACATCAGGGAGTCAGGTCATGAAACAAAATACCAATTAAAGAGCAGACAGGTAAGGGTAAACAGTGTCAAGAAAAGTTGTTAATCAATTCCCATGCTAAACTCACCCATGATGGTTTACGTGGAACCCGAGAAAACCGTGCCCCGACGCGCACGTTTCGCTGTCTTCTTCGGGGGGCCATGGTGGTTTGACACCACGGGATGTGGTGAAGGTGGACACCACCGCTGCAGTTGCGGGACACCCGAGATAGATGTTGCGCAACAAGATGTTAACCCCTCCGTGGGTAGGATAGGTGGCCCCGGGACCTGTTGGGGAGAGCTGTTAGGCGGTGCAGGGAGATGGGCGGCCGGAGGGCACTGGTGTACTCACGATTAGAAACACACACAAGTCTCTGGTAAACCAAGATGATGGTGGTTGGTGCCCGCAGCCGGCTGCAGTCTGGTCCCCCCACCCGGTTGGTGGTCTCTGCCTTTCTCCTGCACCTTTTTGAGTGTTGATGGACTACCTGAACTTGCAATACAGGAGTCCGCTCCCCGGCTTGTATATGTCGGAGGAGCCCTTTTGCCCGCAGACGCTGGCCCGTGGGATTTCTCTGTCTGAGCGGTGGCTTTCTATCCCCCTCGTTGGGCTGTAGTCTTCAGTCGGGACTTTGGGTGGGAAAGGACCTATAGTCCTGGACACAATCAGTTAATTAACTCAGTCCAGTAGCTTCTGGACCTTGTTTCAGGGTCTGAGTACCAGCCTCGGTGCTCCGGTTTCCGAGTCGGTTCCCCGGGTCGGTACCCGCGGGCCACTACCCTGTCCCGGTCCAACACGGTTCCATCGAGCCATCTTCCCGGCTCCTTATGCCTCCTAACCAAAGGTGCCTGGGCTCCAACCCTGGCACCTGTCAGACTGCTGCAGACCTGGGCACAGGCCTGCCTCACTCTCCACTCCTCTCGCTAGCAACTTATTCCTCTCTGACTGACTAACGTTTTCCCACCTCAGGCTCTCTGAACTCCTCGGTGGGCGTGGCCAACCACCTGGTTTCACCCCCTGGTGTGCCCATCAAGCCCTGAGGGGGGTGACTACGATTTAAAGTGTTTGGCTGCTGACACCTTCTTAGGGGACAGGTGTTGTGCGGGGCTCTAACTGTGACTACCTGGCTAGTCCAGGGCGTCACACTCCCCCTTGGTTAACTACAGACCGTCTGCGGGCTGTCCGACCACCGTTTATTTTGCTTTGAAAAAGTTAAGAAAACATATGTACAAGTATACTAACATATCTACATCAAGAAGGCTTTGTATTCATCCCTTACAGGAGGCATTTTGCTTAACCGTTACCAAATAAAACATTTTTATTAACCGGGAACGGGACGGGACCGGGTCCTTTCCTTTGCCCACCCAAGCAAACCTAGCCCTGTTGCTGCCTCTAAGAACAGGTCAGCACCGCTTTTCCCCAGTCCAGGAAACGTGTTCAGGTCCGGGTATTGCCCACACGGGCCGGGTAATAAGTTCCTTACCCAGTCTCTCAGAGGCCCCACATCCAGGGGACCCCTGACCTGGAGGGTTGTCACCGGTTTCTCTGGTGACGGGACCCCGACCTCCTCTGCCGCAGGCCCTTCCTCTAACCAGCCTCTCCGGTGACTGTAGGACCTGAAAGGGTGGTCCGGGATTATTTACAAGCCCAAAAGTTTTTGGGTGGCCTGCAAGTCCTCAGCCTTGTCTATTTTTGTAAAACGAGGTATTTAACGGGGATCAACAAAGTCCCAACGGGGACGGGCAGTATGGTAGCCGGGAACTGCAACCTTTTACCACTCTTCTTCATCTTCATGGTTAGAGGGTGGCGGAGAAGGGCGGACGTGCAGCTGAGCACCCATGTATGCCCTTCTCCGGACACTCAGGGCAAACCACCCCTTCTCTCTGCAGTGCCGGGTATACGTGATTAACTCACCGGGTTCCAGGTCCCGGTCTGGGTGACCCATTGGCAGGTGGGGATAGACGTCCCCCCGGGACACAAAGATCTCCGCCTCCAGGCCCGGCTCAAAGATGAACCCCCATCCTCTTTGGGGGTCAAAATGCCGGACCTGACCTTCGTAGGTCGGGCCTCGCACCCGGTAAGTGGCGTTGTGGAGGTTGTCCTTTTCTTTAATAGTGCGGGACAGCACGTCCGCCTTCCTCTTCTCCCGGGCCGCTATCTCCCGGCCCAGCTGGTGCTGCTGCCGCTCCCAATACGAAGCGTCCTCCTGCTCTGGTTCCCTCTGCGCGGGGGTCGGGCCCAGCCGGAGCTCCCCCGTGCCGATTACGACTGGCACCTTCTGCACTGGGGAACCCCACTGTGTCGTGGCCTGCTTAGCTACCTCGCAGCGGCAACCCCGTGATGCCTCAGCTGAGGCTTGGAACCTGGGAGCGGCCAGCTTTACCTGCTGGGCTGGCTTCCAGTCAGCGCCACCTCCATCTTGGCCGGGCGGACTGCCGGGGCCTGGATCACCTGGGGCGCGGTCACTTCCGGGACTGGCGGGTCCACACCATGAGCGGGCATCCTCCGGAGGTGAGTCTTCCTCGAGGCTGGTGGCAGGATGGCGACGGGCTGTTCGCTGGCGGCTGCTGCAGGCGGGTCCTCCGGGGTTAATGGACCGGACTCCGCTGTTGGTGTCGGTGGCAGCGGGCCAAGCAGGGGAGCAGCAGCAACCAATACGGGCAGAAAGGGAGGCAACAGAGAGGGCAGGAGCAGACTGGGTCCCTCAGCTGTATCGGCCGGTCCCTCGGGCACATAGGGGCATGGGGCGCTTACCCGCTCCTCCAAGATTGCCTCCACTTCACGTACTCGCATGGCCGCAGCTACTTCCTCCATCTCAGCCACCCACCGCTCCATCAAGAAGCGCACCTGGGCCTGCAGACGGCGGCACATCTGCGTCATCCGGGCTTCCACCCATGCCGCTGTTCCGGCCACGGGCTCCGGGGCTCCGGGCTTGCTAGACGGGTCAGCCATGTCGCTCTCTCGGGGTCCAGGAACCAAAGAGTGGCAGGGTCCTGGAGTCCCTGCCCTTTATCAGCTCGGTCACATGTCACTGAATCTTCACCCGCCCCCCCTTGGTCTTTTTGCGGCACTCCCTTCTTCGGCCGGTAAGTTTCGCTTTTCTTTATGGCTGTGTTCCCAGGGGGCGGGGCTTCAGCTTTCATGCCCTTTCAATGAGGAAGAAGACTCTGGCGGGAATCTTCACGCCAAAAGATGGCGGATTCTGAAACTTTTACAACGGATCATCGCTGACTTCACTTCAAGGCGCACTTCACTAAGTAAGTGAATGGGTAAGTATCCTGTTCGTGATGCCAGAAGAGCCGATGTGTACCGCCCCGTGCTGGGCCACAGCCGAAACTCTCGGATCTGGGCTTGCTGGTGGGTGGCTTGAGCGTCTCCGGACCCGGGGCCCTGTGGTCACTCTGATCTGAAAGGGGCTGGCGGTTTTTGGGGGACGTAGGTTTACGGCCGGAGCTGTGGTTAAGTTCGTGACGCCACCCACTGGATGTGGTGAAGGTGGACACCACCGCTGCAGATGCGGGACACCCGGGGGATATGTTGCGCAGCAAGATGTTAACCCCTCCGTGGGTAGGGATGGTGGCTCCGGGACCCGTTGGGGAGAGCTGTTAGACAGTGCAGGGAGATGGGCAGCCAGAGGGCACTGGTGTACTCACAATTAGAAACACACACAAGTCTCTAGTAAACCAAGATGATGGTGCTCGGTGCCTGCAGCTGGCTGCAGTCTGGTCCCCCCACCCGGTTGGTGGTCTCTGCTTTTCTCCTGCACCTTTTTGAGTGTAGATAGACTACCTGAACTTGCAATACAGGAGTCCGCTCCCCGGCTTGCATATGTCGGAGGAGCCCTTTTGCCCGCAGATGCTGGCCCGTGGGATCTCTCTGCCTGAGCGGTGGCTTTCTATCCCCCTCGTTGGGCTGTTGTCTTCAGTCGGGACTTTGGGTGGGAAAGGACCTATAGTCCTGGCCACAATCAGTTAATTAACTCAGTCCAGTAGCTTCTGAACCTCATTTCAGGGTCGGTGCTCCGGTTTCCGAGTCGGTTCCCCGGGTTGGTACCGGCAGGCCACTACCCTGTCCTGGTCCACCATGGTTCCACCGAGCCGTCTTCCTGGCTCCTGCAGGCAGAGGCCTCCGTATGCCTCCTAGCCAAAGGTGCCAACCCTGGCACCTGTCAGACTGCTGCAGACCTGGGCACAGGCCTGCCTCACTCTCCACTCCTCTCACTAGCAACTGACTCCTGTCTGACTGACTAACGTTTTCCCACCTCAGGCTCTCTGAACTCCTCGGTGGGCATGGACAACCACCTGGCTCCGCCCCCTGGTGTGCCCATCAAGCCCTGAGGGAGGTGACTAGGGTTTAAAGTGTTTGGCTGCTGACATCTTGTTAGGGGACAGGTGTTGTGCGGGGCTCTAACTGTGACTACCTGGCTAGTCCAGGGCGTCACACTTATGTCATTTGATTTCTCTGTATATTGTGCAACCCAGCTAAAGGAGGTCATAACTGCTTGTAATAGGTTAATCTGCAAGAGGAAAACAACTGTTTCTGAAACAGGGCTTCTCAAACTTTCTCCAATAGGCAATCATCAGATAGTATAAGGTTATGCCTGGAAATAACCTGACAGGCCTTGCTGATGTACCTTTCATTTGTCTCCTAAACTCTGTGTACCTTTACAATTAGTAAAAAAAAATGCATCAGTTATGTTGCTAAACACTTTCAAGCCATTTTCCCATCTGCAGTATAAGAAGCATTGTTATAAAAGTGTTGATCTTTTAAAGGAGGGCATCGCTGTGTATGATAAGGCAATCTGAATTTCACACTAAATACACCCAAAAACAGCAACAGCTCCACATTCAGGAGTAGGCTGTAACAGGAGCATGATCCCTGTTACGTCACCACCGAATCTGCTCCAGTGACTTCTACTCTGATCGCCAGGTGACGCCGTGTTCCTGCTGTGGATGGTGCTAGTGATGGGAGAGGAGTCGATGCCAGCGGCACCGGTGGGCGCAGGCTCCGCTCATCTACTGGGCTGGGTTTCCTTGGGATCTGCAGTACCACTGGCTGACTATAGGTGGCGTGTATCTTCCAGCTGAAGTTACCATCATTGAGCTACAACCAATGGGAAGACACCACACCCTTCTTAATTCACCTCCTGTCTGCTGACCACTGCCAGAGATAGTTCTGATATTCTGGTTCCTGTTCCGCCCTGTTCTGTTTTGTGATTCTGGTGTTCTGACTTCTGCTTGTTTCCTGACTACCTCTCCTGCCTGCTGTTTATGTACCTCGCTGCCCGATCCAGAATTGACCTCCGCCACGTTTTCCGATTATGTCCTTGCCTACTGATTCTGTCCCTGTTCTGCAATTCCTGGTTTGACCCTGCCTAACGACTACTCTCACGGACTGCTGCCTTCCACAGGTAGTGATCTCCAGGGCCCTGTTTAATTCCAAATCCCTGTATAGGAGTTAAAGGGTTTCAGGGTTTTGGGGGCCCTGCTTGGTGAAGTGGTTTCCCTCTAGTCTTTCCATTACAGCCCGTCTGAGTATGTGGATCCAGGCATGCGTTACAATCCCAAAGTATGCTGTCAGTATTGCACTGACTGTATAATGTATTGCAATGCTGGAGCAATACATTATATCTGTGATCAGTGCAATAAAAGGTAATGCCCTATATAGGTACTAAGTAAAAAAAAAAAGTACAGTCCCATCAACAAAAAAATAAAAAAGCTATAGCTCTCAGAAAACAGCAATGCAAAACCTATTTCTGCTGTTCTGACGCTTTGCCAATGTGACATAGCACCCCCAAACAACTCCAACTGAATCTGAACTCATATATTCCCTTCTACACATTGCATTGTGCCTCACAAATAATTTTTGACCACATATGGAGTATGAAAAGAATATGCATAACCATTTGTAGGGTGCATTATTTCTTGTTACTCCTGTGAAAATTAAATATTTTTGTGGTGAAAATGTATTTTTTTATTTTCACGGCTCAGCGTTATAAAATCTGTCAAACACCTGGGGATTTAGGTGAGGGGTCTGGTTTCCAAAATAGGGTCACTTGTGGGGGGTTTCCACTGTTTAGCCACATCAGGGGCTCTCCAAACACAACATGGCATGGCATACTAAAGATTCCAGACAATTTTGTGTTCAAAACGTTTAATGACACACCTTCCCTTCTAAGCCCTGCTGTGCTTCCAAATAGTAGTTTTCCGTCACATATGAGGTATTGGTGTACTCAGGAGAAATTGCACAACAAATTTAATGGTGCATTTTCTCCTGATGCCCTTGTGTAAAATAAAGATTTAGGGTTAAAGCAACTTTTTTATTAGAAAATTTTGTGAAGCACCTGGCAGTTTAAGGTGCTCATCAAACATGTGGATAAATTCCTTGAGAGGTGTAGTTTCCAAAATGGGTCACATTTGTGGTGTTTCCACTGTTTAGGCACATCTCGGGTCTCCAAACACGACATGGCATCCACAACCTATTCCAAACAATTTTGCTCTCTAAAATTAGAATGGCGCTCCTTCCATTCCAAGCCCTGCTGTGCACCCAAACAGTAGTGTTCCACCACACATAGGGTATCAGGGTACTCAGGAGAAATAGCAAAAAGAAAGAAAATTTTATGGTGCATTTTATCTTGTTATCCTTGGTGAAAATGCAAACATTGGGGCTAAATTAACATTTCTGTGGGGAAAAAGTTAAAATTTCATTTTTTTTCTTCCATATTGCTTTAGTTCCTGTGAAGCACCTAAAGGGTTAATAAACTTCTTGGATGTGGTTTTGAGTACTTTGAGGGGTACAGTTTTTAGAATGGTGTCACTTTTGGGTATTTTCTGTCACTTAGGCCTCTTAAATTCACTTCAAATTTTATGTACTCCCTAAAAATGGTTTTTTAAATTTTGGTGGAAAAATGAGAAATTACTGATAAACTTTGAAGTCTTCTAACTTCCTAACAAAAATAATGATGTTTAAAAAATTGTGCTGATGTAAAGTCGACATGTGGAAAATGTTATTTATTATGGTAACTATTTTGTGTGACATAACTATCTGGTATAACGCCCTAAAAATTAAAAGTTTGAAATTTACTATATTTTCACCAAATTTCCGATATTCTCACAAATAAACGCAACTATCATGGAGTATAATATGTAAAAAAAAACAATCTCAGAATCACTGGATATGTTGAATTGTTCCTGCGTTATACCACATAAAGTCACACTGGTGAGCATTGATAAAACTGGCCTGTCATGAAAGGGAATAAAGGCTAGATGGTAAGGGGTTAATATTGTCATTACTAAAAAAAAAGTATGATCTATCAAAATATTGACTTACTCAGATCGTATGTTAAGTGCCAAAAAGAAAAAAAAATGCTTGAATTACCATTGTTCTGTTACAGTACTCCCCCATCCCCAAAAAATACAACAAAAAAGCAAAGTGTTATATGTACCCCAAATGGTATTGTAGCGCCCCACGGGACCTAAGGGGTTACTCGTCACCGTGCCAGTAGTTTTGTGGGGTTGCTGTGACTGGCCTGACCCGGCTCTGTGGCCCCGTTGGCTACTTGTAAATGACAAACAAACAAGTGCAAGGTGTAGAGGGGCATGGAAGGAGGGCAAAGGGTCCCTGAGAAGTGTGTCATCGGTTGCAGCCATGACTGGGGTCTTGTCCTCCTCTGCCGCTGACCCTTCCTGCGACTTTTCCTCTTTCAGGGTGTTGGATGGCAATGGGGGATGCTTTGCAGCACCACCCATGGTGTGCGGCCAGGAATTAAGCCTGCTTTACACAAGTTGATCTATCGTGCGATAGCACGAGCAATCGTACCCGCCCCCGTCGTTTTTGCGTCACGGGCAAATCGCTGCCCGCGGCGCACAAACTCGTTTAACCACCGTCAAACGCACTTACCTTCCGGACGACCTCGCTGTGGGCGACGAACGTCCACTTCCTGAAGTGGGAGGGATGTTCGGCGTCACAGCGACGTCACACGGCAGCCGGCCAATAGAAGCGAAGGGGCGGAGATGAGCGGGATGTAAACATCCCGGTTACCTCCTTCCTTCCGCATAGCCGGCAGGTGCCGTGGGACGCAGGTAAGCTGTGTTCATCGTTCCCGTGGTGTCACACGGAGCAACATGTGATGCCACGGAAACGATGAACAACCGGCACCATGTTAATTAAACAATTTTATGAAACCTAGCAATTAGTACACGACTCACGATTTGTGAGCGACACTGCGTCGCTAGGAGGTGTCACATGAGACGACATCGTGTACGATGCCGGATGTGCGTCACGAAAATCGTGACCCCGACGATGCATCGCACGATCGGTCATCTCGTGTAAAGCCCGCATTAGCTGCTGCTGCGAGATGTTGCTCTCCTCCAGGGCTTATGTTAATGCAGCACAGATAGTCCAGCTCCCCAAAGGTGGAGCGAGCCCCAGGGAGCATGAGGACGACGGGGACGGCTGAGGGCGCCAAAGCTCGTCGCCTCGCCGAAGGAAGACACAGGGGGATTATGGTTCAAATTTCCGTTTACTCACAGTTCTTAAGGTGCCCCAGAGGTGCCGCTCTCCACTGCTATGGATGGACTCCAGCCGGTCCGAGGTGAATCAGAGGCAATCACCAGTGTCTGTGGAAATGTGTGAGACCTTCCTCCTTGCGCTGACACATGGTTACCCGCAGCCTGAAGCAATTTGGGGACCCCGCTGTCAGTGTTAAATGTCCCATCCCGTATGCAGGTGACGCGGATCCTCGCCATGGGGTTTGACCGTAGCCCTGACCCCGGATCCTATATGTTACTGTGTTCCGGGAAAGTGGATAGTGGACCATGGGACATGAAATCCCCATCCCCTGCACATTTGTTGGAGTCTGTGAAGGTGTCCCATACCGAGGGTCCTGCATCCTGACTGCGCTGGCACTGTGGGAATGGTTAGGCTCGACCTCAGCTACCATATCCTCTTGTCCCAATATCTCCACAGGCTGCCTCTGTCTCTCGCCCTGTTTCAGTCTCATTCCTGCAGACTCAGTGTGGTGTTGTGGCCCCTGGCCCTGGGACTATCTCCACCTATCATCCTTCCCAGGGCCAGCCTGTTAAATGCTGCTAACTCAAGACTGTCTGCTCTGTTCTCAGTCCTGGGCTGTAATTACTCCAAAATGAAACTGTTTGTCTTTCTACTCACTGAGAGCAGCCCCCACCTCAGGAGTGACTCAGCAGTGCTGGGGGATTTCCCAGCCTGGTTTCCTGTATGTGGTGACTGTCTCACTACTTAGGTTTTTATGTAAGTTATGAGCTCAGGATTTGTATAAGTGAAACAAACCAGTGATTAACCTCTTCTCATCTAGGAGAGAATTACAACTTAAAACAGATGCAATACTTTGTGGCGACTGAAGCCTCAGGGGCGCCACAGTATCAATAAAAGCATCAAATAACATTAAAAAACAAGACCTTACTCAGCTGAATGGCTGAAAAATAAGTAAGTTGCAGGTCTCAGAATTTGGCGACACAAACCATTAGATAGAGCCAAAGGAAATAGAAAAAAACACTAAAACAAACAATAACCTGCTCAATGATCAAGGGAAGCTGTGGAAATAGTACAAGCTGCTGGTGAATAGGGGCAGAAGCAGTCCCATACCCACGCATATCTGCCTTATTCTTGCCCTTGAGAAAGCCATTTTTTGTGGTGATATGCGTGGCGCTGGGACTGCTTCTGCCCCTAGTCTTCAGCAACTTGTACTATTTCTACAGCTTATCTTGGTCATTGCGCAGGTTATTGATTGTTTTATTTATTTTATTTTTTTCTAGTTCCTTTGGCTCTATGTTCAATTAGAGCCATGTGTGCCTAGTACTATTCTGTCTTACACACTACGCATTTGTCATCTATAGTTTGAACCTTACTATAGCGCAGTTTGGGTTTTATTTCAGCCTTCACTGCTAATTGGGGAGTATGGCACGGTTTACCTGATCCAGCGCAGCGATTTCTAGGGTTTGGTGTGTTCTCATATTACATTTACTGTCACTGTTCTGCATTGTAGGTTTTTTCGATATTCTATTATGTATCACGCTGGAAGTTTATTAATTTTTACGGCTGTTATTTTGGTGTTTTGGGTGATGTCATTGTTGGTGTGTAATATGAGACAACACCAAACCCTAGAAATCGCTGTGCTGGATCAGGTATATATATATATATATATATATATATAGCTGATGGACTCCCCTTGACCCAAGTGGGATACAAACAAGTGGCCATGACCTTGGGGCGGGCTGAACTGCAGCACCAGGGAATGATTGTGATAATGAATGAACCCAGCGACCATAACCCGAAGGTAGTGCTAGGGACTAATGTGATGGAGCACTGCATGAGTGCGGTGCTGACCCTACTGCAGCAGCTGGCCGCCACCGCAGCAGGAGGCCGACAGAGGGCTATGCAGCGTGAGGTCCGGGTCTTGATGTATCGGCAGCAAGTGAACTCAACAGGAGGGAAGATTGGGGGAGTGAGAGTGATGGATGCGGCCCCTTTGATTGTGCCTCCCAGGAGTGAAATGATGATTTGCTGCAGGGCAGCGGTAGGTCCCCAGGGGCGTGATTACCCAGCCATGGTAGAGCCCATGCCCTCCGAACACTGGCCCACAGTAATGGCCGCCCGAGGGGTAGTAGACGTTAAGAAGGGGAGAGTGCCCGTAAGGGTGTTAAACTGTGGGGAAAAGGAGGTCAGGCTTCCCCGGTACACTACCCTTGCCAAGCTGCTTACCCTAGACCCCCACACCATCCAGGAGGCCGTTCCCCTGACCTCACCGCCTTCTGCCAGTCACTACGCATCCCCTGAGCGGTTAGATGAGTGGTGTCAAGAGTTACATGTAGGCACTGATGTTACCCCCACACATCACAAAGAAGGGGTATACCGGGTGGTACAGGAGTATGAGCAGGTTTTCAGCAAACATTCACTAGATTTTGGGCGGATTAAAGGGGTCCAACACCACATGCGCACTGGCGAGCATCCCCCCATTAAAGAGAGATACAGACCTATCCCACCCGCACACTACCAATGCGCCAAAGACATGTTGAGGAACATGAAGGAGGCGGGGGTTATTCGGGATAGCTGCAGTCCCTGGGCCACCCCGCTGGTGCTGGTAAAGAAAAAGGATGGCACCATGAGGATGGGTGTGGATTACCGGAAGATTAACCAGATAACACATAAAGATGCCTATCCTCTGCCCCGTATTGAGGAGTCACTGGCCGCACTGAGAACCGCTAACTACTTCTCCACCCTGGACCTCACCAGTGGGTACTGGCAGGTGGCCGTGGCGCCCGAGGACCGCGAGAAGACTGCCTTCGATACACCCATGGGACTCTGTGAATTCAACAGCATGCCGTTCGGGCTGTGCAATGCCCCTGGAACCTTCCAACGGCTGATGGAATGCTGTCTGGGACACCTGAATTTTGAGACCGTCTTGCTGTACCTGGACGATGTAATTGTATACTCACAGACGTATGAAGCCCACCTGGAGCACCTAGCTGAGGTGTTCGCGTCCCTTGCCAAGTACGGGATGAAATTGAAGCCCTCCAAGTGCCATCTATTGAAGCCCAGGGTGCGGTACCTCGGACATGTGGTGGGCGCGGAAGGCGTCGCCCCAGATCCCGAAAAGATCACTGCCATTCAGGACTGGCCGAGGCCGACCACGGTGAGAGAGGTGAGACAGTTCCTGGGTCTGGTGGGCTACTATCGCCGCTTCATTAAGGGGTACACGAAGATGGCCGCCCCCATGCAAGACCTCCTCATGGGACAGACCAAGGGTGGCAGGTCCCCTGGAATCCCGTTGGCGTGGGAAGAAAAGCATGAAGTGTTCTTCCGTCAGCTGAAGATGGCCTTGACCGGGGAAGAAGTCCTGGCGTTCCCCGACTACGGTCTCCCATTCATCCTCTACACCGATGCCAGTAATGTAGGTTTGGGAGCAGTCTTATCCCAGGTCCAGGACGGAAGGGAAAAGGTGATCGCTTATGCTAGCCGGAAACTCTGACCTACAGAAAGGAACCCTGAGAACTACAGGTCTTTCAAGCTTGAGCTCTTAGCACTGGTGTGGGCCATCACCGAGCGATTCCGCCATTACCTAGCGGCAGCCAAGTTCACTGCTTATACGGACAATAACCCGCTAACCCATCTGGATACAGCTAAGCTGGGTGCATTGGAGCAGCGGTGGGTGGTCAGGTTGGCTAACTATGACTTCACCATCAAGTACCGAGCCGGCTGTAAAAATGCTAACGCAGATGTACTCTCCCGGATGCCCCACCTGTTGGGAGAGGGGCCGGAC
The DNA here is from genome assembly GCF_048569485.1 of Anomaloglossus baeobatrachus. Taxonomy (NCBI): domain Eukaryota; kingdom Metazoa; phylum Chordata; class Amphibia; order Anura; family Aromobatidae; genus Anomaloglossus; species Anomaloglossus baeobatrachus. The sequence continues at coordinate 331,074,642 of NC_134353.1, forward strand.
GATGATGACCTAGAATAAATCGGGTTGTCTGCGTTCCCCCGGCCGCCAGCCAAGAAGTTGCATGTCCAGCAACAACAAGTGAACTTAGATCCGCTGCCCAGCCAAGGGTGGTAAGGAGCCCAGGACCAGGCCCCTGCTGTCCGCTTGGTCAAGACCCTGGTGGAACAAGGCTCTGCCGGAATAGACCCTGCCGCCCCCGCCGAGGCCCAACGACTGTGGAGGGAACGAGCCCGGCTGTACCTGCACCAGGGGAAGCTGTATCGGGAATTGATCAACCCGAAGACCCATGAGAAGGTTCGTCAGCTGGTGGTTCCCCAGGCTAATGTGCCCACTGTTCTGCAAGCATACCATGACGGTGCCGGGCACTTTGGGTGGAAGAAGCTGGAGATGCTGTTGAGGGAATGGTTCTATTGGAGTGAGATGCGGGAGTTGGTAGAGGCCTGGTGCCGGGAGTGTGGTCCCTGCACGCTGAGAAGAAGGGACGAAGCTAGCCAGAAGGCCCCCCTTTGCCCAATAATTACCCATCAGCCGCTGGAGCTGGTCACCCTCGACAACGTAAAGCTCACCCCTAGCCGAAGCCGGTACACCTACGCTTTGACAATTGTAGACCACTATTCGAGATTCATGGTGGTTGTGAGGCAAATCCCGGGATATGAAGATGAATTATGACTCCAGTCATAATCCCTCATCACTCCCTGGCAGTGCCCCCTCCCTTCTTGTTCTCAGTGTTCCACTTACACCTCCATGGCCATGTCCTGTGATATGGAAATTAGGTGGTGTGGGAACAATGGACACAGGATGACTCCCTGCCGTCACCCTGTAGTAGGAGCTGCTAGCTAGTTAGCAAGGCTATGGAAATAGCTAGACAGAACGACTCCAGTAAAAAATGGTTCATATCTCGCAAGCCATATTTCCGATAAATATGGCAACCATAAAAATGGTGTCTCTGCATGCGGACGATGCCGGCACACCCTTTTTATGGGAGCAGGACATTGGGAAATGCCCCAGGCGTGATATCAGCCAATGGGGAACTGGCAGACAGGTCATGAGTCCCCTCGTTCTGTAGCTAAATTCATAACTGTCACAATGAGAGCATTGGCGTCCGCCTACGACGCTCCCAGGCAAAGTTATGGCCCATATTCCATGTTGGGATATTGTCCATAACTCAAGCCAGGGGTGGAGCAGTGCTCCCTGTGAGGTCACGAAGGTAGGAGGGGACCTGGATCTGCCCAGGTTGATAACCCTACTTCGGCCATTTTCCAGTGTTCTTTCACTGGGGGCACGTGTAGGAAACATCTGTGGGAAGGATCCTAGAAACCTGGCCTACAGCGCCCCCCTGTGGCCAGACGCAACAAGGTAACTGCTGGAACTGTGTATGCCTGTTTGTAACCCATGCTTTGATTGTAACTGTACTCTGACATATGTATATTCTGTAGATTCCCTATTGTATATATTGTAGTTCTAGTGTGCTTTAGGCTGATTAAATTATATAATTAATCTTGGGCTGTTCTGTTATCTCGATCTTGAATCCCACGTCTGTGTGTTCGGCTAATAGTTACCGTGAAGCGGTTGGTGGCAGCGAGTTTGTGCCAAGGATTATTGTGGGGAGGCCAGTGAGATTCGGGGAGATTTTATATATTCCGCCCGCGGAGGTCGGGGGAATATATACCCTACTCTCACCGGGGACCCTTCAATAATCGGCATAAGTAGTATAGCGGCCTCCTTGCTTATTGTCGGGCAATTCCATAATTGGCCTGACTATAAGAGGGGCGCTAGAGAGCGCATCACGTGCTCTGTCGGTCGGGAGGTATAAAGGAGGGGTGACCCCCCACTTGTTACCCCCCGATTGTGACGTACTGGTAGCCAGCGCGGGGGATTTCTGAGTGACCCCCCCGGTGGTTCGTGACAGTGGTTGTCCCAGTTAAAGATCTGACCGGGCGTACTGCAGCCAGAGCCTTCCAGGCCTACTTTTGTCGACCACATGGGTACCCGGAGAGGGTGCTGACCGACCAGGGTCCAGCTTTCGAAGCAGAAGTGTTTCAGGAATTCTGCCAGTTATACGGCTGTAAAAAGATCCGGACCACCCCGTACCACGCCCAGACTAACGGCATGTGCGAAAAGATGAACCATCTGGTCTTGGACCTCCTTAAGACCCTGCCGTTGGAAGAGCGGAACTTATGGCCGGAAAAGCTGCCCGATCTGGTAGACACGTACAATAATATTCCTAGCAGCTTAACCAAGTGTACGCCCGCGTACCTAATGAGAGCCCAACCAGGCCAGTTGCCTGTGGACCTAGAGATGGATCTGGAGGCTCCAGAGGCCCGCCCTTCCTTCCACTGCTGACTGGGACACCCGGCGCAGGGCGCAGTACCGACAAGTCCAAGAATACATAGAAAAGAACTTGTGCCGGAGTCGGGGACAGCAAGAACAGTGCTTCAACAGGAAGGCCCCTGCAGGACCCTTTCAGCCTGGGGATGTAGTACTGAAGCAAAAGAGAAGAACTCATAAGCTGGATGACCAATGGGAGAAGACCCCGTATGTTATACAACCCACTGAATGGGAGAACGGGAAGGCCTACCAGATCAGTCGCGACCAGGGAAAGACTTCGGCCATGGTTTCCAGGGACCACCTGAAGAGGTGCCCACCACCGTTGAGGGTGGCAACTGAAGTTCCGGCCCCCAGACGGGCTGGGGAGAAAGAAAAAGAGGTAATCGACACCATGATGGGCGATTTCCCGGCAGATTGGCCTACGCAGAACGGCGCAGTGATTCTTCCCGTGCTACTGTTCCCACAACCTGTGGAGGAAAAAGAGATGGAAGTAGCCGCCAATGTACCAGTGCCCAGGGATGCACCTGTACCCAGCTCCCCTGTGTCTCTGCCTGCCCCACACGATAGACGGGAAGAGGAACCAGTTGTTTCCTCCGCCCCACTGCCTGTTCCCACTAACAGTGGGCCCCGAAGGTCCACACGCCCCAACCTAGGCTGACCCCCGCTTAGGTACAGGGAAACTACCATTTAGGGGTGTTATATGTTGAATGTGTAAATGAGTAAATGAATGAATCAACCGAGAAAGTAACCTGATTGACACTGTGATTGATCCGGCCGTTGCCGGCAAGTAGTCCCCGTAGGGACCCTTTGTACCGTTGCATGAGGAACTCTTCATGGACATGCATGAGAACTTGCAGGGCACCCACGAACTTGTGGGATTGTAAATATGTTGGGGCATGTTTCCGTTGCCGCGTCCAGAGAGCCTGATTTGGAGGATGGGCCTGGAGGAAAGAGATGGCCCAGGCCCGCCGCTACCGCAACCGGTGGCGATCCTCCGGGGGTCAGGGGTCCCCCATGGACGTGGGGTCCCCTGAAGTGACAGCCGGGTGCGATGCACCATACCCGTTCCCGCTCGGGCAGCCTGGATCTGGACTGGGGTCAAGGGGTGCTGCCCACTTCTTAGGGGCAGCATCAGGGCTAGGTTGCTTGGGTGGGAGAGCGGAAGCCATCTATTGTTAGTAAAAATGTAAATATCTGTGTTTTGCAACGTTCAAGATGACCTGAAGTATGCTTAATGTTTACCGTTACATGTTATTTATTATTTTTACAGTTGAAAAATAAAAATAAAACCGTTGATGGACGGGCAGCCCGCGGACGGTCTGCATTTAACCAAGGGGGAATGTGGCGCCCTGGACTAGCCAGGTCATCACAGGTACTACAACACACTCCCCCACCCTGAGACAGGCACATCAGCCAGACACAAAATCCTTGTTGCCTCCCTCCAGGGGCTGATGTCCACACCAGGTGGGGTGGTGCCAGGCGGTTGGCCCCACCCACCGAGGAGTTCCCAGTCCTGGAGGCGGGAGAAGGAAGTCAGTCAGAGGAGAGTGCACTTAGGGAAGTGCAAGTTAGAGGAGTGAAGTGGTAGTGGAGGAGTAAACTGACCGTGTCCGGGTGTGTGGCCCGGGCACCAAGAGCAAGGTTGTCAGACGGTGTTGGCCGTCTGCAGGAGAGGCAGATCAACGCAGAACCGTAGGACCGGGGACGGACGGTGGCCCGCCGGTACCGAACCGGGGAGCGAAGTGAAGCCAGCACACACAGGCAGGGCCTGCGGACCCTGACCAGGCTTGGAGCCGCCATTAGAGGTCAAATCCGCCAGTGACCGTAACCCCAGGGGTTTCCTAACAGCCAAGACCCGATTGAAGGCAACCGTCCAACCAACAGAAGGAAATACAGCTACCGCCACAGCTAGAGTTTCAAGGGCCAGAGCCTGCGGGCAAAAGGGCTCCTCCGGCACATATACACGCTGGGGAGCGGGTTACCGGTGGGAAGCCATCGGGACCGAACATACACACAGGTGCAGGGAAAGGCAGCCACCACTAACCGTCCAGGAGAAGCCACAGCAGCCGGCTGCGGGACCCGTCCATCCAGCCGTTTGGTTTACCAGAGACTTTGCGTACATTTGTGGATGAGTGAGTACTACCGTGCCATCCGGCACCGCGCTGCACAGTCCAAGCGACCCTGCACCCATCCAACCCTGCCTCCCCGTCATCTCACCGGGCCACGGGATCACCAACCCCTACCCACGGAGGGGGAAAACAACATCCCAGCTGCTCCCTGCCATCGCTCCCGGGATCCCCGTCACCAGCAGCGGTGGTGCCCAACCTCACCACAACCCGTGGGTGGTGTCACGGACCAAATCCCCAAACTAAACTACCCCCCTTTCACTCACGGGCGAGGAGCGTTGGTCGAGTCCCCGGATCCGGCCCACCGCTCGAGCCACCAAGCAGCCATCACATCAACGCCAGACCCGAGCGTTAGTGTGTCGCCCTGGGCAAGCCAGGGGACACGGGTCACAACACCACCACACCCCACACTCCAGGTAGGCACATCACAGCTAACCACAAATCCTTGTTGCCTTCCTCCAAGAGTTTGATGATGCACACCAGGGGGTGGGCCAGGCGGTTGGCTCCGCCCACCAAGGAGCTCACAACTCTGGAGGCAGGAAGTAACCAGGCAGAAGAGCTCAGGGAGAGCTTGAGTGAGGAGTCTAGTCAGGGAGGAGGAAGTGGAAGGAGTGGAGGAGTAGTCTAGACAGGGCTAAAGTAAACAACTAAGTGAAAGTGAAGAAAGTGAAAGTAGTAAAGGAGGAAAAGCAAGTAAAGTAACAGAAGAGAAAGACAGCCTGAAGGGGCCAGCTTTGTGAGGGCCAGAACAGCAAGGTCAGCAACGGCGGTGACTGTCTGGAGGGGGACCGTTTGGAAGTTCCTGGAAGGACCCCGTTGGCTGTGTGCCCGGTGGTCTGGAGCAGTGTTCCGAAGGACAGTCAGCACCAGGGCAGGGGCCTCTCGGACCCCGGCAAGGCTAGGAGTCGCCAGATTTGCCAAATCCGTCAGTGACGGGGACGCAGATCCCCCAACAACCAAGTCCCGATTGAAGGCAACAGCCCAACCCGTATTGGAGAGACACCGCCACCACCACGGCACAAGTTTCTCAGGGCCAGCGCCTGCGGGCAAAGTGTAGAGCTCCTCCGGCCCAGATTGCAGCCGGGGAGCGGGTAACCGGAGGGAATCCACCGCTACCATCAGGCCCTACACTTCACATCTCATCACCGGGCCCCGGGATCACCAACCCCTACCCACGGAGGGGCAACACAACACCTGGCTGCTCCGCATCACCATCCCCGGGACCCCCACACTGAGCAGCGGTGGTGCAATCACCACAACCGTGGGTGGCGTCACGAACTATAACAATCCCCACACCCAACAAACACCCCCTTTCACTCACGGGCGAGGAGTGTCGCTCGAGAAACCCCGGGATCCGGCCCCACAGCTCGAGCCACCAGGAGCAGCTGCCGGACCCGAGCAGAAGGGGTGAGCGCGGTGTGCTGACACCCTCCTCCCCGCCCGCGACAACTTGGCGTCACGAACAGGATCTTACCGCTCTGCCGTCAGGTAGAGGTGCGCCTTGTTACCGCCGGAGGCATCCGGCAGAAAAATTTCAGAAGCCGCCATCTTTGGCGCGAAAAGTTCCCGCTCGAGCGTCTTCTCGAGCAGTAGAGGCGCGAAGGCCAAAACCCCGCCCCGAGAGAGGAGGGGCCGAAAAGAGCTAAGGGGGACGCGATGGCGGCTGAACGCATGTAGCTGCGGCTATAAAAGCAGGGACGCCAGGACCTTGCGAGACTACCGTTCCTGGAAGCAAACAGTGAAGACACCATGTGGATGCCGTCCCGCGATACCGTACCCCCCGCGCCTGGAACCGCGGCGTGGGTGGAGATCCGGACCGCGCAGCTCTCCCAACGGCTGCAGGTGAAGATGCAGCTCCTCGTGGAGGAGTGGGAGGCCGACATGGCGGACGTTGTAGCCACCGTGCGGAGACGCGAGGAGGAGGCGGAGAAAGGGAGGGTGAGTGACCCACGTCCCAATGCCCTTGCAGGGCCGGTCATCGCGGCTGTGGGGCCCGGTCCAAGCCCTCTCCCCCCGTTGCCTCCCTCGCCACCCGTCTCGGAGGCCGTGACCCCGCCACTAGGCCCGCTACCACCGCCACCGGTAGCGATACCCAGCCCGTCCGCCCCAGCGGACCGACCTGTAGCCGGAGCCCGTAACAAACCGGAGGCATTACCATGGAAGGCCCCGAAGATTGTGCCAGAGACAGTCCCCGAGCAGTATCCCGAGCCGGAGCCGACGACCCGCTCCGAGCCGAAGGCCCGGCTGCGGAAAGCCCCTGTGCCCATCCCCCACACCTCGGCTGAGGTGGCGCCGGGTTGTTGCTGCAAGGCAGCGCCCAAGGCCATGACACCGCGGGATACGCTACCCACCTTCCTGACAGTGGGTAACGTGCTGGATGTCCCGCGGGGCTCAACCCGTGCGCCGGAGCAGGTAGCAGCGCCATACTGGGACAGGGAGCCGACAAAGCTGGGCCTGGAGATCGCGGAGAGGGAGAGAAGGAAAGCCGAGCTGGTGGCCCGAGCCATTCGGGAAAAAGAAAACCTGCGGCAAGCGACCTTCCGTGTCTGGGGCCCGTTCTACGAGGGGCAGGTGAGGCGATTTGATATCCGCCGAGGCTACGGATTCATATACGAACCGGGCCTGGAGGCTGAGGTGTTTGTGGCCCGGCGGGACGTGCATGCCCATCTGCCCGAGGAGCATCCTGGCCACAATCTTATACCGGGGGACATGGTGCGTTACACCCGGAACTGCGGAGAGAGGGGGTGGTTTGCCCTGGATGTAAAGCTGAGGGGCAGCCCGGAGAGCAAGGTGAGCTCTGCATCCCCTCCCTCAGATGAAGCAGAAAAAGGACCGGAGTAGGGCAGCGGATGCCCGTTGCACCGTCCCCGTTGGGACCATCACTGAAGTTTGTTGCTGTTTGTTTGAAAAAGTTTTGAAAAAGTTGTTGAAAGAATGATAAGTGAAATAATACCGAGTACTTCACCTGATTTGTTTGTGATTTGCAACCGGCAGGAGCCGGCACCGTTGTCCCCGTGGGGACCGTTTAAAGTTTAAGTTTTGAATGGGAACTATCCATGGACAAGCCCGTGAACTTGCAGGGCACCACAAACGTTAAGTGGCTTGTAAATATGTTGGGTACCGTTACCATTTCCGCAATGCCGCCTCCGGAGAGGCAGGTTGGAGGGAGGGCCCTCAGCAGAGCAGGCTAGGGCTCAGCCACCAAAGGAACCGGTGGCCACCCTCTGGAGGGGAAGGACAGATCCCGCTCGGGTGACTTGTGCTGGACTGTGGGTCAAGGGGTGCTGCCTGGGTTTTAGGGGCAGCATCAGGGCCAGGTTGCTTGGGTGGGAGAGAGCGGAAACCGTGACCGTACACCGTTGCAACGTTTAAGTAAATGTGCCTCCCGTCTTGGGAAGAGTTTTGATTAAAAATGTATTTATGTTTTGCTTAACCCTGTTATCCCCTTTTTACAGAAAAATAAAACCGGTGTAGGACGGCAGCCCGCGGACGGTCTGCATTTTGCTAAGGGGGAATGTGTCGCCCTGGGCAAGCCAGGGGACACGGGTCACAACACCACCACACCCCACACTCCAGGTAGGCACATCACAGCTAACCACAAATCCTTGTTGCCTTCCTCCAAGAGTTTGATGATGCACACCAGGGGGTGGGCCAGGCGGTTGGCTCCGCCCACCAAGGAGCTCACAACTCTGGAGGCAGGAAGTAACCAGGCAGAAGAGCTCAGGGAGAGCTTGAGTGAGGAGTCTAGTCAGGGAGAAGGAAGTGGAAGGAGTGGAGGAGTAGTCTAGACAGGGCTAAAGTAAACAACTAAGTGAAAGTGAAGAAAGTGAAAGTAGTAAAGGAGGAAAAGCAAGTAAAGTAACAGAAGAGAAAGACAGCCTGAAGGGGCCAGCTTTGTGAGGGCCAGAACAGCAAGGTCAGCAACGGCGGTGACTGTCTGGAGGGGGACCGTTTGGAAGTTCCTGGAAGGACCCCGTTGGCTGTGTTCCCGGTGGTCTGGAGCAGTGTTCCGAAGGACAGTCAGCACCAGGGCAGGGGCCTCTCGGACCCCGGCAAGGCTAGGAGTCGCCAGATTTGCCAAATCCGTCAGTGACGGGGACGCAGATCCCCCAACAACCAAGTCCCGATTGAAGGCAACAGCCCAACCCGTATTGGAGAGACACCGCCACCGCCACGGCACAAGTTTCTCAGGGCCAGCGCCTGCGGGCAAAGTGTAGAGCTCCTCCGGCCCAGATTGCAGCCGGGGAGCGGGTAACCGGAGGGAATCCACCGCTACCATCAGTCAACATAGGTGCAAGGAAGAGAGACATCACCGTCACCTACCGGGAGTGCAGGTGCAGCCATCTGTGGGACCGTCCTACCAGCCGTTGGTTTACCGTACAAACTGTGTCCGTGGGTCAGGCTGAGTGAGTACCATAGTGCCGCAAGGCACAGCGCTGCCCCCGCGTCCCTGCGCCCTCCAGGCCCTACACTTCACATCTCATCACCGGGCCCCGGGATCACCAACCCCTACCCACGGAGGGGCAACACAACACCTGGCTGCTCCGCATCACCATCCCCGGGACCCCCACACTGAGCAGCGGTGGTGCAATCACCACAACCGTGGGTGGCGTCACGAACTATAACAATCCCCACACCCAACAAACACCCCCTTTCACTCACGGGCGAGGAGTGTCGCTCGAGAAACCCCGGGATCCGGCCCCACAGCTCGAGCCACCAGGAGCAGCTGCCGGACCCGAGCAGAAGGGGTGAGCGCGGTGTGCTGACACCCTCCTCCCCGCCCGCGACATTAGCGACGCAGGGGCATCCTTCCCTGCCCGCGACACATACAGTTCATGTGAGCGCACCCATATACTGAGTGTATAACTTCAGGAACTGCCGCTGATCTTGGTTGTCTGTACCACCCTGATATATTCTATATACTGAGTGTATAACTGCAGGAGCTGGCACTGCTGATCTCAGGTGTCTGTACCTCCCTGATATATTCTCTATACTGAGTGTGTACTGCCCCCGTGTCAGCGGCCGAGCCGCTCGGATCCGGAACCGCGGTGGCTCGAGGGGTTTCCGGACCCGGGGGTTTGTGCGGACACTCGAGTTTGAAAAGGGGAGTATGTACAGGGGAGTTGGAAGTTCGTGACGCCACCCACGGTGCGTGGTAATACGGAGTACCACCGCTGCTGTTGGGGAGCCTGGTGGTGGTGGTATGGCAGCAAGGTTTTTGACCCCTCCGTGGGTAGGGGGGTTGCGCCCCGAGGCCCGGTGGTGGTGGTGCAGGGGGTGCCATTGAGAGAAGGAAAGGGGTTTTTACGTACTCACTCAGGCCAAGAATAATGACACCGACAGCTTGTAAACCAAAATTCTGAGCACCACTGCAGCAGGGTGGGAGCACGCGTGGATCCATGCCCTTGGTGTTGCTTGTTGGCCTGTGGCCTTTTCCATGGCACCTTCTCACTGTTGGACCCTATAGTTTGGAACTAATCGGGTCCCGCTCATATGGCTAATGGAGTGAGCTTGTTCTCAGGCTTCACGCTTGGGATTTGGTGGACTGTACTTTGGGAAAAGTCCTATCCCCTCGTTGCGCTAGTATCCCGATTTTGGAGCGGGTGAGGGATGAATCTTGAAGACTTCATCCCCGTAGGGTAAATTACCAGGACGCTTGAAGCTACTTCACAGTCTATGGTTCACGTACCCTGTCGTGCTCTGGCCCCTGCCCGGAGATGGCTCAAGCCCGCCGGCTGCCCTCCTCGGCAATCCGTGCCCCTTAACATGATCCCCTGCGACCGGGGTTCCAGCTTGTATCAGGCCCAGACCAACGTCTGCCACCTAGTAGCCTCAAGGAGCCCTGCTCCTGACCTCCTCTCTCTTTCACCTCCAACACAACACTCCAACTCCTTTCACTTTTTCACTTTCGTCTTACCAACCCCCCAAGTGTGCAGCCCTATTCTGTTCAGGCCCCCCAATGGTGTGTCTGGTGGGTGTAGTGTAAAGTGTACCTAGGATTTGACTGGTTCAGCTCTTAGAAACACCAAAGGGCCAGGATCCGTAACCAAGGAGGATTGGATACTGTGCAGAAGGGAAGATGGCACAATACCCTGTAACGACCTGATAGGCCAGGGCATCACAAGTATATAATTGGAGGAGCTGGCGCCGCTGATCTCGGGTGTCTGTACCTCCCTGATATATTCTATATAGTGAGTGTATAACTGGAGGAGCTGGCGCCGCTGATCTCGGGTGTCTGTACCTCCCTGATATATTCTATATAGTGAGTGTATAACTGGAGGAGCTGGCGCCGCTGATCTTGGGTGTCTGTACCTCCCTGATATGTTCTATATAATGAGTATATAACTACAGCAGCTGGCGCCACTAATCTTAAGGGTCTGTAGCTCCCTGATGTATGCTATATACTGAGTGTATAACTGCAGGAACTGTCGCCGTGTGTCTCGTGTGTCTCGTGTCTCGTGTGTCTATACATCCCTGATATGTTCTATGTACTCTGTATAACTGCAGGATCTGGCGCCGCTGATCTCGGGGGTCTGTACCTCCCTAATATGTTCTATATTTTTGCAGCGCTTTTGTGCCAGAAGGTGCACATTTGGTGCTGAAATGGTCTGCACCAGATTTCAGCACCAAATTTGCACCTCCTGGAAGAAACATCATTTTTTTTGCATTTTTGGGCCAAGAGATGCAAATTTGGTGATGAAATTTTGACACCATATTCATGCACCGAACCTACACCTCCTGGCAAAAAACATGCATCAAAAGTGCATGAGATATAATGCGGTACTGATGAGATATTTTTTGCTAGAAGATGTAGAATGGGTGCAGGAATATGGTGTTAAAATTTCAGCACTAAATCTGTATCTCTTGGCAAAAAAAAGTGGTTTTCTGCAAGGAGATGCTGGTGAGTTCACTGCATTTAATCAGGTCATCAGAGGTCCTCTGAGGTCAGGTTACCTGCCGTCACAGGCAGGGCTGTGGAGTCGGTAAGCCAAACCTGCGACTCCAATTCCGACTCCTCAATTTCCCTTGTCCCGACTCAGACTCTGACTCCGACTCCACGACTCAGACTCCCACATATAGTCATATGAAAAAGTTTGGGCACCCCTATTAATGTTAACCTTTTTTCTTTATAACAATTTGGGTTTTTGCAACAGCTATTTCGGTTTCATATATCTAATAACTGATGGACTGAATAATATTTCTGGATTGAAATGAGGTTTATTGTACTAACAGAAAATGTGCAATCCGCATTTAAACAAAATTTGACCTATGCAAAAGTATGGGCACCCTTATCAATTTCTTGATTTGAAAACTCCTAACTACTTTTTACTGACTTACTAAAGCACTAAATTGGTTTTGTAACCTTATTGAGCTTTGAACTTCATAGGCAGGTGTATCCATTCATGAGAAAGGGTATTTAAGGTGGCCACTTGCAAGTTGTTCTCCTATTTGAATCTCCTATGAAGAGTGGCATCATGGGCTCCTCAAAACAACTCTCAAATGATCTGAAAACAAAGATTATTCAACATAGTTGTTCAGGGGAAGGATACAAAAAGTTGTCTTAGAGATTTAAACTGTCAGTTTCCACTGTGAGGAACATAGTAAGGAAATGGAAGAACACAGGTACAGTTCTTGTTAAGCCCAGAAGTGGCAGGCCAAGAAAAATATCAGAAAGACAGAGACGAAGAATGGTGAGAACAGTCAAGGACAATCCACAGACCACCTCCAAAGACCTGCAGCATCATCTTGCTGCAGATGGTGTCAATGTGCATCGGTCAACAATACAGCGCACGTTGCACAAGGAGAAGCTGTATGGGAGAGTGATGTGAAAGAAGCCGTTTCTGCAAGCACGCCACAAGCAGAGTCGCCTGAGGTATGCAAAAGCACATTTGGACAAGCCTGTTACATTTTGGAAGAAGGTCCTGTGGACTGATGAAACAACGATTGAGTTGTTTCGTCATACAAAAAGGCGTTATGCATGGAGGCAAAAGAACACGGCAATCCAAGAAAAGCACTTGCTACCCACAGTAAAATTTGATGGAGGTTCCATCATGCTTTGGGGCTGTGTGGTCAATGCCGGCACTGGGAATCTTGTTAAAGTTGAGGGTCGCATGGATTCAACTCAGTATCAGCAGATTCTTGACAATAATATGCAAGAATCAGTGACGAAGTTGAAGTTACGCAGGGGATGGATATTTCAGCAAGACAATGACCCAAAACACCGCTCCAAATCTACTCAGGCATTCATACAGAAGGAACAATTACAATGTTCTGGAATGGCCATCCAAGTCCCCAGACCTGAATATCATTGAAAATCTGTGGGATGATTTGAAGCGTGCTGTCCATACTCGGCGACCATCAAACTTAACTGAACTGGAATTGTTTTGTAAACAGGAATGGTCAAAAATACCTTAAACCAGGATCCAGGAACTCATTAAAAACTACAGGAAGCGACTAGAGGCTATTATTTTTGCAAAAGGAGGATCTACAAAATATTAATGTAACTTTTATGTTGAGGTGCCCATACTTTTGCACTGGTCAAATTTTGTTTAAATGCGGATTGCACATTTTCTGTGTTTTTGGGACACACTACATCCGACAGCATTGTTTTATCCCCCAGGAGAGCGATGGCTCTCCCTGGGGTGCATGCATACATTATGCAGTGCAGCAATGGGCAAAACCATTGAGCTATCGCAACACCTTCTCAGCCTTAATGTTCCAAAGCGTACTGATGGCATTAGTTACAGAATATGTTCTAAACTACTGAACTCTCCAGTGTGCCATGTTGTGGCCATAATCCAGAAATGAAGAGGACATAATTTTACCATAAACTGTCACAATGACTTTGGGATAGCAGGAAACCGGGGCTCTTAAGCTGTCCCTCAAGATACGGGATCCTACCCTATCCCTAACTAGAGGAACACTCTTGATGGTGAAGAGGCCTGAGTCTCCTTCCTGGCTCTGCTCCTGACCACTCTTGATCTTATTCCCCCTTCCTCTTCCCCTAGGGAGGGACAGGACATGAGTGTGTTGAGATCACAGAACAACCAAAATTCTATCACACAGCATGTACACACAAAGGTAAAGACAATAAGAGATTCAAGAGGAAAACAAGAACAGGGAGGAAATACAAAACAACAGGGGTAGACTCCATAACCTCTCCATGCAATAGGCAGGACTAAAGCACAAATTTTACCAGAGTCTGGGACACCAGAGCTCACAGACCAACATAGAATAAACTATAGATGGCATGGGTAGGAGGATTCCACCAGCATAAATAGGTGGGGAGCAGATGTGACAGGTCTTCCCACAACAATATTCTATATTAATGCACCACCTGGATACCATTGGATGTCATGGCCTCCTCCCCCCTATATTGATCTGCATGTTTTCCCAATAATTATGTATGTTGTGCATCTTATACACGTTTCCATATGCCATTTTCTGTGTTAATTCATCCATGTTCATAGATATTCCTGTTTCAGGACAATATATACATGCAAAATTGCATGTATATGCTTGCATACACCGTGTGCAGAATTATTAGGCAAATGAGTATTTTGATCACATGATACTTTTTATACATGTTGTCCTACTCCCAAGCTGTATAGGCTTGAGAGCCAACTACAATTTAGTAAATCAAGTGATGTGCATCTCTGTAATGTGGAGAGATTTGGTGTAATAACATCAACACCCTATATAAGGTGTGCTTAATTATTAGGAAACTTCCTTTTCTTTGGCAAAATGGGTCAGAAAAGAGATTTGATGGGCGGTCAAAAGTCCAAAATTGTGAGATGTCTTGCCGAGGGATGCAGCAGTCTTGAAATTGCCAAACATTTGAAGCGTGATCACTGAACAATCAAGAGTTTCATGGCAAATAGCCAACAGGGTCGCAAGAAGCGTGTTGGGCAAAAAAGGTGCAAAATAACTGCCCATGAATTGAAGAAAATCAAGCGTGAAGCTGCCAAGATGCCATTTGTCACTAGTTTGGCCTATATTTCAGAGCTGCATTACTGGAGTATCAAAAGAGCATAAGGTGTGCCATACTTAGGGACATGGCCAAGGTAAGGAAGGCTGAAATACCACCACCTTTGAACAAGAAACATAAGATAAAACGTAAAGACTGGACCAAGAAATATCTTAAGACTAATTTTTCAAAAGTTTTATGGATGGAGGAAATGAGAGTGACTCTTGATGGCCCAGATGGATGGGCCAGAGGCTGGATCAGTAAAGGGCAGAGAGCTCCGCTCCGACTCAGATGACAGCAAGGTGGAGGTGGGGTACTGGTATGGGCTGGTATCATCAAAGATGAACTTGTGGGACCTTTTTGGGTTGAAGATGGAGTGAAGTTCTACTCCCAGACCTACTGACAGTTTCTGGAAGACAACCTCTTCAAGCAGTGGTACAGGAAGAGGTCAGTATCGTTCAAGAAAAGCATGATTTTCATGCAGGAAAATGCTCCATCACATGCAGCCATCTACTCCACAGCGTGGCTGGCCAGTAAATGACATGGCCCACTTGTTCACCTGATCTGAACCCCCTAGAGAACCTGTGGTCCCTCATAAAATGTAAGATCTACAGGGAGGAAAAACAGTACACCTCTCGGAACAGTTTTTGGGAGGCTGTGGTGGCTGCTGCATGCAATGTTGATCGTAAACAGATCAAGCAACTGACAGAATCTATGGATGGTAGGCTGTTGAGTGTCATCATAAAGAAAGGTGGCTATATTGGTCACTAATTTTTTGGGGTTTTGTTTTTGCATGTCTGAAATGTTTATTTCTAAACTTTGTGCAGTTTTATTGGTTTATCTGGTGAAAATAAACAAGTGAGATGGGAATATATTTCATTTTTATTAAGTTGCCTAATAATTCTGCACTGTGATAGTTACCTGCACAAACAGATATCCTCCTAAGATAGCCAAATCTAAAAAAAACCACTCCAATTTCCAAAAATATTAAGCTTTGATATTTATGAATATTTTGGGTTGATTGTTGAACATAGTTGTTGATCAATAATAAAAAAATCCTCTAAAATACAACTTGCCTAATAATTCTGCACACAGTGTATACTTTTGTTTTTTTTCTTTTTTTTTACTTTACTTTTCACCTTTTTTTTTGTTATTTAAAACTTACACTGCCTGTATCTTTATTTAATAGATAATATTGCCTTGACAAAGGCTCATTATTTAGCCCAAATATTGGCAACTGATGGTGCTTACTTTTTGAAGAAAAAGTTGCAAAAAAATAAAACAATTGTCTCTAAAACTATACGTGTACCAGAAATAATTCCTTCTATTATTCATATTTTTTCTGAGCACTGGTTACTTAGCAGAGCCCTACCATATTTACTTCCACACAACATGTGACTAAAGGAGCAAACAGACTATCAGAGATTAACTCCTGCCAGCCTGCCTATGAATCAGCACACAGCAGGTCAATGCCCAAGTCTGCCTGTATTGATCCCAGACACTAAGAAACCATCGAGCGGAGTGTCAGAATCTGCAATCTGAACAGAGTCCAATGTCACCATGACAGTCGGCGAAATTTGTGCAAAACTCCGTGTGACATAAACTGGCCACAACAGGTGCTCTCCGCAAGATTTCAGACAGAGGAGTGAAAAGAATTATCAGAAAAGTTGTCCAGGAGCCAAGGATGACATGTGGAGAGGTACAGAAAGCCCTGAAATAAGGAAGTACAATAGTTTCAAATAAAACAATAAGTAATGCATTTGACCTCAATGCCCTATATAGACGCTCACCAGACAAGACTCCATTGCTGGAAAAAAAAGCATGTTCAAGCATATTTAAAGTTTACTCAACAACATACAGACAAGACTGTGGAATACTGGAAGAACATAGTATGGTCACATGAGACCAAAATTTAACTCTTTGGATGCCATAATATACACCATAATTGGAAGCCAAAAGTCACTACATATTACTCCAAAAACACCATACCAACAGTAAGGATTGGAGGTGGGAACATCATGGTGTGGGGCTGTTTTTCAGCATACAGCATTTTCAAACATCACATAATTGAAGGAAGAAGAAATAAATAAATGTGCTTAACATTTTTGATAAATATCTGCTGTCATCTGCCAGGATGATGAAAACGAAACACAAGTAGACATTTCAGCAAGACAATGATCCCATACGCAAAGGCAAAGAAACTTTCAATTGGTTTCAGAAAAGAAAATAAAGCTGCTAGGATGGCCAAGCCGATCACCTAACCTGAATCCAATAGAAAATTTATGGAAGGAACTAAAATTCAGAGTTCATAGAAGGAGCTCACGGAACCTTTATGATTTGAAGAGGTTTTTGTTGTGGAAGAATGGACCAAAATCACACCTGAGCAATGCATGCAACTAGTTTCTCCATACAGGAGTTGTCTTAAAGGGACCCTGGTATTTACTTTGAAAATTGGTGATGTGTTCACTTATTTCACCCACTGTATATATACAATTGCAGTGTTTTTCTTCATTTCAACTTCCAAAAAGTGTTAAAAAAAAATGAACAAAAAGCACATGTGCTACACAATATTGCTAATGTAAACAACAGTATTTCACCCAAAAATAAGCCCTCACATACAGTAACTCCATTGAAAATTTTTCATAATGTATTAATTGCATAAAAGTAATAAAATGGTCAATAAAGATATACTATATATATATTTTTTTTATATATATATACACAGATCAAAAGTTTGGACACACCTTCTCATCTCTAGAACAACTATTAAGAGGAGACTATGTGCAGCAGGCCTTCATGATAAAATAGCTGCTAGGAAACCACTGCTAAGGACAAGCAACAAGCAGAAGAGACTTGTTTGGGCTAAAGAGCACAAGGAATGGACATTAGACCAGTGAAAATCTGTGCTTTGGTCTGATGAGTCCAAATTTGAAATCTTTGGATCCAACCACCGTGTCTTTGTAGAAAAGGTGAACGAATGGACTCTACATGGCTGGTTCCCACTGTGAAGCATTGAGGAGGAGGTGTGATGGTGTGGGGGTGCTTTGCTGGTAACACTGTTGGGGATTTATTCAAAATTGAAGGCATACTGAACCAGCATGGCTACCACAGCATCTTGCAGCGGCATGCTTTTCCATCCGGTTTGCGTTTAGTTGGACCACCATTTATTTTTCAACAGAACAATGACCCCAAACACACCTCCAGGCTGTGTAAGGGCTATTTGACTAGGGAGAATGATGGGGTGCTACGCCAGATGACCTGGTCTCCTTAGTCACCAGACCTGAACCCAATCGAGATGATTTGGGGTGAGCTGGACCACAGAGTGAAGGCAAAAGGGCCAACAAGTGCTAAGCATTTCTGGGAACTCCTTCAAGACTGTTGGAAGACCATTTCCAGTGAGTACCTCTTGAAGCTCATCAATAGAATGCCAAGAGTGTGCAAAGCAGTAATCAAAGCAAAAGGTGGCTCCTTTGAAGAACCAAGAATATAAGACATATTTTCAGTTGTTTCACACTTTTTTAAGTATTTCATTCCACATGTTTTCATTCATAGTTTTGATGTCTTCAACGGGAATCTACAATTTTCAGAGTCTTGAAAATAAAGAAAACTCTTTGAATGAGAAGGTGTGTTCAAACTTTTGGTCTGTACTGTGTATATATATATATATATATATATATATACTGTTTATACTATATATTGAAAAAAAATATATATATATCTGTGTGTGTGTGTGTGCGTGTGTGTGTAATACACTAGCCAGTATAATAAAATAAGAATGTAAAAAAGACAAATGCAAAATTACCTTTTTTTTCTATTTCATCACAGAATAAGTAAATATTTTATACAGTATATACTCCAAAAAGGAAAATGGTACCACTGACAAATATAATTGATCCTGCAGATAACGAGCCATCATATGCCAATGTCGACAGAAAAATAATAATAATAATAATAATAATATGGCTCCTGTAATTCATTATAAAAAAGCTGTGTCCTAAAGGTCAATCCTGAATTAATGATTGTAGGTATTTGCTTCTGCGCCGATAAAGGACACCCTCTAGATACCAGTGTCTGATATACTATTAGTACTATTAGTACTATGTTCAAGAAAATGGTCTACGCAAAATTTAGCTTTATTTATTTCATTTCGACATGGCAGGCACTTTACATTTTTAGAATAAATAAGTAAAATTTTATCATGTATATGCTAAAGAAAATGATTTGATAGGTCACAAAGGGATGAGCATAAATTCACGGTAATGGCATGTATTAATCTAGTTCAAATGCAGGCATGGAGATCATTTTACAAGTAGAGCACTCTACTGACAGCAATAGGCCCTTCCTATTCAGTTTTTTAAGTGGCGTGGTAATGACTAGGTAGCATCATTTAAGCTAAGGCCTCTATCAGAGCTGTCAATACAATGGCAGCCTGAAATACATTGTTACTCATCTTAAACAGAGTAATTGTTCCAAGTAGGAGCCTGGAAAGAAAGGGAAATGAATGCAGACTGTCTGATACAAAGCATCATTTAACCTCAACAGCCCAATCATTGATATCATTTCTCACAGGCACTTCCATAGATACCAATGTCAAAACAGCTTCTCATTTGCAATGGATGACAATTTCCTCCCATATGAAAAGGCACTGCCACAACTCAATAGACTATAAATTGCAGCTGGAAATAGGATCATCTTAACTAAAACCTGTCTGCTTGTTCTTCCCTGGAGGCCAATGGATTACAGGCTCCTTCGCTTGCTTTCCTTTAAATAATTTGTATGTTTAGATGTCGATTTACTCTAACCATGTAATGTCTTATATCCGAGACCATCAATCAGATGTGGTGTGACAAAACGATCCTGCTGCAGTATTACAGGTTATTATAAGAGCGATAGCAAAGAGCTGCATGCTCCAACTAGACCCTTTTTTCATTTCAAGCAAGCTGCCACAGACATAATCAAGCGATTCATCTTTTCTCCCTTATCAACAGGTAGCAGAATAGTGAAGACTTGATGAGCTTCTCACAGACATTTTACATTTCATTCTTTTTCAACCGGCAGAGAAAGAAATTACATGGCTGCTATTCTCATAAAGATAAAACATCATTCGGGAGGCGGGTGACTAGAAATACCGAAATGAACAGTTACAAAGTTTGTATTGATGGTCAAAATTTATGTAGGATTTGTATCAAAGGAGATTTACAAGATGAAAAAAACGGCTCTACTTTTTTCTAAAACAGCACTGCTAATGGAAAGGGTCTGTGACAAAACAGCTCAGCCAATGTTAAAGGGTTGGTTCACACCTTTTCCTTACTGGCCACATCAATATTATCTTGTGAAACAAGGTTTCTCTCAAATACCTTATGTTGCCAATAGTGCCTGTCAGTGGCGCTATTGCTGTCCGCTCACCCCCTGCACGTGACCCCCCCCAGGCTCCGTGACCTTTGATGTCCGGTGATGTCATGTTAACTGAGACGGGCCACACTCTTCCTGAGGAACTGGGCTGTCGGTGGCATTTCACCGCTCATCACAGCCCAACATCTCCCTGCTCTCTCCTTAACTGCAGAGAGCCACAAGCAGGAGCGACGCTGGGCTGTTATAAGTGGTGAAACGCCGCCCACAGCCCAGTGACTTAGGAAGACTGGGGCCAGCCACAAGGATGTTAGCTCAACAGGAAGTTGATGTGACATCACTGGACATCAGAGGTCACTGAGTAAAGGGATCACGCGAAGGTGGTGAGCAGACCACAATAGCACCACTCACAGGCACTATTGGCAACACAAGGTATTTGAGAAAAGCCTTGTTTCTCAACATAATATCGATGTGGCCAGTAATGAAAATGGCTGAACCACTTCTTTATGTTAATCCCTGATTTAGCCCATTGACATTGGTGGCACTTTTTTGAGCAAAAATGACACCATATTTATTAGTTTCATGGAAACCATTTAATTGATGTGTTACAAACATGCAGCAGAGCAAAACTTTTTATAAAGACTATGTACATCATCACACAGATTTTTTTTATTGTTTATATTCTAAATCAAATGTTGAGCAATTTTCTAAATCATTTTCATTAAAACTTTGTAGCTGAAGTCTATAGAAGCTTTACCTACATTTTGCAAAAGTGTTTCAAATCTGATAGAAAAGCTTTTGATGGCTCTCAGCTCCCCTTTCCCTTCTCTCAGTGTTAGAGATTACAGGAGAAAGAACGACAGAGTTTTACTCATATCTGCAGTAGTGATGAGCAAGTGTGCCTGTCACTGCTTAATACTCGATCGACCATCAGGGTGTTTGGATACTCTCTTTACTTGAACGAGTATTGTGGGTGCTCAAGCATCATGCTCTAGTCCACGCCCAGTATGTTTAGCAGCTTTTAGACAGCCAATCACCATGTGGGAATTGCCTGCCATACATGGTAATGCCATAGCCATGTTGGCTACTGATATTACTGTGATTGGCCAGCCGCATTGCATCATCAGGTCTTATATAGGACCCAGGGGCGTGATGCTTGGCAGAATATCCTCTAGAAGTAATTCAGTGAGAGTTGTTCTAGGTGGGAGAGCTTAGATTAGAGCAGGCTTACAGTCAGTGTTTAATTGCTATGGCAGTACAGTGTACAAGCAGCAGCTGCAATAGCAAACAAAATTTTAGGGTGTATAAAAAGAGAGATTGGATCCCGTGATCCCGATGTATTGTTACCCCTCTATAAATCACTTGTAAGGCCACATCAAGAATATGGGATCCAGTTTTGGGTTCCACATTTTTAAAAGGACATTCAGAAGTTAGAATCAGTTCAAAGGCGGTTAACTAGACTACTACAAGGAATGGAAGGCCTCCGATATGATAAGAGGTTGAAAAAGTTAGATTTGTTTAGCTTAGAAAAAGACGTCTCAGAGGAGATCTCATTTATATGTATAAATACATGTGTGGTCAATATAAATGACTGGCACATGACTTATTACGTCCCAAAAAAATATTAAGGACCAGGGGGAATTCAAAAGTGATGCTGGCAGCTAAATAGGAAAGGGTGCTTTACAGTTAGAGCAGTCCGACTGTGGAATAGTAGTTCAACAGTACTACAATAGTACTACAAGAGGTAGTAATGGCAGACACTATAACAGCTTTTAAAAAGGGGGCTAAATGATTTCCTCAGTACACACAACATTGTTAGTTATAAATGACTTAATGATAAAATGTATAATTGGAGGAGGAAGGTTGAACTAGATGGACCGAGGTCTTTTTTTAACCTATGTAACTATGTATATTGTTCACTTGCACCCTCTAGTTCCTTTCATGTGGCACTAAAGGGTGTTTTTAGTCTTTTTAAACCCAATAAATAAACAATTACATTTTTTCACTAAAATATTGTTTTAGCACCAAGTTTTTAATTTTTATAAGTGCTAATAAGAAAAAAATGGACCACGCAGTCCTCTTTGCAATTTCTCCTGAGTGCGCCAATACCCTATATGTAATTGGGAACTACATTTGAGGCACAGTGCAAAGCTGAAAAGGGAAGAAGCTTCATATTTGAGAGTAGATTATGCTAGAATGGCTTGCGGGCTTGAGATGCCAGAGCAGCAGAAATTCCTCACACGTGACTCCCTTTTGCAAACTACACCCTTCAATTAATTAATTTAAGAGGTTTGGTGAGCATATTGAAACTACAGATGTGTCACAAATTTTTATACTGTTGGGTGATTTTAGTCCTAGATTTCAGGGAAAATTCTTAAAACGGGCCACAAAACGTGTTACACAATTTGTCCTGAATGTGGCAATACCCCACATGTGACTCTACAATACTACTTGGCCACACAAGCAGGCTCAGGAGGGAAGGAGTGTTATTAGACTTTTGGAGCCCAGATTTTCCTAGAATAGTGTGAGAACTCCATTTGCAGAGCCGTAAATGCCAGCAAAGCAAAAAAATCTCAAGTAACCCAAATTTGAAAATTCGCCCCTTTGGGAATTAATTTCTGGGTGTACTGACGATTTTTATCTCTAGAAAACAGCCATTGAGTCAAACGTAGTGAATATTGCAAATCAAAATATTGCAAATCTGCCATTATAGAGAGTAATATATTGTAGTGTCCATGAATAAAGTAGGCTTTATTCACTACAATAATGTCGATATGTGGACACTAATTTAACTATTGTTTATGCGCATTGTCATACTGAGAAGGATGTTGGGCATTTGGATTTGGGAGTACAAATTTTGCTGCATTTCTTTTATGGGGGGAGCCATAGTGATTTTCCAGCGCATTTGTGCTACCAGTAACATGGAAGCCACCTACCTTTCTGTTACCAGCCACAACAAAGGTGTCACAGACTGCAATAACGTGAGATCAATGCAGCACACTGAAAACAGCATCATCGCCTAGTCTCTACAGTCTGTGACTGGGGTGGAAAAGTCATTGGAGACCTATGATTTGTTTATCTTGATGAAAGTTAGATGGTCTACTGTTACGGGGTGCTTCTCCCATATCACATAATCAACAGAGCGAGAGATGGCTGCAGAATCCAAAGAACATTTTTTCCAAGCAAATCAAACGGTCCATAACATAATCCACAAAACAGAGGGTTAAATTAGTCCTGTAACACAAATATAGTCCGGTAAGCGATAAATGTCCAGGTCTCTCTGAGAAGCCACAGTTTCTCCCAGTGGATCAATCCTTCTCTCTTCAAGTTCTCCAAACAGACTGACTCATCCCCCCAGGTAAGCAAAGAGGTTTGGTGGATTCCAGACCCACCTCCCCCCACACCTAGGGACAAACACTAATTAATTACCTACAGAAAATACAATGTACACACAAGCAATACAAATAATGGACAGTGAACCCAGCCTAAAATACGACCCTAGACAACGTTATACACAGTACACCAAATCCCACTATCACGTCTACAATTTCAGGGGACAGCCGGATGTACTCATCTGTCAGCACACTACCAGGAGCGCTGAAGACAGATTCTGAGAGAATGCATGACAAAATCTCCAATGTGTGGGAAGCACGCTCAGGCCACTCTTCCATTTTTGAAGACCAAAATGCAAAAGGGTCCAAACCCCACTGATGGCACTGATATTGAGCTCTAGATACTCCTGCACCATCCTCTCCCGTCATTCACTATGTGTTAGTTAGACTTGAACTCTGTTCTGCTGGAGCACAGGATGGTCTAAAAAATGTGTGCCACATCTCACAGAATTTGCTTCTGCCACGTAAGCTGCTGCTGTTAATGTTTCCACGATAATGACTCAATGTTACCAGGGTTGGAAGTCTAGAATTGTAATGCACACTGTGTGCCTCACTGCTGTCTTGTGGAAAACTACTCTTAAGATTGTGTACCTATCATTTTGATACTCCAGCATGTGTGCATCCATTTCCAGGGGGGAAGCATCTGGCAAAATTTACTCCTATACCATGAATCTAAAAGAGTGGCAACCTAGTAGTCAGCACACTAGTTTTAATCCTAGCAATATGGGTATCATGTTGCGTATAGTGCAGCAAAAGATGGTCATTTTTTGGATGCTTCCATGAGCTCTAACCATGGTGTGTTGGTAGTGGGGTAACACTCAAGCTTGCTTCCTCCATCCCCTCCCTCCAAAAACAGACAAGATAGAGGGGATCAAAATCTTCTTCATCTCCTGACTGTTGTGCACCCATCACCTCTTCCTCCTCATTCTCCTCCATTTGTTCCTCGGCTGCTGCTCTTTCACTAACAGTTTGTCTGGTATCATGAGCCCCCTTTCGATTGCTGTACTCCACCCTTCCATGCCACCTACCTATACAACAACAGTCCAGATCTTAGAAATTTTGGTATACCTTCTGCATCCTTCTCTGCTTCCTCCTCTTCCTCTAGGACCACCATCCCTCCTGCAGACTAACCAAAGTCCTCTCCAGCATGTAAATGACCAGAATAGTGATGCTGATGATGATATTGTCAGTGCTAGCTATATTAGTAGCCATTTTAAAACTGTGCAGAAGGGTGCTGATTTCCTTCATCTGTGCTCATTACACAAGCGTGATTTGCCCCATGATCGGACTGCATTGGCCCAGGCTATGCGTCATGACATACTGCACTAGTGCTCGTTGTTGCTGCCACAGTCACTGCAACATGTGCAGAGTGGAATTCCACCAAATTGGCAAACTGCATATCAACCGGTTAACCGGTAGGCCAAAAGACCTCTGTAGCAATCCAAGTCAATAAGCCGCTGGGTGCAAACGGCGAAAGTGAGCACACAGCAACAGTGCTTTCTGCAGCAGCACATCCAGGACAGGATAGTGGCCTAGAAATTGTTGTGCAATCAGGTTGATGAGCCATGCAAGGCACGTGTGTGAGGTTGCCATGGTTTAGGGCCGTCACCAGGTTAGCACCGTTATCACACGGCCTTCCCTGCCTCCAGGATTATTGGAGATGGCCATTGCTGAAACTCGGCCTTGATTACTGTCTGCAACTTTGCAGCTGCGTTCTTCGATGCATTTTAATTTCAACACTGCCTGATTGAGGTGAGCCCTGGCTGCACAGTACAGAGGTGGGGGAGGATTCTCACTGCACTGTTGGAACACGAGTCACATTAAGGGTGAGGTTGAGGGTGCAGGAGGAGGCCATAGGGGAGGTGGAGGAGGCAGAAGCAGTGTAGAAACTGGTAGATATAGAGGTGTGCCCCATAAGCCTTGAGAATGCCGAAAGACTTGTAGAGCAGCCCCTTCCCCATCTGCCCCCAGAGCCACCAGAGTAACCCAGTGCCTAGTCAGTGAACTATAGTGCCTCTGGCCATGCTTGCTTGTCTAACTGTCAATGGTGAAATGCACCCTGTCCGACACAGAGGTTTTCAAAGAAAGGGTGATTTGGTCTGTGGCATGTTGGTGTAGGGCAGGCAAAGCTTTATTAGTGAAGTAATGGTGACTGGCAAACTGATACTTGGGGACTGCCATGGCCATCAACTTTTGGAAGCCGTCTGTATCCACCAGGTGAAAAGGTAGCATTACCTTTGCCAACAGATTTGATATGGTTTAGTTCAAGCTCTTAGGCGGGCTTTACACGTTGCAACATCGCTAGCAATTGCTAGCAATTTCCAGCGCGATAGCACCCGCCCCCGTCGCACATGCAATATGTGGTGACTGCTGCCATAGCGAACATTATCACTACGGCAGCTTCACACGCACATACCTTCTCGGCGACGTCGCTGTGACTGCCGAACAATCCCTCCTTCAAGGGGGAGGGGCGTTCGGCGTCACAGCGACGTCACCGCAATGTCACTAATTGGCCGGCCAATAGAAGCGGAGAGGCGGAGATGAGCGGGACATAACATCCCGCCCACCTTCTCCCTTCCGCATTGCCGTCGGGACACAGGTAAGGAGATGTTTGTCGCTCCTGCGGGTTTACACACAGTGATGTGTGGAGCTGCAGGAACGAAAAACAACATCGTGCCTTCGGCCGAACCGACATTATGGAAATGAACGACGTTACACAGATCAGCGATATTGTACACTTCTGTGCTCGTTCATCATCGCACCTAGGATTTACATGTTGCGATGTCGCTACCGGCACCGGATGTGCGTCACTAACAACGTGACCCCGACGATATATTGGTAGCGATGTCGCAACTAGTAAAGCCCGCCATAGATTTGGCATGTGTAGGAGGAAATAATCTTTTATGTGACCATAAGTGAGGGACTGAGGAATGGCTGCTGTACTGAGAGAAATTGAAGTAGGGTGTACACGACAAACTGGTGGACTGCGAGGAAGGTTCAGGCGGAGATGTTATGGTGGATTGAGAAAGATGTGGTGTGCTTGGTGTCTGAGATCGGTCAAAAACAGCAGGCATGTCCACTTCCATAACAGCTGACAGGCTCTCACTTACCCCAACTGCAGCGGGAAAACAAGTGGAGCTTCTGCGGTCGGAAATATGTGTGAGAACACTTGCCATGGGGATGGAGGAGGAAGAATCCACAGACATGGTTGATGGGGCAGCCGGTGGTTGGTGAAGCTCTGTAGGCCGCATTTTAGCTCAGTAAGATTCCCAGAATAATGCATGTTGCATTGCAATATGCTGGGTTCATGCATGTATTAGTCAAATTATTGGAATTTTTGCCTCTACTGAGTCGTTTTTTACAAAGATAGCAGATAACATACAGTACAGACCAAAAGTTTGGTTGCCTGCCCTAAGCCTTTTTTGAGACCGCAAAGGATAACCCAACTTACAGTACCGGCAAAAAGTTTGGACACACCTTCACACCTTCTCATTCAAAGAGTTTTCTTTATTTTCATGACTCTGAAAATTGTAGATTCACATTGAAGGCATCAAAACTATGAATTAACACATGTGGAATGAAATACTTAACAAAAAAGTGTGAAACAACTGAAAATATGTTTTATATTCTAGGTTCTTCAAAGTAGCCACCTTTTGCTTTGATTACTGCTTTGCACACTCTTGGCATTCTCTTGATGAGCTTCAAGAGGTAGTCACCGGAAATGATTTTCACTTCACAGGTGTGCCCTGTCTGTTTTAATAAGTGGGATTTCTTGCCTTATAAATGGGGTTGGGACCATCAGTTGTGTTGAGCAGAAGTCTGGTGGATACACAGCTGATAGTCCTACTGAATAGACTGTTAGAATTTGTATTATGGCAAGAAAAAAGCAGCTAAGTAAAGAAAAACGAGTGGCCATCATTACTTAAGAAATGAAGGTCAGTCAGTCCGAAAAATTGGGAAAAGTTTGAAAGTGTCCCCAAGTGCAGTGGCAAAAACCATCAAATGCTACAAAGAAACTGGTTCACATGAGGACCGCCCCAGGAAAGGAAGACCAAGAGTCACCTCTGCTGCGGAGGATAATCCTAGTCACCAGCCTCAGAAATCGCAGGTTAACAGCAGCTCAGATTAGAGACCAGGTCAATGCCACACAGACTTCTAGCAGCAGACACATCTCTAGAACAACTGTCAAGAGGAGACTTTGTGCAGCAGGACTTCATGGTAAAATAGCTGCTAGGAAACCACTGCTAAGGACAGGCAACAAGCAGAAGAGACTTGTTTGGGCTAAAGAACACAAGGAATGGACATTAGACCAGTGGCAATCTGTGCTTTGGTCTGATGTGTCCAAATTTGAGATCTTTGGATCCAACCACCGTGTCTTTGTGCAACATAGAAAAGGTGAATGAATGGACTCTACATTCCTGGTTACCACCGTGAAGCATGACGGAGGAGGTGTGATGGTGTGGGGGTGCCTTCAATGTGAATCTACAATTTTCAGAGTCATGAAAATAAAGAAAACTCTTTGAATGAGAAGGTGTGAAGGTGTGTCCAAACTTTTTGCCGGTACTGTAAGTTGGGTTATCCTTTGCGGTCTCAAAAAAGGCTTTGGGCAGGCAACCCTTGCCACCCATGTGAACTGCAGACTGGCGACCACTAGAGATGAGCGAGCCTCTAGAGGCTCAAGTTTGGTTCGGTTCGTCGAACGGACGCCGCGTTCGAGTTCGGTTTGCCGAGCCATTCGACGAACCTCTCGAACCCCATTGAAAACAATTGGAGACAATCACAAACACATATAAACACATTATAAATGTACATATACAGTTAATAAACATTGCCATAACACTTACCGGTCCCCACGATGCGTCCTGCACTCTGTCCCTTGCCGCTATTCCTTCCGATGATCGCTGCGTCCTCCCGGTAACCAGCACTGATGATAGGACCTATTGTGACGTCAAAATAGCATGTGACCAGTCATGTGTCTGTTATCTCATTGACTACAGACTGGTCACATGGCTTTGACGTCGTGCATCTCTCCAGTACGCGGGGATCGTTTGTGTATCTCTGTGTACCGGCAATATGCTCTGGCACACGGTCGGGTTCCCGGTCTGCTTCTCCGTTCCGTTATTCACCGGCTGCCACATCCGGTCAATAACGGAGATCACCATTGCTATAGCAACGCGCCTGTCAGTGGTGACGTCACCGCTAACAGCACGCAGCCTCTGATCACTCACGGAGTGAAAAGATGGGAAGCAGCACAGTCTTCTTCTAATGCAGCGCTGCTGATGTTGCAGAGCTGCACGTGTTGAAGGAGAAAGAAGACAGAAGAGCAGGGTCGTGGAGGGATAAGAGGGAGTAATATACATGGAGTCTCTAAGTGTGTCTGTGTATTTATTTCTATTAAAGTATTTTTTCTCTGTGTGGTGTCTTTTTTTAACCCTTTATTGGAGATTCTTAATGGAAGGATCAAACTTTCCTGACATTAAGAATCTCTGACTTAATACTAGCTAGTAAAAGTTGATGGTGCTTCTATGAAAGTGCCATTTTCTGGGGCGGCTGTGGATTGCAATTCGTAGCAGAGGCGCCCAGAAACCTCGGGCTAACCTGTGGTGCCAATTCCAATCCCCAGCTGCCTAGTTGTACCTGGCTGGACACAAAAATATGGCGAAGCCCATGTCATTTGTTTTTTAATTATTTAATGAAATAAGTGAAATAATTAAAAAAAACGGGCTTCCCTATATTTTTGGTTCCCAGCCGGGTACAAATAGGCAACTGGGGGTTGGGGGCAGCCCGTAGCTGCCTGCTGTACCTGGCTAGCATACAAAAACATGGCGAAGCCCACGTCATTTTTTTGGTGGGCAAAAAACTCCTGCATACAGTCCTGGATGAAGTATGCTGAGCCTTGTAGTTCTGCAGCTGCTGTCTGCTCTCCTGCATACACTAGTGAATGGAGCACGCTGAGCCTTGTCGTTCTGCAGCTGCTGTCTGCTCTCCTCCATACAGACAGACAGCAGCTGCAGAACTACAAGGCTCAGCATACTCCATCCAGGACTGTATGCAGGAGTTTTTTGCCCCCCCCCCCCAAAAAAATCTTTTTGTATGCTAGCCAGGTACAGAAGGCAGCTACGGGCTGCCCCCAACCCCCAGCTGCCTATTTGTACCCGGCTGGGAACCAAAAATATAGGGAAGCCCTTTTTTTATTAATTATTTCATGAATTTCATGAAATAATTCAAAAACAAATGACGTGGGCTTTGCCATATTTTTGTATGCTAGCCAGGTACAGCAGGCACCTACGAGCTGCCCCCAACCCCCAGCTGCCTATTTGTACCCGGCTGGGAACCAAAAATATAGGGAAGCCCTTTTTTTATTATTTCATGAATTTCATGAAATAATTCAAAAATAAATGACGTGGGCTTTGCCATATTTTTGTATGCTAGCCAGGTAAAGCAGGCACCTACGAGCTGCCCCCAACCTCAACAAATGACGTGGGCTTCGCCATATTTTTGTGTCCAGCCAGTTACAACTAGGCAGATGGGGATTGGAATCCACAGCACAGGTTGGCCTGAGCTTTCTGGGCCCCTCTGCTGCGGATTGCAGTCTGCAGCCGCCCCAGAAAATGGCACTTTCATAGAAGCGCCATCTTCTGGCTCTGTATCCAACTCTTCCAGCTGCCCTGGTGACGGGTGGCTCGCTGGGTAATAATGGGGTTAGGGCTAGCTGTATATTATCAACTGGCCCTAAGCCCAAAATTCATGGTGTCACGCCAATATTAGACATGGCCACCCTGAATTTCTAGTACCGATAAAAAGAACCACAACACACAGAAAAATATTTTTATTATAAATAAAATACAACACAATTAGTGACTCCATCTTTATTGAAATAAAGAACCCCCCTCCGGAGTAATCCTGGGTCAAGGGTCCCGCACCGTCCAATCCAGATCTAATATCATCTGATCGGTTTGCTGGAAGGCAAAGCGATCAGATGATGTGTCAGGTTCAAGGGCCTGAATCACATGATACAGCAGCTGATTGTGTAAACGGCTTTTATACAATTAGCTGATGCATCAGTGCAAAAAAAACAAAACAAACTACACACTTCAGTGCAGACTACTGTACGACGGCATCAGCTGATAGTTTAGCCGGCCGGGCGGTAAAAAGCCGGCCTCACCGCTCGACATATAGTGTCAGCTGATTCCGTCAGGTGACCGCATCAGCTGATCATCGCCAGGTCTGAGAAAGAGAGAGAGAGAAAGAAGAGAGAGAGAAAGAAGAGAGAGAGAGAGAAAGAGAGAAAGAAGAGAGAGAGAAGGAGAGAAAGAAGAGAGAGAAAGAAGAGAGAAAAAGAAGAGAGAGAAAGAAGCGAAAGAGGAGAAAGAAGAGAAAGAGAGAAGGAAGAGAGAGAAAGAAGAGAGAGAAAGAAGAGAGAGACGAGAAAGAGGAGAAAGAAGAGAAAGAAGAGAAAGACAGGAGAGAGAGAAAGGATAGAAATAAAGGAGAGAGAGAAAGGAGAGAAAGAAAGGAGAGAGAAAGGAGAGAGAGAAAGGAGAGAGAGAGAGAAAGAGAGAGAGAAAGGAGAGAGAGAAAGGAGAGAAAGAAAGGAGAGAGGGAGAGAAAGGAGAGAAAGAAATGAGAGAGAAAGGAGAGAGAGAAAGGAGAGAGAGAAAGAGAGAGAGAAAGAAAGGAGAGAGAGAAAGAAGAGAGAGAGAAAGGATAGAGACAAAGAAAGGAGAGAGAGAAAGGAGAGACAGAAAGAAGAAAGAGAGAGAAAGAAGAGAGAAAAGAGAAAGGAGAGAAAGAAAGGAGAGAAAGAAACGAGAGAGAGAGAAAGGAGAGAGAGAAAGGAGAGATAGAAAGGAGAGATAGAAAGGAGAGAGAGAGAAAGGAGAGAAAGAAAGGAGAGAGAGAAAGGAGAGAAAGGAGAGAGAGAGAAAGAGAAAGGAGAGAGAGAAAGGAGAGAGAGAAAAGAGAGAAAGAAAGGAGAGAGAGAAAGGAGAGAAAGAAAGGAGAGAGAGAAAGGAGGGAGAGAGAGAAATGAGAGAAAGAGAGAGAGAGAAAGAGAGAGAGAAAGAAAGGAGAGAGCAAAAGGAGAGAGAGAAAGGAGAGAAAGAAAGGAGAGAAAGAAAGGAGAGAGAGAAAGGAGAGAAATAAAGGAGAGAGAGAAAGGAAAGAGAGAAAGGAGAGAGAGAAAGGGGAGAAAGAAAGGAGAGAGAGAAAGGAGAGAAAGAGAGAGAGGAAGGAGAGAGAGAGAGAAAAGAGAGAGAAAGAAAGGAGAGAGAGAAAAGAGAGAGAGAGAAAGAAAGGAGAGAGAGAAAGGAGAGAGATAGAGAGAGTGAGAGAGCTCACAGCTGATGTCCGGCTCCTCCCCCCAGTGCATAATTAAATTATAATTATAAATATATTATAAATATAATTTAAAATTAAAAATTAAAAAAAAAATATTTACCTGGTCAAGGCCTCGCGACCTTTTGTTTCTTAGGTGAGCGCTCTATCCACTCAGCTATTGCCTCTAATATGAAAGGTAGGCAGATTTGGAAATCTTGAAGTCTGGATTGCTGAAGTCTCAGCTGACCACGTGATTCACTTGATTGCTACGTGAAGCTTATACAGAGCACTCGTATTCTGTAGCAGAGATGACAGTGTCGTGTGGATTAGGTTGGACCTGGAGGGGTATTGGAGGATTTCAATAAAATGGTAAAACTGTTCTTTTGTCTTTTATTCCAAATAAAGGATTTTTCGCGGTATGTCTTTATTTACTTTCACTTTATAAATAGATAATAATTATAATTTAAAATTAAAAAAAAAAATGTATTTCTTTACTGGGACCAGGACCAGAACGCCTGATGTTATACTTCTTAGGCAGGCACTTTATCCACTAGTCTAGTGCCTCTAATGATATAGAGGGGCAGATTTGGTAAACTTGAAGTCTGCAGTGCTGACTGAAGTCTCTGCTAACCACGTGAGTCACCTCATTGCTACGGTGCCACTACATCTTTAGGGACAGAGCTGACAGTGTCGTGTGGATTACTTCGGACATGGGGGGGTATTTTTGGGATTAATAAAGGGGTGAACCAGGGTGTTTTTTGTCTTTTATTCCAAATAAAGGATTTTTTGCGGTGTGTGTTTCTTTAAACTTTCAGTTTAATCATGAAAGGTATCTCGGGGAGACACCTGGCATGATTAAACTCATTATTACCCCAATTGCCATCGCACCAGGGCAATTCGGGATGAGCTGGGTGGAGTCCCCCGGGAGTGTCGCACCTAATGGATGCGGCTATTCCAGGCGGCTGCAGGGTGATATTGTTAGGGTAGTGGGCTCCCGATAACGTGGAGCTCTCCATCCTGACAATACCAGCCTCCAGCTGTAGGGCTTTATCCTGGCTGGTATCAAATATGGGAGAAACCGCAGTTTTTTTTTAATTTATTTATTTATTTATTTTACTGCACGATATAGACCCGCCCGCCGGCGGCTGTGATTGGTTGCAGTGAGACAGCTGTCACTCAGCTTGGGGACATGTCTGACTGCAACCAATCATAGGCGCCGGTGGGCGGGTAAAGCACGGAATAACTAATTGACTAATGAAGCGGCAGCCATTTTCTAAAGAGGAAAAAACACCGCAGATTTATGAAAGATGTGGAGCGAGACGCCCGTGATTGGTGAGTAGGAAAGGGAGAGGGATTGTGCTGGGGATGAAGGACGCATGCAGATAGCAACATGTGCACATAGCCTTACTGTGAAAAGCCACGTTTATGGTGAGCGACCCGTTCTCGAACGTAACTCGAACTGTCGAACTTTTAGCAAAAAGCTCGAGTTCAAGTTCGTTCTCGAACACCCACCAAAATCACTCAAACATGAAATTGGCGAACCTCGAACCTCGCTCATCTCTAGCGACCACTGCTGGCCACAGCCACAGTTTTGGCTGAGAATCAAGTGCTTGTCATGGTTGCATCACTCCGTGTCTGTGCTGTAAGATGCAATGTAAACTCGTCTTCCTCCACCACCCCCTGTACTGAGCTACTAAGCTGTGTGCCATCTGGGTTCACATACAGTGGGATCTAGCACCTCATCATCATGCTCTCTGTTGTGCCTGTATCTGAGTCTAATCATGATCATCTCAACCCCCTGTAGTTAATGCCTGTTGATGAGGGTCTGGATTCTGCGCGGACCCTATTTCATCTTGTCCCCGAACCAATTAACAAAGATTTTGGGCATTGGTGCAGATGCTTTCCTCCTCTTTAGTCTGTGAACCATTGGAACAGACCTCTGATACCCATGAAATAGAATGTGGGAACAGCTCCACAGACTCGCGAATTTGTGGTTCCTCACAGTCAGTTGGGTGGTTGGAGAGTCGTGACGTAGGGGAAAACAAGAATAATTGGGGTGCCAACTCTGAGGACTGTACTGTGTGTGTTGTTGATGTGGAGGAAGAGAAGGAGAGGCCACTTGATGCAGCACTTGCCATCCAATGTAGCACATGCTTTTTTCTGGCCTCATCTACAAGTTGTACCACTATGCGGCTGCCAAAGAAAGAGCATCAAGACGTTCGTCCAATAACAGAAGTTTTCAGTTGTCCTTGGATAGGACAATCTTGATATTTCCCACACATGCTTGATGAACCCTTCCCATCTTTTAACTAGCTGTGTCATAACCCTAGGTCCCCACCTGTAAGTCACCTGTCACTAAATTAACAATGAGTATTTATACGCTGAAATGTTTATTTGTCGTAGGGCCACAGAATTAGCAATCAGAATTTATATGCTGAAATGTCTATTTGTGTCAGGACCACAGAGTGATCAATTAGTATTTATCTGTTGAAATATCTATTTGTGCCATGGGCACAGAGTTATGAATTAGTATTTATCTCCATTTATATATACAGTTAAAATCAGAAGTTTACATATAATATCTAAAAAAGACACATCTGCATGTTTTTCTCACTATCTGACATGAAATCAAAAAACCTTTCCTATTTTAGGTCAATTAGAAACTAAAATATTTATATTTGCCAAATGCCAGAATAATAAGAGAAGGCTAAAAGAGAAGAGCAGCAAAGAAAGTGCAAAATATGGTCTTATCTGAGAGATGAAGTATAAAATCAGACAGTGTTAAGGCTCACCTTGAATGGTTGTGAGAGTCACAACCACTAATGCACAGCCCTATGTGGAATTGGAATCAAGAGACAATGAAAAGAGTTTAACGCCACTCTGTCGCATAAGAAATAAGTCTAAAGCGGGCTTTACATACAGCGACAGCGGGATGTGTGACCATATAAAAGGAGCCCTTGGAGTAGTTACTAATCACTCCTGGGTCGAAGCACGCCTGTTGCGAAACGCGTGTCAGTGTTTGGGACTGCCGCACCACTCTTAGCATTGAATCAGCTGTCTGTCGGTAATATATTGTTGTCTTTGTATTACTCTATATTCTTTCTTTATGCATATGGATAATAACTTTAATTATATATAAATTTATAACAGGCAACAGTTTCCTCTGCTATGTATAATTTACATAAACTGGATGTAATTTAATCTAATTTATTGTATACTATTATATATTGTTACTTGCTTTGTGAGTGCTGGCATCCCAAATCAATACCATCCATCAATTGGGGTGGTCCATTTGGGTTTTTATGTGTTTATTGATTTTTTTATGTATTAATAAAGTACTTTTGAAATTTAATATGGGCTTGCTTGTTGTTATTCGGTGCTGATACAACGACATCGGTAGCGATGTCGCTGGTGAAAGCACCCGCCCCCGTTGGTTGTGCGTCATGGGCAAATCGCTTCCCGTGGCGCACAACATCGTTTACACCCGTCACATATACTTACCTGCCTAGCGACGTCGCTGTGTCTGGCGAGCCACCTCCTTTCTAAGGGGGAGGTTCGTTCGGCGTCACTGCGGCGTCACAAAGCGGCCGCCCAATAGAAGCGGAGGGGCAGAGATGAGCGGGCCGAACATCCCGCCCACCTCCTTCCTTCCTTATTGCCGGCAGCCGCAGGTACGGTGATGTTCCTCGTTCCTGCGGTGTCACACATAGCGATGTGTGCTGCCGCATGAGCGACGAACAACCTGCATCCTGCAACAGCAACGATAATAGGGATAGGAACGACTGGTCAACGATCAACGATTAGGTAAGTAATTTTGATCGTTAACGGTCGTTCCTGCGTTTCACACGCAACGACGTCGCTAACGAGGCCGGATGTGCGTCACGAATTCCGTGACCCCAACGACATGTCGCTAGCGATGCCGTTGCGTGTAAAGCCCGCTTTAGGGTACAAGTTGATGATTTATTTTCTATGCATTTCAGAGAGGTCCCTCTCTTACTTCAGGAAAAAAAAAATCACATAGTATCCTGCACTCTACGCTGAATGCTTGCATCGGGATTACGTGTAAGGGTGCTTGTCCCTGATCAGGAATAGCAGCATATTGGACGCAGCATTTTTTCACTTCTTCCAAATCGCTGCATTGTGCGGTACAAGCACAGTGAATGGATTGATAGAAATCCCATGCTCACTGTGCTTGTTTTCTCCTCAGCATAAACTGACATGCAGCACAGCTTCCCCAGATGCGGCATGTCAATTTATGCTACAGAGATATGAGTGCCTTCAGCTAGGAAAACAGAGCTTGCTGCCTTAATAGTGATTAGATCCATCATGGGTTTCACCTGAATCATGTATTTTGGAGATGTAGATGGAAACCCCGATGTAAGTTCTCTGCACAGCATGGAGCACAAGATAAATGTGAACTGATCCAAAATGTTCTGTACCAAAATTGTCACCAAATAGCATTTTACTCAACCCTCAAAACAGAAGTAACCACTCAGGTCTGTGGCGCCCCTGAGATGTCAGGTGCCACAGGGTAATGCACCCAGTTACAGGTGTAGTGTTGTTAACCCTGGGTTCTTGGAAGACCAGTGTCAGTAAATACCATTCAAACACACACATCCATGCCCTTTTTCCCAGACGGGGTAACAGGCTAGAGATGGATCTGATGGATGGCCACCTATAGGTCAGGACTTATCAAATCCGCTAGTCAGAAACCCTGGAGGGGGTGGAGCTAGTTAGAGTAGTTGACAGGAGATGGACTTCTTGAAAGGGAGTGAGAAGTGGACCTTCTGACAGAAAGTGTAAAAGTGGCTTGTTGGGCTCCAGGCATACAGTCGCCAGGGAGAGTACGGTGTGAGTATTCACGGGACCGAGCACCGGCGGGGTGCAGAGCCCTAGTTCAGGAAGACGCTTCAAGCTCACCTGATAAATCTGATGGAATTATCATGGTTCCTCACCAACGTTAGTGTCCGGGGCATAGCAGCAAAGAGGGAACCCAGGATAGAGGTCCAACCCTAGGGAGGTTCAAGCTGCCTGCTATATGGGCCAGGACTGTGACCACAGGAGGGGACCCCAGAACGCTTCAGGCCACAGGGGACCCACCAACTGCAGATGGGTGCATGGAAGTAAAGCTCACCAGGTCACCACACCAGCACTGGGATCAAGGGAATACCGGATTACCTGAGGCCCAGATTGGTAGAGACCAGCACCAGCCGGGTTGCAGCTTCACAGAATCAGTGAGTAAAGAACAAGTTAAACCGCAGCCCCTGTGTTGTCTGAATTCTTCCTGCACCTCTGCATCTCCAACTTTCACCATACTACAACCACCATCATTCTCCCCTGGGGCTTAATAAACAGAATTAGCAACCAATACATAACTCCAAAATTAATATGTATACTGTATAGTACTGAAATAATTCATAATAATCAATCTTGGAGTGGACTAGGGCAATCGCAGACATAAATGAAAAAACAGAGAAAAACGACCATAAAGCCCAAGTAGCTGAAAGTGAAAAGCTTTTATTGAAGTGAGGAGCGGCACAATTACAAGAAGAACTCTGACAACAAGAATTCCTAGCAAAATAAAGGTGCATATATAAACAAAACCTCTTTTTGGGCCAGTGCCTCCCCGTATTGGCTGTGTTCCCTGTGGACATTGCGTTGCCTGTCCTAACATTGATAGGGCTGACTCTTTTTTTTGACTCTTCGGGGACCCGCTCATTTAAGATCAAGAAATTTGTTACGTGCACCTCTACTGCGGTAATCTATTATGCCATCTGCCCGTGCCCAAAAATTTATGTTGGCCTTACAACCAGGCAATTGAAGGTCAGAACCAGGGAACACGTCAATGGGATTGTGGCAGCGGCGGGTTGTACCGATACCTCTCTTCTCAAAACTATCCCTCGCCATTTCCATCAATGCCACCAGTCAGATGCAACATTACTTAGAGTAAGAGGTATAGATCGACTTGATTCCAACATACGTGGGGGTAAAATTAGCCAGAGGTTGGCAATGATGGAAACAAGGTGGATATGGACCCTAAAAACTCTCTGCCCTATGGGTTTAAATGAATACAATTCCTATTCCTCATTTCTTTGATTGGTTGTGGGTTAGGAAGGTTGTCTTTCCTCTCCTATTTTTATTCTTGATTTTAATTTTTCTATTGTTTTATTTAGACATCATCCTTCTGTTACCGGGACCATTATCTCATATTACACCGATGGGGCGGATTCTATGGATCTGGATATCCTCAGGACAGACTTTGGATACACCGATTGAATTTAGCTTGTTGTTTACACTTGTTGTGCTATCTAAACTGTTTGTAAATTTATGACATGTTTCCCTTTCGTACCACTCATTTGCTGGGGTTATACGTCTTTTATTATAACAGGCCAAGTTTGTCTGTATGAATTGGTTCATGAGTATATATCCTGCTATTTCCTACTTCTTATATATTTATATATTCTTTTTGGATATGGCAATATGTACACATATTATGTATATGAATTACTGTGCCAATTTTTTGTATTTTTCTGTATTGTTTTATATGTAGAAGTTATATGCAGGACGGATGCTACCATAATCTGTTTGAAACCAATTCATACGATTATAACTATGGTGGATCGAACTATATACTAGGCTCCATCTTGTGTCCTGTTATGGTCTCCTATGACTCTTTCATGCCGCCCCTACCGCAATAGTCTACGCTTTAAACTCTCTTATCTATACACGTAATACGCTATGAGATTCTCTTGGATTTCCTCATTGGGCTTGCACGCATGCGCGCCTCCCACTCCGGGCCGCCATCGCCCGCTGTGTCTCTCTGCCTCGCGCGGCGTCCGCTCACGTGACGGCCATGTGATGAGTCACGTGGCTGCCGCGTGACCGTGCACCCGGCGACGCTTGACGCGGCGGGTGGTTCGCGTCCTGGGTTGCTAGGCAGCTCATGTGTCATACACTCCGGCCCACCAATCTTGATTGGATGATGTCCCTTTTTAATCTCCTGAACTTCCCTCACTAACCACTCCCCTGACAAAGGCATTTTATGCCGAAAAGGCCGTCGGGCTGACGCTGACACAGGTCTCTTCCTGGTTTTTTCAGGTATGGCTTATATGGAACATTACTGCCCTCTCCCTTGGACTTTTCCATGGTTGTTATCACATTGTGCTTGGTAGGGTTCTTTCAGTACTGTGTGGTCACAATTTGGTGACCATTAGCATTACCTGGGCATAACTCAGACCTTGGTCTGTCTATATTATTATACCTACCATCAATAAATTTTTCTGCCTATCTCCTACCAATTCCCAATCTCCATCTCTGACCTGAACTTGTGGTTGTCACAATCCATACCTGTTTATGCATTCTATTACACATAATTCTGGTTACCCACTCATTGTGATCATGGGTCCATGTTGTGTCATGGTGTTTATATATGCACCTTTATTTTGCTAGGAATTCTTGTTGTCAGAGTTCTTCTTGTAATTGTGCCGCTCCTCACTTCAATAAAAGCTTTTCACTTTCAGCTACTTGGGCTTTATGGTCGTTTTTCTCTTTTTTTCCCCTGGGGCTTAGCTCTACTTGCCGAGGGCCATAATATCCAGGCTGCTTAATACCACCAGTTCCAGCAGTGAGAGACTTTGCAGTGGCGGCTTTCCTCACATAGCCGCATACCACAAATGGCGTCGAGAAAAACATTTTTTTATTATTCTTCTTTATTCCCCCTTTTTAAGAGACCCCCAGGGTCACGGAACCGGGCACTGGCCATTCCATGACACATCCCCGTGATTCAAGGCCCGGGACCAAGTACCCTACTAGCCCTGGGTGCGTCAGGTTCATTGTCGGTTAACGAAAATATAGGGGGCTTCCACGTTACTGGTAGCACAAAAGCTCTTGAAAAACACTATGGCTCACCCCCAAAAAAAAGAAATCCAGCAAAATCTGCACTCCCAATCCAATTGCCCCCCTCTCATCTGAGCTCCTCAATGTGCCTAAACCACAGTTAGCGTCCACATTTGGCATTGTTGTTGTGAGGCGTGCCTGCTTAAATATACGGGGTGCAGGTTTACAGAAGCACAAGCTGGGCAAAATGTACGAGCACTACAATGTACTGGGCACAAGGGTTTATTTGCAATTTTTATTTCTGCAACATTCACTGTGTTTGACACTATGGGTGTTTTCCAGAAACTAAATAATCACTACACCAGTAGATGAATTCCTAGAGTGGTGTCATTTTCAAAATGTGGTCACTTGTGGGAGATTTCTTCTGTTTTGGCACTTAGGGGCTTTGCAAATGGAGTCTGCAAACTATTCAAGGAAAATCTGTGCTCAAAATGTCAAATGGTGCTCCTTCCCCTCTGAGCCCTATGGTGCAGCCAAACAGTACTGTACGGTCATATGTGGGGTATTGCCACGTTCAGGAAAAATTGTGTAACACATTATGGGGCCTAAAACAACATATTAGAGGTAAAAATTTAATTATTTTTTCTTCACCGCTAAATTCATTGAGGGGTGCAGTTTGTAAATATGGTCACTTGTTGGGGGTTTCTGCTGTTCTGTCACCTCAGGGGCTCTAGAGAAAAATCAAACAAAAAAACAAGAAAAAAAAATGTCATAAGCGCATGTTCACAGTGGCCATGAGATGAAGAAAACCCCAAAAAAAGAATGATATGAACTTATACCCTGCTGTAACTAAATAAAAGCATAGTGCATATAAATAAGCAAAGGGTACTTAGTAAACTCTATTTTTGGTCAAAAAAGCATAAAGCCACCGTGACAAGGTGTACCCAAATCGGAACGGTACCTACACTCTCTAATATTAAAACCTCACCATGTGTCAACAGACATCAATCTGAATAAGGGCAGAGAATGGCTGGGTCCCGACTATAGGCACACAGCCATGGGATGCAATGGATGACTTGCTCAGCTCATTTGAAAAGGAGGCCACACCGTATTTGTACTGAGTACAAGACACTAGTGGAAAAAAAATCGAGCCAGAGCGTGGCTCTAATGTGTCATGTGGCTCTGATGTGTTACATAGTATCATGAATTGAGTGTATGATTGTTATGTACTTGAATTGATCATTACTTTCTCTGTTTCATTGAATTTACATATGTTCCACTGTGTATATACTCTATCATTATTTTTGTATACAAGATAGAGATATCCTATAACAGAGGTATACTGTTTGTGTATATACCTAAATGATCATTCTTTTTATAGTTTGGGCCCAATGTGATATGTGCATGTAGCACCCTGATTGGTCTGAGGTTTTTTTTAACCTTTCATATTAACTTTTACAAGGTTTTGTCACCATATTCATCAATAAAATATGTACTTTTTGCACTTTAAAAACTTGCATGTTCTCTTTTCCCTGATCTGATGTGTGAAAACATGTTTCTGCAGATTTGGTGCAGAAATATGGTGTATGAATTTCAGCACCAAATCTGCATCTCTTGGCAAAAAAAAGTGAATTTCTGCCAGGTGATGCAGGCCTGTCAACTCAATTTACCTGAGGTAAGGTCACTAGGTTCAATGAGGTCACCTGAGGTCAGTTTACCTACAGTCACAAGCGGGGTACCATGGGAACCTCCAGCTGTGATCATGGATAAATTGAGTGACGTCACCGCCCAGAGCTGCTGCTCAGTCAGTCTCTGCCTGAAGCCACAGCGCATGATCAAGTGTTCTAATGTGCTCAGACTCTGTGACTTCAGTATGAAGCAGAGGCATCATTGTCGTGGGACCTCGTGTGAATAACGTTGGAACTGGGTGTTTTGGGTAATAAATTGGAAACAGAGGGTGGGTTTTTTGTATTTTATTTCAAATAAAGGATTTTTTGGATGTTTGTACATATTTCTTTTCACTTATAGCATTAGTAATAGGGGTCTCATAGATGTCACCCATTACTAATCTAGGGTTTCATGGCAGCTGTCATTAACCCCTTATATTACCCCGATTTCCACCACACCTGGGCAATCTGGATGAGCTGGGTAAAGTGCCAGGATTGTTTCAGCTAATGAATGTGACAAGTCTGGGCGGTGGCAGGCTGCTATTTTTAGGCTGGGAGCTTAATAGCCACAGGCCTTCCCAGTCTGAGAATACCAGCCCCTAGCTGTTGGCTTTATGATGGCCGGGTATCAAAATTGGAGCGACTGCATGCCATTGTTTTAAATAATTAAAAAAAGCTGCATGGGATCCCTCCTACATTGATACACAGCCAGGATAAGTACACAGCTGGGGGCTGTAACCTGTAGCCATATGCTTTATCTGTGCTGGGTATCATAATATAGTGGGACCATATGCCAATTCATTTATTTATTT
Organism: Anomaloglossus baeobatrachus; assembly: GCF_048569485.1. NCBI lineage: Eukaryota > Metazoa > Chordata > Amphibia > Anura > Aromobatidae > Anomaloglossus > Anomaloglossus baeobatrachus. Next base: position 331,116,438 of record NC_134353.1, read on the forward strand.
ATTTATATATTTTTAAACCACTATAGGTACGCAGACAGCGTGTGTGATTCCAAGCAGTCAGACAAGCTATCACAAAGGGTGGGGGCGCATCTGATTGCATCAAATCAGAGATGCCGGGACTGCCGATGGTGGGTGAAGCAGTGAATATGCATGAGGGTAATGAGTGTTACAGCCAAGTGGAAGACTTGCGAAGTATAACACGTCTGCTTTAATCCACTTAGCCCTTTCTACCACCGTTTTAAAGCATAATATTTCAGTACCCATAAACTTATATGGGGATCGACGTCCCACCAGATATTCATAATTTATTCCGGTTCTGAACCAGAGTTTTTTTTTTTAAATCCGGTTGGACTCACCGATTTAGGATATAGGTGGATTTACCCATGACTAAGAGAGTCATTTTGACATTGTTGTGCATATGTTTATTCTATTTGCGTTTATTTAACATTTTTGAGGCTGTCTTTTTTCAGAATGTGCCTGAAAAAAGTTGTGTGAATATAACTTTAATTTTTTCCTCATCTTTTCTATTTGCAGATCGTAAATCACCGAACAAATAGGTGTAGCAGTAGGAGAAAAATAGTTTTAGCACCAGGAGAATGTCAGCATTTGCATTTAGTTGTCTTATAGCCAGACACAAGATTGTGAGGAGGAGGGATTGAGCTATCATGTGGACACATAGAGAAGATCTATTTTCATAATTCTTAGTTTTAGTTGTAACTTGAGACAAAATAGATACAGAGATGATTAAAGCCTTTGTCCTCTTTGACCTCTTGGACCAGCACCTTCAAAGCGATCTCGATGCTGTGTCTCCCACTAGTCACAATATTTTATGTCACATGACTGCTGAAGGCAACCAATAGAACTTAAGGCCCTGTCACACACAAATAAATCTGCGGCAGATCTGTGGTTGCAGTGAAATTGTGGACAATCAGTGCCAGGTTTGTAGCTTTGTACAAATGGAACAATATGTCCATGATTTCACTGCAACAACAGATCTGCCAAAGATTTATCTCTGTGTGTAATGGGGCCTTTAATCATTTCTTCAGTTGATAACTTTGATGCCTTCCTTACTGGGCAATGTTTCATTTTTAGGCTTTCATTTTCTCCTCCCCTTATTTCAAGAGCCATAACTTTTTAATTTTTTCATCAATAAAGACATTTTTTTATAGGATGGGTTAAAGTTTTCTAGTTTTACACCATCATTTTACCATTCAATATATGCAGAAAAATTCCACAATTATTTTTGAATTTTGTTTTTACGATATTCATTGTTTGGCAAAAATGATGATACTTCTGACTATGATTCTCCAGGTCAGTATGAATACAGCAATACCAAATTTGAATAGTTTATATTTTTAAGTGGTGAAAATAAAAATTGGAAATTCATAAGAAGGGAAAACAAATTGTGACACTATTTTTCAAGACCAGTAACATTTTATTTTTTCAGTCAATGAAGGTGTGTGAGGGCTTGTTTCTTCAGTGGCAAGCTGATGGTTTTCTGGATACTATTTTGGGTAGATATAACATTTTGATCTCTCCTTATTTCATTTTTTCTCAGTGCGGCTGCAACAAAAAAAAAATACAATTCTTGAATTTAGATTTTTTTTCTCATTACAGCCTTTAAATAATTTTATATTTTGTTAGATTGGACTTTTATGGACACAATAACACCCTATTTGTATATTTTAAAAAATAAATGTATTTCTTTATTGTTAATGGAGGAAACGAAGGGTGATTACAAGTTCAATATTTTTTAATTTTATTTTTATGCTTTTTGTTTGTCCCATTTGGGGACCTGAACCTGTGATCATCTCGTTACTTATACTATAGATTGCATTGTAGTTTATACTAAAAATCACAGTCCCAACATGTGACGTAATAGTGCATGATACATAATTATGTCATGAAAATATTAAAGGATGATTTTATTTTGGTACCAAAATATTGTTTTAGTTTTTCAACTCTAAAACTGATCATCACTAGAAAAAAAGCATTTGTATTTTATAGCATAATTTATTCATTTTTGAGCTCATTTAAACAGTTGTCTTGGGGGGAATCAACAGTACATTGAGGTGAAACTATCACTGTCATGACGGACATTATGATGGAAACCTGACAGACCTCATTAGACTATGGAGTCTATCATTTGTGATGGTGTAGGACATATGATGGTCCTGAAGAATAAAAAAAATGAAAAAAAGAACACATATGTGAAAAAAAGCCTAAAATAACCCAGGTTTAGCTAAGGTTTAAATAGTAACAAATGGTAATTTCATGGCAAAATTTCAATTTGATTTCTGCTGTATCTGAATGTTAGCATTCTGTCCACCTGACTCTTACGTCTTCAGGAACTACTTACAATAGTAAAGATACATTTCAGTGATTATTTTCAAGGTCTCTAAGAAACACACAGTTGTGTGCAACCAAATTCCATTCTTCTGTCTTTAGCTTCTGGGTGGCCATTATTCGGTCTCTACATTGTATGCTTCTTGATTCACTAAAGAGAGTTGGGTAATTCTCATCCGCATTGCTACTTTCCACCTGTGAGTGAAAGAATAAAACTTGCCTTTTATTAACATGAGCCTTAGTGCCTCTGATGCTCTGCAACCTGACTTGGTCAGGGGCTAATTTTGGCAGCAAATATTTCCGAATCCCCTTTGTGTCGGATAATAAGGTTTTGGAACAGCGTGGCATGAAGTCCATGTGGACTAAATAAAAGGTTTTGTCAAGAATTTACAACAGGTCAGCTCTTCTTTTTGCTTATTTTTTCAATATCGTATGAAGGGCTGACCGACAAGGTTAAACTTCTCTTATTAATAAGGCATTGGGAGAGCTTTGTCTCATTAGGGCACTCAGAAGTGTGCATTTACTGCAATTTGCAACACTTAATAGAGAGAGGTCAGTGTAGGTCATGCTCAATTTCCACTTGGCAGACGCAGAAAAAAAATGGATGCCATCCATTTGCACAAATTTGAATAATTCCTCTCAACCTTCCTTTCTTCGCGAGCCCACCTATAATTCCTGCACGGAGTCTCACAATGGCGTTCAGCTGCCAAAAGTAGCTGTCTACCCAGGCTGTAATGGAGATGACACATTCTATGAATCCAGGTGTCAAAATAAAGCCTCCTTTTCGCCCCCCTTCTCTTTTACTATAGGGAATAGGAGCTGCCTCTCATGAGCTCTTAAACTTATCATAAATGTATCAAGATTGCTGTGAGCCATGAAACAGCTGTAGACAATTAATCTTTCCACAATTCTTTCGGCATAAGAATTGCTTTCCCGCAAAGCAACATCTGCCACACGGAGGTGATTATTCATGGGCAGTGAACGCCACCAGTCTTATGCATAGAGCCATCAGTGGCAATGAAGCACAATTTATAGTTTTCCCTGGTTCAGTAAAAATAACATTTCGGCTGCATTAAAACATCATCCATCAGCATTGTCCCAGAGCTCCTAGCCCATCTCATCCGAAGAAATTAAAAAGTATTCATTTTAATGCTAACTTGTGAAGCTTGCAATGACATTCCCTTATTCTTCTGCCAGTGCAGACAGAGGGAGGGTGAAGAGGGTGGAAGATATAAGGGAAGGTTGTGCGGTGCAGCCAAGCTGAGGATTAAATGTGCTGCTAAGATAGTAATGATATCCCAATTATAGTGCTGCTGCTTCTTATTTATTCATAAGGTTGAATACTTAATCACAAAATCCTTGAATCAAATTGAACAACTAAATGGAGAAAGTTATTTCACAGACGCAGCACTCTGTGAGCCTTGTGATGCACATGTTTGGGAAGAGTATAGGAAGAAATATATTATATTGGAATGTGTCAATAATGTTAATGTGCTTTTTATGCACTAGCCATTCTCCAATGCAGCAATATTTTCTTTTTTCAAGGAATTCTCAAACTAAGTCCAACATATTCCTAGCTTTTTAATACTACTCAGTACAGTTAGGGTTGGATTCAGGGTGTATGTGGGCTCTTGAGTGACAGAAAGTCATGAGGGTCTTCTCTCTTACCATATCCTTGGCTTGACAAGTATAGAACAAAGTTATTCAGATTGTCATAGGGTTCCTCATGCATAGTGCACCCTGACATCTGCCTAGGTTTACTTATTTACACTGCTGGTCTTGTATATAGCATTAAGTTATCAATTCAATTCATACATGTTTAACCATAACCATTAATGTCTAGTACACCTATGATGAGTATGAATATTACCAATTTTGTTTGGTTGTTTTGTTTTTTTTTAAATAGAAAAAGACTTGTAAGCTGAAATTCATTTTTTTTTTTGTTTGGTCTTACAAGTTGATTGTTGATTTTTCTGATTTTTGTGGTCCTGAAAAAGAGGTCCTCACCTCGAAACGCGTAGAACTTTGGAAAGAAAATAATCTCTCATTAAATCAACAATTTGTTTTATCATCCGTTGGAGACAGCGCAGCTTTAACCCCTTCTATTCTCCAGCATTGAAGATATCTACACGTGGGGCTGCAGCAGCCACCTATTATCTGTGTGCTTTTTGTGTTAGTTGTGACTTTCACAACCACACTAGGTGAGTGTACAGTAACATACTTTTATTTTAATATCTAGTAAGACACTATTTTGCGCTCTCTTTCTTTTAGTTTTAGGTTTTCTTATTAACACTGCTGGTCTTGTATATAGCATAAAGTTATCAATTCATACATGTTTAATAAGGATGATCAAATACCTCAAATATTCATCTTCGCGAATATTTGCAAAATAGGTCGCCGCTATTCGACTGTTCGCGAATATTTGATGCGCAATGTAAGTCTATGGGAAACCCGAATAACAACTATTCTGAGCTATTCGGGCTTCCCATAGACTTACACTGCGCATCGAATACTCGCAGCTGGCCATAGACTTACATTGCTCATCGAACATTCGCATAGCGGCAACCTATTCGTCGGATATTCACGAAGCCGAATATTTGAGGTATTCGATCATCCCTAATGTTTAATCATAATCATTACTGTCTAGTACACCTATGACGAGTATGAATATTACCAATTTTGTTTGGTTGTTTTGGTTTTTTTTAAATAGAAAAAGACTTGTAAGCTGAAATTCATTTTTTTTTTTTGTTTGGTCTTACAAGTTGATTGTTGATTTTTCTGATTTTTGTGGTCCTGAAAAAGAGGTCCTCACCTCGAAACGCGTAGAACTTTGGAAAGAAAATAATCTCTCATTAAATCAACAATTTGTTTTATCATCCGTTGGAGACAGCGCAGCTTTAACCCCTTCTATTCTCCAGCATTGAAGATATCTACACGTGGGGCTGCAGCAGCCACCTATTATCTGTGTGCTTTTTGTGTTAGTTGTGACTTTCACAACCACACTAGGTGAGTGTACAGTAACATACTTTTATTTTAATATCTAGTAAGACACTATTTTGCGCTCTCTTTCTTTTAGTTTTAGGTTTTCTTATTAACACTGCTGGTCTTGTATATAGCATAAAGTTATCAATTCATACATGTTTAATAAGGATGATCAAATACCTCAAATATTCATCTTCGCGAATATTTGCAAAATAGGTCGCCGCTATTCGACTGTTCGCGAATATTTGATGCGCAATGTAAGTCTATGGGAAACCCGAATAACAACTATTCTGAGCTATTCGGGCTTCCCATAGACTTACACTGCGCATCGAATACTCGCAGCTGGCCATAGACTTACATTGCTCATCGAACATTCGCATAGCGGCAACCTATTCGTCGGATATTCACGAAGCCGAATATTTGAGGTATTCGATCATCCCTAATGTTTAATCATAATCATTACTGTCTAGTACACCTATGACGAGTATGAATATTACCAATTTTGTTTGTTTTGGTTTTTTTTATAAATAGATAAAAACTTGTAAGCTGAAATTCATTTTTTTGTTAGGTCTTATAAGTGAACCTTACAAACTGTATGTAATTTGGTGGTTAACAAATTTGGTGCATTGTACAACTTCATAATTAGCAATGATGAACTCTTTGTAAACACTTTTCAAAACTGTACAAGAAGCATAAACCTTGTGCAAGAAACAAAATAAATTTGATGTATACATGGTACAATTTCTGCCCAATTCTTTCCCATTTTGTCTAGTAAATCTTAAAGATCACTGCATCAGGCAAAATTTGAATTTGCAGATTTTACTGAGAAATTCAATTCTCAGAGAAGTTATTGACTACAATTTTAATTTCTCTCCAGACCACAGAGCATAACAAGCAAAACCTTTTGAGTTTCAGGCTCCATATCTCACCATTCACTACAATTTCAAAGTTGAGACTTCCTTCAGTTTATAGACAATCATATTGGCTATCCCATACATAAATTTGACTTGGAAGTTCCAATGTAAACCAAAGAGTAATGTCCCTTGACGTCCATTAATTCCTATGAAGTTTCGATCTTTGTTTTTTCAGTAACTCATTGACGTCATCACTTGTGAGAAATTCCAGTCTGCTCCTGACCTATGAACCTTTGTTCTGAGAATGGCCTCAGTACTCAGCTCCAAAGAGATGGATGGACATTGCGGGACATTACTCCATTGGATTACATTTGGTGAACAAGAGAGTGTGGGAGAGTGTTTATTCAAAAAACCTTTTTTTTCCCTGTGTGTGTTTTTTTTAGTCAATCTTTAACGGGTTAATAATGGGGTGTCTGATAGACGCCTATCCATAACTAGCCCCTGGGCTTGGTGCCAGCTGTCAATTCACAGCTGCCATTAACCTCGAATGTATTACCCCAATTGCCACTGTACCAGGTCAACCAGGATGAGCAGGCTGACAAAAATGCAGAATTGGCACATCTAATGGATGGCTGTGGGCTGCTATTTTTAGGCTGAGAGGGGCTAAATAATTATGAGCCCTCCCAACCTAATAATTTCAACCTCCAGCTGTCTTTTGTACCCTTACTAAGACCCGTTTACAGCCATTGTACAGCACAGAAGTTCATGTCTCCATTGACTAATATGGGATCGGGTCTGGGGTCTCAAACAAAACTTTTCAATAAAGGGCATTTGAACCTGGCAAATATGAACTTCCACTGTCTGCTCACCTCTAGTTTTCACCCTACATGTGCTTGCACAGAACTCTCATCAGGGCCAAAAGTCCTGGCCCAGTGTGAGGAAGCACAGTGAATGATTCAATCCTCTAGGTGGTGAAAAGAAAATGAGATGAGGACTGGACAGTTGATGGCTAGGAGTGAAGAAGCCAGACAGGTGAGCTGTCATTTACTATGCTATGTTCTATGTACCCCCTCATTTCTGTGTAACCCCTACTACTGTCCGTGCCCCCTAGTGCTGTCTGTGTCCCCCTGGTGATGACTATGCTCCCCCAGTACTGTCCGTGGACCCCAGTCCTGTCCATACCCCCCCAGTTCTGTCTGCACTACCTAATGCTGCCTGTGCTGTCACCAGTGCTGTCCATGCTATGGTCAGTGCTGTCCATGCCCCCCTTGTCCTGTCCGTGCTCCCCAGTGCTGTGTACCATTAGTGCTGTGTACTCTCCAGTGCTGTGTGCTCGCCACTATTGTCTATGCCCTCTAGAACTGTCTGTGCCCCCCTGGTGATGACTATGCTCCCCCAGTACTGTCCGTGCACCCCAGTTCTGTCCGTACCCCCCAGTGCTGTCGGCACCACCTAATGCTGGCCATGCTGCCACCAGTGCTGTCCATGCTACGGTCAGTGCTGTCCATGCCTCCCTTGTCCTGTCCGTGCTCCCCAGTGCTGTGTACCCCCCGGTGCTGTGTACCCCCGGTGCCGTGTGCTCGCCACCATTGTCTGTGCGCTCCCAGTGCTGTATGTGCCCCTTGATTATGTCTATGCTTCCCCTAGTCCTGTCTGTACTGCCACCTAGTGGTGTCTGTGCCACCACCTAGTGCTGTCCGTGCCACCGCCAATGCTTTCTGTGACCCCTAGTGCTGATTGTGTCACTACCAGTGCTGTCCTTGTCTCCCAGTCCTGTCTATTTTGTCCGTGCTGCCCAGTGCTGTCCGCACCATTGCCAGTGCTCTCTGTGCTCCCACCAGTGCTGTCCGTGCCACCGCCAGTCTTGTCCATTCCTGCCAGTGCTGTTCCTGCTCTACCAGTGCTATCTGTGCACCTCCAATGATGTCTATGTCCCAGTTTTTCCTATTATGTATATGACCCTCTTGTTATGTACAGTATATGCCCCAGCGTCTGGTGTGCTGTACTGTATATGCCCCAGAATCTCCTGTAATGTATATGCTCCTAGCTTTCCCTTTAATGTATATACCCCAGCCCCTCTTGTGATGTATATGCCCCAGCCTCTCCTGTAATGTACATGCCCCAGCCTCTCCTGTGATGTACATGCCCCAGCCTCTCCTGTGATGTACATACCCCAGCCTCTCCTGTGATGTACGTGCCCTAGCCTCTCCTGTGATGTACACTACAATTCAAAAGTTTAGAGTCTCTTAGATATTTGCTTATTTTTGAAAGAAAAGCAAATTTTTTTCAATAAACTAACATTAAACTGAAATACACTCTATACATTATTAATGTGGTAAATGACTATTATAATCAGTTTTGCTAATTAGAGAAGCTATAAAACTGACCTTCCTTTGAACTAGTTGAAAATCTGGAGCATTACATTTGTTGGTTCCATTAAACTCTCAAAATGGCCAGAAAAAGAGAACTTTCATGTGAAACTCGACAATCTATTCTTGTTCTTAGAAATTAAGTATATTCCATGCGAGAATTTGCCAAGAAACTGAAGATTTCCTACAACGTTGTGTACCACTCCCTTCAGAGGAGAGCACAAACAGGCTGTAACCAGAGTAGCAAGAGAAGTGGGAGGCCCCGCTGCACAACTGAGCAACAAGACAAATACATTAAAGTCTCTAGTTTGAGAAATCGACGCCTCACAGGTCCTCAACTGGCAGCTTCATTAAATAGTACCTACAAAATGCCAGTGTCAACGTCTACAGTGAAGAGGTGACTCCGGGATACTGACCTTCAGGGCAGAGTGGCAAAGCAAAAACAATATCTGAGATTGGCTAATAAAAGAAAAAGATTAATATGGGCAAAAGAACACAGATATTGGACAGAGGAAGATTGGAACACAGTGTTATAGACAGACAAAACGAAGTTTGAAGTGTTTGGATCACACAGAAGAACATTTGTGAGACACAGAACAACTGAAAAGATGCTGGAAGAGTGCCTGACGCCATCTGTCAAGCATGGAGGAGGTAATGTGATGGTCTGCGGTTGCTTTGGTGCTGGTAAAGTGGGAGATTTGTACAAGGTAAATGGGATTTTGAATAAGGAAGGCTATCACTCCATTTTGCAACACCATGCCATACCCTGTGGACAGCGCTTGATTGGAGGCAATTTCAACTTACAACAGGACAATGACTCAAAGCACACCTCCAAATTATGCATGAACTATTTAGGGAAAAAGAAGGCAGCTGGTATTCTATCTGTAATGGAGTGGCCTGCCCAGTCACCAGATCTCAACCCTATTGAGCTGTTGTGGGAGCAGCTTGACCGTATGGTATGCAAAAAGTGCCCATTAAGCCAATCCAATTTGTGGGAGGGAAGCATGGTGTGAAGTATCTCCAGATTACCTCATCAAATTAACAGCTAGAATGCCAAAGGTCTGCAAAGCTGGAATTGCTACAAAGGGAGCATTATTCTGACAAAAGCAAAGTTTGAAGGAGAAAATTATTATTTCAAGTAAAAATTATTATTTCTAACCTAGTCAATGTCTGGACTATATTTTCTATTCATTATGCAACTCATTTGACAAATAAAAGTATGAATTTTCATGGATTAGACAAAATAGTCTGGGTGACCCCAAACTTTTGAACTGTAGTGTATATGCCCAAGCCTCTCCTGTGATGTATATGCCCCACCCTCTCTTGTGATGTATATACCTCAACATCTACTGTGATGTATATGTCCCAGCCTCCCCTGTGATGTATATGCCTCAGCCTCTGCTGTGATGTATATTCTCAATCCTCTCCTGTGATGTAAATGTCCCAGCCTCTCCTGTGATGTACACACCCCAGCCTCTCCTGTGATGTATATGCCCCCAGCTCTTCCTGTGATGTATATGTCCCTTCTGTGATGTATATGCCCCAGCGTTTGGTGTGATGTATATGCCCTCAGTCCCTCCTGTGATGTTTATGACCCAGCCTCTTCTGTGATGTAAATGCCTCATCCTCCCCTGTGATGTATATGCCCTAGCCTCCAGATCTGGGCAAACATGGACAAGCAGTTGAGAAGCAACATGATCAATATCAGTGAGCATCACAGCCGCACTAAAGAGAAGCAGCTCCACCCACCACAGTAGGGGAGAGTTAATTAATTGTTTGACTAAATATAGTAGGGTAATTTTCAATTTGATAATTTTGTGCGGTCTCGGAAGATTGGAAAAAAATTCCAAATAGCCCCTGACAGTAAAAAGGTTCCCCATCCCTGCACTACAGCTTCGAACTTGAGACTGCCTTAATTTTACAGACAATAATAATAATAATTTTGTCTATCTCTTGCAATTATTTAGCAAATGATTAGTAATGAGCAGACTCACAGATAACCGGGACGGGCGGGTCCCGGTTATCTGGTTTTTAAAATCCGGTTCCGGGACAGATTCTGGTCCCCATAAAAGTCTATGGGGACCAGAACTCGGCAATTAAAAATGGTGGTAGAAGGAATTCCCCATCACTTCTACCACCATTTAATCTCACCATATTCACTGTGTGCATCTATCATGGTGTAAAAAGATAAGAGCATAGATAAAGCATACAGCTACAGGCTGCAGCCCCTAGCCGTGTGCTTATCATGGCTGTGTATCAAACTAAAAAGTGGGTTTTTTTCTAATTATTTAAATAAATAATTTTAAAAACCTTCCCTCTCCAATTTTGATATCTAGCCAAGATAAAGCGCAACAGCCAACAGCTGGGGGCTGGTATTCTCAGACCGAGGAGGCCCATACTTATTGGGCAGCCACCAAGCCTAAAAATAGCAGTCTGCAGCTACCCAGGATTGTAGCATCCATTACATGCAACAATCGCTACACTTTACCAGGCTCTTCCCAATTGCCCTAGTGCAGTGGCAATCAGGGTAATATAAGAGGTTAATGTCAGCCCACAGCTGCCACTAAGCCCTAGATTAGTAATAGCAGGCATCTATCAGACTCCCCCATTACTAATCGGTAAGTGATTGTAAATACACACAACCCTGGGCAGCTGCAGGCTGCTATTTTTAGGCTGAGGATGGCACAATAAGCATGGGCTTCCCCAGCTTGAGAATACCAGCCACCAGCTATTGAGTTTTACCATTAAATAAGAAATAACGTTTGGAACTCCATTCTATGTCTGAACTGGGTGCAAAAACCTAAAAAAAATCACTATATGGAGATAAGGTATGCACACCAGTGACTATGCAAGGGGAATACATGTAATAGCAGAAACTGCTGTGTGAATACTGACATGAAAAATTCAATAGCTATATGTAAGAATGAAATGTGAAAAATGGAACCTGTATTACTGCCATGAATATATGAATAAAAAGAAATTTAGCTACTGAATTGATCAATGCAATAGAGCCCCAACACTACGCCAAAGTATTTCTCTACGTTGGGGTCCCTAGCTTGTGTGTGTCCTCTCATGCAGTTAAAAAACTTACCGTGTATGGGAAGCTGAGACCCAGGCTATATATACATATCATGTGGATTGGCAATAGGTGTGAGTGGGGTGGGTTCACAAACGAAAAACTACTAACAAATAAGGAATAACGTTTGGAACTCCATTCTATGTCTGAACTGGGTGCAAAAACCTAAAAAAACATCACTATATGGAGATAAGGTATGCACACCAGTGACTATGCAAGGGGAATACATGTAATAGCAGATCAATTCAGTAGCTAAATTTCTCTTTATACATATATTCATGGCAGTAATGCAGGTTCCATTATTTGTTAGTAGTTTTTCATATAGCTATTGAATTTTTCATGTCAGTATTCACACAGCAGTTTCTGCTATTACATGTATTCCCCTTGCATAGTCACTGATGTGCATACCTTATCTCCATAAGTTGAGTTTTACCATAGCTGGGTATCAAAATTTGGGGGGACTGCACGCCATCTTTTAAAATTATTTATTTAAATAACTTTTTTAAAAAGCCGCAGGCGGTTCCTCTTATTTTGATATACAGCCAAGATAAGCGCACAGCTGGGGGCTGCAGCCTGTAGCCGTCTGCTTTATCTGTGCTGGGTATCATAATACAGGGGGACTCTACGCAAAATATTTTATTAATTTATTTTTATACTACGATACTGACCCACAGATAGCACCTGTGATTGGTTGTAGTCAGATGCTGTCACACAGGCTGGGAGGCACATCTGACTGCAACCAATCACAGATGCTGGGATGGACGGTGGGCCGGGAAAGCAGCGCATTTGCATGAGAAATAATTAGTGGCTCAGGAAGTGAAGGAAAGTTCGTGGGAGCAGTGTACAGCCAGTCCGGAGCATCGGTAAATATGAAGACCCAGCTTCATTCTTGTTTTTTTTTATTTTTCTTCTCTTTTTCTTTATTTCTTTAGTGCCAGATCTGAATCAACATCCGGAATCCCGGAACCGGGTCCAACACCCGGTACCTTTGAAACCACGCGTATTCAGACTTTTACAGTCTGGGTCCACTCATCACTAGTGTTGAGCCACCCCCCTAGTGTTCGAGTTCGGTTCATCGAACAGCGGGTGTGTTCGGCGAACATTCGACGAACACCTTCAAACCCCATTGAAAACAATGGCAGGCAAACACAAACATATTCAAACACATTATACATGTACACATACAGTTAATAAACATTGCCATTATACTTACAGGTCCCCGTGACGCATTCTGCACTCTGTCTCCCCCTGCTTCTCCTTCCAATCATCACTGTGTTCTCCCGGTAACCAGCACTGATGATAGGACCTTCCATGACGTCATCATAGCATGTGACCAGTCACGTGTGTATTATCTCATTGGCTACAGAGTGGTTACATGGCTAGACATCATGCTAGGTCCTGTCAGTGCATCTCTACGGTACGCGGTGCTCTTTGGGGAATCCCCGTGTACCGGCAAGATGCTTTGGCACATGCTTGGCTCCCCGTTCCTGCATGTCGGCGCTCTTTACAGAGTCAGCCCACATGCAAGGACTGGATGCCACAGCCGGTGAATAGTGGCACCAGGAATCAGGTGATCGGAGATCACCGTTGCTATAGTAACCCGCCTGTCAGATTACTATTTCAACGGTGGCAGCGGTGACATCACCGCTTACAACCCGCAGCCTCTGCTCACTTACTGAGTGATTAGACTGCACGGGAGCAGCAGCGTCTTCCTCCCATGCAGTGCTGTCTGATGTAGCAGAGCTACATGGGTTGATGGAGAAAGAAGACAGAAGACCAGGATCGTGGAGGGGTGAGAGGGAGTAATAAACATGGAGTCTCTAAGTGTGTATTTATTTCTATAAAAGTATTTTTTCTCTGTGTGGTGTCTTTTTTTTAACCCTTTATTGGAGATTCTTAATGGCCGGATCAAACTTGGCAGGCATTAAGGCTTAATACTAGCTAGTAAAACAAAGCTGGTATTAACCCATTATTACCCAGCAAGCCGCCCATCACCAGGGCAGCTGGATGAGTTAGATACAGCGCCAGATGATGGCGCTTCTATGAAAGCACCATTTTGTGGAGTGGCTGCGGACTGCAATTCACAGCAGAGGGGCCCAGAAACCTCAGGCCAACCTGTGCTGCGGATTCCAATCCCCAGCTGCCTAGTTGTACCTGGCTGGACACAAAAATGGGGCGAAGCCCATGTCATTTTTTGTTTTTTTTTAATTATTTCATGAAATTCATGAAATAATTAAAAAAAGGGCTTCCCTATATTTTTAGTTCCCAGCCGGGTACAAATAGGCAGCTGGGGTTGGGGGCAGCCATACCTGCCTGTTGAACCTGGCTAGCATACAAAAATATGGCGAAGCCCACGTAATTTTTTTGATGGGCAAAAAACTCCTGTATACAGTCCTGGATGGAGTATGCTGAGCCTTGTAGTTCTGCAGCTGCTGTCTGCTCTCCTGCATACACTAGTGGATGAAGTATGCTGAGCCTTACAGTTCTGCTCCCCCTGCCTCTCCCTCCAGCATACAGTCCTGGGTGGAGGATGCTGAGCCTTGTAGTTCCGCAGCTGCTGTCTCCTCTCCACCATACAGACAGACAGCAGACCGCAGCTGCAGAACTACAAGGCTCAGCATACTCCATCCAGGACTGTATGCAGGAGTTTTTTGTTCCCCAAAAAAATTACGTGGGCTTCGCCATGTTTATGTATGCTAGCCAGGTACAGCTTACTGACTGAGACTGACTGACTGAGAGAAAGAGATAGAGCAATGCAGCCTCATTACGTGAACTGCTCCGATTTTAGAGGTGTGGCTCACAGCTGATGTCCAGCTCCTCCCCTCAGTGCATAATTAAATTAAATTAGAATTATAAATAAATAATTCTAATTTAAAATAAATTAAATTATTTACTGGGTCGGCCAGGGGGCTAGAACTCGTGAACTAATGCTTCTGAGTCGAGCGCTCTAACCATTGAGCTACTGACTTTAATGAAAAACATGGGCAGATTTGGTAATCTTGACTTCTGCATTGCAGACTGAAGTCTCAGATTACAGCGCGATTGTCTTCATGTGCTACGTGGAGAGGACACAGAACGCTCTCTGTCATCTTCATGTAGCAGAGCTAGCAGAGCTGACAGTGTCGTGTGGATTTCTTCGGACCTGGATTGTTGTTTTGGGATTAATAAAATGGTGAAAGAGGATGGTTTTTTGTCTTTTATTCCAAATAAAGGATTTTTCGTTGTGTGTGTTTCTTTACTTTCACTTACAGTTTAATCATGGAAGGTATCTCGGGGAGACACCTGGCATGATTAAACTCATTACTACCCCGATTGCCACTGCACCAGGGCAATTTGGGATGAGCTGGGTGGAGTCCCGGGACTGTCGCATCTAATGGATGCGGCAATTCCGGACGGCTGCTGGGGGATATTGCTAGGGTGGTGGGCTTCCCATAATGTGGTGCTCTCCATCCTGACAATACCAGCCTCCAGCCGTGTGGCTTTATCCTAGCTGGTATCAAATATGGGGGAACCGCATTTTTTTTTTATTATTTATTATTTATTTATTTTACTGCACGATATAGACCCGCCCGCCGGCAGCTGTGATTGGTTGCAATGAGACAGCTGTCACTCATCGTGGGGGCGTGTCTGACTGCAACCAATCATGGGCATCGGTGGGCGGGGAAAGCACAGAATACCTGATTGAATACTAAAGCAGCAGCCATTTTCTAAAGAGGAAAAGACACCGCAAATTTCTGACAGCCGTGCAGCGAGGCGCCCGTGATCGGTGAGTAGGAAAGAGAGAGGGATTGTGCTGGGGATGCAGGACACATGCAGATAGCAATGCGTGCACATAGCCTTACTGTGAAAAGCCACATTTTTCTTGATCGAACCGTTCAAGTTCGAGCTCAAACACCCCCCAAAATCACTCGAGCATGAAATTGGCGAACCTCGAACATCGCTCAACTCTACTTGAGATAAGTATATTTTTTATTTGTAAACCTTCTGATGATCTTTTACATTTCAGAAAAATGTTAACCAGCAAGTTTCTGAATTCGTGCAGGTATGAATTACAAAAAATTGGGGCGAATGCGGATTTTTTAAAATATTCAAGTAAAATTAATTTCCATTCAAATATATTTACTCATCTCTAGTAAATATCCTTTAGTATAATTATTTTATTTCACAAACATAGCAGTAGTGGAATTGATTAGCAGCAATATTTTATCACTCATTAGCAAAGATCTTAACTTAATACTATTTAAAATATTACATTACATTTTATTCTTGTAAAATTGCCCTAAAGAGCATGTTACTAAGTGCCTCCCTTCTCTCTACCTTACTGTCCATTGCCTGTTGCTGAGTCAATTACATCTCTAGCAGCACCATATTACTATATTTGTAACCTTCTGTATCACAGAATGGTTACTGTATGGAGAGGAGATCACTTTTTGAATGTTCTTATTCCAAGTTTATCAGAACGAGGCTAGGGAGTGCCTGGTTCTGAGTTTCACAGACATACATTGAGAGAGTACCCACCACTGCACATGGTGATTCGCTAAGTTATAGATGTGAAGAAGATGGAGACTGGTGAGTATGTCACTTAAAGAGAACCTGTAATCAGGATTAGTCATGATAAACTAAAAGTATGGGCATAAAGGTGCTGTACTGCTAATTGAATAGTCACCGTCACTGTAGAAATCCGCAGCCTGGTTATTCTTTAATTACCGATAGACGTTTGGTGCAATGAGCTGTTCATGCATCAGGACGGAACTGTGGGTAGGCTCTTCATCTCTGCTATGACCCGTCAGCTCCTTCTAGTCTAAGTATCTTCATGTTGCTTAAAATTCTGTGCCAGCGTCGTCCTTTGCCAAGGGTGGCACTTGAGCAGATCAACCTAGTTGCAGGCTTCAGGAAAATGGTGCCATAGCGGCGCATGAGCAGATTGATATCTAGGCCCAATAATAAGCCAAGATCTCAGTCTGCGCATGCATCGCCACTGCATTACTATCTCCTGAGGCCTGCCAGGAGGTTAATGGGCACATGCGCCGACAATGGAACCATTTTACTGAAGCCTGTAACCAGATCGATCTGTGCAAGCGCCGCGCATGGCAAACGTCAGTGCCGGCGCAGAATTGTAACAACATGAAAAAATCACTGGAGTAGTACTTTAAATCTGACTGACTAGCTGTTTCTTGTCAGAGGCCATGCTTAGCCAATCAGTGTTTTGCAGACACTAACCACATTAGAAAATACCCCAGGGTGTCCCAGTAGTATAAAGAATTTAGGTTAGGTTAGGGTACAATTATTAGTACATTAAAACATCGGAGTTAGTCATATATTTTATTGATGTAGTAGTGAAAAACATCCCTTATTGTATGATTTATCATCTTTCTATTTATTGAATCTGGCTGTCTATCTGTTCAACGTCCATATTTCTGTCTGCCTTTATGTGATTTAACATACCAAAGTTGGAGAACATAATTATAATGTATTTATTGCAGTAAATGTGCTCGCTGGGTAATATGTTAAATTATTAAATTGCCCATGTAAAGTTAAATTGCCTAAAACCCAAGGAGATAGTTTTCACAAATCTAGCCTATCGTAAAATGATTATAAGTTGGTTTAACTTAGATACATAAAAATTACATTTCAACCACAATTCTCTTGACTTGTATGAGCTGTGTATTGCAACTAAGCTGAGGATTAAATGTACTGATAAGTGTATAATGATATTGCATTAAAAGCGCCTCAGGTTCTTACTTATTCATAAGTCGGTGATTTACAGATCGATAATGAAAATATAGCATGGAGTGCAAATGTTGGCTTATATTTTCTTTAGCAATGTGAGGCAGACACTTAAAGGGAGATTTCATGTTGTTTTTTAAAATCGGACGTCTAATTTGTTTAATGTTCAACATCTGGAACAACCGTGAACAGTATTTGAAGATGAACAAATTAACAGCTGTCTACTTGACACAAACTTTGGTTTTATCTCCTACATTGATGTATCTTTGGCCAAGTATATGTTGATCAACAATAAAAATCTTAAAAATGAAAGGTATATTACTAATAAACTTCATGCTAATATTGAGAGATAAATATTGCAAAAGTATACATATTATACATATATAAAAAGACAAAAAAGTCTGACAGCACTCCATATGAACATGTGAGTATCTGTTCACAATATATAATAGCAAAAAAAGTTACAGCCACACACTGAAATGCCAAAGCTTTCAACTACTAAAAATGATCTAATAAAAATTTGAGATGTTTTGCATATCAAAATGGCCATTTTCATACCTGCCCAGTAGCCACATCATGGCAATCTCATTATACTGGGTTCTACCTACTCTTCCTGTCTGCCTCTCACTGAGTTTTTAAAACCTACATGGAGTGATATCCATTTGACTGACTATGTGCCCAACCATCCCCCATTAGCCACAGGAGCTTTTCTTCTTTAGTAGTATGTCTATCTTTGCTCAAACATGTAGGTTTTTAAAACCCAGTGAAAGGCAGAAAGGAAGAGTAGGACCCAGTATAATGAGATTGCTGTGATGTGGCTACTAGGCAGGTATGAAAATGGTCATTTTGATATGCAAAACTTATAAACTTTTTCTTAGATATTTTTTATTAGTTTAAAACTTTGGGTCTTTGGCATTTCAGTGTGCAGCTGTAACTTTTTGCTATTATAGATCATGAACAGATATGCACCTCTTCACATGGAGTGCTATCAGACTTTTTTGTCTTTTTTGTATTTGATATATATCGTCCATTTGACTGACTATGCACCCAACCCTCCCCCCTCTCCCCCATTAGCCACAGGTGCTTTAATCTTTTAGTTATGGATCTATCTTCGCCCAAACTGTAGGTTTTTAAAACCCAGCGAGAGGGATAACAATCACTATCACATAGGATATTCAAACAAAGTTCTCTATAATGGATATTTTGATATTGTTACCTATTGAGAATTGTCCTCAGTAACTTTTTCTGGGATTGGTTTCTATTTGTGCCTCACATGGATGCTGGGCCAGTTTGATCCTTGTGACCCAGCAGGCATGTGTTTATGTTTTAATGTTCACATTGTATGTGACTATTTGTCACTTTTAAGCCATCACTTTAGTAAAAGTTAAGTTTTATGAGTCTTTATTCCAATTTGGAAGTTGTTTGGTACATCTCCTAAACCCATTTTGCTGGTTCTAAGTTTAAATCTGTGGGTTTCTGATTTGTCTAAATTATATGGTATCCAGCTAATTATTATTAGATGCATAACTACCATCATGGACCTACCCTGCTTGTATAGCAGCAAGGTTAGCTAGACTTTTACGTCATAACTAGTGATGAGCAGGTGTACTCAGTCTGCACTGCTTAATACTCGATTGAGCATTGGAGTCTTCAACACGCTCGATATGGCCTAGTGTCAGCGGTGCTTGAGCACCATTCTTGAGCCTCCATCCTGCATGTTTCATGATTGTTTTTAAGCCACTAAACACGTGGGGATTGCTTGCCAATCATGGTAATGCCATAGCCATTTTGGCTACTGGCATTACTGTGATTGATAGGCCACATCACATCATCTGGTCTTATGAGACCCGGGGGTGTGATGCTCGACACACTGCAGTTCAGGGAGACTTGATGTAAGAGGGACAGCTTAGATTAGAGCAGATGCATAGGCAAGGTTTTACACTTGCACCCTTCAGTGCCTTTCATGTGACATTAAAGGATGTTTTTAGGCTAGTTTAATTTAATAAATAAATAAGAAGAAATAGCTAATGGATGCGCCAATTCTGGGGCAGCTGCAAGCTGCTATTTTCAGCCTGGGAAGGGTCAAATAACCATGCATCTTCCCAGCCTTATAACACTACTCAATACCAGGACTTTTTTAATTGTTTATTAATGAATAAATATTAAAAAAACACAGCATGGGGTCCCCCATTTTTGATAACTAGCCAAGCTAAAGCAGACAGCTGTAGGCTGGAGATATAATGCCAGGAATGCCCATGGTTGTTTGACCCTTCCCAGCCTAGAAACAGCAGCCATTATTTGTGCCAATTCTGGTGCATTACCCCAGCTCCTCCCAATTACCCTGGTGTGATGACAATTGGGAGAATATTTGGGGGGTTGATGTCAGTTGTGTAATTTCAGCTGGCATCTAACTCTAGTGTCAGTAATGGATAGGCATCTATTAGACACCCCCCTACTAACCCAGTAAGTGTAAAGTTAAAAAAAAGCATGCACACAAGAAAAAATGTTTATTTGAATAAAGACTCCCCCACATTTTCTCTCATTCAACAATTTATTTAAAAAAAAAAGATCTGGCATAATCCATTGTGTAGTGTTCTCATGATGTTCACAAATCCATACTCCATCCTATGGAACCTTCTTCAGAGAATGAGGCTCCACAGATCAATCCAGGTCAGGGCCAGATGTCAGTAACTCAGTGACACCTCCATACGATAGCTCCTCCATGTCCGGTGCTGACCAGGAGTCACTTTAGGTTAGCGCCAGACCCGGAATTTCTCATGTGCAGCGATGTCACTGAGTTACTGACATCTAGCACTGACCTGGAGTGACCTCTGGAGTATTGTAATATGAAAGAGGCTTCATAGGTTGGAGTACAGATTTGAGAACGTTGTGGTACCACTACACAATGGATTACATCAGATCTGCATAGTTAGTTTTTTTAAAATAAATTGATGAATAAAAGGATAGTGTGGGGGAGTCTTTATTCAAATAAACCTATTTTTTCTGTGTGTTTTTTCTTTTACCTTTACACTTACTGGGTTAGCAATGGGGTTCCCTGATATACGCCTTTCCATTACTAACCCCTGGGATTGATGCCAGCTGACAATTCACAGCTGACATCAACCCTCAATATTACCCTGATTGCTACTGCACTAATGCAACCTGGAAATGCTAGGGTGAAGTGCCAAAATTGGCTCATCTAATGTGATGCGCTAATTCTTCTGTGGCTATTTTTAGCCTGGGAGGGGCCACTAACTAATACTTTCACTGCCTGATATCAGGCCGACAGCTGTCTGCTTTACCTTGGCTGGTTATTAAAAATAGGGGGGATGTTTTATTCATTCATAAATAAATAATTTGAAAAAAATGGCCTAAAGTCCCGTTTACTTTTCATAACGAACCAAGGTATAGCACAGAGGTTCCCAACTACAGTCCTCAAGGCACACCAACAGTGCATGTTTTCAGGATTTCTTTAGCATTGCATGGGTGTTGGATTCAGCACCTTTGCAGGTGATTAAATTATCACATGTTCAATACTAAGGAAATCCTGAAAACATGTACTGTTGGTGTGCTTTGAGGACTGGAGTTGGGAACCTCTGGTATAGCAGACAGGTTTGCCAGAGTCTGCCGTAAAAATTCTTGAGTTCCCCATAGATGTCTATCATACTCATTACTCGAATTGAGTGGGTCTGAGCGTCGGACCAGCTCGATGTAACGAGCACTAGAGCAATTTAGTGCTCGCTCATCACTACTCCTCCTAACCACTCTTCTTTGAATAGATGCTAATCTGCCTGTTTGAGAAAAAAACCTTTAACAGACAGCAGTTGCACAGTTTCTTCTTTTTACTCTTCCTAAATGTTCGGTCAGTATCAGCCTTCTTTTGACACTTTTAGAAGAGAATATAAGTTAATGAGATACAATGATCTATCAATTAGTAAGTTCAATTGTCTTAATACCCATAAATAAATGTCACCTGTGCAATATATTTTACTGTATTCAATTTCTAAAATATTATGCAGATATAAATTCCATTGATGTATATATTATTATAAAAGGAATAGGTGGTCATAAAAATGGATTTGTGTTGTATTAAGCATTTGTGTATTTGTAATTACTACTGAATATATACCGTATATCAGTACCCTAAATGGAAAATTATTTCTTAATAATATAATAAATCATTCACTTTATAAACATATTTGCTTTCATATTCGACATTATTCAAAGAGTAATTATTTCATTTTTACTTTTTTTTTATGTGAAATTGTAGTAAAAAATATGTATTATTTACAAAAATAAAAGAATATGGACCGCAAATTACTGAGAATGAAGTATATTCCGGTGCCTTTAAAGTCAACATTTATGGTACTAAAGTTTAATCAAACCTATAAAATGTTACTCAAGAATTAACCCTGGAGTTATGTCTGAAGTACAAGTCCTACATTAAAAAGCACTTTCAATCCAGCAAGAACAGAACTGTTGAAAGACAGAACTAATAGGCACTTGAATAAGAACCCAAGGAGTAAAATGAAAATGAGAATTCTATGGAAAGCAAAAAAGAATACAGTATATACGGAATATGTAGGTACAAGGCTTCCCATGCAAAGACCAATCATCCAGAGCTAAAATTAAAGCAGACACAAAATCAAATAAAAAATACATTTTTTAATTGCTCAACATGTCAATGTTTCAGTCTATGTGAGGACCTTTCTTAAGCAAGGTACAAGGGCATAAAGGGTACCTTATATAGATATATTCATTACATACAGTGGGGAAAAAAGTATTTAGCCAGCCACCAATTGTGCAAGTTCTCCCACTTAAAAAGATGAGCGAGTCCTGTAATTGACATCATAGGTAGACCACAACTATGAGAGACAAAATGAGAAAACAAATCCAGAAAATCACCTTGTCTGATTTGGCAAGATTTTTTTTTCAAATTATGGTGGAAAATAATTATTTAGTCATCTAAATACATGCAAGATTTCTGGCTCTCACAGAACTGTAACTTCTTCTTTAAGAGGCTCCTCTGTCCTCCACTCATTACCAGTAGTAATGGCACCTGTTTCAACTTGTTATCAGTATAAAAGACACCTGTCTACAACCTCAACAGTCACACTCCAAACTCCACTATGGAGAAGACCAAAGAGCTATTGAAGGATGCCAGAAACAAAACTGTAGCCCTGCACCAGGCTGGAAAAACTGAATCTGCAATAGGCAAGCAGCTTGGTGTGATGAAATCAACTGTGGGAGCAATAATAGGAAAATGGAAGACATACAAGACCACTGATAATCTCCCTCGATCTGGGGCTCCATGCACGATCTCACTCCGTGGGGTCAGAAAAATCCTAGAGCCACATGGGAGGACCTTGTGAATGAGCTGCATAGAGCTGGAACCACCATAGCAAAGGCTACCATCAGTACCAAACTATTCCGGCAGGGACTCAGATCCTGCAGTGCCAGACATGTTCCCCTGCTTAAGTCAGTACATGTCCGGGCCCGTCTGAAGTTTGCTAAAGAGCATTTGGATTATCCAGAAGTATTGGGAAAATGTCATATGGTCTGATGAAACCAAAGTAGAATTGTTTGGCAGAAACAAAACTCGCTGTGTTTGGAAGAGACATAATGCTGAGTTGCATCCAAAGAACACCATACCTACTGTGGAGCATGGGGGTGGCAATATCATGCTTTGGCGCTGTTTCTCTGCAAAGGGACCAGGACGACTGATCCATGTACATGAAAGAATGAATGGGGCCGTGTATAGTGCGATTATGACTGCAAACCTCCTTCCATCAGCAAGGGCATTGAAGATGAAACGTGGCTGGGTCTTTCAGTATGATAATGATCCCAAGCACACCACCAGGGCAATGAAGGAGTGGCTTCGTAAGAAGCATATGAAGGTTCTAGAGTCTCCTAGCCAGTCTCCACATCTCAACCCCATAGAAAACCTTTGGAGGGAGTTGAAAGTCCATGTTGCCCAACGATAGGCTCAAAACATCACTGCTCTATCTGCATGGAGGAATGGGTCAATATACCACTAACAGTGTGTGTCAACCTCATTAAGACTTACAGAAAATGTTTGACCTCTGTCATTACCAACAAAGGATATATAACAAAATATTGAAATGAACTTTTGTTATTGACCAAATACTTATTTTCCACCATAATTTGCAAAAAAAATCTTGCCAAATCAGACAAGGTGATTTTCTGGATTTGTTTTCTCATTTTGTCTCTCATAGTTGTGGTCTACCTATGATGTTAATTACAGGCCTCTCTCATCTTTTTAAGTGGGAGAACTTGCATAATTGGTGGCTGACTAAATACTTTTTTTCCTCACTGTAAGTGATTAAGATAAATATCAAAATTACAGATATTTATAGCAAGTGTGACGCCCCGGACTAGTCGGGTCATCCCAGGTAGTCACACACAACACCAGACCCCCTCCCAATTAGGTAACAGCAGCCAACCTAAAAACCTTGTCACCACCCTCCAGGTCTGATGTCCACACCAGGGGGGTGGAGCCAGGCAGTTGGCTCCGCCCACCAAGGAGTTCACAGGCCTGGAGGTGGGAAAACAGTTAGTCAAGTTCAAGGAGTAGGAGAGTCTAGTCAAGTTCAGTGTGGAGTGAAGAGCAGTCAAGGTCACGGGCAGTCCTGTGTCCATGCCCTGATAAGAGACTAACTGGTGGCTGGGTCGGAGCCCAGTCACCATTGGCAAGGAGGCAGGCGGTGGTGGCCGCCTGCAGGAGACCGGGAATATGACCGGTGGAACCGTAAGGGACCGGGAAAGGGTAGTGGCCCACCGGAACCAACCGGGGAGCCAACTGGATACCGGAGCACCAGGCAGGGTACTCAGACCCCGTACAAAGCCCTGAACCTACAGGGCCGAGTCGAATCAACTGATTGCGGACTGGACTTATGGACCTATCCCACACAAGTCCCTTTAGAAGACAACAGCCCAACCATACAGGGTAAAGCCACCGCCAAGGCATAGAGACCCAAAGGGCCAGCGTCTGCGGGCAAATGGGCTCCCACGGGCATATGCAAGTCGGGGAGCGGACTACCGGTGTCTAGGCATAGGAGTCAAACATTTACACACAGAGGTGCAGGAGAAAGGCGGAAACCCCCAACCTACTCTGGGAAAAGCTGAAGCCGGCTGCGGGCCTCGTTCATCATTCCATTTGGTTTACCAGAGACTCCAGTGTCTTGTGTCACAGTGAGTACACCAGTGCCATCAGGCACCGCACCGCACTGCACCGCAAAACTTCACCCTGCTCCCCAGCGCTCGCCTACCGGGCCCCGGGACCAACAATCCCTACCCACGGAGGGGTCAACACCTAGCTGCGCCATTACATCGCTCCCGGGAGACCCATACCTTCACCACAGCGGTGGTGTCCACAATCACCACAACCCGTGGGTGGCGTCACGAACTAACATCCCAAACCAAACACCCAAATCCACGCGTGTAGCGCCAACTACCTTTCAGAGCGACGTGACCCCCGGGTCTGTGAGAGGCTCGAGCCACCACCCGCAGTACGAGCACGGATCCGACAGGCGGTCAAGTGGGCATAACTAAAACACATAAAGCATTCTCAGTATGAAAAAAGTTAATTGTTGTAAATATATCTCATTTGTGCAATTATAATTTGACTCACTTCATCACAGTATCATATCAGCAGAGACTACAGCAAATGACAAATGGCAAATGACAAATGTGACAAATGGACAATGACAAAGGTTTTGGTATTTTATATGTTTACCAAAACATACTCAAGTTATAATTATATAATCAACTTGGGTTTAGAATGCAGACTCTCTGTTTTAATTAGAGGGTATTCACATCCTAATTGGAGTAAGGGTTTAGGAATTACAGCTCTTTAATATGTAGCTGCCTCTTTTTCAAGGGATCAAAGGTAATTGGACAGTTATCTCAAAAGCTCTTTAAAGAGCTAAAACAATATAAGAAAAATGCCAGCTTCCGCAAGAAGAAGAAATATACTAGTAGCTTAATAATCTATATTTTATTGGGTCAATTATAACCAATGCATTTCAGGCATATTGTGCCCTTACTGATGCAAGAGCTTGAGCTATTCCCTCATTAATACAACATCAATTAAGCTGGTGAAAAGTTTGGGGCTGATTCCAGGTGTGGTATTTGCATTTTGAAGTCTTTGTTGTGAACCTACAACACGATGGAAAAGGGGCTCTCAAGGAAAGAAATATAGTCCATCATTAAATTGAAAAAAAAATAAATTCATCAGAGAAATAGCAAAACTTTTAGGAGTAGCCAAATCAACAGTTGTTTACATTCTGCAAAAAAACGAGAGTTCACTGGTGGACTTGGGAACTCAAAAAGGTCTGGACAACCATGCAAAATAACAGTAGTAGATGATTTTAGAATCCTTTCCCTGTGGTGAGTAAAAATCTTCGCAACATTCAGTCAAGTGAAGAACACTCCATGAAGTAGGTGTTTCAGCATCTAAGTCTACCATAAAGAGAAATTTTTCCAGGAAGAAGCAGGTGGTGTCTTGCGAAACGGCCGTCGAGGTCTCATCACTGGGCCCTCCACTGTGCCTCTACATCACCAATTTATTACTGGTAAGATACCTGATGGGCTGGTTTTGTATATTGGCACTTGCCATGCAGTTATTCCATGAATGCACTTTATGGTGTTTCTAATTCTATTGTGGTTGTTCAATAAAATATTTCTGTTGCACATGGAAAACTTCTTTTATTTTCTTGTCTGACATTGACAGTAAGGTGTCTATCAGAGAAGAGGGCATGCCAGACTGCCATGACATTGTAGTCTGGGTAATGAGAAGTCCTGCTGGTTAAACAAACATAACAAATAAACAACAGATTGACCTTAACAAGACAGGCAGCCCTGAATTCTGATTTAACCCTTGCAGCATGTTGGCTTCAGATTACATAGCAAAAACATGCTGACAGATTCCCTTTAAATCCTACATAAAAATTATTATTATTTGGCGCTGCAACTGTTTATATATTACACTTGGTGTGCCCTCTAAATCAACACACAGCTATTAATGTCTAAAAGAGTGTCAACAAAAGTAAATACACCACCTAAGTGATATAATAGATAAATTGTGCCCAAAGTGTGAATATTTTGTGTGGCCATTATTATTTTTAAGCACTGCCTTAACTCTCTTGGGCATGCAGTTCATTCACAGGCTGCCAACTGGAATCTTCTTCCACACTTCCATGATCATATGATGGAGTTGGTGGATGTTGAAGACCTTGCGTTCTTCCATCTCCCATTTAAGGATGCCTCATAGATGCTCAATAGAGTTTAGGCTAGACACATGCTTTGCCAATCCAACACCTTTACCCTCAGCTTCTTTAGCAAGGCAGTGGTGGTCTTGGGGGGCCCAGTTTCCAAAGGAAGGGATCATGTTTTGCTTCGGTACATGTTAGTATTCATGGTTCTCTCAATGAACTGTAGCTTCCCATAGCCGACAGCACTAATGCAGCTCTTATAGTGTAGGTCATTTTATGTAAAGCAAAAATTATTTTTTTCAGATCCACAGAGAATTATGTGCCATGAGGTGCCATGTTGAACTTTCAGTGACCAGTGTGAGAGAGTCAGAGAGTGTGAGAGCGATAACACCTAATTTAGCACACCTGCTCCCCATTCACACCTGAGACCTTCTATCAATAATGAGTCACAGACACCGGGCAGCAAAAATGGCTAATTGGGCACAATTAGCAATTTTTTTTGCCAGCGCTTTTGACATTAATGGCTGTGCATCGAGTTTCTTACAGGGTGCACCATATATACACAGTTATACAAGTTGTACACTGACTACTTTACATTGTATCAAAGTGCCAGCTCATCAGTGTTAGTCCATGAAAATCTATAATAAAATATTTACAAAAGTGTGAGGGGTGTACTTACATTTGTGATATACTGTGTGTGTGTGTGTGTGTGTGTGTGTGTGTGTTACGTATTTCATTCCACATGTGTTAATTCATAGTTTTGATGCCTTCAATGGGAATCTATAATTTTCAGTCATGAAAATAAAGAAAACTCTTTGAATGGGAAGGTGTGTCCAAACGTTTGGTCTGTGCTGTATATATATATATATATATATATATATACGTTATGAGGAGCCCCCAAGCCTAATAATATCAGCCAGCAGCCACGCGGAATTGCCGCATCCATTAGATGTGACAGTCCCGGCTCATCCCGAATGGCCCTGGTGCGGTGGCAATCTGAGTAATAAGGAGTTAAATGGCAGCTTAAAGCTGCCACTAAGTCCTAGGTTAATCATGGCAGGCATCTCCCCGAGATACCTTCCATGATTAACCTGTAAATAAAAGTCAATAAATACACACAACGAAAAATCCTTTATTTGGAATTAAAGACAAAAAACCCTCATTTACCACTTTATTAATCCCCAAATACCCATCCAGGTCTGACGTAATCCACACGATGCTTTCAGCTCTGCTACATGAAGCTGACAGGGAGCGCTGTAGAACACAACTACTCTGTGTCAGCTCCACGCAGCAACTGAAGTGAGCCGCGCTGTCACCGGAGACTTCACTCAGGTAGTGCCTGCGTGTGTGCAGGGATGATGATGAGTGTGGTAGTGCTTGTGTCTGTGGGGATGATGATGAGTGCAGTAGTGTTGGAGTGTGTGCGGGGATGATGATGAATGCGGTAGTGCCGGGGTGTGTGCGGGGATGATGATGAGTGCTGTAGTGCCGGGGTGTGTGCAGGGATGATGATGGGAGCATTAGTGCCGGGGTGTGTGCGGGGATGATGATGAGTGCGATAGTGCCAGGATGTGTGCGGGGATGATGATGTGTGCAGTAGTGCTTGTGTGTGCGGTGATGATGATGAGTGCGGTAGTGCCGGGGTATGCACAGGGATGATGATGAGTGCGGTAGTGCCTGCGTGTGTGCGGGGATGATGGGTGCAGTACTGCCGGGGTGTGTGTTCAATGTATACATGCGGAGGGCGGAGTGTGGGGGGAGGTGGAGCCGAGCGGGGCCATGGCACTGAGGATGTCAGTGCCAGGGACTGCATGGCTGGGGACAGGTGACTATTCATGTGTGTGTCTGTGTTCAGTGCATACATGCAGAGGGCGGAGTGCAGGGGGGGGTGGAGCCGAGTTACGCTGGTAACCATGGTACACAATCAGGTAACTATGCAAAGCGCTTTGCTTAGTTACCCGATGTGTACCATGGTTACCAGCGTACGCCGGCTCCCTGCACGATCCCAGCAACGCAAGGGTATGTCTCGGCTGGGTTGTCGGTGTGGGCTCCCGGGAGTGCAGCAGTCACTGGGGAGTCGGGTCTCCGTGCGGGTGTGGGGAAAGGTGTCGGGCGTCGTCCTGTCACGCCGTAGTTTGTGCTGTTCACTTAGCTGAGCCGTTGGTCGCAGGCTCTTTAGCGCACGCGCTGTGGCGACGGTTGTCTCTGTAATGACGTCATTTTGGAGCAAGACAGACTGACAGACAGAATAAGGCAATTGTATATATATATATAGATATATATATATACAATATATATAGCCCCAAAAATTTAATGCGGCACTTCTTAGTGTAGATGAAACGTTTAGTGTTAAGAAAGTTTTGCAAATTTATTAAACAAGAAAAACTGAAATATCCCATGGTCATAAGTATTGGGGTGCAGAATGTACATTAATGAGAAAAAATATGAACTTTTTTGAATTTACCAAATGGCTGCAATGAAACAAACTGTGAAAAATTTAAAGAAGGGGTCTGAATATTTTCTGTACCCACTAGATAGATAGAATGTGCAATACTGGTACAAGAATAATGATTATTGAACTAGTGTCGCATAAGTCACCTATGGTCTCAATAGCATTGAAAGTTATGTCACTCAAATTTCGTATTTTGTTGGTTCTCCTGTCCTGATTTGATATTGATTCATTGAGTATTTGAAATTATGAGTTGTGCGAATGTAGAAAAATATGGCACTATACCTGCCTAAAGTTTCTGTGTGTTATTGCATCTAAGCCATAAGGCCTCGTTACATGCAGCAACTTTGCTAACGAGATATCGCTGGGTTCACGGAATTCGTGACGCACATCCGGCCTCGTTAGCGACGTCGCTGTGTGTGACCCTTACCAGCGACCGCTAACGATCCAAAATACTCACCAAATCGTTGATTGTTGACACGTCGTTCGTTTTCAAAAAAACGTTCCTCGTTCGGTACACAGGTTGTTCGTTGTTCTTTTTTTTTTTTTTGTTTTCCACCTTTCCCCTGCCCCACTTTTTCTATTTCAAAATTTAATGTTAATTTAACTTTAGATTGTAATTTGACTAATTGTTGTTAAATTTTACTGTGTGAACAATTTGTTTTTTTTTAACCAAATTTTAAAATAAAAAATATGTAAACAGGTTGTTGGTTGTTCCTGGGGCAGCACATATCGCTACGTGTGACACCCCAGGAACGATGGACAACAGCGTTCCTGCGTCCTCCGGCAACGAGGTCGGAGTGACGTTCATGCGGCTGCTCTCCACCCCTCTGCTTCTATTGGTGGCTCGCTGTGTGACGTCGCTGTGACGCCGAACGAACCGCCCCCTTAAAAATGAGTTTATCGGCAGCGACAGCAACGTCGTTAGGAAGGTAAGTTGGTGTGACGCGTACCGGCGATATTGTTCGCCATGGGCAGTGATTTGCCCATGACGCACAAACAACGGGGGCGGGTGCTATCGCTAGCGACATTGCTAGCGATGTCGCTGCATGTAAATCAGCCTATATTCTCTTCAATAGTGTACAGCATTCCTCATATAGCCTGTAGACAGGTGTGGCATTGTTTTTGGAAGAAACCGTCCATATTTTTCTATTCCTGGACAAATCTTCTAATATAGTAATAGTACTAGTAAGGCATCTGTTGGAAACATTGAGAAGTTACGGATTTGCATTTCTAGTAAAGTGAATGGAAACTAGCCCTTTCTATACCTTTTTTGTTACATCATCATTTTTCACGCTTAGAAATGCATTACACAGTGCACCACACATTTGCAAGTAAAAAAAATATGAATGGTTTATAAATTTAGACCTATAAAACCAATATTCCCGAAAGAGCTCAGCTTCTGTTAAAAAACGCACATCCTACTGACATGAAATAACATCATTAACATGCCTTGTTTCACCTTGAATAAAAAATCTATGTTTAAAGGAATGGATTTGCAGATATCTATAATATTTAATCACAT
The DNA here is from genome assembly GCF_048569485.1 of Anomaloglossus baeobatrachus. Classification (NCBI taxonomy): domain Eukaryota; kingdom Metazoa; phylum Chordata; class Amphibia; order Anura; family Aromobatidae; genus Anomaloglossus; species Anomaloglossus baeobatrachus. Next base: position 331,146,999 of record NC_134353.1, read on the forward strand.
ATAGGATGTCTTTTAGAAGCAAATAATAAAGTAATCCTCTCTGATAGGAAAAACTCGATGATCAATCATACCGACAACAATCAACTTTTCTTTAGTACCACAGCACTTTTCATGCCAAGTATATTTTAAGTGTATGTTAAAAGGGATTAAAATGTAACATATTAGTTAAAAGGCAGTGAATTAACTTTCAATGAACACTCAAGTGTTGCTGTGCAGTCATCACTCCTATTATTACAGGAAGCCGTAATCGTTATATGACTGCTAATATAAAATCATCACACCGAGCTCTCCTTTAATGAACATGACTCACAATTCACATTAAAGGTGCAGTCATTTAACTGATCCAACTATTCCAATACTACGGTAGAGTTCTTGTACAGTCTCATTACAGAAAAGAGTTGAGTCATTTTAAGAAGAAGGAGCGGTAAGCCCTTAATTTCTGATATAGCCATCAAAAGAGTAGGGAAATAACGACACGCACCATCAGGTTCCAGAAGAAATGTTCTTTATTTACTCCAAGAGTGCAGGTAAAAAGCAGGAGGAGAGCTGGGTGCGGGTCCCCTCAGGACAGGTGGACCCGTAGAAGTGCGGTTCAGCATGAAACGGCCGTTGTCCTGTCCTGAGGGGACCCGCACTCAGCTCTCCTCCCGCTTTTTACCTGCACCCTTAAGGCCGCTTTACACGCAGCGACATCGCTCAAGTGATCTCGTTGGGGTCACGGAATTTGTGACGCACATCCGGTCGCTTTAGCAATGCCGTTGCGTGTGTCACCTATGAGCGATTTTGCATCATCGCAAAAACATGCAAAATCGCTCATCGGTGACATGGGGGTCCATTTTCGAATATCATTGCTGCTGCAGTAATGATGTAGTTCGTCGTTCCTGTGGCACTACACATCGCTCCGTGTGACACCGCAGGAACGAGGAACCTCTCCTTACCTGCCTCCTGCCCGCAATGCGGAAGGAAGGAAGGAGGTGGGTGGGATGTTCGTCTCACTCATCTCCGCCCCTCCGCTTTTATTTGGCGGCGGTTCAGTGATGCTGCTGTGACGTCGCTGTGACGCTGAACGAACCTCCCCCTTAGAAAGGAGGCGGTTCGCCGGTCACAGCGACGTCACAGGGCAGGTAAGTAGTGTGATGGGTCCGCGCGATGTTGTGTGCCACGGGCAGCGATTTGCCCGTGTCGCACAACCGATGGGGGCGGGTACCCACGCTAGCGATATCGATCACGATATTGCAGCGTGTAAAGCGGCCTTAAGAGTAAATAAAGAACATTTCTTCTGGAACCTGATGGTATGTGTCCTTGTTTCCCTACTCTTTTGATGGCTATATGAGAATTTGGCTATGACAGCACTTTGCGTTGTTCTAGTTGCATTTCTAAACACACATTTTGGCATTAATTGATTTAGCCAAAGTTGCCTTTTTAAGAAAATTAGCGCTAAAAACGCATGCGTATTTACCGCGTTTTAGATGCGTTTTTAGCGCTTTTTACATGCTTTTTCCCTTGAGTTTTGACAGATGCGTTTTGAACATCAAGACACTGCTAAATAAAGTTTAAATAGTCAAACAAAATGAAAAAAGAGAAAAAAAAGCAAAACATATATATTTTTTGAATTATTAAAGAAAATAGTTACATTTCATGAAATTATAGCGGTTTTATAATATTTATTGCTAAAATAGCAATAAAATCATAATTTTCTTTAATTTCATGGTCGGACTATGTGTGTGTGTAAAGGGACATAATAATCCAGTATTATAATGTCAGAAAAGCATGCGTTTTTGAAGTTAAAAACGCACTCTTTCTGCAGCTAAAAAGCATGTAAAACGCTCGAATTTTGATGGTTGTTGCTTTTTGCTACTTCTCATTGACTTCAATGTTAGCAAAACGCTGCAGAAATGGCAAAAACAACTGACATGCTGCTTCTTTCAACGCATGTTTTTGCCACAAAATATGCAAATTAAACTCAGCGTTTTGAAACGCAAAGTGCGGACAGGAATTCGTCATTTTCCATAGACTATCATGGAAAACCAAAACGCTTGCCTTTTGGCATGAAAACGCTGCAGCTCAAAACGCTGCGGAAACGCAGGTAAAAACGCAAAGTGCGGACATAGCCTTTGACTTCTTTTACCAACGAGCATCCATGGCCAGTGATCTATGTGGAGCAACCTGAACTAATCTCCTCCCTCTTGGCATCGGTGCGAGACGCAGTGTGGTGGTGCAGGACCAGCTTTTTTTTTCTTATTGTTATTTAATTGTAGACAACATTTCCTGGAGGGTGCATCATTAAGACACGTCAAATTTAGATGACTGGAGAAACAATTTTATACTTGAATAAAAATGCAGCACAAAAACTAGAGGGAAGAGTGTGTAGTACCAGGGATACAAGAGATAGGACTTTGTAATTGTTATGAAAGGGTTTGTTGATTGGACACTAGGGTTGGGCTAAAATGAGTGATGGATGAGCTAGAATGAATGACAATGAGTCTGTTGAGACACTGGAGAAAGGCTACCGGGTTTGTTGTATCACCTAGCATGGCTTAGTAAATACATTAGTATGGCTATCCAATAGTAATCCTTTTGCTTGATTACAACAACATGCCTATATGCCTATTATCCCACAAACATTCCAGCAAACAGCTTACTTCCACAATCGAGGGCATTGTAGTACTCCACAGAGTGGCTATATCTGGGGGATATTAGCTATATAATGTGAAGTATGTTTTATGTACAGTATATATATGCTGTGAATGTTAGAAAAGTTGCACTGTTTTGCATGTGATATACAGCACCCACCTAAACAGTTAATTCCCTCACTTAGCTGGTAGCTAAGGAACTAGCTTGGAGGGTGAGTGCACTAACCTGCTATATACAAAGTGTCCACTCATATCCTGTCCACCGCCATTAACTTGAGAACGGTGGCAGCTATAGGCATAGAAGTGGTTCCTAGGTATAATAAAGTAGCCATGCGCTACGCAATGAAACCACCTATTGCGCCACCTGGTGGAAAACTATGTTGCTATGATATGAAACCCATGAACCCCCCCAAAATATTGAATGCTGGTCATGCATATGGTGCTCATTTAACTTTGATGCTCAAAGTGGCCACCGTCAGCTGCAATGCACATCTGGACTCTGGACAGCATACTGTATCTTGCTGCACGTTGTGCAATATGGTAGGTGACACGTTTGCACAAGCATCTGTGATACATCGTCGTAGGTCCTGCAATGTTGGTGAAGGGGTCGCATACACCTGCTGTTTGATGTGACCTCACAGAAAGAAGTCCAATGGGGTCAGGTCAGGTGAGCGTGGAAGCCATTCCACACAGCCACCATACCCAATGACTTGTAGGAAGGTCTCCATGAGGTATTGCTTCACGTCCGCAGCCTTGTGAGTTTTACACGTTCTAATCATAGCATTTCTGTATGCAAGGTGTCGATTCGTATTGAATTGATGATGCCCTACAATTTTTTAATCCACTTTTTTTCTCTATCTCGGTTCGATTTCGAGATAAAAATGCTAACTCCGTTGTTTTCCAGCAGGTGGCGCAATAGGTGGATTCATTGCGTAACGCATGGCTACGTTACTATACCTAGACACCACTTCAATGCCTATAGCTGCCGCCGTTCTTAAGCTAATGGCGGTGGACACACTGTATAGAATTGTAAGCCAGAGAGAGAAGAACAGAGAGTGTCCACAGCAACATGTAAGCCCTGTTCCAGCAGACAGGATGTCTAGTAGACTTGTCTGATGATTCATACAGGACAGAATATGGACGTACTTTAGACAGTGGTGGAATACCGTTGTTGATTAGTGCACACAGTCTAATTGCAAGTATGCTGTGGACGCAGGAGGAGTTGACAGCCAAAATAAGTCACCTACAATGGCAAAATGGAAATGTAATTTGTTAGCTCTGCACATAATAAAGATGAGTGAGATTTGGAGTTTGGAGGCGTAACACGACCCTCGTGGGCTGTGGCGTAACTAGAGTGAGAGACAGTCCCCCGTCTACTGAGATATGTGGCAACTTCTGCTTGGCAAGCCAGTCACTGACTAGTTTATTGATTCCTGCTGGGCTAAAAAAGACATGATGTGTGCAAAGGACTGTCCGTAACCCTCCACAGCCAAAGCTAGGCCTAATACTGAAAAGCTGGACAAGCTGCACTTTTGTTTTATTTTTATCTTTATTTGGACCCATTGTGCCTTTTGGGTTTTTTGCTAGATTCAAGGCACTTAAGTAAAGTTGGAGAGTCCTACACTCTCAACCTTCTACTGTGTTCATTGAATGGACTATTTCAATGCCTATTTGCATTGTTTCAGGATCTTTAACATGAAGGACCAGATCCCCATCAAAGACGCTGTTGTAACTGTTCTGATGTCTTTACCAAGAAGACAAAGGGACTAAGGGATTTATGGGATCCATGTGGAAGAGACTGTTGTATTTCCTGTTTTCACTACCTACTGCAGGAGTTTAACCATAGAGACTGACTATGGACTGTTGCCGTTATACTGCCTTATTCTTTATAGATTTAAGCAACTCTGACAAATAGAGGTATAGGTGGTATGTGCATGGCAGGACGGCACACCCCCTTTTCTAATTGATATCTCACTGTCAATATACAATCTTTATAGACACGTTTTTCTTGGGCATTTCAAACCACTATGGGTGAGTGAACATTGCTGCATAGGATCGTCTCATAGGCTTTGTAATGATTTGGAGTGATATATCATATGGGAGCTTCTCTATGGAGACCCAGACTTAGGCGGGCTTTGCACGTTGCGACATCGCAGGCCGATGCTGCGATGTCGCACGCGATAGTGCCCGCCCCCGTCGCAGGTACGATATCGTGTGATAGCTGGCGTAGCGAAAACTATCGCTACGCCAGCTTCACACGCACTCACCTGCCCTGCGACCGTCGCTCTGGCCGGCGACCCGCCTCCTTCCTAAGGGGGCGGGTCGTGCGGCGTCACAGCGACGTCACACGGCAGGCGGCCAATGGGAGCGGAGGGGCGGAGATGAGCAGGATGTAAACATCCTGCCCAGCTCCTTCCTTTCGCATATCCTACGGAAGCCGCAGTGACGCCGGTAGGAGATGTTCCTCGCTCCTGTGGCTTCACACACAGCGATGTGTGCTGTCGCAGGAGCGAGGAACAATATCGGACCGTCGCGTCAGCGTAATTATGAATTACGCCGACGCTGCAACTATGATACGATTACGATGCTTTTGCGTTCGTTAATCGTATCATCAAGGCTTTACACACTACGATATCGCATGCGATGCCGGATGTGCGTCACTTTCAATTTGACCCCACCGACATCGCACCTGCGATGTCGTAGTGTGCAAAGCCGCCCTTAGCCTATGTTTGTACTCTAACATGTGGTAAAGATAACGAAATAGACTTGTATTCTATATATGGGATGAGTGTGGTTTCTCTCTACTATCTCATATTTCTATAAACTTAATTGTATTTGCCTTAGGTCTATTTATAAACCATTGAGTACATGTTTGAGGATGAACATCAAATCAATTATTTACATCCTTGCCACATGTGGTTTGCTGGCCCTTTGTGATTAGTCATCAGAGACACCTTTTAAAAACCTTATAATTGTTATTTGATATTTGATGAATTTGTATGTCACTTCTTGTTGTAATATCACATAAAAATATTTTTATATTTTTGCAAGGTTTGCTGTTGACTTGTTTATGATACATTTGGTCATCTTTAGGACCATGACTATGTATCCCCTTAGTCCTCCTGTTATGTACATTTCATTTTAGGGTGTAGTCTAACATATCTATTTGACATGGTGCCATATTTTGCATTAATTTATGTAATCTCTATAGACAGCCTGAAGTGAGTGGGGACAGCTCCCCAGGCTCAGCTACATGACTAAAGATTAAAATTGTGTTAGAATGGCTGCACTTAGTAATCTAATTGATAAATCATTGGATTCAGAATAAACATACCTACATCATCCTACTCTCAGCTGAGGTAGAAAACCCTGGTGACAGGTTCCCTTTAAAAAGTTAGGTATATAAATAGGAGTCTAATAGGAGTTTATGAAAATAAGACAAAACATATAACGAAAATTCAAAGAATACAAAGAAAAATCATATTTATTAAAGCGGTATTTCACTACTCAGCGTAGCACCCACACATCGATGTAAACCTCATAAAGAAGGCTTTTTTCAAATACTTTGAGTAGTCATGTGACCCCCGGGCTCCATGACCTCTGACATCTGGTGATGTCACATCAACTTCCAGTTGACCCGACATCACCGAGGCAGGCCCCAGTCTCCCTGAGTGACTGGGCTGTGTGTGGAGTTTCACCACACATCACAGCCCAGCATCACTTCTGCTTACGGCACTCTGCAGTGAAAGGAGAGAGCATGTGAAATGCTGGGCTGTAACGAGCGGTGAAACTTTGTCCGCAGCCCATTCACTCAGGGACACTGGGGCCTGCCTCGGTGATGACGAGTCAACTGGAAGTTGTAGTGATATCACCGGATTTCAGAGGATACAGTGCCCCGTGTGATGGGGATGAGCAGAACACAATAGCTCCACTCAGATGCACAATTGACTAAACAAGGTATTTGAAAAAAGCCTTCTATATGAGGTTTACATCGATGTGTGACCACTATACTGAGTAGTGAACTACCCCTTTAAATACATATACAAAAATAGGAATACAAAGTTTAAGAAGGAGTACTGCAGAGAATGAACACACCAGGTAACTAAATAGATAGATAGATAGATAGATAGATAGATAGATAGATAGATAGATAGATACACACACTACAGTTCAAAAGTTTGGGGTCACCCAGACAATTTTGTCTTTTTCATGAAAAATCGTACTTTTATTTATCAAATGAGTTGCATAATGAATAGAAAATATAGTCCAGACATTGACTCTGTTAGATATAATGATTTTTACGTGAAATAATAATTTTCTCCTTCAAACTTTGCTTTCGTCCCAGAATGCTCCCTTTGCAGCAATTCCAGCTTTGCAGACCTTTGGTATTCTAGCTATTAATTTGCAGAGGTAATCTGGTGATATTTCACCCCATGCTTCCGGGAAGCCCCTCCCACAAGTTGGATTGGCTTGATGGGCACTTTTTGCGTACCATACAGTCAAGCTGCTCCCACAACAGCTCAATAGAGTTGAGATCTGGTGACTGGGCTCGCCATTCCATTACAGATAGAATACCAGCTGCCTGTTTCTTCCCTAAATAGTTCATGCATAATTTGGAGGTGTGCTTTGGGTTATTGTCCTGTTGTAGAATGAAATTGGCTCCAATCAAACGCTATCCACAGGGTATGGCATCGCGCTGCAAAATGGAGTGATTGCCTTCCTTATTCAAAATCTCTTTTACCTTGTACAAATCTCCCACTTTACCAGCACCAAAGTAACCCCAGACCATCACATTACCTCCACCATGATTGACTGATGGTGTCAGGCACTCTTCCAGCATCTTTTCAGTAGTTCTACGTCTCACAAATGTTCTTCTGTGTGATCCAAACACCTCAAACTTCGATTCAACTGTCCATAACATTTTTTGCCAATCTTCCTCTGTCCAATGTCTGTGTTCTTTTGCCCATATTAATCTTTTCCTTTTATTAACCAGTCTCAGAAATGACTTATTCTTTGCTACTCTGCCCTGAAGGCCAGCATTCTGGAGTAGCCTCTTCACTATAGACGTTGACACTGGCATTTTGCGGGTGCTATTTAATGAAGCTGCCAGTTGAGGACCTGTGAGGCATCAATTTCTCAAACTAGAGACTCTAATGTACTTGTCTTGTTGCTCAGTCGTGCAGTGGGGCCTTCCACTTCTCTTTCTACTCTGGTTAGAGCCTGTTTGTGCTCTCCTCTGAAGGGAGTAGTACACACCGTTGTAGGAAATCTTAAGTTTCTTGGCAATTTCTCCCATGGAATATCCTTCATTTCTAAGAACAAGAATAGACTGTCGAGTTTCACATGAAAGTTCTCTTTTTTAGCCATTTTGAGAGTTTAATAGAACCAACAAATGATTCTCAACTAGCTCAAAGGAAGGTCAGTTTTATAGTTTCTCTAATCAGCAAAACTGTTTTCAGCTGTGCTAACAAACTTGCCCAAGGGTTTCAAAAAAATTTGTAGACATCCATTAACCTTCTAATATAGTTAGCAAACACAATGTACCATTAGATCTCTGGAGTGGTGGTTGTTGGAAATGGTCCTCTATACATCTATGTAGATATTGCATTAAAAAACAGACGTTTGAGGCTAGAATAGTCATTTAACACATTAACAATGTATAGAGTGTATTTCTGTTTCATTTAATGTTAGCTTAATTGAAAAAAAATGTGCTTTTCTTTCAAAAATAAGGAAATATCTAAGTGACCTCAAACTTTTGAACTGTAGTGTATATTTATATTTATCAGCATGCCTCCTACTAATAAATAATACTCCTTAAGACTAAAAGTGCCAAAACAAATATATTATCAAAAGTATGCCTGATAACAAGGTAGAATGAAGCTCTACCAGAGAAAGAAAGAGCAAAAAAGATAGTATATAAAAGATAGTATATTGCTTACAGACCAAAAAGAGTATATTAGCAAAATCTCCACCTTGTGGGATATGTGTTTAATACATCAGGTCATCAGAAAAATACAATGGCCAAACAAAGTTAGTTAAGACAATTGTCGCGGGTGGGGGCGCAAGCAACGGCCAGTGGGGAGCTACTCGAGACGCTTGGATCTGGGATCGTGGCTGTGGCTCGAGTGGCAGCCGGATCCGGCGCTCTTGCAGCAGCCCGTCGCACACAACTTAATAAAGGGGGGGTATTTACAGGGGAAGAGTTTGTCAGTGACACCACCCGTGGGTTGTGATGATGGTTGGTAACACTGCCGCTGCCTTTATATGGGACGCCCGGGGCTGATGGAGCAGGGCAGCAGGATGGTATCCCCTCCACGGGTAGGGGAGGTGTTGTCCCGGGGCCCAGGTGTAGGTGGAGTGCAGTGCTGGGGCGCTGTCTGCAGGCTAGACAGGATGACACCGGTGTACTCACTGTTGTCGAATAAACCACACAAAGTCCAAGTGGTAAACCAAGTGCCGGATACCGGTAGCCTCCGGAGGGGTGTGCTCGGGTCCCACACACAGGCTGACAGGACAGGGGCCCTTCCTCCTGCACTTTAGTGTTTTGTCTTGTGTGTTGACTAGTCCACATGAAATGGGAAAAGTCCGCTCCCGGTGTCTTTGCTGTGGGAGCTGTTGCCCACAAGATCTGACCCTTGGGATTTTTGCAGGCACTTGCTGACGCTCTATCCTCCGCGTTGGGCTTACGTCTCGCTCTATCTGGGCTCACTGTTGGGACAAGACGTGGAATCTTGTCCCCTGCTGGCTAATTGACAAGGAGTTTGAAGCTATCCTCGCCCTAGGGTCCAGGCACCCCTACTGTGCACGGCCTCCGGACCGGATTCCCGCTGTCGGCACCGGCGGGCTACAACCCTGCCCCCGGTCCACTTAAGGTCTCCCGCGACTGGATTGCCGTCGCCTGTGGCTCGGCTCTGCCGTTTGCCACCGAGTCAGCTCAGGTAGTTCGGTAGTCCGGGAGCTACAACCCCCGACTACCATCTCACTCCTCACACTTCCTCTGTCCAGACTCAACTCTCACTGTTGTTTTCCCTCCCCTGACACCTCAGAACCCCTAGGTGGGCGTCACCATCTGCCTGCCCCGTCCACTGGTGTGTCCCTATCATCCTGTGGGGGTGGCTAAGCTTTTGTGGCTGGTATTTGTACCTGTGTGTGGGGTTGTGTTGGTATGGCAAGGAGGAGGAGATCCTGCATCTGAAAGATGGATGTAGTATCCTGTAATAACCTGGTTTGCCAGGGCGTCACACAATCATAAGTTTATAATGGGATATAGCAAATGCCATCATGTTAGTTAAATCTGAGCTAAGCAAACAATAAATAAATGTGACAATGCTTGAAAGCTACTCGGGAGAAAGCATTCAACATAGGAGTAGATAAGCACAAGGTAGTTACCACAAGGGCACCCTTTGGGCCTGATTCATCATAGCAAATATGTCAGAAACGCCTCGAAAAGTCGAAGAGTTGTGCAAAAATTTTGCAACTTTTGCCGTTTTCACACAAGTTTCATCCATCTCTGCCAAAAAGGCTGAAGGTGGTATGGGACGCCTAATTAATGAGGAGATGTAATGTGCCTTACACCCCACATATTACTCCAGTTACCAGAAATTGTATTCCAGGGACTAAAGTAATATTTATGTATCAAGGAGCATTCCTCTTTTCAGATGAGCTTGATTCATTAAGGGGTGTGTGCCTCTTAATGAATCAGGTGCCTATAACTCCAGCACATCCCTTTATCAATACAGACATAAACAAAGCCGGTGTTGATGAATCAGGGCCGTAATGTCAAGACCTGCGGAAATATCAACATAGGACCTTAAAGCCTATCTATAAAGAAACATCTTAGTAGAGTAATTCATGGAAGTGTACACACTGAAAATGTGTGCCACTATTAAACAAAATATCACATTGAAGACAAGTGACATGGCGATTAAGGCATGGAGGCTTGGTTTGTGCTTAAACCCAGACATGTATTGTTAAATGTGACATGCCCAATTTATCATTAGTTATGAAGTGAAAACGGATGAATACACATTCAATTTACTTCAGCTGTTTTCTTCATTTATCAAACTCTTTCATCATCCATCATTCCCCTCAACCTGGCCCTTTTTTTGATTTGTACAAATAACATACTTCCATAAATTTAATCTAATTTATCATAATTGCAAGGCAGTGTCTCCTTAATGAACCATTCAAAGACTGAATATGGTTTATTACAATTTTAATATAAATCCCTTAGATAGAATCTACAAAGCCCACGAGGAGATAGGTCGACTTGATATGTCTCTATATTTGAGTTGACACATCAATGTGAGAAATTTCTCAAGCATATTGTTCATCGTTATCTAACAACTGTTCTCATAAATTGGAGGACGTTCATCATTTTATATGACAAGACAATACCTGTTGCTGATCTAAAGTTCATTTAATTGAAAAATTCAGCAAGGTCTATTTCTTTGATTTATTTCGCCCTATTTTAATCCAAACTTTTTAAAATAAAATTATCACAAAGACTCAATTTATAACTGTAATTAAGCATTTCTGTAGCTTAGCTTAACTTTACGATATATTACATATAAGCCAAAACTCCATCTCGGATTTATCATTTATATAGTCAGTAAATTGCATCTTTACAAGTATCTTCTTACAAATCTGCCATTCTATTTGGTGCAAAATAAGAAGAATGTTGTACAATAAATAAAAAATACAGAATTTAGAATGCTACGACCTGTCCACAAGTTTCATTAGAAAAAAACTGCATGTCTAAAATTAAGAGTCATCAATAACTTTCTTATCTGAAAGCCATGCAAAAACTCTCTATATCACCTGCCATTACTAACAACTTATCAGAAAAAAATTTTCACTAATCTATTTGGGCCTTAAAGCACCACTCCAGCGTGTTTGTCGTTTGTTCCAGTGTTGAAGTGCTAAATGTAAGTCCCTTGCCTTTGTTATATACTCACCTTCCGGAGGCTTCATCGTTTTTCGGTGACACTTCAATCCTGCAGTGCCATCATCTTACAAGCTCTCAATGCAACTCTATGAGAGTCAGAATGCTCCCAGAACGAGGTTGTCAAAGAGTTGAATTGATTTGTGACCTTCAGTGCTCTCAATGAAACACTAGAGCAGCCGGCAGGTCAAAAATCATCAAAGACCGACAGGAGAGATGCTGAAAAAAGATAAAAACAGCAATAAGTGTGTATAACATAGAGGCAGCATCGGACTGGCTACCGGAGGAATCTCCAGTAATGCCAGGCCTAGATTCAGGTACCTGCATTGCACTCCGGAGATCTCACCTGAGCTTCGGAGTGCAGCCTAGACTGTACCACGAGCGTCAAGTGATTGATTCTCTGGCAACTGCGGTTCAGTTCATGACAGCTGCAGACAGGCCGGGGTGCAATCCGGAGTTCAGGTGAGAGCACCGGAGATCAGCCCGGGATGTCTGCAGCTGACATTAACTGAACCGCAATCGCAGGGGAATCAATCACTCGGCGCTCGCGGTACAGTCTAGGCTGCACACTGGAGCTCAAGTGAGAGCTTCGGAGTGCAATGCAGGTACCTGAATCCAGGCATGGAATTACTGGAGATTCCTCCGGTAGACAGTCCAATGCTGCATAGAGGGCAGGGGACCTACATTTAAAGCACCGCTCAGGCGGTGCAATTAAATAACCACTACAGTGGTGCTTTAACCTCTTAATGACAGAGCCAATTTTGACGTTAATAGCCAGGCAAAATTTTAGAAATCTGTCACTTTATGATGTAATAATGGAAGTCAATAGGAAACTCAAGAATTTTTCCGGAAGACCATACCAGGGGGCAGTAAAATTTCTGAAATGGATGGAACCAGTGCTCAAATGGAATGGGAGCAGCATTGGGAAGACGCCTGGACGAAACTCAGACTCCCAGGTCGCAGCTGGGAACAATGTTGTCAGAGTAGTATGCCACTTTTATGGACTGACAATAAAACATATTAAACTGAAGATAATATGGATTTTACAGAAAAAAATGTTAAGAAACATTCTTTCTTGTTTAATAACTTGTATATAATGCGGAATAAAAAAAGATAAAAAAAAAAGCCTCCTCCACTCCTTAGGCAATGTTCACACCTGGCGTTTTTGCACTTTCTCATTGTTTTCAATGTTAAAAAATGCTCCAAAAACACTGAAAGAGTTGACATTCTGCTTCTAACAAAAACATCAGTTTTCCTTTTCAGTTAAGAAAAAACAATTGTGTGCATTAGATTTATGAAATCTCTAAGCTTTTGCTGATACAGTAAAAATCAACTTTTAATTTACATTAAACTCATGACAAAAAACGTTGCAGCAAAAATGCAACATGTGAACATAGCCTTAATATTCAGGCCATCTCTCACCGTATTTCCCCATCGCCTATGATGACAGTGTGACGCCCTGGGCAAGCCAGGGGTCACAGGTCATCACACCACCACACCCTACACCCCAGTTAGGAACACCCAAGCTACCAAAATCCTTGTTGCCTTCCTCCAGGGGCTGGTGTCCACACCAGGGGGTGGGCCAGGCGGTTGGCTCCGCCCACCGAGGCGTTCACAGCCCTGGAGGCGGGAAGAACCAGGCAGATAGAGTTTGGAGGAGGAAGTGAGAGGAGTCAGCTCAGGGAAGAGCTAGAGTAAGGAGTAAACAGTGAAGTGTAAAGAAAGTGAAAAGTGACAGAAGTAAAGCCTGAAGTTAGTCCGGCTGTGTGCCCGGACAGTGACAGCAAGGTCAGGTTAGAAGGCAACAGTCCAACCGTAACGGAGAGACACCGCCACCGCCAGGGCACCAGTTTCTCAGGGCCAGCGCCTGCGGGCAAAGTAGGGCTCCTCTGGCCCATATCCAAGCCGGGGAGCGGGTTACCGGTGGGAACCCATCGCAACTAACATCAACTTAGGTGCATGACAGAGGGACCGTCACCGTCACCTACTGGGGAAAGCAAGTGCAGCCGTCCGTGGGAACCGTCTTTCCAGCCGTGTGTTTTACCGAGAACTGTGTCATCGTCTCAGGCTGAGTGAGTACCACAGTGCCGCAAGGCACAGCGCTGCCCCCCACGTCCCTGCGCCCACCAAGCCCTGCATCTCCCACCTCATCGCTGGGCCCCGGGATCACCAAGGGACCCACGGAGGGGCAACACAACAACTAGCTGCTTCATATCATCATTCCCGGGATCCTCATACAGAGCAGCGGTGGTGCCAACAAATCACCACAACCGTGGGTGGCGTCACGGACAATAAACTATATCCCAAAACCCAATCCCCTTTCACTCACGGGCGAGGAGCGCCGCTAGAGTCCCCGGGATCCGGCCCATCGCTCGAGCCACCGAGCAGCAGCAGGCCGCAGCCGCCGCGGCAGCCGGACCCGAGCAGTAGGGAGAGCGCGGCGTCCCCTCCTCCGCCCGCGACAACAGTAGATCCCATAGTAGAGGGAGAAATAAAATTGCACCCACATTTAGTTACCGGTACATGTAATTTTAACATTTTACTACATTATCTGGGCATGTAGTATGTGTGACATGGTCAGACACATCCTATTTAATTTATGAAGGTGGTTCTCTAAAACTCACAAAGCCTATGCAGATAATGCAAAAACTGCCAAAAATTATTAGACATAAAGGAGGGCCTCATACACATTCTGTCAAAATTGTTAGGTGGTGGGACTATTAGGGTACCGTCACACTAAATGACATACTAGCGATTCCGACTATGATACGACCTGGTCAGGATCGCTGGTACGTCGCTACAGGGTCACTAGTGAGCTGTCAAACAGTCAGATCTTCCCAACGACGCAGCAACGATACGGACCCTGTCACATAGCACGATTCAAATCTTGATTAGTAACATAGGCGTGCATCTACATTGCCTTTTCCGCGCCCCCTCTGCTCCGATTGGTGGTCGTAACTGTGTTGTGACTGGGCGGCCTTGCCTTTAGAGAAGGCAACATAATAGCGCTTCCATCCTTCTTCATCCTACAGTCCCGATACAGAATGGACTGTATTACTATCTGCTGCTACACGTGGTCCGGGACAAGTGAATTCAGCCCTATGAAATGTACTGCGATCTACAAGCCAGGACAGAGGATGGAAGCGGCCAATTTGAACGCAGTAGCGATCACCAATCAGCACAGAGGCCGCGGAAAACAACGAAGATGCACGCCTACGTGAGTCGCAAACGAGGTCATTGGGTAAGGTGTCAAACACACCGATGCGTGCTGCCCTGCGGGAGCCCAGCGACCAAAAAATGAACCAGAACAGTGTGTAACGATCAGCGATTTCTCAGCAGGGGAGCAGGCCGCTGCTTAGTGTCACACACAGCGAGATCGCTGATGAGGTTGTAATGCCCTGGCAAAACCAGGTTGTCACAGGATACTGCATCCATCTTCAAGATGCAGGATCCCCGCCTCCTTGTCCTTCCAACACAACCCCACACACAGGTACAAACTCCAGCCACAAAGCCTAGTCACCCCAACCAGGACAATAGGGACACACCAGTGGACGGGGCAAGGCAGATGGTGACGCCCACCTAGGGGTCCTGAGGTGTCAGGGGAGGGAACACAAACAGTCTAGTCCGGACAGAGGAAGTGAGATGAGTGAAGTGGTAGTCGGCGGTTGTAGCTCCCGGCCTACCGAACTACCTGAGCTGACTAGGTGGCAGACGGCAGAGCAGGGCCACAGGCGATGGAGATCTGGTCACGGGAGACCTTAAGTGGACTGGGGCAGGGTTGTAGCCCACCGGTGCCGACAGTGGGATTCCTGTCCGGAGGCCGTGCACAGTCGGGGTGCCTGGACCCTAGGGCGAGCACAGCTTCAAGCCCCTTGTCAATTAGCCAGCAGGGGACAAGATTCCACATCTTGTCCCACCAATGAGCCCAGATAGAGTGAGACGGAAGCCCAACATGGGGGATAGGGCGTCAGCAAGTGCCAGCAAAAATCCCAAGGGTCAGATCTCGGGGGCAACATCTCCTACAGCAAAGACACTGGGAGCGGACTTTTCCTGTTTCACGCAGACTAGTCAACACACAAGACAAAAACACAGAAGTGCAGGAGGAAGGGCCCCTGTCCTGTCAACCGGTGTGTGGGACCCGAGCACACCCCTCCGGAGGCTACCGGTATCCGGCACTTGGTTTACTACTTGGACTATGTGTGGTTTATTCAACAACAGTGAGTACACCAGTGTCATCCGGTCCAGGCTGCAGACGGCGCCCCAGCCCTGCACACCACCTACACCTGGGCCACGGGACAACACTTCCCCTACCCGTGGAGGGATACCGTCCTGCTGCCCCGCTCCATCAGCCCCGGGTGCCCCCATACCAAGGCAGTGGCAGTGTCACCAAACTATCACTGCGACCCACGGGTGGCGTCACTGACAAACTCTTCCCCTGTAAATATCCTCTTTTATTACGTTTTGGGTGACGGGTTGCTGCAAGAGTCCCGGATCCGGCTGCCACTCGAGCAACAGCCACGATCCCAGATCCGAGCGTCTCGAGTAGCTCCCCACTGGCCGTGGCCTGCGCCTTTGCCCGCGACAAGGTTACTGGTACGTCATAAAACCTGTGACTCAGCAGCGATCTTGCTAGCGATCTCGCTAGCGATCTCGCTAGCGATCTTGCTATCTGAGAAATACCCCTTAGATTCCTAAAGCATTAGATTCCTTAGATTAGATTAGATTAGCATTAGATTCCTTAGATTACCTTAGATTCCTATGCTCTAAATCTATTAAAGGGAACCTGTCACCACTTTTTTGGCCTATAAGCTACGGCCACCACCACCGGGCTCTTATATACAGCATTCTAACATGCTGTATATAAGAGCCCAGGCCGGAGGTATAACATAAAAAACACTTTATAATACTTACCTAACGGTCATGCGGTGTCTCCGTTGTCCGGTGCCAGCGCCTCCTCTTTCGGCCATCTTCCTCCTCTTTCTGAAGCCTGGGTGCATGACGTGGCTACGTCATACACACTCATCGGTCCTGCGCAGGCACACTACAATACTTTGATCTGCCTGCTCAGGGCAGATCAAAGTGCGCCTGCTCAGGACCTGAATGCCGGCGAGTGTGTATGACATTGGAGCCGTCATGCACCGCGGCTAGAGAAGAAGGACCACAAACATGGCCAAAAGAGGCGGCGCCGGCACCGGACAACGGATATCCAATAGTTGTATAGCACAGAGGAATCACGGAGGATGCTGATACGGGCAGCTAGGTACTCCTTCACCATGTTTCTGTGGCACCCCTGAATACATCAGGGTGCCACAGGGAACTGCATCCTTACTCAGAGTGCAGGGCCCACCGACATGGTTCCAGGTACTCAAGAAACTGATGTCACTCCCATCTGCACCACGAAATTCAATCACCTCACATCAGACACTGTCAAACACACCAGTTGGTTGGCCTAGCTGGAAAATGGGCCAGCCACTTGGGGGGAACTGAGCAGACTGAAAGAGGGAGACAGAAAGAGAGGAAGTAGGCTCCAGAGAGAGAGGAGCTGCGAGAGTGAGCTCCTGGGAAGCTAAGGGACACTGGTTGGGTTGCAATCAGTGATTCAGGTCCAGAGGAGTCGGGGATCGGTAGCAGGGACATTAGACAAGAGTGTGACAGACGTAGTCTTGGAGGACTGTCGGCACCAGAAGGGACCAACAGAACTGACCGGTACCGAGCACGACGGGGTACAGGACCCTATGTCAGGAGCCGATTCAACGTCCTGGGAATTCACCTGAAAGGGAGAAGATCTTCAAGGACTTCCCTAGATGCTCAGAGGTTGAGGGCATCAGCATAATGAGGGGGACAGGGGTGTTTCCAGACACAGTAACCCACTGAAGTCCCAAGTGCCAGCTCTCAAGAGCACGGCTACACTACACATATTAAGCAGGGCCCCCAACAGCTTCAAGCCATGGGGACCACTAACAGACAATAAATTGTGCATGGAGGCAGGCTGCGAATCACTAAGTGACACCGGTGGGACCAGGTACTTGGACGGAGAAGTTTGTGACGCCACCTGCGGGTTGTGGTAATGGGAGTACCTTGCTGCTTCATACCATCTGCTCCGGTACTCCTTCCAGCAGCGGCGGTACTCCCATTACCACAACCCGCAGGTGGCGTCACAAACTTCTCCTCTGTAAATATTACCTTTCACGGATCAAAGTGTCCGCCAAGCCAGGTCCGGACCCCTCGAGCCACAACGATCCCGGATCCGAGCAGCCTGACTAACACCGGGGCGGCACATTTCAAAATGTTTCCCTCCTTGTCAGACTATCCCATGTGTGACACCCTGGACTAGTCAGGTCGTCCCAGGTAGTCCCATGAACACACACCCCTCCCCTTAGTAAGGTGACAGCAGCCAAACTACAAACCTTTGTCACCACCCTCCGGGTTTGATGTTCACACCAGGGGCAGAGCCAGGCCGTTGGCTCCACCCACCGAGGAGTTCACAGGCCCGGAGGTGGGAAAACAGTCTAGATTAGTTTTGACAGTGGAGTGAAGTGGAGTCAAGTTCAAGGGCAGACCTGTGCTCAGGCCTGCCAAAGTCTACACCAGGTGTCTGGGTTGGAGCCCAGTCACCTCTGGCAAAGAGGCAGACGGTGGTGGCCGCCTGCAGGAGCTGGGATTACAGCTGGTGGAACCGTAGGGACCGGGGACGGGCGGTGGCCCGCCGGTACCGAACCGGGGAACCAATTGGAAACCGGAGCACCAGGAGGGGTACTCAGACCCAGTACGAGGCCCAGAAACAACTAGGCTAAGTCAAATCAACTGATTGAGGACTGGACTTTAGGACCTTTCCCACACAAGACCCGACTGAAGACAACAGCCCAACCATTAGGGTAAAGCCACCGCCAAGGCATAGAGACCAAAGGGGCCAGCGTCTGCGGGCAAACAGGGCTCTTCCGACACATAGCAAGCCGGGGAGCGGACTACCGTTGCTTAGGCATAAGAGTCACAACTTTTACAACAGAGAGGTGCAGGAGAAAGGCGGAGACCACCAACCTGTTAAGGGGAAACTGCAGCCAGCTGCGGGCACCGTTCACCACCTTGTTTGGTTTACCAGAGACTCCAGCATGTTTATCATAGTGAGTACACCAGTGCCTATGGGCCGCGCACCGTGCCGCACTGCACCGACACCCCAGCACGCATCCATCCCCTCGCCTCAGCATCTCCCTCGGGCCCCTGGGACCATCATCCCCCCTACCCACGGAGGGGGTCAACACCAAGCTGCGCAACACCGTCCCCGGGAGCCTAGTCAATGGCAGCGGTGGTGTCCATCCATTCACCACAACCCGTGGGTGGCGTCACAAACTTAAATCCCCTGCAAACCACCGCGGCTCCGACCGTGGACCTCCCCACCGACGTCCCTACGTGTAGCACCAACACCCTTTCAGAGTGACGTGACCCCCGAGTCCGTGGAGAGCTCGAGCCACCCACCGACAAGCACGGATCCGAGCGGCTCGGCAGCCGGCCGAGCCCCAGGGTGGTACACATGCATCAGAGCTTGGGTGTATCAGAGCTTCTAATGAAGCTGTCCCAGACCTTTAACACTAGAAGTCCCAGAAATTTCGAGCTCCCCCCTGAAGTCCCGAAAGAGGGTCAAATGACCCTAAAGGCTACTTTACACACTGCGATATCGGTCCCGATATCGCTAGTGTGGGTACCCGCCCCCATCTGTTGCGCGACACGGGCATATCGCTGCCCGTGCCGCACAACATCGCCCACAGCCGTCACACATACTTACCTGTCCGGCGACGTCGCTGTGACGGGCGAACCGCCTCCTTTCTAAGGGGGCGGTCCATGCGGCGTCACAGCAACGTCACTGAACCGCCGCCCAATCGCAGCGGAGGGGCGGAGATGAGCGGGACGTAACATCCCGCCCACCTCCTTCCTTCCGCATAGCGGCCGGGAGGCAGGTAGGGAGAGTTTCCTCGCTCCTGCGGCGTCACACGCAGCGATGTGTGCTGCCGCAGGAACGACGAACAACCTCGTTACTGCTGAAGTAACGATAATTAGGAATGGACCCCCATGTCGCCGATTAGCGATTTTGCACTGTTTTGCAACGATGCAAAATCGCTAATCGATGTCACACGCAACGGCATCGCTAATGCGGCCGGATGTGCGTCACGAATTCCGTGACCCCAACGACTCCGCATTAGCGATGTCGTAGCGTGTAAAGTCCGCTTTAGTCCAAACTGACCTAACTAACTAGAAACTAAATGGCTAAACTCAATGGAAAACAACAACCTCCTGTGATGCGACAGTAATGGGCACAGAACAAAAGATGGTGATTATAGGATCTTAGCTAAAATCCTTCAGGTCATTCGACCCGTCTCTGGGTTCCAAAGGTAGAAATGTTAAATGACCCCTCTCTTGGACTTCTAGTGTTAATAGTGTTCCTCTGTCTCTGTTGGGCCTGGTGGGTGTCTCTCTCATCTTTTCTCCTTGGTTGCCCAAAAACTATGACCTGTGCACCAGCATTGTCAGAAGGGAAGTTTTGTAATGATTGTTTGACTAAGGCCATCTAGTATTGCACCATTTTAGTAGCCTCTCCACCGCAGGAAAGACAGATGGAAAGTTTTCCTTCTAGGGTGGGTAGAGAAAGGTAGATGACCAGTAATCAGTGTGGTACAAAAAGTATATAACACAAGGGTCACTGGAAAGTCAGCGGGGCATAAAGTCAGCCATGTGTGCTAGTCTCCCAACAGGCAAGACTTCCTTGTTCCTACTCTCCATTTCCTCCTCCTCCTTCTCCTCTTCAGCCCATCCATACTGAACAGCTGTTGTGGGTAATACCCTCTGTAGCACAGGCATCCATCTCCTGTTCCTTCAACTCATCCTCTTCCTTCTTATCACCAAATCTGCACTATGGAGATGAGTTGAGGCTGGGTTGTGTGTTATCACCCTATGATCTTTCTTCCTCCATCTCCACCTGGTCCACAAGCAAAGCTTCCTCTTTTAATTCTGAGCAGTGAGCATTTGAGTAGGCACAGAAGCAGAATGGTTTTGCTTATTATAGTGTTATTGCTGCTCACCATGTTCATTGATTCCTCACAGTTTTGTAGAACCTCACAGATGTATGACATCCATTCCCACTTGTTGGTTCTTATGTGTGGAGACTGACCAGAATAATGATGGGCATGTTGTAGCTGGTATTCAACTACTGCCCTCTTCCGCTCACAAAGTATTTCCTCCATGTCTAACGTGGAGTTCCAGCGCAGCGCGTAGGCACATAACACCAGTCACTGAGCTAGCACATGCAAGTGCTGACTTGCAGAAATGGGTGCACATGTAGCAAACCTTGACAAGTAACTCAGGCAATAATTTGTGGGTTTTCAGAAACTGCTGAATCACTAAGTTGAGCACATGGTCCCAGCATGGCATGTGTGAGCTTGCAAAGCTTCAGAGCCATCACCAGGTTATGGCCATTATCACACGACCATTCTGGCTGCAGGTTCAGCAGTGAGAACCACAGGCCTGTCTAGTCTGTTAGAGCTTTCCACAAATCTGCGGCAGTGTGCTGTTTGTTACCTAAAGAAATTAGTTTCAGCATAGCCTGCTGCGGCTTCACCGAGGCAGTGCTTCCACTTTGTGACTGATATGAACGATAATTTGGAGATGGAGCATGAAGAGGAGGAGGGGGTGCAGGAACTGGTGTAGGAGGTGGGGATAAGAACTAGGACCCCCAATCCTAGGTGTCGGCAACACATGTGCCATCATATGGTTCAACTTGGTCCTGGCCTCCACAAGGTTCACCCAGTGTGCCTTCAGGAATTGTAGAGTCCCTGGCCAAAGGAGCAAGGATTGCAGTGCCCAGCGTGGCCG
Source organism: Anomaloglossus baeobatrachus (assembly GCF_048569485.1). Taxonomy (NCBI): domain Eukaryota; kingdom Metazoa; phylum Chordata; class Amphibia; order Anura; family Aromobatidae; genus Anomaloglossus; species Anomaloglossus baeobatrachus. The sequence goes on from NC_134353.1 coordinate 331,168,437, forward strand.
GCTTCTCTCCTGACAGGTTTGTGTCAGCTGCATATGTGCCGCAAAACCAGGTAGTCACAATTAGACCCCCGCATTACACCGTTCCCTCACTAGGAAACATACAGCCAACCAGAAAACCCTAGTCACCCCCCCTTAGGGAAAGATAGACACACCAGTGGGCGTGACCAGGTAGTTGGGACACGCTGGGAAAACAGCAGATCAGTTTTAGATTAGTCTGAAGTTCAGTTTAGAGAGGAGTGTGGGCTGGATCTAAGTGTAGCTCCAGCAAGGAAGTTCAAGTTGAACGGTACCAGGGTAGGAGCCCTGGTGCCACTGTCTAGAAGGCAGACGGTGGTCTCCGTCAGCAGGAGACGGGAAAATGGCTCAGCAGAACCAAGGTGGACAGGGACAGTGTTGTAGCCCGCCGGTACCGACACAGGGAACCGACCCGGAAACCATAGCACAAAGGGGGGTACTCGGACCCTGAAGCCAGAAACCGGAACCAAGCGGACTGGTTAATTCACCGATTGAGGCCAGGACTAGAGGTCCTGTCCCACCCAAAGTCCCTCACAGAAGACAACATCCCACCGATTAGGGATAAGAGGTCACCGCCAGGGCCCATCGATCCCACGGGCCAGCGTCTGCGGGCACGGCTCCTTAGGCCACATCCTGCCAGGAGCGGACTCCTGAGTTTCGCACTAGGAAAGTCCACCTTACACAAAGCAGTGCAGGAAAAGGATAGAGTCCACCAGCCGGGTGGGGACCCAAACGCAACCGGCCGTGGCACCGGCCACCATCACCTTGGTTTACCAGAGACTTGTGTGTTTTACTAAAAGTGAGTACACCAGCACCCCCTGCGGTCGCCATCCCCTGCACTGAGCCACCGGGTCCTAGGACCACCATCCCTGCCCACGGAGGGGTTAACAACTTGCTGCACAACATCTCCCCCGGGTGCCCCATAACAACAGCGGTGGTGTCCCACCTCACCACACACGTGGGTGGTGTCACGAACTTACTACGGCCTAGCCCGTACATCTACGTCCCCCCATTTATTCGGCGTGTCCGCCAGACCCCCGGGTCCAGAGACCCTCGAGCCACCACCCCGGAAAGGCATGGATCCGAGCAGCGCCGGCTGCTGGCATGGGGTCGGCAGACATATAAATACATGAATTTAACCCACCCCTGTCAGGAGCGTTTCGGCCAGTCTGGGCAGTGCACTGCGATGTGATCATTGCACGAGTCACACACAAGTGTGACCCCAGCCTAACTGCATTGGTCAGAGCACAGGTAATGCTTGAGTAAGGCAGGAATGGCACACCAGGGGTAAATAGTGGCAGCTGGGGATGAGTACGAAGGGAAGGGTAACGCCTAAGTGTAAACATGCCCAAATGGTCACATTTCCAAAGCAAGCAGTCAGGAAATGTGACCATTTAATGTTTGGGCCTGTGACTGGGTGACTGGGTATTTCTTTTTCCATTCCAAAGCCTAATGTACAAACAGCTAAACGTTGCGCTGGGACAAGTAGGTGGACGTGGTTGCTGATGGTGGTTGCAAATGTGCAACGACAAGTGCAGAGAGGGAGGCATCTGTGCCTGCGTCCTGAACAGGAGATTGCCAAGCATATAGTACAGGGGAAGAGACAGTGGTGTAACCCTCAGACACAGATTGTGGACCTAGACATTTGGCCCACCTTGTCGGGTCCTTTGATGGCATGTGCCTGAGCATGTTGTGGGTGGTCAGGCTGGCAGTGGTCAGGCTCCTGATAGTCTTGGTACAGCACAGGTTGCAAATGACCATTGTTTATCAGCACTTTCTTTACAAAAGAGCCAGACTGGGGAACACCAAATGCTTAGCCTTGGTACTTTCTGAGTGTGGGTGTTCTGGGGAACAGTTTCCCACCTCCTCCCTCCAGTCACTCCACTGCATCTTCCTGCAGGTTACAGTGCTGCAGATCCTTCTTCCTCTGTGCTGCTGTCGTCACTTCTGCATGGCACATTCCTAGGTTGTGTCAGTTAAATAAAAGAAAAAGAGGGTGCGCTCCTGTGTAAAATCTAATGATAACTTATTAAGTGTGCAGTGTGATGGTCACACTCACCTGATCCTGTTGTACGTCAGGTACAACACTGGGGAGACAGCCGAAGGGAAGTCCACGGTGTACCGCTATGGCATCAGTGGGGATCTCGTCCTTTCCAGCCCGCAGTATTTCCAGCTCAGGCCGCCGCTCACGCGATCGATATCCTACATGGAGAGCACAGCCGTCAGACCAGCACTGATCTGCAGCTCCTCCTCTGTGGTGGACGGACCCGTAGAACAGATGCCGGTGACTCACCCGCCCTTCAGAGGCTTGATGTGATTCAGGCAGAGTCTTGGAATAGCTGCAGCAGCCCCGTGCACTCCAGGAAGGAGAAGGAGAATGGATTAGGGGATAATGAAAAAACCACGGTATTGGCTGCGCTGCTATTAAAGTTCATAAAGATGATGGTATTGTTCCGAAAAACTTTTTTTATTGCAGGATTTAACCCCGAAACGCGTTGTGGCTTATAATCCTGCAATAAAAAAAGTTTTTTGGAACAATACCATCATCTTTATGAACTTTAATAGCAGCGCAGCCAATACCGTGGTTTTTTCATTATCCCCTAATCCATAGGTTGTGTCAGTGAATTTATCGTCCACCACCTCGTCTTCCACTTCCTCACTCTGGTCTTCCTCCCTTACTTGTTTACTTAACAACATTCTGTGTTGGCATCTGTGTCTCTTCATTATTTACCTCTTGAGACACTACTTGCTGTTCAGCACCATCGTTTTCTTCTGACCATAGCTGCTCAAATATTTGGGCATCGCTACAGACGATTTCCTCATGTCCCTCTGGAAAGGTGCAGGGCAAGAGGACAGAATCAATAAATGGAAATATTAAGAGCTCCTCAGAGTGTCCGAGTGTGGGATCAGGGTGAAGATTATGTGATACAGACTCTTGGCTAGTGAGACTGGACTGTTCTGAAGACAGGGTGTTGCTTGGAAATATACTGAAAGCATTATCTGCCATCCAACTGACCACCTGTTTGCAGTATTCTGGCTTCAAGAATGGTGTCCCGTGCTCACCTGTAAAGTGGGATAGAAAGCTACAATTGAAACCAGTTTCCATACACTATCTAAAAAGACATGTAGGCATATTTTTTTCACTATCTGACATGAAATCAGAATAAACCTTTCCCGTTTTAGGTTTATTAGGATTACCACAATTATTTATATTTGCCAAATGCCAGAATATTGGGAGATAGAGAATGTTTTAAGGCATATTTATTACTTTCTCCAAAGTCAAAACTTTACATACATTTCATTAGTATTTGGTACCATTGCCCTATAAACTGTATGACTTGTGTCAACTATTTTGGATATCCTTCCACACGCTTCTCACAATAGTTGGTAGGAATTTGGGCTCATTCCTCCTGACAAAACTGGTGTAACTGAGGCATGCTTGTACAGTAGGTTGCCTTGCTCGCACCTAGCTTTTCAGCTTTGCCCATAAATTTTGAATAGGATTGAGATCAGTGAATGCCACTCCAAAACATTGACTTTGTTATCCTTAAGCCACTTTGTAACCAGTTTGGCAGTATGCTTCAGGTCATTGTCCATTTGGAAGACCCATTTCCACCAAAGCTTTACGTTTCTGGCTGATGCCTTGAGATGTTGCATCAGTATTGACATATAATCTTCTTTCCTTTTCCACGGGCAAATCGCTGCCCGTGGCGCACAACATCGCTCGGACCCGTCACACGGACTTACCTGCTGAGCGATGTCCTCCTTTCTAAGTAGGCGGTTTGTGCGACGTCACAGCAGAGTCACTAAGCGGCCGCCCAATAGAAGCGGAGGGGCGGAGATGAGTGGGACGTAACATCCCACCCACCTCCTTCCTTCCGCATTGCCGGCGGCCGCAAGTAAGCTGCAGTTCGTCGTTCCCGAGGTGTCACACGTAGCGATATGTGCTGCCTCAGGAACGACGAACAACCTGCATCCTCTACAATCAACTATTTTTTGAAAAGGAACGACGTGTCAACGATGAATGATAAGGTGAGTATTTTCCATTGTTAACGGTCGTTCCTTGCTGTCACACGCAACAACGTCACTAACGATGCCAGATGTGCGTCACGGAATCCGTGACCCCGGCGATATATCGTTAGATACGTCGTTGCCTTAAGACTATAATCACTGCCTATATGCCTCTAATTCAATCTTATCCCCCTTCCACCAGTTATCTGTATAGTGCATGTGTGACGCCCTGGCAGAACCAGGTAGTCACACAGGACAGGCCCCCGCATAACGCCGCTCCCACACAGGGTTAAACCAGCCGACAAAACCCTAGTCACCCCCTCAGGGAAGGACAGACACAACAGTGGGCGGGACCAGGCGGAAGAAAAACGCCCACCTAGGGGTCTGGAGAGCCCGGGACGGGAAAACAGGGAGATAAGTTTGGAATGGAGTTGAGGTTGAAGGTGAAGCTGACAGGTGTCAGTGTCGGAGCCCTGACACATTGGCTAGGTGGCAGACAGTGGTCAGTGCCAGCAGGAGACGGGAAGACGGCTGCCGGGCATCCAGGTGGATCGGGGCAGGGTTGTAGCCTGTCGGTACAGACACCGGAGAGCCGACCCGGAAACCGTGCACAAAATGGGGTACTTGGACCCTGAAGCCAGGACCGGCACCAACGGCCTAGCTAATTAACCAATTGAGGGCAGGATTTTAGGTCCTGTCCCAATCTAAGTCCCGAAAAGTAGACAACAACCCACAGAGAGGGATAGAGCATTCGCCAGGGCCCGGTAGATCCCACGGGTCAGCGTCCGACGGGCACGGCTCTCAACCAAAGGACTGGGAGTGGACTCTTGCGTTACACACCGGGAAGTCCACCACAGAAAACACAAAGTGCAGAGGAAAGGGGCATTGACCACCAACCCGGGTGGGGGACCAGATACACCTGTCTGCGGCAACTGGCCACCATCACCTTGGTTTACCAAAGGACTTGTGTGATTTATTCAACTGTGAGTAACGCCCCCGGTCTGATCGGGTGCGCCAGCCCCTGCCGTTATCACCCCTGCACAGAGACATTGGGCCCCGGGGCATCAATCCCTGCCCACGGAGGGGTTAACATCCAGCTGCCAGCCCATCGCCCCCGGGAGTCCCACAGCAGCAGCGGTGGTGCTACATCTCACCTCACACCGTGGATGGCATCACAGACAGTTTTCAATGACACCCGTACAAATACGTCCCCTCTTTTTATTCGAAGTGTCCACGTAACCCCCAGGTCCGGGGGCATGGACACGGCATGGGGCGGCACACCTCGAAACTTGGCATCACAAACAGGATACTTACCCATTCACTTACCTGGTGAAAGTGCGCCTTGTTCTGGACAGTCAGCGGTGCTCCGCTGCAAAATTTTGAGAAATCGACATTTTGCCGCCATTTTTAGGCGCGAAAAACGACAACCCAGCGTCTTCTTCCCTGAGAAAGGGCGCGAAGTTGATGCCCCGCCCCCTGGGAACACGGCCGGAAGGAGGACCCTGAAGCCGAAAACGAAACTAGCAAGCCACGTCTAGAGACTGCTCCCGAAAAACCAAGGGGGAGAAGCGGGAAGATGTCCACGCCCAATAATGATGGTGGGGCAGCGCCCGCCGCCGGAGCGGCGGCGCCCGCGAATGAAGTGGTTGGCGAAGAAGCTGCGGCTCCCGCTCTGGTCGCACGACTAGTGGAGCCTGCGGACCCAGCAGTGATGATGTCGGCTCCAGCAGTCCGCCCGGTCACGACGGGGACGACACCCAGCCCAGGGAACCCTGTGGCTGCGGAATCGGAATTGGAGGAGATGGACAAGAGTAGCTCCGGCACCCACACCCCGTATAACTCCTGGGTCCGGTAGAGTCCCTCGAGCCATACCGCATGTCCGGAGCCGAGCAGCACAGCTGCTGGCACGGGGCGGCACAAATGCAGTTAACAGTAGTATTAATAAGGAATGGAATAGATGTAGGGCTGAATAAGAACTTTTGCTTTTAAGATGCAGCAGCAAGGACTGTAAAGCTATAATCCCTGTCTATATGCCTCTAACTCAAACCTATCCTTCCTCCAGCAGCTATCCCTACAGTGAATGCAGTACACAGCAGTATAAATAGGGAATAGAATAGATGTAGCCCTGGCAAGGGATTTTTTTGTTTTATGTTGCAGAAGCAAGGACTGTAAAGGCTCTGTCACACACAGAGATAAATATTTGGCAGATATGTGGCAGATCTGTGGTTGCAGTAAAATCATGGACATATTGTTCCATTTGTATACAGCCACAAACCTGGCACTGATTGTCCACAATTTCACTGCAACCACAGATCTGCCGCAGATTTATCTCTGTGTGTGACAAGGCCTTAAGGCTATAATTCCAGCCCATATTCCTCTATTCCAAACCTATCCCTCCTCCAGCAGCTATCCCTACAGTGAATGCAGCTAACAGTAGTACTAATAGGGAATAGAATAGATGTAGCCCTGACAAGGGACTTTTGGTTTTGGGGTGCAGAAGCAAGAACCGTAAGACTATAATTCCTGCCTATATGCCTTTAATCTAAACATATCCCTCCTCCAGCATCTATCCCTACATTGTTTCTATAGTAGAGTGTGTTGAGTGACAGGTCCCCGGATCTTACATAGCTCCGATGATGCATTGTGGCCATCCAATCAGAGTAATGCTAGTAGCCAACAGGCTATGGCATTACCATAATTGGCAGGCATACCCCACATGTTTAGAGGCTAAAAACAGTCTAAAAACATACGGGGCTGACACTCGAGCATGGCTCTCAAGCAACACTGATACTAGATTGAGTTCCCAGCGTGCCCAGGCACCCTGATGCTTGATCAAGTATCGATCAGTGGCAAGCACGCTCACCCATTACTAGTGGTGACACCCAATATTGATTCGATTTAGCATTTTCTTTTTTCCTTTTACTTTGCAGTTTGTTAATTGATAAAGATAAACTAATAATACATATTTTCTAAATTATTCTTATATGTCAGCATTTTTACACATCTGCTTAAATCTTTTCCACAGTTCTCTGTGTATATATATATTTTACACTAACGAGCAAAAGAGTAACATTGTTTTCAACTTTTGATTTTCAGGCTCCATATCCACCATCCACTACAACTTCAAATGTGAGACTGACTATTTTATAGACTATCATCTTCGCTATCTTATACATAATTTTGACTTGCAACTATTTAGCATATGATTAGTTATGCAGACTCATGTTAAGTCATTGCATTGTTACTCTGTTGCTCCTAAAACTGTAAATTTGAAAAAAAAATGTATTATGTTAGAACTTTGCCAATCCACCTCTTGGCTTTCATCACTGCCTGAGTTCTCCTCATCGTGCTCTTAGGCTGAGGACACATGGCAGGTAAAACGGAGCAAGTGGAATGCGATAAAAAATCACATTCCACTCGGACCAATGTTACTCTACGGGGCCACTCCCATTAGCGCTTTTTAACTCAGCCCTAATCGGACTAAGTAAACAATCGCAGCATGCTGTGGGTGATATTCTATTTGTTTTCTCTCGCACCCATACAAGTCTATGGGTACGAGATAAACATCGCATTGCACTCGCATTACAGCGGAGTGCAGTGCGATATATGCATTAGCTGACAATGGAGGAGATAGGTAGATTAATCACTTCATTTCCTCCACAGACCCCACCTTCTCCTCCGCAGCTGTGCTACAATGGCAGGATCGCATGACAGTGGCATGACACTCGGCTTACACTCCAGAGCAGGATCCCAGTGTCCTGCGATGAACTCGCAGTAGTGCTTGTGTGGCCCCAGCCTTAATCAAATCAGCCTTAATCAAATTCAAGCATGTCTTCTTTGAAATCTGATCCAAGCTCTCTTCTATACATTACCAATATCGGTGTATACAGGTTGAGTACTCACTTGGATATGTATACAGCTTTTTCTTCAACTCTACCCACAGTTGTTCAAATGGGTTGAGGTCTGGGGACTGGGCAAGCCAACACCTCAATTTCATTGTTATTAAACCACTTGTAAGCCAATCTTGACGTATGCTTCAGGTCGTTGTCTTGTTGGAACACTATATCGTCCATAGTACTGGAGTATACAAATTAACTCATCTTTTAGGACTCACAGATAGCTTAACATTGAGAACACCATCGATTCTAACCAAGTATCCAAAGCCTTTGGCTTTGAAACAGCCCCATATCATCTGGCTTCATTCACCGAACTTGACAGTTCTTTCAAGTTCTTGATTCATTAGCACCTTTTTCCTTTGTTTCTTCAAGATCCATTTGCAACCATTACAGCCTAATCGATTCCCTTTTGTTTCACAGCTCCAAATCACCCATTTCCAATTTTCTACTGTCCACTTTTCATACTTGTTTGCAAACTCGAGCCGACGCTTCTTTTGATGATATTGAAGTTATGGCTTTTTCACCTTTTTTGGGCTACAATTGCAGAGATGTGTAACATGCATTGCACAGTGCTTACATGGACATCCGTGTTCTCACTATTATAAAGCGCACGGGCCACCTCCACTGCTGTGTTTCTCATGCCAGAACTGATAGACCTTGTGATGAACCGACTGGTTGACTCCGATATTTTGCATGGGCGTCCACCTTTTGGCTTTTGAATTGATGGTCAGACTTCATTTAGTGTTCTTCCAACTGTCGTGGCACTCACATGATGCAGGTTGGCAATTTTCTTACCCGAGAGACTGCTATCGATGAGCTGGATGATGATATTGTTTTTCTTTTTTCTTCTTCATGGTTGTTCCTCGATTCACACCCTTTGCTTGGAAATCAACCTAATAACATATTGAGTACAGGAATAAAAAATATTTTCCACCAACAGAAGCAAAACAGTAACAATGCAGTGAAATTACAAGAATCTGCATAACTCTTCATAAGCTAAACACTTGCAAGTCAAATTTATGCATGAGATAGCCATGATGATTATCTATGAATCTATGGTAGGCTCACATTTGAAGCTGTACTGGATGGTGAGATATGGATAGTGATGGGCAAACCCGAACTGTAAAGTTTGGGGTCCCTACCAAACACCTAGTGTCCGTGCGTGGACCCCAAACATGGACTTCTCAGAGAAGTCCGTGTTACTGTTCAAGTTCAGCCAGTTGGATAACGATAGAAATTAAAAAAAAAAAAGGAAAGAAAATAAGGAATAAAGCAGGACATTTATACTTTCCCTGAGGCCGTAACACTAAATTCAGGTCTGATGATTTGCTCTCATACATAGTTACTGCTTCCCCTGTCCACCGTCAGTCCTGACATCTGTGATTTCTTGCAGTCAGACAGCACTCCCACCCTGTGTGACAGCGTCTGTACTTGGATGGAATCACACAAGTTGTCAGTGTCCCTATAGTGGTGTAAAATTAAATAAATAAATGGCATAGGTCACCCCATATTATGATACCCAGTGCAGATAAAGCAGATGGCTACAGGCTGCAGCCCCCAGCTGTGTGCATGATCTTGGCTGTGTATCAAAATAAGAGGAACACTATGAGGGTTTTTTTTTAATTATTCAAATAAATAATTTAAAAATCAGTGTGCAGTCCCACCCAATTTTTATACCCAGCCATGATAAAGCTGACAGTTGGGGGCTGGTAGTCTCAGGCTAGGGAAGCTGATGGTTATTAGGCCCCCAGGCTAAAAATGTAAGCCCACAGCCAACCCAAAATTGTCATATCCATTAGATGTGACAATTTCGACACTTTACCTGGCTCATCCCGAGTGCCCTGGTGGGGTAGCAATTGGTGTAATATAAAGGGTTAATGACAGCTCACAGCTACCACTAAGCCTTGGGTCTATTACTAATCCTGTAACTGAAAACAAATAAACACAAACATTGAAAAAAATTCTTAATTTGAAATAAAATACAAAACACCCACCCTCTTTCTTCAATTTATTAAACCCCAAAACACCCAGGTCCAACGTAATCCACATGAAGTCCCACGACAATCCCAGCTCTGCTACATACTGAAGTCACAGCACACAGACACATTAGAGAACATGACTGCCTGCTGCGGCTTCAGGCAGACAATGACTGAGCCGCAACTGTGAGCAGTGACGTCACTGAGTTAACCTGTGGTCACAGCTGGAGGTTCTCACTGTACCCCACCTGTAATCGCAGGTAAATTCACCTCATGTGAACTCATTGAGCTCAATTAGACCTGCATCTCTTGGCAGAAAATTGTGTTTTTTTGCCAAGAGTTGCAGAATTGGTGCTGGAATACATATATTAAATTCATACACCAAAAAATCACATCAAAATGTGTGGCTTTTTCAGTATGGTTTTCTGCCAGGAGATGCAAATTTGTTGCACAAATACGGTGCAGATATTTCTGAAGAAATTTCTGTACCAAGTCTGCATCTCTTGACAGAAAACCGCACCAAAACCTTGTTTTCTTTTGCCAGGAGATCCAGATGGTGCTGGAATGTATAAACTAAATACCTGCACCAAATCTGCATCTCCTGGCAAAAGCTGCATCAAAACCACATGCTGCTTTAATGCATTTTTTGCCAGGAAATGCAGAATTGTCATATGAATTTAGTAAATAAATTTCAGCACCAAATCTGCATCTCTTGGCAAAGAAAAGCGGATTTCTGCCAGGAGGAGATGCATGTCTCCTTGAACTCAATGCGTTCACCATTTGAGACATCCTAGTCTCCAGCAGCCATTCCCTACTGATGCGACCTCAATGAACTGGAGTGTAGTTGTCCATGAAATTAGGCCTGTGTTTTTCATCCAGAGGCACAATAGCTGGACTAATGATGCATTTCAAGTAGTAAAGGCTTGTCACTGTACCATTCACAAAGTGCAGGGCAGTTCTGTACTGACTAGATACAGCTGCCCACACTGTAACACCACCATCACCAAAGAATCATGTGGTGACAACAGTGGCTGATACATAGCACTCTCCTTGATTTCTCCAACATCATTGACAGCCATCATTTCAGATTAGCGTGAATCAACTTTTATCAGTAAACAGCACTGCGGCCCACTGGTCCTCCATCGAGCAAGACTATGACACCTGTGCCTGGTGTGGTGAGGTATCCTTGCAGATCATCTAGCATGCAGACCACACTGATGTAAATGGTTTTGAATGGTCTTATGTGACACTTGGGTGACTCTCACCTCAGCTTAAATGTGCCTGGGGTTGTTTAGCATTTATCATCTGGCTCCAAAGGGCATTATTCATAATTAATCAGTTCATCAGTGTAGAATGTAGCTAAAGGATATCCACGTCTATGCCTTTCTGTGGCTCTTACAGTCTCTCTGAATCTGTGTTGCAACCTGCTGATGAGACTCTGTGATACTCTAAGCTCAGTGGCCACTTCCAACTGAAAACATCATACTTGAAGCATTGCAATGGTGAGGTAATGATCCATTGTTAGGTGTCACCTTGGTCTCATGATGTCGAACACCAAACACCAACAGCAACAAATGTGAACACCAGGATGAGGAAAACTGTTTAAAAATAATTCTAATTGAACACCAAAATTGATTGGGCAATTCGTCGATCAAACACCTGTTGTGAAGTTTGCTATTAAACTCCATATTAGAGAACAGAAAGTTGTGCAAAAAGTAATGAAACATTAAACAGTTGGACATGTGCACTCAAAAGTTTAGAGAAGGTCACATTAAGTTCACCTGAAAAGGTTAGAGAACACTTTAGGATCATGCTGAAGTTTCAACTGAAAGCCAAATATTCCTAACGTTTTGGGGGTAGTGTATATATACAGTATATCACAAAAGTGAGTACACCCCTTCCATTTTTGCAAATATTTTACTCTATCTTTTCATGGGACAACACCAAAAATATAACACTTTGATACAATGTAAAGTAGTCAGTGTTCAGCTTGTATAACAGTGTAAATTTGCTGGGCCCACTAAATAACTCAACACACAGTCATTAATTTCTAAACCACTGGCAACAAAAGTAAGTACACCTCTAAGTAAAAATGGCCAAATTGTGCCCAAGTAGCTATTCTGCCTCCCAGATGTCATGTGATTAATTAATGTTATAAGTTCTAACTTGTCAATGAGGAGCAGGTGTATTAAATTTAATGTTATCACTCACACAGTGTCATACTGGTCACTGGAAGTTCAACATGGCACCTCAGGGCAAAGAATTCTTTGAGGATCTGAAAAATGAATTGTTGTTCTATATCACAATGGCCTAGGTCAGGGGTCTCAAACACGCAATCCGTTTACAGCATGTGGCCCCTGAGGTTGCTTCATGCAGCCTGCAGGCACCATAAACCCCTTGACAATCTCTGCTTGGTCGAGGGGGCCACAGTGCTTTACTTCATTTGAATGTGCATCCTTAGATGCACTCTCGATTGAAATTAATTTCAATACGCACAGAAACAAGCTCTCTGCACAGCTATACTAATGCTAGCTGCAAGCCAATCAAAGACCAGCAGCTGACGTCCATGTATGACATCAGCTGTTAGCCTCTTATTGGCAGGTAGCTGGCATTGGCATAGCTGTGCAGAGGGGTTGTGTCTGTGTGATGTCGGCAATAATTTTCAAATGCATGTGCATCTAAGAACACACATTCACCTGAAGTAAGGGGTTGATGTTGGTGGCCCCCTGGACTGGATCCCAATCATCAAGGGGTCTATGATGCCTGTGGGCCACATGTGAAGAAAAATGGACACCATGGGAAAGGAGGACAGGTAAAAAGAAGCTTTTTTATGTGAATGTGAAGCATGGCACAATAGGGAACATTACTACAGAATGGAATATTGCTACAAGATGAGGACCAGGATGGCATTACTACAAGAAGAGGACAAGAATGGTGCACTTTACTACTAAATGAGGACCAGTATGGAGCATTACTAGAAGAAGTGGACAAGCATGGACACTTTACAAGATGAAGATCAGAATGGAGCATTACTACAAGATAAGGACCATGATGGGACATTAATACAAGATGAGAACAAGGATGGGACATGACTAAAAAAAATGAGACCTGGATAAGCACTTTACTACAAGATGAGGACCAGGATGGAAAATTTTAGTACAAGATAAGGACCTGGATGGGGCACATTACTACAAGAAGGGGACCAGGATGGGCATGTTACCTCAAAGGGGTCCAGGACTGGGCATTATCACAAGATGATGACCAGGGAGGGGCATTACTAGAAGAAGGGGACCTGGATGGGCACTTTATTACAAGATAAGGACCAGGATGGAGCACATTAGTACAAGGGGACAAAGATTGGACATTACTAGAAGGTGAGCACCAGGACGGGGCACAATTGCGACAAGAAGGGGACAATGATGGGCACATTACTACAAGAAGGGAACCAGAATGGACATTTATACAAAATGAGGATCAAGATGGGACACTTTACTACAAGATGAGGACTAAAATGGGGAACATTACTACATGAAGGGGACCAGGATGGGCACATTACTACAAAATGACAAGGATTGGGCATTATTACAAGATGAAAACCAGGATGGGGCACATTACTACAAGAAAGTGACAAGGATAAGGCACATTACTAAAAGAAGGGGACCATGATGGGTACATTAATTCAAGGTGACAAGGATTGGGCCTTATTACAAGATGAGGACAAGGATGGGGCACATTACTAAAATGGAACAAGAATGAGGACCAAGTTTACTACAAGATGAAAACCAGAATTGAGCACAGTACTACAAGAAGGAGAATAGGATGTGGCACTTTAATATAAGAAGAGGACCAGGATGGGGCACATTACTACAAGAAGTGAACAAGTATAGGAACATTACTACAAGAAGAGGACCAGAATGGAAAGGTTAGTGTATTGGCTTAGTGTAAAACGAAAATGTATGCATTTGGCGTATGTTACAGGATCTTAAAAATTGTACACTGACCTGGGATCTTTATGCATCATAGTATGTTACATCTAATCCAAATCTTCCTCCTGCATACATTCTTTTCCCCACCTGAATAAAAAATATTTGTAAGCGCATGGATGTCCTAAGGAACCAATTTCTGAACTGATTAAATACTAAAGTTGTTCCTGAAATAACTTAAAATTAACTTCTCAATGGATCAAGGGCTCATAAAATTTCTTTCACCAATCGGAAAAATTGTAGTGGCTGCATACTGCTTCTAATATAGTTAATTGGTATTACTGAAAAAGGTATGATGAGAGAAAATTTGTATCTACCTCCAGGCTCTTAGTAAATGGTATTGAATTCCTAAAAACCCCTTCACAGCATTCACACAACAAAACACATTGTCAAAATTTAATGTAAGCGAAGCTGTGCAGTGCATTGAATAATCTGTGCATTATTAGTAAATAAGAAGATAATTAATTATTTCTACAACTGAATAGTCCTGAATCCTGCCACAAATCAATCAACTCTCCTGGCTTACAAAGTTCTTACTCTATTGTAGCTCAATGAAAACAAAATCAATAAAGACCAATTATAGCCCATCTCGTTAGAGCATGTAAATAGGGAAACATACAAATGAGCATCTACCCTAGGGAAAGCAGTGCAGTGAACGCAATTAGACAAGAGATATCATTTACATGCATTTACTGGTCTCTAGCTGTGAGCAGAGGCACAAGCAGAATGGAAGTTTAAATGGTCTGCACTCATCTAAAGTTTTCTAATTAATTCTGACAAGGATATTAAATTTGGATGTTTACAAGATCAAAAGTTCCCTTTAACAGGCATGCCTTGAACTGATGATTACCATGATGGCTTGGCTAACAATGATTCAATTATAAAGGCTGTTAGGCACACAAGTCAATGTTTCCTGTACAACTAATAATGAGCGATCACTGTCAAATCAAATCTGTCCCGTTTTGACTTTTGAGTAATTATACCATTGTACGTTCCCATGGTATTAGATCTATGTAAATTTTAATTTATATAGTCCTCTGCCCATATTGATGACGGGAACTAAAATAATACAGCAATATGAAAAAAAAAGTTTACGACTTGAATTACATGTGTAAATGGTGCACCCCCTCTTCTATTAAGTGTGTGTGTGCTCCTATATATATTGTATGGAAAATCTGCTTGCTTTTTGTTGCTAAAAGGGTTGTCCTGGACAAAACAATTGATTTATCCTTGGGATAAGTGAGGGTCCAAAACCCGATAATCACCTAAAATCTGCTCCAGTTACCAGTTAAAAGCAATGTACAGCAGCGCCATTCATCATTTAGTGGTCACTGTTGGGTACTACACCTATTCTTTTATGCAGTAGGAGAATCCAAAAATGGAGGAAATAAAGCTTCAAAAATAAGCAGAGGACTAATACAGATATAAAGGAAGACCTTTTGTAAAATTCAAGAAAAGCTGCTAGAATCTGAAAAACCTTTTATGTAGAGGATAGGTGTTTCATCAGGGTCTTGTACAGTACAGTCATGGCCAAAAGTCTTTTACCCACACAAATTTTTGTTTTTACAATGCTTGCTGCTTCAGTGTATTTCCATATTTTACCTTAGTTTTTTGTTTTAGAAGACGCACCAGATTATAACAAGCACCCCAAATTTAGAGGAAAAAAAGGTAAAAAAAAATGGAGTCCGCCTTATTATCCAGTGATGTCTTACTGGGGGGGGGGGGCAGCAGTGGTGGTGGACCGAGGTCAAAGGAGGCAGCACAATGCTGCAGGTGGTGCGATTGGTGTCCTGGATGCTCTCTGCAGGCGGTATGAGGCAGAAGCATCCAGAAACTGTTGGCAATGTGGGCTTCAAAGACTTGGTGCCCAAAGTCAGCGCATGTGCGGATTGTGCTATAAGCTCAATGACAAGCTGAGAATTCCTCTGCGCACATGCCACTTACGGACTTTATTTTCCTTCAGTACACTAATCGGAGATCAATGGACCAGAGGTGGCGCGAGCACAGATAAGATCTTGAGCCGAGAGCTCAATCTGGGCATGCGCCAACTCCAGGCACTATTATTTGAAACACGCACCAGTTGCATTCTCAGGATGGCACCTGCCTCACCCCTCACAGCGAGCACAACCTAACACACAGCGAGCACAACCCAACATCAGTACCACCCGCAGCATCAGCACCATCCACGAAACAGAGCACAGCCTGCATTGTCACCCCTGCCTCCTGTGACCCATCTTCACCATCCCCAGGTAAGCTAAATTTGGCTTATAAGATGCACCCCCATTTTCCTCCCAAATTTTTGGGACGAAAAGTGTATCTTGTAATCTGAAAATGTGGTAGTTTGATATTTCAATAGATACTGAAGTACAATTATAAGCCTTTCATAAGTTTTTAAATTTTGTTTGTCAAATGTATCAAGTTCATGCAAATACTCAATATTTACAGTGTTGACTCTTATTTTTTAAGACTTTTACAATTCTCCCTGACATTCTGAATATCACCTTCTGGACCAAATCCTAACTGGGTGACATTCCATTCTTGTAAAATCATTTTTTTGAGGATGGAGTATAGGCTAGCAATGCAATTGAGATCTGATGATTAACAATGGCTTTTCCTGCATGTCACAAGGCAAGTGATAAGTGTCTTGAAGAACAAAACATTGAAATTTTGGGTCTATGTCAAGGAAACTCCCCAGATCTCAATACTATTGATAACCTGTGGTCAGTCCTCAAAAAGCGGAAACACAAACAAAAACACAGAATTTGAGATGAACTCTATGCACTGATTAGAAAATAATAAGTTGCCATTAGTCAGGATTTGGCCCAGAAGCTGATATCCATGATGTCAGGGTGAATTACAGAAGTATTGAAAAATAAGAGTCAACATTGTAAATTTTGAGTCGTCACATAAACCTGATTAGTGATGAGCGAGCACTACCATGCCCTGTACTTGTAATGAGCAGTTGGATGCTCGGATGGGCGAGACTCGAGTACCTGAGTATAATGAGAGCCAAGGAGGAACTCAAGCATTTTTCTGGGAAATCTTCAGTTTTCTATTGACTTCCATTATACTGGGGTACTCGAGTTGAGTGCATCCGAGCAACTGTACCGCCCTGGGGCTCAGCTGGCTGTCGACCTGCTTAGATCCGTGCTCGTCGGTGGGTGGCTCGAGCTCCTCACGGACACGGAGGTCATATTGCTCTGAAAGTGAGTTCCTGGCGCTATGTGAGGGGTGGTGTTCGGTGGAGAGGTCCACGGCCGGGGCCGTGGTTGTTTGGGGATTAAGTTCGTGACACCACCCACGGGTTGTGGTGAATGGATGGACACCACTGCTGCCATTGACTAGGCTCCCAGGGACGGTGTTGCGCAGCTTGGTGTTGACCCCTCCGTGGGTAGGAGGATGATGGTCCCGGGGGCCCGAGGGAGGTGCTAAGGCGCGGGAATGGATGCGTGTTGGCGTGTCGGTCCGGTGCGGCGCAGTGCGCGGCCCGAAGGCACTGTTGTACTCACTGTTACAAACACACTGGAGTCTCTGGTAAACCAAACAAGATGGTAGATGGTGCCCGCAGCCGGCTGCGCTTTTCCCCCTTTTCAGGTTGCTAGTTTCCGCCTTTCTTCTGCACCTTACTTTTGTAGGAATGATGACTCCTATGCCTGAGCAACGGTAGTCCGCTCCCCAGCCTGATGTATGCCGGTAGAGCCCGTGTGCCCGCAGACGCTGGCCCGTGGAGTCTCGATGCCTGGGCGGTGGCATTCTACCCCTATCATTGGGCTGTTGCCTTCAGTTGGGTCTTAGGTTGGAAAGGGCCTAAAGTCCAGTCCTCAATCAGTTGATTCGACTCGGTCCAGTTGTTTCTGGGCCTTGTACTGGGTCTGAGTACCCCTCCTGGTGCTCCGGTTTCCAATCAGTTTCCCGGTTTGGTACCGGCGGGCCACTACCCGGTCCCGGTCCCTTACGGTTCCACTGGCTGTAATCCCATCTCTTTCAGGCGGCCACCACCGTCTGCCTCCTTGCCACGGTACCAGGGCTACGACCCCGGCACCGGTCAGTGTTAACGCTGCAAGCCTGACACCTCAAGCCTGCTGCACTTGAACTTGACTCTCCACTTCACTGTCCAGACTCAACTACTGTGTCCTGTCTCAGGTTCTCCGGACTCCTAGGTGGGCGTGGCCAACTGCCTGGCCCCGCCCACCTAGTGTGACCATTGAACACAGAGAGGTGACAAGGGTTTTGTAGGTTGGCTGCTGTCACCTTATTAAGGGGGGGGAGGTGTTTGTGTAAGAGCCTACCTGTGACTACCTGGCTAGTTCAGGGCATCACATTCCCCCTTCGTTTAATGCAAACCGTCCGTGGGCTGCCCGTCCACCACCGGTTTATTTTGTTGCTTTTTAACTGAAAAAGAGTAAAACATATTTACAAGCATAATAAACTTTGTACAATTTTAAGCATATTTTGAAATCTTCCCTTGCGGGAGGCATATTCTTAAACGTTGCAAACATATAAAATTTTTATTAACGGGAATGGGACCGGGTCCTTCTGTCACCCACCCAAACAAACCTAGCCTTGATGCTGCCTCTAAGAAACGGGCAGCACCCCTTTTCCCCAGTCCAGGAACAGGCCCAGGTGTTGCTTTACGGGACGGGTACAGTGTTCCACACTCGACTGTCTCTCAGGGGCCCCACGTCCAGGGGACCCCCAGACCTGGAGGATCGCCACCGGTTGCATTAGTGACGGGGCCTCGGCCATCACTTTCCCGCAGGCCCATCCTACAGTCTGACTCTCCGGAGGTTGTGAAACGGGGTAGGTTGGTCCGGGAATTATTTACAAGCCCAAAAGTTTTTGGGTGGCCTGCAAGTTCTCAGCCTTGTCCTTTTTAAAACGGGGTTTCATCCTCTGAGGAAGACTCTGCCTCGCCCTCGAACAGTTCCAGCACACAACAGGCGCGGCAGGAGAGGGCCATCCGGTACCCATTCTAGCCACACCGCAGGATGTACCTGGCCTCCATGTCGACAACACCGGAGGCCTCATCTTCCGAGACCAACTCCGTCTCGGCCTCTGAGCCACTATCATCTGGCTGCCCGCGGCTAGTGATGGGTCCTTCTGGACCGGGTTCCACCTCTCCTTCAGCCCTCGCGGGAGCCGCAGCTTCTTCCTCCAGGCCGGCAGCTTCCCTTGCAGGTGGATCCTCACAGGCCGGTGAGGCGGACCAGGCAGGGGAGCAGTGGCGATTGACATGGACAACGGGGGAGGCAGTATAGAGGGCCAGGGCAGACTGGGTCCCTCAGCCACAGCGGCCGGTCCCTCCGGGACACAGGGGCGTGGGTCGCATACCCGCTCCCCAAGGCTGCCTCCACTTTGTACGCCCGCACGACCACAGCCAGCTCCTCCACCTCGGCTGTCCGTCGCTCCATCAGGAGACGCACCTGGACCTGGTGGCGGTGACATATTGCCGCTGTTCCAGGCGCGGGCTCCGGGAATTCTGGCTTGCCTGACGGGGCGGGCATGGTGCACTGTCGGGGTCCAGGAACCAGACGGGTGGCAGAGTCCTGGAGTCCCTGCCCTTTATCCCTTCAGTCACATGGGACAGGGTTTTCACCCGCCCCCCCTGGTCTTTTCGGGCCATTCTGCTTTCTTTCTGCACCGCTCTGTTCTCAGGGGGCGGGACTTCACTTTCGCGCCTTTTTCCTTGGAGAAGACGGCTTGGGTGGGAAACTTCGCGCCACAGGACAGTGACAAGATGGCGGATTCTGAAATTTTTCAATGGGACTCCGCAGATGATAACTTCAAGGTGCACTTCCACAGGTAAGTGGATGGGTTCAATCCTGTTCGTGACGCCAGAAGAGTGGATGTGTACCGCCCCGGGGCTCGGCCGGCTGCCGGGCCGCTTGGATCCGTGCTCGTCGGTGGGTGGCTCGAGCTCCTCACAGACCCGGGGGTCACGTCGCTCTGAAAGGGAGTTGCTGACGCTACGTGAGGGGTGGTGTTTGGTGGAGAGGTCCACGGCCGGGGCCGTGGTTGTTTGGGGATTAAGTTCGTGACGCCACCCATGGGTTGTGGTGAATGGATGGACACCACCGCTGCCATTGACTAGGCTCCCGGGGATGGTGTTGCACAGCTTGGTGTTGACCCCTCCGTGGGTAAGGCGATGATGGGCCGGGGGCCCGAGGGAGGTGTTGAGGCGGGGAAATGGATTCGTGTTGGCGTGTCGGTGTGGTGCGGCATGGTGCGCGGCCCGAAGGCACTGTTGTACTCACTATTACAAACACACTGGAGTCTCTGGTAAACCAAACAAGATGGTGGATGGTGCCCGCAGCCGGGTGTGCTTTTCCCCCTTTTCAGGTTGGTAGTTTCCGCCTTTCTCCTACACCTCACTTTTGTAGAAATGATGACTCCTATGCCTGAGCAACGGTAGTCCGCTCCCCAGCCTGATGTATGCCGGTAGAGCCCGTGTGCCCGCAGATGCTGGCCCGTGGGGTCTCGATGCCTGGGCGGTGGCTTTCTACCCCTATCGTTGGGCTGTTGCCTTCAGTTGGGTCTTAGGTGGGAAAGGGCCTAAAGTCCAGTCCTCAATCAGTTGATTCGACTCGGTCCAGTTGTTTCTAGGCCTCGTACTGGGTCTGAGTACCTCTCCTGGTGCTCCGGTTTCCAATCGGTTCCCCGGTTCGGTACCAGCGGGTCACTACCCGGTCCCTGTCCCTTATGGTTCCACCGGCTGTAATCCCAGCTCCTGCAGGTGGCCACCACTGTCTGCCTCCTTGCCACGGTACCATGGCTACGACCCCGACACCGGTCAGTGTTAACGCTGCAAGCCTGACACCTCAGGCCTGCTGCACTTGAACTTGACTCTCCACTTCACTGTCCAGACTCAACTACTGTGTCCTGTCTCAGGCTCTCCGGACTCCTAGGTGGGCGTGGCCAACCGCTGGGCCCCGCCCCCCTGGTGTGACCATTGAACACAGAGAGGTGACAAGGGTTTTGTAGGTTGGCTGCTGTCACCTTATTAAGGGGGGGAGGTGTTTGTGTAAGGGCCTACCTGTGACTACCTGGCTAGTCCAGGGCGTCACACATCCAACTGCTCATTACAAGTACAGGGCATGGTAGTGCTCGCTCATCACTAATCAGGTTTATGTGAAGACTCAAACTGCTCATTACGAGTATTGTGCATGGTAGTGCTCGCTCATCACTAAACATGATGTAATAATCAATAAAAGTGTAAAAATGTATGAAATGCTTATAATTGTATTTCTGTAATAATAGAAACATATAAAAGATCTAAAAACTATAAAGCAGCCTACTTTATGAAAAGTCCAAATTTGTGTATCAAAACATTTGGCCACTATTTTACACGAAGGATTCAAAGTGAACCAGCCTCACCTGGTGTCCAAAAGAAGTAACTCATCCTCGAATTGGTAAAGAGAAGTGCAGACATCTAGGCGCTGCACGAACTTCATGAAAATAATAACCTTTGATTGGCTCCAGTTGACCTCTGTGATGTTCTGAACCAGAGGCATTTTTAGCGCAATGCACACATGAGTAGGATGTATCTTTACCACATAGATTAATAGTATCTGTGGCAAATTATGCTGACTGTGTTTTTAAACAAGAAAGGATGCAGCTAATTTATATTTTTTCATTTTCATTTTTTCTTTTACTTTTCAAATAGCTGTAACTGTTTCATTTTTATTTTGACAGACGTATGAAAGCTTGTTTTTGCAGGACAAGTAATTTTGAAAGATATTCATTTTATCATAATTGGTTAAAATAGTGCAAAGTTGGCATTATTTTTTTGTAGTTTATATTTACAATGTTAATTTTGCGGTAAAAATGTCCTGACAATGTGCAAAAATAGAAGAGAAGGATTGTACATCCAATAATAAATACAAATCTTCAATCTTTATTTATGTCCATATTTAAAAAAATAAACAAAAAACACAAAATGAGTATCATTGTCCTGACGCATTTCTATGTCCCCTTATTCATAGATAAAAGAACTGAAAAGTGGATACAGATTTAAAGGAACAGACGAAAGCTGACTCATGTGGAGCTAACTAATTAATTAAACAGTGACCAGATAATCACATCAATCTGCAAATATATTACATCAAGGAGGAACTTAATTGCTTGAATCCAAAAACTCAAGAAACATTGCACCTTTCTATTGTTCATATCTCTAGGTTACTTTGTATCTAATTTAACAATCACAAAAGTTGCTCTCATAAAAAGTTTATTTTTAGGGATGATCGAATACCTCAAATATTCGGCTTCGCAAATATTTTCCGAATAGGTCGCCGCTATTCGACTATTCGCGAATATTCGATGCGCAATGTAAGTCTATGAGAAACCCGAATAACAACTATTCGGAACTATTCGGGCTTCCAATAGACTTACATTGCGCATCGAATATTCGCATAGCAGCGACCTGTTCGGAAAATATTCGCGAAACCGAATATCTGAGGTATTCAATCATCCCAATTTATTTTGCCAACTAAATCATCATTCAGGCAACATAACCTTTTTGTCTCAAAAAATACAAGACCAATACTGACGACATGGTTTCTCCCACTTTATATAAAAATTAAAAAAAAAAACTACTTTGCTGTCTATAAAACATTTCCAATAAACGTTTTGGCAACAAGTGTTATGTGTGTAGATATGTAAAAAGAACTCAGAAAATAGAAGATCTGTATAATAACTTTTTTATAAACTGGGATACTTGTCATCTGATATATTGCATTGAATGTAGTGTTTGAAAATTGAAATATATCGGTTGCACCAGCAGAAAACTAAAAAGAGAATATCAGAACATTTGTATAATATTAATATCAAAAACAACTTTGGACTCTGGAGCAGTAAAACATAGCCTTGCATTTTGGGCGATCGAAAGGGTTAATTTGCCTGAACGAGGAGGCAAAATAAACTTTTCATAACGGAGGCTTTCTGGATTGTTAAATTAGATACAAAACAACCTAGAGGTATGAACAATAGAAAGGAATAATGTTTATTTATTACGTTTAGTTATTCCTGCATGAAGTTTCTCCTTTGATGTAATAGATGTGTTTATATTTTCACTGTTTAATTAATTAGTTAGCTCCACATGAGTCAACTTTCGTCTGTTCTTATAAATCTGTGTCCACTTTTCAAATGCTTTTATTTATGAATAAGACCGAAAAAAAAGCACGCCAGAAACACGTTAGAGACAATGATGCCCACATTTGGAGGTTTTTAAGAAAATATAGACTTAAATAAAGATTGAAGATTTTTATTTATTATTTAATGTGTCAGCCTTCTCTTCCATTGTTGCATGTATTCCTGTGATTCAGCAATTGGTTGGCACCCTTTTACATAATAAAAAGAGATTCATTGCTATTGTATGCTGAGCAGCAATTTTTTCTTTTTCTTTATGCTTATACACATGATAACTCTCCACTATACATATACAGTGATACCAAATGTGTAGGGGTTTTTTTATATTTTAGCGGCTGAAAAAAATTCTAAACTTTGATTTTTTTTTTTTTTTTATGTATTTATCAATGAAGCTGATGCTTGTTATTTTCCACTATCGAGCTGGTGTTTTTATTTATACTATTTTGCAGTACATACTATGCTTTCATCACTTCTTATTACTTTTTTTTTTTTTTGCTGATGTTGTGGCAACCAAAAGAAAACCTAATTCTGGTATTTTGATTTTTTTCCTCCTTATAGCTTTTACTTATCAAGGAAATTCGTTTTATATTTTGATAGAGCAGACTTTTACAAATATGGCAAGACCAAATAAGTAATTTTTTATTATTATTATTTTTTACTTTTAAGTAGGGAAAAGAGGGCTGACTCAATTTTTTATGCTTTTTTTTTTTTTTAAAAAAAAGTCTAAGGGGGAACATTTCTCACAGTGGAGAACGCCAAGCCAGTGTAAGGAGACTTATAGGTCATGCAGTGCTAATTACTCTGGGAATTTAAATATGCAAATATCCTCTTCAGAGAGGACGAGGACTTGAACTCTACCACCACCTATTGGATGTAGTAAAAAGTCAATACAGACTCTTTTAATAAGCTTTTCCACGTGGCAGGATAAGAAGTTAAACCAGTCACTCCATTTGAAGACATTTTTGGCTTCTTAATCTAAGTCATGTTAAAGGCTAGTTAAAGGTTTAATATTGACTTTCAGGACTCGCTCACATGTGCGTATATTCTCTCATGCGAGGTAATCATGCAAACTCTGATCAGAATGTGATACGAGTGTCGTTTTTTGTCATCCGATTCTCTTGTAGGTCAGAAGATGGCGAACCTAATTTCTCCATCTTCTCCATTGTCTTTGTTGGCTTACATCGGACTGCACTCGGATGACATGCGAGTGCAGTCCAATCATTTCCACGCACCCATAGACTTGTATGGGTGTGTGTCATCCGATTATCGGATGTACTCGTAGCATGCCGCAATTTTTTTTCATGCCAAATCGGCATGAGAAACAAACCGCGAGTCAGCCCTGCCGTATAGAAAAACATTGGGCTGAGTGCTATCCGACAAAATATCGCATAGCACTCAGTCGTGTTTTATGCTTTTGTGAGCAAGCCGCTAGGATTACTACTCTCTGAAGAGTTTATTTGCATATATATATATCACATAGTAATTGCGTACACAATCCCGATCACAAGCTTTCCTGGAAAGCATGTGTTACAGTTCGGGTCTAGTTCGGGCCTAGGGGCTGTAAAAAAAAAAAGCACATTATTAAAAAACATTATGATCATACTTACAGGTCCCGCGACGTGTCCTGCAGACTGTCTCCCGGCCGCTTTTGCTTCCATGTCTGATCATTGCTGTGCCCCCAAATAAGCACCACAGCCTAAAGGAAATTGCATGATGTCATAGCCATGTGACCAGTCTGGTGTGAATGTTGTACAGACATTGGCTTACAGACTGGTCACATGACCATGACGTCATCAAAAGTCCTGTTAACTAAACTTTGACTGTCACTGTGCAAGTGTCGCATCACATCACGGTGCACAATCTCCTGACAGCAGCAGGTCAGCTGCATGTATTTCCATGCAGCTGAGGTGCTCCTGTCTGGAGAGTGTCAGGTCATGGAGGGTGATGCAATGCGAGACGCAAGTGCAATCATACCCTCACTTTCAGCCTGCTTCTCGCTCTGTACAGAGCGATGTAGCAGAGCTGACAATGCTCTCTCTGCTTCTCTCTCTGTAGAGACGCTTGTCTGTACAGAGTGATGAAGCAGCACTGATATGCTCTACCTGTGGACTACGTTGGACTAAGGAGTTTTTTTCATAATAAAGATGAAGTATCTAAATATTTTTTTGATTTTATTTCTAATACAAAAAAAATTCTATGTGTTGTGGGGTTTTTTTACTGTTTACCAGAAATTCATGGTGGCCATGTCTAATTTGGTGTGACATCATGAATTTTGGGCTTAGTACCATCTGAGAATACAAAGCTGATATTAACCCCTTTATTACCCAGCATGCCACCACCACCAGGGCCGCTGGATGAGCCGGGTAAAGCGCCTGGAAATGGTGTTAAGAAACAATGCGCCTTTTACAGGGGCAGCTGTGGGCTGTCAAGAATCCCAGCCCCCAGCTGCCTGGTTTTACCTGACTGGCGATCAAAATACGGCGGGAGCCCACCCATGTTTTTTAAATATTTTTTTAAATAATTAAAAAAAATGTATGGGCTTCCCTATATTTTGATTGCCAGCCTTGGTAAAGCCAGGCAGATGGGGGTAGCAGCCCATAGCCGTCCGCTTTATCTGCGCTGAGAATCAAAAATACCACAGAGAGCTATGTTATTTTTTTAAATTATTTATTTTTATACAACTATATAAATTGTTCTTTTAAAGGTAAATGCAGACTATTTAATGTAGCTGACATCTGCCCTGTTTGGTGAGGGCTCAACTCTTGATCTTGCTCCAAATACACAGACACACTCCATGACGTGACAGTTCATCATATGGTAATAAAGGGATTGTCTGGCCTTGTGGAATAAGTCTGCAGTAACTCTATGTGACTGAAGACTTGTGAATCCTCACAGTGTGCGGTGCACACATTGTCAGGATTCTCCGGAGCTGAGATCGGGAGAGGGTGGCCATGTGATTTGCATGCTTCCAAACACATTTCGACTAGACATATTAAGCCTCACTCAATTCACTTTGAGCGAGGCCGCTCACATCTATTTGACATGTGATCACATATATGTAAATCGCATACTTGCAGTCAAGCAACCAGCCAAGCTGGAGACTTGTACCCCAAGGCTGGACAAACTTTTAAGGAGTTAAGTAACAATGGCTGAGGGAAAACCATTGTATGTTGAATGTATTGTAATTTGAGATCAGTGTAATATAAGAGACCACTGTACATTACAATTTTGACACAGACTTTAATTTGTTTGGTCCTTGCAAATAGACCAGAGCCATAATAATTTTGCACTGTATTGATATATTTTGCACAATTTCTTCCATTTTGTGATGTAATCAATATTGATGTTCTTGCATATTACTCTCAGTTTGCAATGTCAATTATGCATTTTTTTTAAGATGGTTACCATTACAATTGAAGCAAATACTGTATGCTCTATAATGGTATGAACTGAATAAACAAACAGTAAATTAAACAAATACAATGTAAATATCAAAACGAATAATATCTGTAAATTACAAATCATTTGGGCATATAAGTGGGTAAGTTGTAATAGCCAGTGTGGTACGCACATGTTTATCACTAAAGAAGAGTCAGACAGCACCACCTAGTGGAAAAAACAGTAACTTGCTGGAAAAGAAAAAAGATCTTAATAAATTAATTGACAGGATATCCTTCAATCAACACAAACAAAGGAGACATATACTAAAGTAGATAGATAGATAGATAGATAGACAGATGATAGATAGATAGATATTTTCTATCCACACGTACACAATAAGGCAATAAGTAATATGTACATAGTTTCATAGTTTTAGGCTATGTGCACAAGTGGTGGGGTTCTTTGGAGTTTTTCATCCATTTTTCCTTGTTTATCTTAATCAATAAAAGCAAGGAAAAAGCATCCCAGCAAAGTCTATGAGAATCCTGACTTGCTGTGCACATGCTGCTTTTTTTTTCCTTGCAGATTTGTTGCTGAAAATAGAAGCAGCATGGCAATTGTTTCTGCAGGGTTTTTTTCTGCTTTTCTATAATCCACTTCAATGCTTTATTACTACAGTGGATTATAGAGCAGCATTTTCATAGTTTCATAGTTTCATAGTTTTTAAGGTTGAAGGGAGACTCTAAGTCCATCTAGTTCAACCCGTAGCCTAACATGTTGATCCAGAGGAAGGCAAAAAAACCCCAATGTGTCAAATAAGCTCCAATGGGGAAAAAAATTCCTTCTTGACTCCACATACGGCAATCAGACTAGTTCCCTGGATCAACACCCTGTCATAAAATCCAATATACATAACTGGTAATATTATATTTTTCAATTAATGCGATCAGGCTCTGCTTAAATTTTACTTGTGAATCCCTCAATACAACATCATACGGCAGAGAGCTCCATAGTCTCACTTCTCGTACAGTAAAGAATCCTCGTCTGTGATTATGATTAAACCTTCTTTCCTCAAGACGTAGCGGATGCCCCCGTGTTCCAGTCGCAGGCCTAGGTGTAGAGAGATCTTTGGAAAGGTCTCTGTACTGTCCCCTCATATGTTTATACATTGTGATTAGATCCCCCCTAAGCCTTTGTTTTTCCTAACTAACTAACCCCAAGTTTAATAACCTGTCTTGGTGTTGCAGCCCACCCATTCCTCTATAATAATCTTGGTCGCTCTTCTATCTACCTGTAAGATTATGCTATTTATAACCTTCTATACTTTTGCTATCAAGAAAAGCATCCATTCCTCTCTTAAATTCATTCAGTGAGTTGGCCATCACCACTTCCTCAGGAAGAGAGTTCCAGAGCCTCACTGCTCTTACCGTGAAGAACCCTCTTCTATGCTGATGTAGGAATTTTCTTTCCTCCAATCGAAAAGAATGCCCCCTTGTTCTTGTCATAGTCCTTGGTACAAACAGATCATGGGAGAGATCTCTATATGGCCCTCTGATATATTTGTACATATTTATTAGGTCTCCCCTAAGTCTTCTCTTTTCTAGAGTAAATAGACCTAATTTTGATAACCTTTCCGTGTATTGTAATGCACCCATTCCATTTATTATTTTAGTAGCCCGCCTCTGAACCCTTTCAAGTTCAGTAATGTCTTTCTTCAGCACCGGCGCCCAAAATTGCACACAATACTCCAAGTGTGGTCTGACGAGTGATTTGTACAGAGGGAGAATGATGTTTTCATCTCGTGCCCCCAGACCTCTTCTAATGCATCCCATCACCCTATTTGCTTTGGTGGCTGCTGCCTGACACTGGGCACTCCAATTTAGATTCTTATTCACTAAGATGCCTAAGTCTTTTTCCATGTCTGATTTCCCCAGCAGTTTCCCATTTAGTAAGTAATCGTAGCATCTGTTTCTCCTTCCCATGTGCATAACCTTACACTTATCTGTGTTAAACCTCATTTGCCATTTTTCAGCCCAATTCTCCAATTTACTCAAGTCCATCTGTAGTTGCAAACTGTCCTCCTTTGTGTTAACTACCTTACATAGTTTTGTATCATCTGCAAATACTGATATTTTACTCTGTAAACCATCCACCAGATCATTAATAAATATATTAAATAGTAGGGGGCCCAATACAGACCCCTGTGGCACCCCACTAGTAACCCTGGCCCAATCTGAGTATGCACCATTAATAACCACTCTTTGTTTTCTACCACTAAGCCAGCTACCTACCCATCTACACACATTTTCCCCGAGCCCAAGCTTTCTCATTTTACTTAGCAGTCTTTTATGTGGGACAGTGTCAAATGCTTTACCGAAGTCGAGATAAATGACATCCAATGATTCTCCTCGGTCCATGTGAGAGCTTACATCCTCATAGAAGCTGATCAGGTTAGTTTGACAGGAGCGATCCTTCATAAATCCATGTTGATATGGAGTTAAACAGTTATTAACATTGAGACATTCCATAATAGTATCCCTTAAAAACCCTTCAAACATTTTACCCACAACAGATGTTAAGCTTACCGGCCTATACTTTCCAGGTTCCCTTTTGCACCCTTTTTTGAATATTGGTACCACATTTGCTAGCCGCCAATCCAGTGGAACAGACCCAGTTTCTATAGAGTCTTTAAATAAAAGGAATAAAGGCCTGTCTATCACATTACTTAACTCCCTTAATACCCGAGGGTGAATGCCATCAGGGCCTGGTGATTTGTCAATTTTAATGTTACTAAGTCGGTTCTGCACTTCTTCCTGGGTTAGGCAGGTCATACTTAATGGGGCATTTACATGATCACTCTGCATTTCCCCTGGCATATGCTTTTCCTGTGTGAACACAGTTGAGAAAAAAGTATTTAAAACATTTGCTTTTCCCACATCGCTTTCTATGATTTTACCCTCATTATTCTTTAAAGGGCCAACACCATCAATTTTAATCTTTTTTCTGTTTATATAATTAAAGAATAGTTTGGGATTTGTTTTGCTTTCCTTAGCAATGAGTCTCTCAGTTTCTACTTTTGCTAAATATATTTGTTTTTTACACATTTTATTTTTTTCTCTATATATTTTTAATGCTTCCTCGCTGCCTTCTTGTTTTAGCTTTTTAAATGCCTTTTTCTTATTATTCATTGCCCCTTTTACATCCTTATTTAGCCACATTGGTTTCCTCCTGTTCCTAGCCCTTTTATTTCCGTATGGTATGGCTCGCTCGCAGTGGGTGTTTAATACCGATTTAAAAATTTCCCACTTATTTTCTGTGCTCCCATTTTTGAGGACATTGTCCCAATCAATTTGGCGAAGGTCTTCTCTAAGTTGATCAAACTTTGCTTTCCTGAAATTCAGCGTTTTTGTAACCCCCCTCCAAGGCACCTTACTAAAGGACAAGTGGAATTGTATTATATTGTGGTCACTATTCCCTAGGTGCCCATCCACTCGTACGTCTGTTATTCTATCTGGCCTGTTGCTTAAAATTAAGTCCAGAAGGGCTGCCCCTCTAGTTGGGCCCGGCACAAGTTGGGACAGATAATTATCCTTAGTTACTGACAGAAACCGGTTTCCTTTCTGAGATACGCAGGTTTCAGTTTCCCAGTCTATATCGGGGTAATTGAAGTCCCCCATAATAATCACCTCATTGTGATTTGCTGCTTTGTCTATTTGTTTCAATAATACATTTTCAGTGGTTTCTGTTATATTTGGTGGCTTATAACAAACCCCTATGAGGATTTTATTAGTTTTCCCTCCTTGTATCTCCACCCATAGAGACTCCACCTCTTCATTTCCCTCTTGAATATCTTCTCTTAGTCTGGGCTTTAAACTGGACTTTATATATAGACAGACTCCACCCCCTTTCCTTTTTTTACGATCCCTCCTAAACAATTCATATCCTTGCAGGTTAGCCGCCCAGTCATAACTATCATCTAACCATGTCTCAGTTATTCCTACTATGTCGTATTTCTCCTCATACATTACCAGCTCCAGTTCCTCCATCTTATTGGTCAGGCTTCTTGCATTGGTCAGCATGCAGGAAAGAAGTTTTGCTCCCCTTTTCTCAGCTTCCTTCTTAGTACCCTGTCTTGGGTCCTCTTTACGGCATCTAGTATCCTTGATTAGTTTGTCCTTCTGCTGCATGTTCTTGTCTGCTGTTTTTTCTCCCATCCCCTCTTCTTCTAGTTTAAAGCCCTCCTGATGAGTGTGGCAAGCCTTCTGGCGAACGTGTGTTTCCCAGGTTTTGTGAGGTGTATCCCGTCTCTTGCGAGAAGTCCATCGTAGAGGTAATTCACTCCATGGTCTAAGAATCCAAATCCTTGCTGCCTGCACCACCGTCGTAGCCAGTTGTTCAAATCTAGTATCTTATTCCATCTTCTGACACCATGGCCATCGACTGGGAGGATTGATGAGAAAACAACCTGTACGTTCCGTTCCTTTATTTTTCTTCCCCAGAATTTCAAAGTCTTCACAAATAGTTGGTAGATCATTTCTTGCCGTGTCGTTTGTTCCTACATGTATCAATAGGAACGGGTATTCGTCCTTGGATCCGAGGATAGTTGGTATCCTGTTGGCCACATCCTTGATTTTTGCTCCTGGTAGGCAGCATACTTCTCGTGCGGTTATGTCCGGCCTGCAGATAGTTGCCTCCGTGCCTCTTAGTAGTGAGTCGCCCATAACTACCACTCTTCTTTTCTTTCTGGACGCACTGCTTGTTGCTCCTGAGTGCTTTAGAGTGTCTTTTGTTTCTGCTTTTGTTGACAAAGTAACTTCTTTTGATGATACTGTGTCTTCTCCTGTAGAGACGGTATCATCCTGAGCTGTGCCATTTTCGTTTTCCAGCATGAGGGCTTCATATTGGTTGCTAAGCTGTGTGGGTGGTGCCGACCACTTGATCCGCTGGCTTCTTTTGGTCACATGTGTCCACTTTTCAGCCTCTGTATGTGTTCTGAAGCTTTTCTCACTTTCCATATCCTGAATTGTTGCTTCTGCCTCGTCCAAGAAGTCCTCATGTTCTTTAATTAGCTTCAAAGTTGCTATTCTTTCTTCCAGTCCCCGCACCTTTTCCTCTAAGAGGGCAACAAGTTTGCACTTTTGACAGGTGAAGTTGAATTTTTTGTGCGGCAGATCCGTAAACATGTAGCATGTGTTGCAGGTGACCATGTGGATTTTCTTCTCTTCCATAATGCTGATGTAGCGTATGACAGGCGAAAGTTGCGATGTCCTCAAACAGCGAGACCCGGCAAGTCCCAGCAATCGATCAGCTTACGGCGACTCTTCTCTTCTTAAACAGCTACAGTTTGCCTCACACCATGCATACAGCATGGCGTGTGAGACTATCCATAGCTCAGTAACCCGGGATCATCATGGCGACGACCCAGGTTTACCATGGCAGCAATCGCAGCCCGTTGATCACATTACAGGGACCCGATCACCAAGGAGAGGTAAGCAATTCTTCTCCCTGCCTCTTGAAAATAAGACAGACACTGTCTTATATTTTTTTGCCCCCCAAAAAAGCACTAGGGCCTATTTTTGGAGGTGGTCTTATTCTTGGAGAAACACGTTTGGGGGATAAGTTTACC
The DNA here is from genome assembly GCF_048569485.1 of Anomaloglossus baeobatrachus. NCBI lineage: Eukaryota > Metazoa > Chordata > Amphibia > Anura > Aromobatidae > Anomaloglossus > Anomaloglossus baeobatrachus. The sequence goes on from NC_134353.1 coordinate 331,200,469, forward strand.
CCCCAAAAAAGCAGACACCCCCCCCCCCCAGGAGACTCATACTTACCAGACCCGGACGTCTGTGTGGCTCCCAGGTCTTCCTGTGATCTCCGGTGGGTACTGCACGCCATCCTCCCCTGCTGCTGGCCGACACGCTGATACAGCAGATCGCGCGCACGCGCACACACACACACACACACACACACACACACACAGATTGCTGATCACACACACGCATGATACACACATTATATCCAGCTCTTCCGGCCGCAGGGAATGATGAGAGGAAGTCTCGACAAAAGTTAAATATTTTTTTTTTTACCAAATTTCTGATTTTATTTTTCACCAATTTAATTTAAAAAAAAGATAGATATGTTTGATATTAAAGAGCTCTTACTGATCTGGGGAATCATATTGCCAGCTCAATTTTACCATGTAGTGAACATGGTAAATTAAATAAAAAAAAAATTGTGGAATTGCACTTTTTTTTGCAATTTCACCCCACTTGGATTTTTTTCCCATTTTCCTGTACACTACGAGGGGCGATCCAAAAGTAATGATAATCAATAATAAATACAATGAATATATTAAAAAATATATAAATTTTTCTACATAGTCTCCTAACAAGTCTATACATTTAGTCTATCTCTTTTCTAAACTTAGAATTCCCTTCGAAAAAAATTCTTGATCTTGACCCTCAAGAAAATCCCCAACAGCGGTTATCACGTCGCTATTGTCGTCAAATTTCTTGCTCCGGAGGTGTTCCTTGAGGCGAGGAAAGAGAAAGAAGTCACTGGGGGCTAGATCTGGCGAATAGGGGGGTGTTCAACCAGTTCAAAGCCCGCTTCTTGAATGGTTGCTATGGCAACTGCAGCTTTGTGAGCCAGCACGTTATCTTGGTGAAACAGCACTCCAGCCCGCAGTTTGCCGCGCCTTTTCTCCTTGATAGCCTCCCGCAATCTTCTTATTTGTTCTGCGTAGTAGGAGCCCGTAATAGTGGCTCCCTTCTCCAAATAGTTTAACCATAATAATTCCTTCAGCGTCCCAAAAAACGGACGCCATAACCTTCCCTGCTGAGCTTGACACTTTGAATTTCTTCGGCGTCGGTTCGTCGGCTTGTTTCCATGTCATCGATTGTTGTTTAGTTTCGGGATCAAAGTGGTGGATCCAGGTCTCGTCCATGGTCAAAAAATGTGACAAAAAATTCTCCTTGTCTGCTTGGAACTTTTCGAGATTTGCTATTGAAATGTCAACTCGTTTCTTCTTTTGCTCGTCAGTTAACATTTTTGGCACCCAACGCGAGGAGACCTTTCTCATATGCAATTCTTTTGCAAGGATTCTTTGAATACTGTCATATGAGATCCCTGTGACCTCAGCTACATGCCTGATAGGGACATTTTCTTCATTGAGGGACGTGGATGGGCGTCCTTCACGATGTTCATCTTCCGTCAATGTTCTTCCCAGCTTAAATTCCTTGGCCCAGCGTGCAACTGTGGAATATGGAGGAGAAGAGTCCCCCAATGTTTCCACCAAGTCGCTGTGTATGTCTTTGGTAGTAATTTTTTTCAAGCAGAGGTATTTGATGATAACTCTGAGCTCGTTTTTTTCTATTTTGATGTTCACTCCTCGGCAGTTCATATTCAAATGAATGTAGCTCCCGGGAATCGTGGCCTATTTAAGTGATTGTTTTTTCCTGGACTAGTGGGTACCTAAGAGAGAAGAAAACATTTTGTTTTAATTTCTGCGTGCAATAGAAATAACCGATTATCATTACTTTTGGATCGCCCCTCGTATAAGTAAAATTAATGTTTTCTTGCAAAGAACATGTACTCATAAGTCTTTATTGACAATACAATAACAAAGTTACAGTTCTTGGAAGAAGGGGAGGAAAAAACGAAAATGACCAGCAGAATATTGCTGAGTGGTGAAAGGGTTAAAAAAAATTGTGTGATTGATTTTTTTTCTTTTTAAAGGGAATCTGTCAGTAAGATCAATCCCCCTAAGCCGTCTATATGGGCATGCAGGTCACAGGAAGCTGAGTAAAATTATACCTTGAGAAACTATAAGGCAGAACAGCGCAAATAGTATGTTATCCAATGGACTAGTATTGTTATTTGCAGAGTATGTGCTCACCTTGCTGATCTGTGTAGCACACAACAAGACCACTGAATTATTGCATGTATACAAGGTCCCAATACCATCAAACCACTCGTGGCCTGAATAGGGGTAGGCAGCCATCCCACCAGATCGCAAACATTCAGGCCTAAAACACACTTCCGCAAAAAAAAGTCTGTGTGACACGGTCCGTTTTTCGGGTCCGTGTTCCTTTTTTTGGGGCGTTTCTCCGGTATGTATGGCATCCGTGTGATGGCGTATGCGAGCCGTGTGTACGTGTGGAATGTCCGTATTGACATAAAATACGTACGTGTGCAGTCCGTGTGCCGCCCGTTTTTTCAGATACGTATTTTCACACAAATAACCTTGTTAGCCCATCAAAATGTGCTCCTGGTGTGTTAAATTGGTCAATTAACTACCCAATTTGTTTGGTTTGCTTTAAAAACCTTAAAAAACATGTCTCCAAACTCTTTCTCACATGAGACACACTCCAAAATGTCTCTCTCCAATGAAGCAACCATGTATTTGCTCTGGTTGATATCTAGGAGATTTGGGGTTAAGCGACATATGATTGAAGAAGGGCCACCACTGGAGAAAAGGATGTGGATTCACCCCCTTGTGAAGCTCAGGAAAACACATGGGCATTTTAATACTCTCTATGGCGAAATGCGGAAATTTCCACCTAAATTCCAAGCCTACTGCCATCTCACGATGAATTCATTTGACAACATCCTTGGCCTTGTGTACCATTGTTTGAAGCATCAGGACACCTCTATGCGCCTCAGCATCTCCCCTGAGGAACGACTGTTGGGGACTTTACGGTAGGTGTTGTCATGTATACTCATGCTTTATCTGTTATATTGAAATACATGTTAAGTCGCTAAGGCATCATTTTGTAGAAATTATGTAATTTAACATTATGGTTTTTGTAGAAAACGTATATTGATCACTTAACCACAGTGCAATTTCAAAATAAGATCTGTGAAGTCACATCTACCATTCTATCTCTACAAAAATTGAAGAAACAAGAGGCTTAACTCAAACAAGCTTGTTTATTAAACACAAAATTAAATATTTTTCCAATATGGAAAGTAAAGATCACATATGTTTTCCCAACCAAAGAAATTATAATAAAACATACACAGTATCTCGCCAGTCATTGGATGATACAAATATTTGGTGTGAAATACAAATTACATGAATAGTCAAAGTAATGTCATGTTTTTTTTCTATTTCAGTTACCTAGCAACTGGCCAATCCATCAGCAGTCTACATTTCCAATTCTTATTGGGAAGGTCCACAATTGGCAAGATTATCCTGCATACCTGCACTGTGCTTTGGGAGACCCTTATGCATCATGTCATGCAGCTGACTTCAACACAGGAATGGATGCACATTTCAGAAGAATTTTTGGAGAAAACAGCTTTCCCTAATTGTATTGGTGCCATTGACGGAAAACACATTAGAGTGAAGAAACCACCAAACTCTGCATCAAGATATTTTAATTATCATAAGTTTTTTTCTGTAGTTATTTTGGCCATGGTAGATACAAACTACTGCTTTTTATTTGCTGATATTGGGGCCTATGGCAGTGCCTCAGATGCACGCATTTTCAGAAGTTCACGTTTAGCAAGACGATTAATGTCTGATAGTTTAAGTTTGCCTGCACCAAGACCATTGCCTGGTAATAATGGCCCTATTGTTCCTTTTGTAATGGTTGCAGATCAGGGGTTTGCATTGTCTAGGCATTTGATGCGTCCATATCCCAGAAGGGGGCTGGACAGATCAAAAGCCCTATTTAATAGCAAATTGGCCAGAGCACGTTGCTATGTTGAACGTGCCTTTGGCATTTTGGCCTCAAGATGGCGCATTTATCAAACCACCATAAAACTCCAACCTACCACCGTCAAGGCTGTCATTAAAGCTACAGTAGTGTTACATAATTACTGTAGATTACATGAAAGCAATGACGAAGACATTGAGGAGTTGCCTGCTTTAAATGCACCATTTGTAGAGAATGGTAGTGTTAGAACCACTGTGTCCACTTCTGGTCTACAAGTGAGGAATCAGTTTAACCCCTTCAGCCCCCGGGCACTTTCCGTTTTTGCGTTTTTGTTTTTTGCTCCTTTTATTCCAAGAGCCGTCACTTTTTTATTATTACGTCAATCTTGCCATATGAGGGCTTGTTTTTTGCGGGACGAGTTGTACTTTTAAATGAAATCATAAGTTTTACCATATAGTGTACTGGAAAACGGCAAAAAAATTCCAAGTGAGGAAAAATTGCAAAAAAAGTGGGATCGTACAATAGTTTTTGGGATATTTTATTCACGGTGTTCACTATATGGTAAAACTGATGTCTGGGTGTGATGCCTCAGGTCGGTGCGAGTTTGTAGACACCAAACATGTATAGGTTTACTTGTATCTAAGGGGTTAAAAAAAATTCACAAGTTTGTCCAATAAAAGTGGCGCACGTTTTGCGCCATTTTCCGAAACACGTAGAGTTCTTATTTTTTGGGATCTATGGCTCAGTGATGGCTTATTTTTTGCGTCTCGAGCTGACGTTTATAATGGTACCATTTTTGCGCAGATGCTACGTTTTGATCGCCTGTTATTACATTTTGCGCAAAACTTGTGGCGACCAAAAAACGTAATTTTGGCGTTTGGAATTTTTTTGCCACTACGCCGTTTACCAATCAGAATAATTGATTTTATATTTTGATAGATCGGGCATTTCTGAACGCGGCGATACCAAATATGTGTATATTTATTTATTTTTTAACCCTTTAATTTTCAATGGGGGGAAAGGGGGGTGATTTGAACTTTTAGGTTTTTTGTTTTTTTTTTTATTTTTTAAAACATTTTTTTTTACTTTTTTTTTTTATTTTACTAGTCCCCCTAGGGGGCTATAGCAATCAGCAATCCGATCGCTGATCGCTATCTGCTGATCACAGCAATACCGCTGTAATCAGCAGATTCACTCACTTTGGTTTTCCCTCTGCTCTCGGCCGAGGGAAAATGAAAGTGAAAGATCATAGCAGCAGGCGTCATCACATGACCCTGTGCTACGATGGCAACCACCGATAGTCACGTGATAACACACGTGACTTCCGGTGGGGGCGGCGGTAAGTAACAAACATGGCCGCGCGCATTTAAATCTTGCTGCCAGACTTTGGCAGCAAGATTTAAGGGGTTAATGGCCGCGGGTGGAAGCGATTCCACCCGCGGCTAGCAGGCACACATGTCAGCTGTTGAAAACAGCTGATATGTGTGCCGATCCACGCCGCCTGCCCGCGGCAGGGGGCGGGGCTTAACGGGACACGATCCTGGACGGATAGATCCGTCCAAGGTCGTGAAGGGGTTAAAGATTATTTTAGTTTAAATCGCCATAGTCATGTATAATTTTGACATTGTTATAGTTTTGTTGGTGTTGTAGTGAGTGACTGATCAGTGTTTCCACTAGAAACAGTTGTTGTACTTGGAACAAATAATGAGGCAGTTGTTTGAGCAGACGGAAGACCAAGTGTAGGTGGTACATATTGATGTGTTGGAAGAGGCTGAGTATGTGTATATGTGAAGTTAGTTGGGTAAGTCTGTTGTTGAAAGTACTATTGTTGTGGATTATTAGGAACATGGTATGCTGTTGGTTGTTGAAACATTTGAGGTAGTCTATGAACATTACTAACAATACTAGGATAGTTAAAAGAGGTTTGCATTGGTGTTTGTTGGGGTACTTGTGGGACAAATGTTGGCTGTTGAGATGGCCTTTGTGTCATTAATGTACCTGTTTGGTGTGGGACAACTGTTGGCCTAATTTGGACATCAGTTACCATAGAAGAAGATGGACACTGTATATGTGTTTGTTGCACTACAGGATTAAGTTGAAAATTAGAGAAATGTTCTTCTGTTTTGGTTTCCACAGTTTGTTGAGTTGTGTTTGTGTGTGGGCCACGTGGATTGGCTCTCCATTGTTCTATCACTTCAAAACAATAAATGGGTTCTGGCTCACGTTGGGTAGCAGATATTAGTGTTATTAAGGACGCCCTCAATCTGTCCTGCTTATCAGGTGCAACCAATGCAAGAGAGGGAGAAAGGGAGCGGCAAAATCTCTCCCCATCACTCTCTGGTATCAGTGAATTCATCATGTGTATAATTCTGGTATCAATGATATCTGGCAGGGAACGTAAATCTTCATAACGCCTATGTCTGCGACTACGGATAGATTGGGCTACTGTGCGCATGGTATTAGTTGATATTCTTGGCTGTGTGCCTGCATGTTGCTGTGGACTACTCTCTGCAAGAACTGGTGAAGGGCCACTTTGACTGGCCTGCAATTACATTAGTGGATTGACTTGTTCCCAAACCCAAATCAGAGGACATTTCTTCTGCGTCTGGCTGGCTGGTGTTGGGGATTGGTGGAGGTTGATATGAGGTTGGCTCCATCTCAGAAGCAGAGGTCGCTGTTCATACTGCTGACTGGGCTTCCTCACTATCTTCCAGGTTATCCTCTGTACTTTGATGACAAAAAAAAATTAATGTGTGCCTTTTAAATAAAACCACCATGTGATGTAATGGTTTAAACTTACTTTGGTACTTCCATAATGGGCATAAGGAAGCTCAGTTTTTCATAATGGACATATTTTTTCTTTTTTGCAGCGGCAGCTGTGGTGGCCACAGGGTTATACTCTCTGCGGAACTGGTCACGGGCTGAGCGCCATCGCCGTTTGACAAGATCCACTGTTTAAAAAAAAATACATTGTAAAATAAGGTCACAAAATCTAACAATTGTAGATTTAAAAAAATTAGACATTAGTCTTCTATTGCAGCAATTGTATGAAATAGGAACACACATCCATGTGTATGAAAACAACAACCCATAACACTCATATAGTGACATAATAACACAATAAGCATGAGAAAGAAAACAAGATCTCCAGTAACTATCTTAAACCACTGAATAATCATTTATCTCCTTTTAAATGTTAAAAAAAAAAAACATACAGAAAGCCATGAGAAACAAAATGACTACTAACCCATGAAGTGCCATATGTTCCACATAGATTTTCCATTATACACTACACATTACTGTTACCATTCCAGACATGGTGACACTAAGAGACATGCATAATAACCCAAACATAGAAATACAACTCAAAATGTATAGAGAAATCTCTGCACATTAGCAATAGAAAAAGCACAGAAATGCAAACCAAAAAAAACCCCAAACATGTTTAATAGTGGCTTAACCACCCTGAAATGCCATTTGTACATGCATAAAATGCTTTGCAGCCCATATATAAACATGCTGACATTACTAGAAAACTGCAATGAATACTTCAAAAGGCCAAATAAATACACTCTCCTGTTTGTGAGTCTCCAGTGTATCTCAAAATGAGTCAGGCCCATTAATACATGCAAAACAAACTATACCAATATGGATATAATCTGCTTACAGAATGTGCACATGTAGGTAAAGACAGAAGCAATGCAAATATCTGTACTCACCATATCTATTTTTCTTTCCAGGGGTACATTGAGACCATCCATTCCTAGGGTAGACTATCTCTGCCACAGACATCCATGCTCGTTCCACCATTAACCTGTCATGATAGCCATCAACACGTGTGTCCCACAGCTCTGGATGCCTCTCTACTTCTCCAATCAGCCTCTCTGTATCGATTCTGGGCGCCCTGCAGTGAGAGGACAGGTGCCCAGCTGCTGTCTGGCGTGCAAATGAGACAGGAAATGTATGTTTGGCACCAGAATTAATGGCCTACAATTCACCTGATAGATTGGTAACAAGTGTTTCAGATTTTGTACTGAAAAACGGACACGGACGATACGTGCTGAACACGGACATACTCCATGTGCGGTCCGTGCAGGCACGGACCCATAGACTAAAGCGGGTCCGTGCCTGCGTGTTGCCGGCAAAAAACGGACATGTCGTCCGTGTAGAAAAGCGCACACACGTACTTACGACACGGACACACGTTCCGTGTGATTTTACGTGCGTGTGCCATCTACCATTGAATAACATGGGTGTCCGTGTGTACGTGTCTCCGGTACGTGTAAATACGTACCGTACACGTACAAAAAAAACGGATGTGTGTTGCGGGTCTCAGGGATACTGCAATTGGGTATTTAAGTACCATGAAGCAAACCTCGCCATAAGGCGCTCCTTAAGGCCACTTTACACGCTGTAACATCGCTAGCGATGTCGCTAGCGATAGCACTCACCCCCGTCATACGTGCGTCACGGGCAAATCGCTGCCCGTGGTGAACAATATCGGCGGTACGCGTCACATGAACTTACCTTCCTAACAATGTCGCTGTGGCCGGCGAACATCCTCTTTTTTAAGGGGGGCTGTTCGTGCGGCGTTACAGCAACGTCACACAGCGGCCCACCAATAGAAGCGGAGGGGTGGAGAGCAGCCACATTATCGTCACTCCCACCTCATTGCCAGAGGACGCAGGAACGTTATTGTTCGTCGTTCGCGGGGTGTCACATAAATCGATGTGTGCTGCCTCAGCAACGACGAACAACCTGCATCCCAAACGAGAAACGATATTTTAAAAATGAATGCACCCCGGGAGCGATCAGCACCATGGACAGCGTGAGCGGGCGCAGGTGAGTGAATCTCTAAGTGCAATCACGGGCCACGGAGAACGAAGCCCGGATTGCACTTAGACAACCCACGTGTGCCATGATTCATGGCACACGGAGGGACATGTGCGTGTTTTACACGCCAGTGAAAAACGTCAGTGTTTTTCACTGACGTGTGAAACGGGCCTTAAAATGTAAGCTCATGTTTAACAGGGTCCTTTTTTTCATTCTCCTGTAAAGGTAAAGTGCTGGGGTTTTTTCTCTTTCTCCTGTCCCCCACATGTAAAGTGTAAGCTTTTATGATCGGCTGGGGGGGAGGGTTTCTCTTTTTCCTCTCCCCCACATGTAAAGTGTAAGCTTTTATGATCAGCTGGGGGTTTTTTTCTCTTTATCCTCTCCCCACATGTAAAGTGTCAGCTTTATGATCGGCTGGGTTTTTTTCCCTTTCTCCTGTCTCCCACATGTAAAGTGTCAGCTTTATGATCGGCTGGGTTTTTTTCCCTTTCTCCTGTCCCCCACATGTAAAATGTAAGCTTTATGATCGGCTGGCGTTTTTTCTCTCTATTCTGTCCCCCACATGTAAAATGTAAGCTTTATGATCGGCTGTTTTTTTTTCTCTCTCTCTGGTCCCCCACATGTCTTTTCCTACCAATTACAAGCTTTCGAGTATTGAGATTCACATGACTTTAGTTGCCACAAACCAATTTTTTTTTTTTTCTCGAACATTCATCTCCTACATCAGTATGTAAACATCTGTTTTCACAAAATTCAGAATGTACTGATTAATTGAAAATTTTGATAATGAATGATCAAGAGGTTAATCTGCAGGTTAATAGCATTCTTAACATGCCCAGTGCCAGCACTGAGGGCCTTACTGCTGGAATAAATTAACTTTACTGCTCCCGGCAGCATTTAGCTTTCAGTCATATGGGTGGTGGCGGCGCAGCTTCAGTCACTGCTCAGTGCATAGTGAACAGTAGCTGTAACCGTGCCCCAGACACTGACTGACTGACAGCCGGCTCAAGTAAATAAAATTTCAAATACCTGTCATCATTTTCCCCTTAATGGAAAACAGTAGATTGCAACATGCACAGACAGGTGCAAACTATCATGACCTCATAGGAATTGTAGTTAACGCCACAGATTGTTACATAACTGCATAGTTTTCAAACTGATTGATTATGGGTACACAGTTTTGCTGTTAAAATGGCTGTTTACATACAAAAAGAAAAAATCACAGTCACAAGGGTTCGGTAATATACGCACATAATTGTAGTGTGGGCCCTTGGCACCCCAGTCCAACATTGAGCAATAGTAATATCTGGCTATTGTCAGGAATCTGTAAAACCTTCTTAAACTATAATATATCTCTATTTTAGTCAGGACCAAGATTGGATTTATGAAAGAGAAATCTGATTTAAAATTCACATTACATCTGAATAGTGGCCCTTAGCTTGAGGGGCAGCTTAGGAGACCCACTTCCCCGCTATCCCATAGTCATTGTGACAATTAGGCATTGAACCTCTTGGTTGACTTGCTTTATTCCACTATTATGCACTAGAATGTTACCCAAAATTGCCAAAATTTATGCCACTCCTCATTCATTTTCTAGATACCTATCAATTCTAGGTATGTGCAAAAAACAGCATCTGAAACAAAATAAATCTGATGTAAGGCATGTCAGTGTAGACACAATGCAAGACATAGTTTGGTATTAATTGTGAAGTAACTTTTAGATAGAAAAGATCTAATTTTGTAAATTAAATTGGTACAAGGATCTATAGCGATCTACGTCTCTGAACACCCTGCCTGTAAAATATACCAGTATTCATTGTGCAGGGTAAGAAATGTAATTGCGTAAATGTATCTAAAAGTTTCTAGATATTATACACAAGCTATTTTACTCTATCATAATGTCTAAGAGCCAAATCTATTACTTCTAAAAGACTCTAATAGCCGAGAGATCAGCTCAGAAATATCAGTCAAGGCCATGTCTTGCAGGCACTAGACGAACCTTGGAAATTAATTTACCTTTTCATTATTTACTCAGAGTGTCTGAATTATATTTGTATAGATTTTATCCAGCAAAAAAGACAGTAAATGTAATAACATGACAGAGATAGGGAACATTCCCTGAATGCACTATTTCGCCTATTTTGACTCATTTTCCCATGTTGTCTTGGTAATAGTACAAGTAATCAAATTTTCTGACATGTACGCATGTTTTCCAAAAGGATTAAGAAAAAGCAAACAAAAGAACAAACAAATGACTAGTAAAATAACATCTGTCGCTTCACTAGACTTTCAGCAAATCTGACTATTCAGTGAAATGAGCAGTGGAATGTGAATAAGACATAGGCCCCAATTCATCATTTGCTGGTTTCTTAAAGGGAGCCAATCACCAGGATTTTTGTATATAAGCTAAAGCCAGTGCTATACTGGCACTATCAGGCTGATTCTATACATACCTGTAGTGGTCAGTTCCGCTGTATAGGTTTTGAAATCCAAGAAAGTAAAGTTTATAAAATTGCCAGCTTCTTGAGTGACATCAGCTGAGGATCAGATATTAGCTGGGGGGAATTCATACATATCCCCTCCCCCTGTTAGAATTAGCATAAGTATGATACCATCAATTCACTTTTTCACTAGCAGGACCTATGTGAGGTCATACTCATGTCACCAGAAGGGGCGGGGCCTCATCAAACAGAAAAATGTTGCTTCCTGGTATCAGCTTTGTTGGCTGAGGCCCCACCCCTTCTGGTCACATGAATATGACCTCACATAGGTCCTGCTAGTGAAAAAGTGAATCGATGGTATCATACTTATACTAATTCTAACAGGCGGAGGGAATATGTATGAATTCCCCCCAGATATTATCTGCTCCTCAGCTGCTGTCACTCAAGAAGCTGCTGATTTTATAAATTTTACTTTCTTGGATTTCAAAACCTAAACATCCGAACTGACCACTAAAGGTATGTATAGACTCAGCCTGATAGTGCCAGTATAGCACTGGCTTTAGGTTATATAGGAAAATCCTGGTGATTGGTGCGCTTTAAGTCATTTTTCTTTTTTTGTCTTGTGGTATTTGTTGGCATTTATTAAGACAAATTCAGCAAAATGGCACATGCGGTTCATTAATTGACGCAAAGTCATAAGTGGTCTTTTTACCGTCACTTATCTTTTTGCAAGTTTGTGAGCAAAAAAAGTTGCAACATTTCAAAATTTAATAAAAAAATGTGCTTTTTTTTATTTAAGTGCAGAAAATCACTCCTAGGGGCTAGAGTAGCACAAAATTGTGCAACTTTTTAAAAAGCCGCAAATGATTAATCAGACTAAAGCATCTGGAATCGCTAGCCTCCCTCCACAATGCGTGATAAATAAAAAATAAAAATCAGAAGAACACATAAAATAGACTTCAAATAGGCACAAATAGAATACTGAACTGAGTGAAAACAAAAAGGTACGAAAGTAGACAAAAACAATGGTAATGATGAATCAGGACCCTAGATTTTTTTATTTATTTATTTTTAAACATCATGTACAGTTTTGCAACAAATTCTTTTATTGGACCACGGCATCTCAAATATAAAATAAAGCTAAATTACAAATATTCTTAATTAAATATATTATTTTAGTTTTCTTGCACACAGCTTGTAAGCAAAGCTTTCCACATCAAGATTTTGCTATTGTGGCTCAGCCAAATCTAACTACAAAACAATCTGAGGCCGATTAATCTTTTACGTTTTAAGTTTCTTTTCTTTTTTGTCTTGTTTTTCTTTTCATTACTGTTTTATAATGAAAAATTCTTTAAAACAACATAAACTAATCATGAATTTTGCACAAAATTATACTTGCTCTTTGTTTTCTTTTACTTTTTTGTGCATTTTTAGAGCCAAAAAGTCACATTTTCATTTAATATGTCGAACATTAGTCTTCAATTACGAAATAAATTAAATTAAACACATTTTGGACTCAACTTGGGTCTGGACTAGTGATGAGCGAGTACTAAAAAGCTCGGGTGCTCGAAGCTCGGGCCGAGCCTCCCAAGATACTCGTGTACTCAGCCCGAGCAACGAGCCCAATGTTATCCTATGGGAGACCCGAGTATTTTTGTGAAATGACCCCCCGGCAGCATGGAGAAACCCTAAAAATGGCACAAAAGTCTCAGAAGAGTGCTCAAATGACATGGCAACAGCATGGGGAAGACCCCTTGAAGCATTTATCACTGAAAAGTCACAGCTGTGAACAATTTTGTCCGCGTTTTACGCCATTTTTACGGACTCACCAGAAAACCTTCCAAAATGACCCCAAAATGATTTTTCATGGCGGAAATGTTAAGGGCACATACCCAATAGTGAGATAGAGCTGGTGTATGTTACTTTTTGAGATTAATACATGAAAGATTTTACGTGAAAACATTGTGTGGCACTCCGATGTCCCTGAGAAGAGACGTACATGAAGGCCTCTTGAGTCTAATGTGCCCATTTTGAGGAACTGAGTCTTTGTAGTATTTTCCTTTGCCAGGGCAGTCCAAAATTGTGAGGTTCACCAATGCCCCTGCATACAGACGTGCATGAGGGCCTCAAAACATTAAGTGTCCATTGTCAGGAAGTGGGTGTATTATAGTATAGCCCTTAGGCAGGGCAGCCAAAAATTGGGAGGCTCCACATTGTCCCTGGATAGAGACGTGCATGATGGCCTGTAAACCTGAAGTGCCCATTGTAAGGAAGTGGGTCTATTGTAGTATAGCCCTTAGGCAGGGCAGCCAAAAATTGGGAGGCTCCACGTTGTCCCTGGATAGAGACGTGCATGAGGGCCTGTAAACCTGAAGTGCCCATTGTAAGGAAGTGGGTGTATTATAGTATAGCCCTTAGGCAGGGCAGCCAAAAATTGGGAGGCTCCACGTTGTCCCTGGATAGAGACGTGCATGAGGGCCTGTAAACCTGAAGTGCCCATTGTAAGGAAATGGGTGTATTATAGTATAGCCCTTAGGCAGGGCAGCCAAAAATTGGGAGGCTCCACATTGTCCCTGGATAGAGACGTGCATGATGGCCTGTAAACCTGAAGTGCCCATTGTAAGGAAGTGGGTCTATTGTAGTATAGCCCTTAGGCAGGGCAGCCAAAAATTGGGAGGCTCCACGTTGTCCCTGGATAGAGACGTGCATGAGGGCCTGTAAACCTGAAGTGCCCATTGTAAGGAAGTGGGTCTATTGTAGTATAGCCCTTAGGCAGGGCAGCCAAAAATTGGGAGGCTCCACGTTGTCCCTGGATAGAGACGTGCATGAGGGCCTGTAAACCTGAAGTGCCCATTGTAAGGAAGTGGGTGTATTATAGTATAGCCCTTAGGCAGGGCAGCCAAAAATTGGGAGGCTCCACATTGTCCCTGGATAGAGACGTGCATGATGGCCTGTAAACCTGAAGTGCCCATTGTAAGGAAGTGGGTCTATTGTAGTATAGCCCTTAGGCAGGGCAGCCAAAAATTGGGAGGCTCCACGTTGTCCCTGGATAGAGACCTGTTAGGTTCTTAGTGCCTCCGTGCTTGCATTTAAAAACCGCACGTGTGTGCCTGTTGGTGGCAGCTTTCCGCTGCATTTGTGTGAGTTTTGCAAAAACTTGGATATAACGCACAAGTCTAGTGAATACACGTCAGCACAGCATTGCAAAATGCGCAAGGGCGTTGTCAACGAACAAGGAAGTGGACGTGATGGTGGTGCAGGCAGAGACCGAGGTTGTGTGCAAGCTCTAATTTCGCCACAACAAAGGGCCACATCTAGTCGCTCGCACGTCCTGTCCCAAATTCTTGGGGACCGCAGCAGTACACCGCTCTTGAACCAAGACCAGTGTCAACAGGTTGTTAGTTGGATAGCGGATAATGCTTCCAGTCAGATTGGCACCACCACAAACACTCTGTCTTCCACACGGTCAAGTGTCAGTAGCCGTGATACTGCACCGCACATTTCAGAACCTGATCCTCCTTCCTACCACCAGGCCGAGTACACGTCCACGCTCCACGGACATTACTGATCCCACACTTGGACACTCGGAAGAGCTGTTCGTTCACGTTTCCATTCACAAATTCTGGCCTCTCGCCAGCTCCTGTTGAAGTGGGCCATGACGAGATTGTATGTACAGATGCCCAAATATTTGAGCAGCCACGTTCTCACGAAGTTGGCAACGTGTCTCAACAAGGGGTGGACGATGATGAGACACAATTGTCAGGAAGTCAGGAGGAGGAGCAGGGTGCGGAAGAGGAAGACGACGTGGTGGATGATCCAGTAACTGACCCAACCTGGCAGGAGGATATGCAGAGCGAGGACAGCAGTGCACAGGGGGAGGGAGGCGTAGCATCACAACAGGCAGTAAGAAGCAGAGTGGTGGCCCCAGGCAGACGTCAGGCAACTGTTCCCCGGAACAACACGACACAAGGTGCCTGTACAAATGTTAGGTCTTCCCGAGTCTGGCTGTAATACTATTGTATGTATTGAGGATTTCAATTGCGTTAGGGCAATGACAACCAGAGACGAGTTCTTGGTGCAAGACGTTTATAATATGCAACCAGCAAATATGTACATAAACGGAACAAAAACACAGTAGAACATAAATACAGGAAATACCTTCCAGGGACGGAGCGAAAGGGAATTCCCGGGACCGCGCACCGGACTCCCCCAGGGAGACCACCAACAGCAAACCCCTATACAGGGACTGTCTGGCAATCACCCCAGAAGCCCTAAATGCGCAGCAGCCGGGACACAAAAGGGCAATAGGTAAGTCCAAAAATGTCCGTACGTGATGTGAGTCCAGAGTGGTATTAAACGGAAGGAACCGGGCAGAAGTGCCGACCAAAGACGGCAAACGGAGTCCGGGCACAGCTAGATGATACCAGATGAAGTCCAGAGTCGGTGTCGGTTGTTTTCCAAGAGGATCCGAATAACAATCAGGAACCAAAAGCAGCAGGGCAGGAGCACACAGGAAGCAGTATACTCAGGCACTGGTCTAAGCTTTAGGGGCGGCTTTTAAACAGATGGACAGGAAGTAGGGCAACAGAACAGAAAACTCCATGTTAACAAAGGGCAAGCTCTTTCAAAAGAAAACTGGAAAACCCGGAACTCTGACACTGGCAGTTTTTTAAGTTGGCTCCAGATGATTCTAAAAAGGCCATTTGCAACACCTGCCATGCCAGCATCAGCAGGGGTACCAAAACTAGCAGCCTGACCACCACCAGCATGATCAGGCACATGTCAGCCAAGCACCCGACTTTGTGGGAAGTACAACAGAGTCGAGGAGCAGTGCTTGCTGATGTCACTGCTACGTCTTCGCTGGTTGTGCATGCGAGCCAATCCCCTGTCCATGCTGCCTGCGAACAAGCCTCCTCCACTCCTGCACCTGCAGTTGCCTACGCAGAAAGAACACCATCATCAAGCACGTCCTTGTCCCAGCGCAACGTTCAGTTATCCATTCAGCAAACCTTTGAACGCAGGCGCAAATACACTGCCAACACCCCACATGCCACAGTTCTAAATGCTAACATTTCGCGACTGCTTGCGCTGGAAATGTTGCCTTTTAGGCTGGTTGAGACAGAAGCATTCCGCGACCTGATGGTGGCAGCTGTCCCACGTTACTCGGTCCACAGCCGCCACTATTTCTCCTGGTGTGCCGTCCCCGCATTGCATAACCACGTGTCACAAAACATCACACGTGCCCTGAACAACGCTGTTTCAGCCAAAGTCCACCTAACCACAGACACGTGGACAAGTGCATGTGGGCAAGGCCGCTACATCTCGTTGACGTCACACTGGGTTAATATTGTGCAAGCTGGGACCCAGTCTGAGCGAGGGACGGAACACGTCCTTCACACACCAAGTTTTGCAGGCCCTACCTCAGTCAGGGTTTCACACACACTCTACAGCTCCGGAATGTCATGCTCCTCAGCCTCCTCCTCCTCCTGCGCATCCTGATCCACTTTACCCTCCACACCAGTCCCAAGCTGGAAGTGTCGCGGGCGGAGGAGGGGACGGTGCGCTCTCCCACTGCTCGGGTCCGGCTGACGCTGCTCTACGGCTGCTGCTGCTCGTTGGCTCGAGCGATGGCCGGATCCCGGGGACTCGAGCGGCGCTACTCGCCCGGGTGGTTTGGGTTTTGGGGATATTGTCCGTGACGCCACCCACGGTTGTGGTGATTGTGTGGACACCACCGCTGCTCTGGACGGGGATCCCGGGAGCCTGTGACAGGGAGCAGCTTTGTTGTTATTTCTCCCCTCCGTGGGTAGGGGGTTGGTTGTCCCGGGGCCTGGTGATGGGGTAGACATGGATGACAGGCGGGTTGCGGGGCCTGATGAGGTGCAGGGTCGCAGGGGCAGCGCTGTGCCGCACGGCACGGAGGTACTCACTCAGCCCAATGATGATGACACAGTTCACGGTTAAACAAGTGGCTGGATGGACGGGTCACTCGGACGGCTGCGGTTGTTCCTCCCTGCAGGTTAGTGATGACTGTCTCTCCCTGCACCTAAGTTAAGTGTTGGTAGTGATGGTTTCCCAACGGTAACCCGCTCCCCGACCTGGATATGGGCCGGAGGAGCCCCTTTTGCCCACAGGCGCTGGCCCTGGGAGACGGTTGCCCTTGGCGGTGGCTGTGTCTCCCCTTCACGGTTGTACGGTTGCCTTCTATCTGGACTTGGCTGTTTGGAAACCCTGAGGTTCCCTTCACTAACGGATTTGTCAAATTCACGGCGACACCAAGCCTTGCCGGGATCCGAAAGTCCTCTGCCAATGGTGCTGGCTTCTCTTTGTATACCGGTCCGGTACGGCCGGGTCACCACCCGTCCACGGTCCTTACGGCAGACTCCAATCGGCCTCCACTGCAGACGGTCACCACATCCTGCCAACCTTGCTGTCCTGTCCGGGCCACACACCCGGACCAACTTCAGGCTCTTTGCTGTCAGTTTTCTCCTCTCTACTACTTTCCTCCTTCCACTTCCTTAGCTTAACTCTCACTGCCTGTGTTTTCCCTCCTCCTCGGTGGGTGGAGACCAACCGCCTGGCTCCACACCCTGGTGTGGACAACAGCCCCTGGGGAAGGCAACAAGGATTTTGTGTTTTGACTATGATATGCCTGCAGGGAGTGTGGGGTGTTTAAGTGTTGTGCTCTGTGGCCCCTGGCTTGTCCAGGGCGACACAGAAGCACTGCAGCACTGCCTCGGCGAAGCGGCAACAGGCAGTGCTGAAGCTAATCTGCATAGGTGACAAACCCCACAATGCAGAAGAGGTGTGGACAGCTCTGAAACAGCAGGCAGATCACTGGCTCACAACTCTGAACCTAAAGCCAGGAAAGGTCGTGCGTGACAATGGCCGGAACCTGGTGGCGGCTTTGAGGCGAGGCCAGCTGACACATGTTCCATGCGTGGCCCATGTGCTCAACCTCGTGGTTCAGCGGTTTCTAAAGTCATACTCAGAGCTGTCTGATCTGCTGGTAAAAGTTCGCCGCCTGTCTGCACATTTTCGAAAGTCACCTACTGCTTCAGCCGGCCTTGCCGGCTTAAGACGCCGTTTGCATCTTCCGGCACACAGACTGGTGTGTGATGTCCCCACGCGTTGGAATTCAACTCTGCACAAGTTGGTCAGGATATGTGAGCAGAAGAGGGCAGTTGTTGAGTACCTGCATCACCTAAGCCGTCGGGAAATGGGTCAAACTCCACACATAACACCTGAGGAGTGGAGATGGATGTCCGACCTATGCACCATCCGCCAAAACTTTGAAGACTCCACCAAGATGGTGAGCGGCGATGACGACATTATTAGCGTCACCATACCGCTTCTCTGCCTTCTAAAATGGTCTCTGCTCAAAAAACAACCATGATGCATTGCAGGCAGAGCGCGATGAGTTTGAGCAAGAAACAGTAGTGGGTGTGGGTGATGATAACACACAGCCCAGCCTCGTCTCATCACAACGTGCAGTGGAGGACTATGACGAGGAGGAGGATGAAGACATGGAGCAACTCTCTGGCCAAATTGAGGATATGACATGCAGTCATATCCTCGGTTCAGCGTGGCTGGCCAGAGGACAGGGTAGATGATGAGGAGGAGGAGGAGGAGGACAGCATGTTCAGTCATCGTGTTGGTCAGGATACTGAAGTGATGGCTGTTAAGAGTCTGGCACACATGGCTGACTTTATGGTAAGCTGCCTGTCTCGTGACCCTCGCGTTAAGAACATCTTGGCCGACAATCATTACTGGTTGGTAACACTGTTAGACCCACGCTAAAAGGAGAACTTTATGTCTCTTATTCCCGAGGCGGAGAGGTCAGGCAAAATGCAGCAGTTCCAGAAGGCCATAGTCACGGAAGTAGGCAAAGCATTCCCCTCACAAAACGCTAGCGGCATAGGTCATGAATCAGTGGACAACCGAGGCGTACAGCCGAGAGAGGCACAAGTCCAATCCGCCAGAGGTAGGGGAACAGTCTTTAAGATGTGGGACAGTTTTCTCAGCCCCTCACGTACCACAGCCCCTGAGGTGCGGGGTAGTGCCACAAGAAATCCTAAGTTTGCCCAGATGCTGAAGGAGTACCTTGCAGATCGAACAACTGTACTCCGACATTCCTCTGTGCCTTACAATTATTGGGTATCCAAGCTGGACACGTGGCATGAATTGGCTCTCTACGCCTTGGAAGTCCTGGCCTGCCCTGCTGCTAGCGTTTTGTCAGAGCGTATTTTTAGTGCCGCAGGTGGAATCATTACAGATAAACGCACCCGCCTGTCAACTGAAAATGCTGACAGGCTGACTCTGATCAAGATGAACAAGGGTTGGATTGGGCCAGACTTCACCACACCACCAGCAAATGAGAGCGGAATTTAAAGTTTGCCATGTACCTCCACTCACCCATGGGTACACACTTCTGGACTTTGGATAATCGCTGGACTGCTCCTCCTTCTCCTCATGCGCCACCATGATGATGACCGTTACAAATTGCAATACTTAGGCCTTTGTTTCAGGTATACCCCCAGTGGTAAATTTTTTCGCCCATTCTTTGCAGAATGGACATTACAACGACAGGAGACCCGCTCCTTTGCAATGGGAACAATGTTTTGAGGCCCTCATGCACGTCTCTACCCAGGGACAACGTGGAGCCTCCCAATTTTTGGCTGCCCTGCCTAAGGGCTATACTACAATAGACCCACTTCCTTCCAATGGGCACTTCAGGTTTACAGGCCCTCATGCACGTCTCTACCCAGGGACAACGTGGAGCCTCCCAATTTTTGGCTGCCCTGCCTAAGCGCTATACTACAATAGACCCACTTCCTTCCAATGGGCACTTCAGGTTTACAGGCCCTCATGCACGTCTCTATCCAGGGACAACGTGGAGCCTCCCAATTTTTGGCTGCCCTGCCTAAGGGCTATACTACAATAGACCCACTTCCTTACAATGGGCACTTCATGTTTACAGGCCATCATGCACGTCTCTATCCAGGGACAATATGGAGCCTGACGCTGCCACCGACTGCCACACACATGCTGTTTTTAAATGCAAGCACGGACGCAATAAGAACCTAACTGGTTTTTAGGAGCGACAATTACTGAGAAGTCTGACACTATCAGACACTGCTAACTGACGTGTATTATACACTAGACTTGTGCGTTATATAATAGTTTGTGCAAAACGCGCACCTGTACCCTGCCACCGACTGCCACACACGTGCTGTTTTTAAATGCAATCACGGACGCAATAAGAACCTAACTGGTTTTTAGGAGCGACAATTAATGAGAAGTCTGACACTATCAGACACTGCTGACTGACGTGTATTATACACTAGACTTGTGCGTTATATAATAGTTTGTGCAAAACGCGCACCTGTACGCTGCCACTGACTGCCACACACGTGCTGTTTTTAAATGCAAGCACGGACGCAATAAGAACCTAACTGGTTTTTAGGAGCGACAATTACTGAGAAGTCTGACACTATCAGACACTGCTGACTGACGTGTATTATACACTAGACTTGTGCGTTATATAATAGTTTGTGCAAAACGCGCACCTGTACGCTGCCACCGACTGCCACACACGTGCTGTTTTTAAATGCAAGCACGGACGCAATAAGAACCTAACTGGTTTTTAGGAGCGACAATTACTGAGAAGTCTGACACTATCAGACACTGCTGACTGACGTGTATTATTATACACTAGACTTGTGCGTTATATAATAGTTTGTGCAAAACGCGCACCTGTACGCTGCCACTGACTGCCACACACGTGCTGTTTTTAAATGCAAGCACGGACGCAATAAGAACCTAACTGGTTTTTAGGAGCGACAATTACTGAGAAGTCTGACACTATCTGGACTGTTTTACACTGTGTACACCAGCCCCAGATATGATGAAGGCTGGTACACGGTCACCACTACCCTGCCTGCCTGCCTGTATACTGCTACAATAGTCCTGACAAGGACTCTTCTGGTCACTAGCCTGTATTCCGACCTGGCTATACCCTGCCTGTATATAGCAACAATAGTCCTGAGAAGGACTCTGCTACTGTACTCCGACCTGGCGATACCCTGCCTGCCTGTATACAACTAGAATAGTCCTGAGAAGGACTTCTGGTCACACTGTTTGCAGCCCTGCTCCGGAACTAACTATAAAGGGCCGCAAAGCTTTCCCTGAATCAGCGACACTCTCCCTGCACTGACTGTCTGGATAGTTGTGAGCAGAGCACAGCGCGCCGGCCGGTATAAAGGCTCGGTCACGCTGTGCAGGCCGGCCAATCACTGCAATTCCACAACTAACAGGGCTGTGGCATTGCAGTGGTCTGCCAGCCAATCCCTGCATGAGGGCTGGCTCTCAAAAGAGCGCCAACATGCAGAAATGAAGACCACGAGTACAGCACGAGTATCGCGAGATTACTCGGTCCCCGCCGAGCAGCCCGAGTACAGCGATACTCGTGCGAGTACCGAGTAGTGACAAGCATGCTCGCTCATCACTAGTCTGGACTAAAGATACCTAAAAAAGGTGTGCAAATTAAATACTGAATAAAGCATAAACATAAAAGTCTGTTACGCCCTACTTCCGAAAAAAATACACAACAAAATAGATTTGCAAGAACTTTAAGGTTTTTAAAGAGAGGCCTATTTTGATATATTTTTTTTTTCAAAGCACTATAAAACATTTTATTTTTAACGTAAACGTTTCTATAAAATGTTATGAGGGTGTGTTATTTTAGCTGCAAGACAATTTAGGCTTTCCCTGTGTGCAGTTACCATAGTTTTTACTCTACATTTTGCTGTTCTCAGCATAAATAGACAAACTGCTAAATAAAAATCTGTAGTGTAGATTGACAGATGCAGGGGATTTTTAATCTGCATCATGGTGCAGATCATCACTAAGTATGATTTTTCTCCGCAGGGTGTGCATAAAATTTGATAAAATCTTATCCACAATATGGCTGCTATAGAACTGTTGATTTTCCACCTGAAAAATCTGCTGTGTATCTGACAAATGTGGACAAACCCTTAGGTTAGGTTCAGGCAGCAGTAAAGTAATTCAAGCTAGTCATGTCCACAAAGAACTGATGTAATTGGCTCTGTAAGGGCCGTTTCACACATCCGGCACAGACCAGTACAGTGTATACAGTACAATGGCAACGCTGCAACCTCCGGTCACATGCTGTCATGTGACCGGAGCTTGCCGCAATGCCATTGTACAGTATTACACTGTACTGGAGTGTGATGGATCTGTCAATCAGGCGAAATGCTGGATGTGTGAAACGGCCTTTAGTAAGACACATAACCAAGGGCGTAACTACAGGTTAGGGGCCCGCAGCCGCCCGGTAGATCAGCAGCCACCTCCATTCAGTGAGAGAGGAGCTGCACTGATCTGTTGCAGACCAAACTGCCGCTATATGACCCGGTGCCACCGCCCTCTTCCCATCATTGCTCTATGAATCACCATTCTCCCCATGTGCCTGCGCAGTGGCGTCACTCCTGTGCGGCTGCTGTACTGAGGCATGCAGAGCGCAGGGTGGGAGGACGCTGACTGGAGCAGCGGGGGAACGAGGACAGAGGTGAGGACGGAGCAGCGGTGGAAGGAGGAGAGAGGTGAGTAGTTTTTTTTTTTTATATAAATTAGTGAGTACACGGTGGCCAGAGGCCTGGGGGGGCTGCATTATTATACATGGAAGCCTGGGCAGGCTAGCTGCATTATTACACATGGAGGCCTTGGGAGGCTGGCTGCATTATTATACATGGAGGCCTGGGGAGGCTGGCTGCAATAGGCCTGGAGAGGCTGGCTGCATTATTATACATGGAGGCCTGGGGGGCTGCATTATATATGGAGGTCTATGGGGATGCATAATAATCATGAAGGACACCTTATACATGGAATATAGGGGTGTATTATACATGGAGGTCTATGTGGCTGCATTATACATGGAGGTCTATGGGGCGGCATTATACATGGAGGCCTATGGGGATGCATTATACAACATGAAGGACACCTTATACATGGAATATAATAGGGGTGCAATATACATGGAGGAGAATGGGGCTGCATAATACAATATGACGTTTTATGGGTTTGCGTTATAATACATACAGGACTATGGGGGCTACATTATAATATATGGAGGACTATGGAGCCTACCTTATACATGGACTATGGGGGTGCAATATAAAACATGGAGGTCTATGTGGTGCAGTATAATATATGGAGTACTATGGGGTGAATTATTATATATGGAGAATTATGCGGTGAATTATAATACATGGAGAACTATGGGATATGCATTAAAATACATGGAGGACTATGGAGGTGCATTCTAATATATGAAGGGTTATGTTGGACCATTTATTATTATTATAGCGCCATTTATTCCATGGCGCTTTACAGTGAAAGAGGGTATACATACAACAATCATTAACAGTACATAACAGACTGGTATAGGAGGAGAGAGGACCCTGCCTGCTCACAGTCGATAGGGAATGGGTGATGGTACAATAGGTAAGGACAGAGCTGGTTGCACAGTGGTGTACTGGACTCAAGGTTATTGTAGGTTGTAGGCTTGTTGGAAGAGATGGGTCTTGAGGTTCCTCTTGAAGCTTTCTACGGTATAGGAGAGTCTAATATGCTGTGGTAGAGCGTTCCAGAGTATGGGGGAGGCATGGGAGAAATCTTGTACGCGATTTGGGCTACGTTCGCACACTGCGTCTTTTTGACGCTGCGTTTTTGTGCGTTTTTGGCCGCTAAAAACGCACAAAAACGCACCTGCGTCGAAAAAACGCGTCAAAAAACGCATGCGTTTTTACCGAGATTTGGTGCGTTTTTGGCTGCTTTTTGCTGCATTTTTGATCTCTGCGTTTTGCTGCGTTTTTCCAATGCATTGCATGGGGGGAAAACGCAGAAAAACGCAGGAAAGAATTGACATGTCCATTTTTTTTTTTCAAGCTCAAAAACACAGCTTAAAAAAACAGTTGTGTGCGGACAGCAAAATTGAAAACTCAGACTTTGCTGGGGAAGCAAAGTCATGCAGTTTTGAGGCCAAAAACGCACCCGAAAAACGCGCAAAAACGCCGCGAAAAACTGTGCGCACATAGCCTTATACTACAATGTGTGCAGAATTATTAGGCAAGTTGTATTTTAGAGGATTTTTTTTATCATTGATCAACAACTATGTTCTCAATCAACCCAAAAGACTCAAATATCAAAGCTTAATATTTTTGGAAGTTGGAGTGGGTTTTTTTAGATTTGGCTATCTTAGGAGGATATCTGTTTGTGAAGGTAACTATTACTGTGCAGTATTATTAGGCAATTTAATAAAAACCAAATATATTCCCATCTCACTTGTTTATTTTCACCAGGTAAACCAATATAACTGCACAAAATTTAGAAATAAACATTTTTAATATGCAAAAACAAAACCCCAAAAAAATAGTGACCAATATAGCCACCTTTCTTTATGATGACAGTCAACAGCCTACCATTCATAGATTCTGTCAGTTGCTTGATCTGTTTACGATCAACATTGCGTGCAGCAGCCACCACAGCCTCCCAGACACTGTTCCGAGAGGTGTACTGTTTACCCTCTCTGTAGATCTTACATTTTATGAGGGACCACAGGTTTTCTATGGGGTTCAGATCAGGTGAACAAGGGGGCCATGCCATTATTTTTTCATCTTTTAGACCTTTACTGGCCAGCCACGCTGTGGAGTAGTTGGATGCATGTGATGGAGCATTGTCCTGCATGAAAATCATGTTTTTCTTGAACGATACCGACTTCTTCCTGTACCACTGCTTGAAGAAGTTGTCTTCCAGAAACTGGCAGTAGGTCTGGGAGTTGAGCTTCACTCCATCCTCAACCCGAAAAGGTCCCACAAGTTCATCTTTGATGATACCAGCCCATACCAGTACCCCACCTCCACCTTGCTGGCGTATGAGTCGGAGTGGAGCTCTCTGTCCTTTACTGATCCAGCCTCTGGCCCATCCATGTGGCCCATCAAGAGTCACTCTCAATTCATCAGTCCATAAAACTTTTGAAAAATCAGTCTTAAGATATTTCTTGGCCCAGTCTTGACATTTTATCTTATGTTTCTTATTCAAAGGTGGTCGTTTTTTCAGCCTTCCTTACCTTGGCCATGTCCCTGGGTATGGCACACCTTGTGCTTTTTGATACTCCAGTAACGTTGCAGATCTGAAATATGGCCAAACTGGTGGCAAATGGCATCTTGGCAGATTCACACTTGATTTTCCTCAATTCATGGGCACTTATTTTGCGCCTTTTTTGCCCAACACGCTTCTTGCGACCCTGTTGGCTATTTGCCATGAATCGCTTGATTGTTCAGTGATCACACTTCAAAAGTTTGGCAATTTGAAGACTGCTGCATCCCTCTGCAAGACATCTCACAATTTTGGACTTTTCAGAGCCAGTCAAATCTCTCTTCTGACCCAGTTTGCCAAAGGAAAGGAAGTTGCCTAATAATTAAGCACACCTTATATAGGGTATTGATGTCATTACATCAAACCCCTCCTCATTACAGAAATGCACACCACCTGATTTACTTAATTGGCAGTTGGCTCTCAAGCCTATACAGCTTGGAGAGGACAACATGTATAAAAATTATCATATGATCAAAATACTCATTTGCATAATAATTCTGCACACAGTGTATATGGAAGGCTACGTGGGGGCCATTATAGTATTTGGAGAACTATATACAAAGGGGGACAAAGATACAAGTAGGTGTTGGGAACGTTTTGGGCTCAAGGAAAAAGGCTCTTTGCCTCAGCACCCAGCTTTCCCATGCTCTGCTATACATCTTCTCTCAGCTTTCCCATGCTCTGATATGGGTGCTGAGGGAAAGATGTATAGCAGAACATGGGGAAGCTGGGTGCCGAAGACCAGATGGATATCAGAACATTGGAAAGCTGGGTGTTGATAGAGGGATTTCAGATCATGGGAAACCTGGGTGCTGAGAGTAAGAGCCAAGTGTAAGCATCATTATCCCATAGCCCGAGTGTCAGTGTCATTATCCCATACCCAAAGTGTCTGTGTACGTGGAGAGGGGGGCAGGTCGGCCTGAACTTTGCAATGGGGCCCATCAAACTTTAGTTATGCCACCGCACGTCATACCAGAGTTCAAATGGCCAACCATTGTTGTTTACTTTTATTCTTCACATCGTTATGACAGAAATTGCCTTCCTTCCTCTCTATGTTGGGTACTACTTTTTGTGCTGTCTGCCACTAAATTGGACTGCATCCTCAATACTCCGGGGTCTGTGCGTCCTTCCCCTTTATACTGCTCACCTTTTTCCTCAAATTGGCCCTGACAGCTCTCTAGCCAGGTAACTCTCGAAGCCCGCCGGGGGAGTCGTAGCCTCCAGACCTCCAAAGGGTTACCTCAGGTTCATTGACCTAAAGCACCAAGGCCATGTCTTCTCACTTTGAACCCATTTCTGGACCGACTCCCTCTGGAGCTCCCTTTCCTAACCATTCGCCCTACCATTTCTCCTCCCTCAACTACTTTAACCATATCTTATTATCTTATCTAACACCACTTCTAAACTCATTCTACCGCATGCTAACCTGACCACTGGAACAACCTTTGGTAACCTGTTAAACAATGCTAGCTTTGCTGCATACTAAGGGTATTCCTTTCTAAAACACCTAAATATTCGCACATGCATTTATAACATACATCAGTAAAAACATAAAACATAGCATATTCACATCATGGGGGCGCTGCCCACCTATTACAATAATCTATATAAAAACTGTTTTCTTTTGGGATTTTTTTGCACAAGACATCTGGACCCTGGTATCATCAAGGTGTGGAATGGAACCTGTCAGGTCCAATATGCACCTAGAACCACAAGCACATTACTACAAGGGTGAGAAGATGGGTACATTACTACAGAGGACAGAGGACAAGGATGGGGCATATTTTTAGAGGATGGAGGCAAGGTGGACACATTACTACAGGATGGCAACAAGATGGTCACATTACTACAAGGGGACCAGGATGGGAACATTACTACAGGATGGGAACAAGATGGGTACATTACTACAGAGGACAAGGATGGGCACATTACTGCAGAGGACAAGAATGGGTCACATTACTACAGGGGAAAAGAATGGACATATTACTATAAGGGTAAAAAGATGGGCACATTACTACAGAGGAGAAGGATGGGGGACATTACTATTAGGGACAAGGAAGGCCACATTACTACAGGGGAAAAAGATGGGCACATTACTACGGAAGACATGACTGCTGGGGGAGGGGGGGAGAGGAGATAATGGCTGCTTGGGGGAGGGGAGGAGAAGATAATGACTGCTGGAGGAGAGTGAGAGGAGATAATCTTTATCTCCTCTGGCCCTACCCCCAGCAGTTATCATGACTGCAAGGGGGAAGGGGGAGATGAGATAATGACTGCTGGGGGGAGGGGGAGAGGAGATAATCATTATCTCCTCTGGCCCTACCCACAGCAGTTATTATCATGACTGCAAGGGGGAGAGGAGATAATGACTGCTGGGGGGTGGGGGAGAGGAGATAATCATTATCTCCTCTCCCCAGCAGTCAATATCAGATAACCTTTTGTTAAAGCTACAAATATCACAAAAGTATGAATTTTTCGAGATGCGACATACCACTATACCACCATACCACTACCACCAAGTTATGCTTGTTTTTTAGGAATTTTGACACCCCAAGCTCAAAAGGTCAGCCATCACTGCCTAGGAAGCTTCTATTTTGGGAGTCCTGCTAAAATAGGTAGTTTTTTTCTTGAGCAATTGAAGCATCTACATAGGGCTCTTATAGCATGGCCAGTCTTAGCTATATGTCACCTGTGTGATCACTCGCTGCCAGACAATATATTTCACTCTATTGCCAGGGCAATATAGAGTGCAAGTTGCTCTGTGCCCCACTCATTGCTGCCACACTGCCTTTTTTTGCACTTTTATGCTATTTGCATACACTGCAGATTTGGTGCAGAAATTTTCTGCATCAAATCTGCACCTTCTGGACGAAAAACGCACCAAAAACCACATGCTGTTTTGGTGCGTTTTTCCATGTTTTTTTTTTTTAGTGAAGTTAATGGTCACAGGTGTATGGCACACTTTCCCGTGGACTCGAGGACCCATTCTGTCTTGTGCCTGGGTCGAGCTGCACCAGCTCCAGACCACAGCTCTTAACTCCTTCACTGCTCCTTCCAACTGTCTGTCACTACAGTCTACCGAACTCACTAGACTCTATCCCCAGGTCCTGTCAGATTGGGGAGGAGGAGGGTGGGGTGGGGAGTACAATCACCAGTGGGTGCTATACATAGCATTAATGGAACCAAGCCCTAACCATGACCCGGTGGGGAGCTGCTAAATGAGAGGTTGTGCGTTTTGTGTGCATTCTGGTGGATGACCTCTTCTGCACTCAGGATGGAGCACCACACCTCTGTGGCGACTGAAGCCTCAGGGGCGCCACAAGTACACTTGTCAAGGTTAGTTGATGGGACATAGTTTGTGAGGTCACAGCATGATACCTCCAGTCAGGACTTCCATGAGAGCTCCAGCTGCAGTATAGATATTCAGTATGACACTTGGCACCCCACACCTGCACAGTACTGAGTCTGAAGTTCCCAGTGGTAATCCATACTGATGAAGGTCTGCTGTTAAGACCAAATTGTATGAACTATTCCGGATTGCTAATACTAAATAAAATATTTCTATGTTTCATAATATTAAGTCCAAGTCTCATATTGAATTGTACTACAGGATAGGACCCTGCTTGGGTATCCAATTCACCAGAAGTGCTGTTTTCTCCGCAGTATAGATACGGTCATATCAATTACTATAGATTATTTTTTCTTGTGTCATATAATTTCCTGCTTTGAAACCAACTCCCCTATTGTTGAGGATCCTCTGAGTCATTCTGAGCCTGCTTATGAAAACAATGGCAGAAGTGGAATAAACACTAAGGACTCAATTAGTTCAATAATGGCATGTTTACACAGGCTGATCTCTGTCCTTACAGTAGTATTCCAAAGTTTAGAAGTTATCCCTTATCCATCCATGGGTGGAGTCAAACACTATGAAGGTTGCAGATTTAGAAATTGCAAATAAGTCCTTGTTGTGCCCAGTACAGTGTAGTGTCCATATATTATGCCTAGCTCAAGCTTCTGGAGACACACACTCCATAAATTAAGCAGGCTCTCCTAACTACAATAATGCCAAGCATGTGGACACTAAAGGCCGCTTTACACTCTGCGATCTTGCTAGCGAGATCACTAGCGAGTGTACCCGCCCCCGTCGGTTATGCGTCACAGGCAAATCGCTGCCCGTGGCGTACAACATCGCTCGGACCCGTCACACTACTTACCTGCCTAGCGACATCGCTGTGACCGACGAACCGCCTCCTTTTTAACGGGGCGGTTCGTTCAGCGTTATAGCGACATCACTAAGCGGCCGCCCAATAGAAGCGGAGGGGCGGAGATGAGCGGGACGAACATCCCGCCCACCTCCTTCCTTTCTCATTAACGGTGGCCGCAGGTAAGAAGATGTTCCTCGTTCCTGCGGTGTCACAGGTAGCGATGTTTGCTCCCGCAGGAACGACGAACAACCTGCGCCCTGCAACAGCAACGATAATCGGGAATAGAGCACCGTGTCAACGAGCAACGATAAGGTGAGTATTTTTGATTGTTAGCGGTCGCTCGTACGTTTCACACGCAACAACGTCGCTAATGAGGCCGGATGTGCGTCACAAATTCCGTGACCCCAACGACATCGCGTTAGCGATGTCACTGCGTGTAAAGCGGCCTTTACTGTGGTTTAGGCACATTGTGGGGCTCAGAAGGGAAGAGGGCATTTGGATTTTAAAGCGCAGATTTTGCTGGATTTTTTTTCTGAGGGGGGGGAAGATATGTGGCAATACCAAATTACCAAATCTGTGTACTTTTTTTGCTTGTTTTTTTTACATAAATAAAAATATTTATTGAATTATTTTTGTTCTTGTTTACTTTCAATTTTTTAATACTTTTACCATTATTTTTTTAGTCCCATTATGGGACACCAACTTTCAATGCTCGATCACTGCAGTGGATTATATATCAGTGCTGCACTTGAAGCACTGACAGTTCACCTCACACACATGCATCTGGCATGGTGTGGGCAAGGCTTTTTGTAGCTGGGTAACCAAAGCGTTGTCATAGTGATGACCCAGGGTTACCATGGCAGTGAGCGGGTCCCTGTGACCATATTACAGGGACCCGATCACTGAGGAGAGGTGCATGATCCTCTCCCTGCCTCCTCAATGCTGTGATCATTATCATTAAAAAATATCCTATATTCACCTAATCCATGCGCCTGATGAGTCCAGCCCACAAAGTGTAGGTGATGTCACCGCACGTACAGGACACCATATTCACCACTTTGAGACTCTGAAGTCCTGTTGATGTGCGGGTCCTTGGCCAGTGAATCACCTGATTTCTTCATCACCGGCTTAAAGGAACCTGTTGTCTACAGAACAGAGCGCTGTAGTGCAGGAATATCAGGTCTTCCTGCTCTACCACAGAGCTTAACTATATCGGCGTGGCTGTCAATCATGGTGGGCACCCTCTGTTGCCCCGGTAGCTACACTACAGGAAGAAACTCCGAGAGTCTGTCTCAAGCAACATGAGGGTCATGTTTTCAATAAGTTAATTTTCTTTTGTTTTACCTATGTAGAAATCTGTAAAGTTGAAGTGATGTAAATTGGAGGTGTCTTTAATTTTCATTGTATGACTGAAGATGAAATTGTGACTCATGTTAATATTCTATAAATGGATATACTGATAAAAATGCCTTTACAGGTATTGTCACGAGGGTGTCCCATCCTTGGAAGGCGTGTGACAGGTTTGGGATCTAAGTCTCATATTGCCTTTTGAGACTCTGGGTTTTATACATATTTACTTTCTTTTAGTGCAGTAATGGTTAATGCTCTGTTCCTTGCTGCTAGCTCCTGGTTAGTCTTATCTCAGGTGCAGCCAGTTTGTGACCTCTCCCTTCCTCTTTAAATAGTCACATGTTCCATCACATGATGCCGATTAAAGAAATTATTCTGAATTCACCACCATGGAGGAAGAAAACTTCTGGAAGTTGCTGAGGTCATATTGCTTGCAGCTCTGGTGCTTGGCTGCAGCTTTGGCGTTTATCCTTTTTGTCTATGTTCCTCTGTCTGACATCCTTGCCCTGTTTGACTATTGCAGTGGTGAAGTGTAGTGCACTCACCAGCCTTTTCACTACTCCGGGTGAGTGGAGGAACAGCTAGGGACTAGGCACATGACAGTGACGAGGGGAAGGACTCTTATAGGGATGTTAGGGGAGTTCAAGGTGCAGACACAGGTTAGTGTCAGGAGGTGCCCCATCCCACCGCTCCCTATCATTGGGGCTTCCTCTCCCTTTCATTCCCGTTATAACCTCAGTATTGAGCTGTGTGTCTCCTTGCCCGAGCATGACAGGTATATATTAAACGAGTATACCAGGAGGATCCTGTAGTCTGAAGAATTAACATTTATGTGTACTTTTTAATCTCCCAGGCACCGCTATACATAAAACCCAGAAATTACTAACTTGGAGTGAATCCTACTTCAAACTTTTTGTATTTTACCAACCAAATGATACAAGAGTGAAAGTAATCAAAACCATTCTTTAGAACTAAAACTCTGTTCTACTTACTGAAAAATTATGATCCTATAAATTTTATATGAACAAGCTCTGTTAAAATAATATGCATTACAAAAGAGATATGGACAGGGGTTGTCCTCATGAGATAACCTTAAAGGAATAATGGTCAATTGGTAGAAATTGTGCTTTTGTGCATAAAGTAAAAGGGCAAAGTGCACAAGGTGAATTATCCCAGCCCTAGATTTAGCATCCTGCTTATTTGAAGAACTTTGACACTCTGCAATATGTAAGACTTTGCTGAACGCTAATTGTTACAGAGCGAACAGATAACTGCTATTGTACAACTAACCAGCTAATGAACTTCAGTCCATACTGATAAGATATTGATTTACTGCTTCCATATTCAGAGAGTTTAATACATATTACATCATGAGTCAAAGAGTATTAGTGTCAGTGTTTAATATAGTTCAGCAGTGAAAATGCACCTGTCATGCAACACGTGCAATTTCATGATGGCCTTAAAGCTCATGAAAGCTGAGAAGCCTTATGGCTATATGGTACAGTCTCAAATAAACAAAAAACCCAAAAAGCAGTAAATCGCATAACAGCAGGTGCCTGAATTGGTCACCTAACCATCAGCACAAACTCATAAATCAATATAAATGCAGGAAGAATAGAGTCTATAGTGCAAAATATTACATGCAAAAAAAACAGTGATACATACATAAAAAAGCAGACAAAGAATCATAAAAACAGAACACAGATAGCAGCACAAAGGTTATTTGGCATGATATTCCCTTACTGTTTAAATGCAGAGACAAAAAGGTATACAATACATCATAAATACATGGTATAAAACATATCAGGAGATCAAGGGAACATATATTTGATCATGAAATTTTTCCCACATGGACGCTCTAGAGAAGTGCAAAGTATATTGTTAATTTGCGCCAACCGGGTAACCCACATTAGTGACCATAAAGAACAGACTTCCATAGAATACCTTAGCGTCAGAATGATAAAGTGCCAAGTGCTGTCTAAAGTGGCTGGTGCATGGTTCTGTCACAGAAAAAAAAAAAAAAAAAAGAGCTCCCCCATCACCCACTAACGTATGTTTCGCCTTCGGGTATAGTACTCCCAGATATGGCTTCCTCAGGGAAGGAGCCAAATCTCTGGAAGGAAGAAAAAAAAAAAACTGTCCCCAGTTCAGGCGCGTTTGAAAACCAGGGTAAGACCAAGTGCTCCTGTGGATTTTGCCGTGGAAAACCTGCGGATTTATCTGGATTTTCAAGATAAATACGCAGGTTCTAGCAAGTACAGACACTCCCCATGTTATCCTATGGGATTTAGTGAGTGCTGTATCAATGCTGTGGTATGCGTGGCTGCAGAATATGCTGCGGATGTCCCGCAGCCGCACGTAACTGCATGTCAATTATTCATGTAAAAATATCTGCGGAATTCCCGCTCCTCCACTATGGAGATACAGGGCGGGAATTCCGCAGGTATTTCCGCACTTGTCCCGCAGGTTTACCGCAACAAAAATGCTTGGAACCCGCAGCAATGGATAGCTGCGGATTCCGGGGAGCAGCTGTGGGAAACCTGCGTACAAACTTGCGGAAATATCCGCGTGTACAGAGTGACGTGAGCACATAGCCTAAGAATTCCAGAGTAGAGATGCGCAACAGTTTGTCATTAATTAGATGATGTTCGCTCCATCTATTTTGGCAGAGGTGGGCAAAACTGGCATAAAAATTTCAAAAGTCTCAATACGTTTGAGTCTTAAAGTGTTTTACACCAGATTTCTGATTAATTGGGGTCTATATGCCTCAGAATTAAATTGAAGGTGATAAAACTCTGAAACACATTTATGGAAACCCTATTGCCGCCTTGTTCATAAACCCTTAATTTATATGGTACAGAGCATCTCAAACAGAGCTGGCGGTACTATGAGCTGCTTCCATTATATAGACAGATGGGATTTACAAGATGAGGGGAGTCCAAAATGTCAGTTTATCTTTACAAAGAAACATCAAAGAGCATATATTATATTAAGAAGGTATACAATTACCAATATTTTTTCTGAATTAAAATTGTATATGGTTTCAGTAAAAAAAAACTTCTATCACAATGTTTACCTGGGAGAATGAACAATCTTGCTACCATATCACTGGCAATAGCTGAGGGTGCTAGAGACTGAAGGTGGGAGGTTTACGACTAGAAAGGATCAAATCTTTTGAAATTCATATTGACTGTGGAATTGTCCACAAAAATTTGATTTGCAGTGAAAACATTTCCGCAAGTCTCAAAACTGGAAAGCTTTTAATTGCTTGCAAAATAAAAAACCTCGCTGACCATAAGAGCTTAAGGGGGCTTTACACGCTAGCGATATTGGTACAGATATCGCTAGCGTGCATACCCGCCCCCATCGTTAGTACGACACGGGCATATTGCTGCCCGTCGAGCACAAAATCGTGCTCCCCCGTCACACGGCTTACCTGCCCTGCGACATCGCTCTGGCTGGCGATCCGCCTTCTTTCTAAGGGGGCTGGTTGTTCGGCGTCACAGCGACGTCACACGGCAGGCGTCCAATAGAAGCGGAGGGGCGGAGATGAGCGAGACGCAACATCCCGCCCACCTCCTTCCTTCCGCATTGGCAGTGAAGACAGGTAATGAGATGTTCCTCGCTCCTGCGGTGTCACACATAGCAATGTGTGCTGCCGCAGGAACGAGGAACAACATCGCTAGAGGTAAACAATTTTTTCTTTTAGGATGACCTCTCAGCGGCAAACGATTTGGGCCGCTTTTGCGATCGTTTTAGGTCGCACATAAGTGTCACACGCTGCGACATCATTAAAGACGCCGGATGTGCGTCACAAACAACGTGACCACGACAATAAATCATTAACGATATCATAGCGTGTAAAGCCCCCTTTACACTTTACGGGATACACACATACATACTAACATGTGTGAGATGTTTGAAACTGCCCCCATTGCCCAGGATCAGAAATATGTACCTGGTTAAAGATGCTGATGGCAAGCCCCTGTATCGGCTCACCAGCATGTTTTAAATGTACATATTTATGTCGTATAAATGTAAACATTGTACTTATTGTATATGAGTAGTGATTGGCAGAGCCAGACTGTAAAAGCCCGGATACGCACAAGATCAAAAGAACCCAAGCACCAACCCAGGGTTGGAGTTCCCAGGGAACTCCGGGTAACAATCCGGATCTGGCAACCGGGGCAAACAAACAATAAATAAATGGAAGAACAAATAAAGAAAATAAGAATAAAGCAATTGCTTAATACTTATCAGTTTCCACGTGGCTGTACATTGCTTCACTCTACTTCTGGGGCCGCTCATTATCTTTATGCATATGCACTGCTTCCACCATCCATCAGGAGCCCCCATGTCTGATTGTTTGCAGTCAGACAGCGCCCACACCCTGTGTGACAGCATGTCTGACTGCATTCAATCACACACTGTCTCCATCTAGATTGAAGTAAAAATTAAATATAAAATTTGGCTTAGGGTGCCCCATATTGTGATATTCAGCCATGATAAAGCACACGGCTACAGGCTGCATCCACCAGCCATATATGTTATTTTAGCTGTGTAGCAAAATAAGAAGAAACTAAATTTTTTTTTAGTTATTTAAATAATTAAAAAAAAAACAGCGCGCGGTCCCCTCAATTTTGATATACAGCCAAGCTAAAGTCCGACAGCTGGGGGCTGGTATTCTCAGGCTTGGGACTAGAGATGAGCCACCCCCCTAGTGTTCGAGTTCGGTTCCATTCGACGACGGAGGCTCCATTCGACGAACGTTCGACGAACCACTCAAACCACATTGAAAACAATGTAAGGCAAACACATAAAAACATATTATACATGTACACATACAGTTAATAAACATTGCCATAACACTTACAGGTCCCCGCGATGCGTCCTGCACTCTGTCTCCCGCAGCTTTTCCTTCCGATAATTGCTGCGAACTCCAGGTGGTAACCAGCACTGATGATAGGACCTATCGTGACGTCAAAATAGCATGTGACCAGTCACGTGTCTATCATCTCATTGGCTACAGACTGGTCACATGGCTAGACGTCATGCTAGGTCCTGTCAGTGCATCTCTCCAGTACGCGGTGCTCGTTTGAGCATGTCCATATACCAGCGAAATGCTCTGGCACGTGGTCGACTCCCCGTTCCTGCATGTGGGCGCTCTTTACAGAGTCAGCCACATGCAGGGACTAGCTGTCACAGCCGATGAATAGCGGCATTGGGAGTCACATGATCGGAGCACCGTTGCTATGGTTACCCGCCTGTCAGCGGTGACGTCACTGCTTACAGCACGCAGCTTCTGCTCACTCACTGAATGATTAGACTGCACAGGAGCAGCAGCGTTCTTCCTCTCATGCAGTGCTGTCTGATGTAGCAGAGCTGCATGGGTTGAAGGAGAAAGAAGACAGAAGACCATGGATCGTGGAGGGATGAGCGGGAGTAATAAAGATGGAGTCTCTAACGTGTCTGTGTATTTATTTCTATTAAAGTATTTTTTCTCTGTGTGGTGTCTTTTATTTTTTTTTTTTAAACCTTTATTGGAGATTCTTAATGGCCGGGTCAAACTTGCCTGACATTACGAATCACTTGCTTAATACTAGCTAGTAAAACAAAAGCTAGTATTAACTCATTATTACCCAGCAAGCCACCCGGCTTCAGGGCTGCTGGAGGAGTTGGATACAGCGCCAGATGATGGCGCTTCTATGAAAGCGCCATTTTCTGGGGTGGCTGCAGACTGCAATTTGCAGCAGAGGGGCCCAGAAAGCGCTGGCTAACCTGTGCTGTGGATTCCAATCCCCAGCTGCCTAGTTGTACCTGGCTGGACACCAAAATTGGGCGAAAGCCCATGTCATTTTTTATTTTTTTTTTTTTAATTATTTCATGAAATTCATGAAATAATTAAAAAAAAGGGCTTCCCTATATTTTTAGTTCCCAGCCGTGTACAAATAGGCAGCTGGGGGTTGGAGGCAGCCCGTACCTGCCTGCTGTACCTGGCTAGCATACAAAAATATGGCGAAGCTCACGTCATTTTTTTTTTTTTTCCGTTTTTTGGCAAAAAAAATAAAAAATGATTCCCTGAATTTTCCATCACCAGTGAAGGTAACACCAAGGAGGGGGGGTTAGCAGCCAGTAGCTGCTTGGATTACCCTTAGCTAGCAATACAAAATATGCAGCGGTAGCCCATATATATTTTTTTTAATTATTTATTTAAAGGGAACCTGTCAGCAGAAATTTCACCCAAAACCTAAAAGATTCCCCCTCTGCAGCTCCTGGGCTGCATTCTAGAAAGGTCCCTGTTATTATTGTGCCCCATAAGAGACCAAAATAAAGACTTTATAAAGTGGTACCTTTTTGTATTCAGATACTGTAAATGTGACACGGGGCGGGCTCTCTGGCATCCATTATTCTGCCTTTTGGTCCTGTATGCCGCCCCCATCGCTCCTTTCCATAGCTGATGCACCACCCACTGCTCCAGCCATCCCCGCACATGCCCAGTGCCAGTCCCACGGGACTGAGCAGTGTGACCGCTGGTGACATGTGCGCAGGCAAGGGATTATGGGCGGGGCTGTGATTGTTATCAGCAAGTACCCGCCCATAATCTCGTGAGCGCGCAAACCTCACCAGCGGTCACACTGTGCTCAGGGTAGTGCTAGACTGTATGGGCTGCTTTCAGGGATGACGTCCCTTTTGTCACGTGATAGGGGCGTGTTCTAAATACTATCACGTGACAAAAGGGACGTCATCCCTGGAAGCAGCCCATACAGTCTAGCACTACCCTGAGCACAGTGTGACCGCTGGTGAAGTTTGCGCGCTCACGAGATTATGGGCGGGTACTTGCAGATAATCACAGCCCCGCCCATAATCACTTGCCTGCGCACACGTCACCAGCGGTCACACTGCTCAGTCCCGTGAGACTGGCACTGGGCATGTGCGGGGATGGCTGGAGCAGTGGGCGGTGCATCAGCTATGGAAAGGAGCGATGGGGGGGCCGCATACAGGACCAGGAGGCAGAATAACGGACGCCAGAGAGCCCGACCCCGTATCACATTTACAGTATCTGAATACAAAAAGGTACCACTTTATAAAGTCTTTATTTTGGTCTCACATGGAGCACAATAATAACAGGGACCTTTCTAGAATGCAGCCCAGGAGCTGCAGAGGGGGAATCTTTTAGGTTCTGGGCGAAATTTCTGCTGACAGGTTCCCTTTAAATAACTAAAAAAAAATTGGCTTCCCTGTATTTTGATTGCCTGACATCACAGTACTGTAAAAATAAATCATTCAAAAAAATGACGTAGCGATCCGCGGTATTTTTGATTCTGAGTGCAGATAAAGCAGACAGCTACGGGTTGCCACCCCCATCTGCCTGGCGGTACCTTGGCTAGCAATCAATATAAAGGGAAGCCCATTCATTTTTTTTACTTAAAAAAATAGTTAAAAAAAATGACGTGGGGTCCCCCCATTTTTGATAGCCAGCTAGGTTAAAGCAGACGACTGTGGCCTGAAAAACACAGCTGGCAGCTTTACCATGGTTGGTGATCCAATGTGGAGGTCACCCCAGGCTCTTTTTTTAAAATTATTTTATAAATAATAACAATTGCAAAAAAAAAGTAGGGTCCCCCCAAATTGGATCACCAGCCAAGGTAAAGCGAACAGCTGTGGTCTGGTATTCTCAGGGTGGGAAGGTCCATAGTTATTGGCCCTTCACAGGTTAAAAATAGCAGGCCGCAGGCGCCCCAGAAGTGGCGCATCCACTAGATGCGCCAATCCTGGCGCTTCACCCCAGCTCATCCTGTGCCCTGGTGCAGTGGCAAATGGGGTAATAAATGGGGTTGATACGAGCTGTAAAGTCACCTGACATCAAGCCCAGCAGTTTGTGATGTCATGGCATCTATCAGATACCCGACATCACAAACTGTCAGTACTAAGAAAACAAATAGACAAAAAAAAATGTATTTGAGAAAACACTCCCCAAAACATTCCATCTTACCAATTTATTGTAGGGAAAAAAAAAAATAAGGGGGTCCCACGACGACTCTGGACCATCTAGAATATGGGGGGACACGCTCAGGGAATGTATCACCCATTTTCTAGGAGTGTAGACCGTTCATGTGAGGAGTGTGGGTGCAATGAATCTGCACCCTCTCTCCCTGGGTCCACAGCAGCCGAGTCCATGTCATAACTGTTGCTACCAAAGCAGCAATGCCCTGCTCATGAGGTAAGGGCATGCCTAATCAGGAGAACTATTCTACATTTCCAAATATTGGTATTTGCTGATATTATTGCTATTCCAGCTACTATATATTGGGGATAGGATCTTGGAGATGGAATACCCCTTTAAGTCCAGTTATTCAGCTGAATGAATACTAAACAACAGAGCTCGTTATTTAGACTTGTTTTCTTGTGGTGTATAATGGACTCATGTTTGGTAGTCGTTCAGCAGGGCAAATATAAAATCAAATACCTCCATTTGGAAATGTAGTATATAGCTCTCCTGATCAACTATGTCCCTTACCTCATGAGCAGGGCATTGCAGTAGCTTACAGATGCATGGTTACCACCACTCACTGTGCCTGAACACAGGAAGCTGAGCTGACAGCCGCTCTGTGCATGCGGCAGCGTCTATTGTGAAGGAGGGGGCTGCGGGGGATCAACGCTGCACAGGTACCGTGGGACACCGGAGAACACCGGTGGAGTTATAGGGGGTGATCTGGCAGGGCCTGGGGAGGAGTTCTCTGTCGCATGTGTCATGGCACGTGACAGAAATCAGAGGAGTAGGGTGAATGCGGCCGGCGCACTACTGTGCGCGCGGCAATCTTGGATTTCCGGAAGGGGGTCGGGGGGGCACTTTGGCGACACCGGGGGACCGGCGAGGAGATTTATCTCCCATCTGACATGTTTGTTCATGCGAGATGGGAGATAAATAATTTTTTACCGGCGCTGTCATTTGCTGTAACGTGATAATCGGTATACGGTGTATACTTGTTGATCACGTGAGTGGCGATCAGGAAAAACCGGCCTGAATCATGATCTCCAGGGTCTCAGCTACCCCCTGAAACCCCGGAGATTTTCTGATGCTGGGGGGCGCTATTCACTTATTTCTGCCTGCTGTTTGTAAACGACAGATCAGAATAAGGCTACATTCACACGACAGATCCGTTTTTGTGGTCTGCAAA